>NC_139020.1:60056444-60774919 GCF_964662115.1 Mustela nivalis
AGCAAAATCACTTGTATTGGTGATTCTTCTAGCTTTGCCATGATTTTTATAGCTTGAAGTCCTCAGACAGCACATTCTAAATCCAAAATTTAAGTGAATTTTGAATTCAAAAGAAAAGTGAACAAGGTTTATTCTGAATATTAGAGATGGTAAGCAAGCTCTTGCCTTTACATTGAAGTATCATCTAGAAACACGTGGCTAGGCTTAAGGAAGCACAGAATCTTAGACATGGGAAGCATTCAGGAGATTCTCTGGTTCTGTCAGTTTATAGAGAAGAGCTAAAACACCCCCCCCCCAACATTTTGTCAGAGGAGCTTAAGGTCACACAACTTGGTGGAAGCAAAGCCAGTATGGGAACACGGTTCTTCTGTTTCCTGGTATCATGCCCTCTTCTTTGTTAAAGAACCTCTTAAATACTCATGCTGAGAAAGAAGTACCAGATTCTTAATGTAGCATGAGAAACACATCATAAAGGGACAACGGTAGCCTGAATAATGACCCCACAAAAAAATATCCATGTCCTGACCCCCAGAAACTATGAATGTTACCTTGTATGGCAAAGGGATGTGGTTAAACTAAGGGTACTTAGATGGGGAGATTATCCTGTATTATCTAGGTAGGCTCTAAACGTAATCACAGGGGCTCATATAAGTGAGGGGCAGGAGGATGAGAGCTAGTTGTAGGAGATATGATTACGGAGACAAGAGGCTGGAGTTATTTGTGAAAGGGGTCTTAAGGCAAGGAGTACAGATGGCTTCCAGAAGCTAGAAAAGGCAAGCTACTTCTTTTTTATATTTTAATACATATATTTAGCAGATGATAAAGATATATAGATATTTTTCTTTATATATTTAGCAGATGTATTACCTTGTTGACTCAAAATGAGCCGGTGATATAGGGACTTCTCAACAGTCTCCAGAAAAATATTGACTAGGATAGGTCAAGAATGGTTCTCTCTCTCTTGCCATTAAGAACATCCTTCTAGGCTGACATGGAGAAATCCCTCTAAAGATTGTTGATTAATGGATCAGTTGTCTACAGATCCATCTAATCACATTTCCACATGTCTAGTCTTTTAGCAGCTCTTCATTGCTGGGTTGGCAATCATACCTTCAAGTTAACCAACGACAGTAGGTTCTACTAGTTAGAAGCAAACTGAAGGGTTTTGCTGTCCAATTCTTCAGTATTCTATACAGTGAGGTGCCCTTTTGCCAGCTCCTCTTCCCACATTTATCCTGTTCTTTCCCAGCGGAAGTCAGAAATAGAGAAAAGAATGAGGCATGAGGCAGCATCACACAAAATAGACTTTCTCCTTATGAGACTAAGTTGCCTTAATGTATCATTGCCATTCAGTCACTGCATATAATCTGTAGAGCAGTGCTCCTAAAACAGTGCTCCTTGGCAACATCAGCACTGCCCAGAAAATTGTTGGAGAAATAAATTCTTGGGTTCTACTGCAGACCTAGCGAATCACACATTCAGAGGTGGATACGTCAGAGCCCATGTTTTAAAATCCCTCTAGGTAATTTTAAAGCCTGGCTGAGAACCCCTGTCATAAGGCAAATAAATGAGCCTTGGCAAGCCTGGTGAAAAACATGGGCTATGAATGAGGTCACCTGCTCACCTGGATATAACTGTGGCTCTGTCACCAGCGATGTGCCCACAGATCATGTTCTCAGTCTGTTTATCTCCTCATCTATAAAATGGGAATGATAATGTTGATACTACTACTGCTACTACTACTACTACTACTACTACTACTACTACTAGGTCCCCCTGTCCATGCATAAGGCTAATGTAAGTCTTAAAAAGATCATGAATATGAAAACATGTTATAACTGCAGGGCTATCATTATGGAAGAAACATTCGTTTTGATCATGAGTGTTAGGGATATTGCCTTGCTTGTTTGCATTAGCTGGGGCTCAGAAGTAATAATACTAAAAATTCAAAAGCTCAAGATGCCAGGTCTAATTCTGCAAGTCAAAATGAAGGCTGGATCTGTAGACTTGTAGCGGATGCAGCACTGAACGGAGGAGCCACTGGAACTAAGTACTGAATTTCTTGACTTGAAACTCCACCTTTCTATTCATCAGGTAGCAAAATTTAGTGACAGCTCTGAATTCTATATTGCCAATGAAGGCTGTGGCTTCTGGGATTCAGAGCCACACTTCTTTATCAATTCCCAGTGACATCCAGTTGTAGTAAAGTGGCCCCAGATCTCCATCATTTCCATACCATATTTTTAAATAAGTAAGACGCTCCAGGAAGCCAGTTCAAAGACAACTGATTTTATTCACAAAGTTTTCAATAGAAAAGACATAAATTTTGACAGGTGGGAGGAATATCTAGATTAGGATTAAAACTTTTTTCAGGGATGACTAGGTGGCTCAGTCAGTTAAGTGTCTCCCTTCGGCTCAGGTCATGATCCTGGGGTTCTGGGATCAAGCTCCGGGTCAGACTCCCTGCTGAGCAGAGAGCCCATTTCTCCCTCGCCCTCTGCTATTCCCCTTGCGTGTACTCTTTTCTGTCTCTCTCTAATAAATAAAAAGAAAATCTTTTAAAAAAGAAAACTTTTAAAGATATCAAATCCTAAGCTCTTAGGGGGTTGGAAAAAAACTCTGACACAACTAGATCAGACAAAACCATGATTTTCATGGGAAATCATCAGGATTTTATACAATCAATAAGTATGAAAATTCTCAGAATTTACCAAGGACTCTGTATGAGTGGAGGGAAAAGCACTTTTTAAAAGACAGCTAACCATGCTTTTTCCCTCTCACATGAAATCATAGCAAGTATGCTTTTTGTCCTGAAGGCTCTTCCATTCTCTGAAGATTTAAGTCAACAGGTGGCACTGGCTATTCTGCGTACCTTGCAGGATAGTTTTGGTGGGCAAAGACTCCTTGTCTGGATTGCTGTTTCCTCTGAACCAGTCACAATGTGAGCATCAGAACCAGCTGCACCTTTTAAGAGCTCTGTGTCCTAAGGAAGTCACCTGTCCTTTTAAACTTCACAGATTTTCCATTTGTAAAATGTGGATAATATGTGCCTTGCCAATCTCACAAGTTGTTGAGATCACACACTGAGGATCACAGGATGATGTATCTAGAATGCTTTGTAAACTAAGGATTCCATTTGCTTGGCATCACTGATGTTATTATTATTTACACTTCAGCAGAAGAGTAAAGATAGGTACAGAAATGTTCGCATGGTCGTTTGCATACTTTTAGACATGTAAGTCATGCATATCTTCATGGTTTTACCCCAGAACTTACATGAATCTTTTTGTCAGTTATGAGTAAAGTGGTAACTAATGACGTTATTTCCTTTAAGCCCTTGTATGATCTCTGGGTTGATTATGATCACTTATACATTAAATAGAAACTGCTGCAGAATTTATTATGGTTGTGTCCTGGCCAACTCTACTTTGAACATATTCCCTGAGTAAGAACAAATTCAGTATTATAAAACTGAAGAAAGCATTTCATCCAAAGCTGGTATCTCTTCAAAGGTCATTCCTTGGTTACTTTAACACCAAATGTCTACTTAGAAATAGCTTGTAGTTCAATGAGCATTCCTGAAGGAAAATTTGTAATAAAGCTACCAGCTACAGGGACATGTGTTTTGTCACAATGCAAATGTGAATTTCCAAATTGTCCAAACTTTGTTTAAACGAATCTGTGATTCACATTTGGATGAAGATCTCATGGACTGTTGCCATTTTGGTGGCTATATGGAATGAAGTTACCCAATCAGTGAGTCTTCCCAATGGAACAGAAATCAACTGTGTGGTATATTTTAATATAAATTATTAATATAATTGTGCAAAAAACACATGTGAATATCCTTCACTGTTATTTAAATCTTCAGTTGTTGTGTGCAATTCCACTTTTTCTGTCATGTATCCTTAACTGGACGATAGGCTGCCTGAGGATAAACCCTGACTTCTACTTTTCTGAATTTCCCATTGCCTCCACTACCAGTGGTTTAAACAGAGCACTTGCTTCCAACATATCTGCTGTTTAATTGGGTTCACTTTTTATTGGCTTTTCCTGGGGGCAATTAAGACACATAAAATGCCCATAGATAAATGCATCATTATCACTAAAGTAAAGTTGTGATTCTTTTTTTTTTTTTTTAATTATGCATCGGGCCACTTCTTTTTCCCCTGTGACACTTGACCTGACTAATTATGTAAGCGAATAGAAAAACATGATTCTCTTTTAAAGAGCTCCCTTTCCATGCCACGGTTTTAGGAATGTCAAGGAGAGCCATTCAGGACAATGATGGTGATGGTGAGGCTCTAGGTACCACAGCTTTGATGGAAGATATTTTAAATTAAAGCAAGCTACTCATAAACTTACACAAACATAAATAGGCACTCTGCCACAAACACACACTTGCACATCTTTAAACTTAAACTAATGCAAATAAAAGATATATTCTTTTGTTCTAGTGGAATACAAATGACGAAGACTAATAAAGGAATAAATAAAGCGCTAGGTAACCAAATCAATGTCTGCTCAATTCTGGTCAAGGAGGTGAAGTGAGGTTTCCCTTTGAGTCAGAGAATGTAGTGGATAAAAAGGATGTGAATAGCTGGGGGGATTTCCTGAGGCCATTGCAGACCAGCTCACACACTGTTAAGAGGCTCATTTTCATGAGACTTTTGGTTGCATTTGTAACACTTGCTCTAGGTCCCCTAGAGCATTAAGTGCCATATCACAGCACTACAAGAACAGGACTAAATGTGAGAAGGTACATGACAAGGTTTTTTTTCTTTCAGATCCAAATATTCAGGAGTTTAGAGGTACTTTCATGACTGCTTTTTCCTTCTTTGTTTTTCCTTCTCCCTACCTCCCCTCCAGACCCACATACTCCTTTCAAGCAGGATTGCGTAGAAGGGACTTTTTGTTTTTCAGTGAAAATCTAAATTCTTGTACTTTTGAAAAATGACCAAGGTAAAACCTGTGGATTAGTACGTTAATTATTTCCATAGGTAGAATATATTTCATTAAAAAAAGAAAAAAAACCTGGTTGGACTGCTAAGTTTGTTTTAGGTTAAGGATTTAGTCACAATTTGGTAAGAATTTGTTCTCTATTAGGTTGGCATATTAATTGGTACATTTTTTAACATTTTATTATTGCATTAAATCATTAATAATTTGAAATTATTAGCTGGTACTGTTTTTCCAAAGCAGTGCTACTGTTTCTTCTAAGCCTGGTCCAAAGCACAAAGTCTAGAATCTGATTTGTCAAGAAAACAAATGTGGAGTTCAGCAAAAGGATAGAAATCACCAAAAGAATGAGATTCAATTTCAAAATGATTAGGGAGAACAAAAGCTTGCTTAGTCCTTAAAGTAAATTTAAAAGATAGACGTCAGATTTTGTAGATGAAAAATCTAAGGCTCAGAGAGGTTAAGTAATGTCCTCAATGTGCACAGTTTAGAGGTGGCAGAATTGTGTGTCATACTCTCATCTGTCTGACAAAGCCTGTTCTCTTTTCTCTCTCTTTTTAAAAAGATTTTATTTATTTATTTGTCAGAGAGAGAGAGAGAGAGAGAGAGAGAGAGAGAGAGCGCACACAAGCAGGGGAGCAGAGGGCACAGGGAGAAACAGGCTCCCTGCTGAGCAAGGACCTCCATTCGGGGCTCCATCCCAGGACTCTGGGATCATGACCTGAGCCGAAGGCACACGCTTAACCAACTGAGTTCCCCAGGCGTCCCTGTTCTCTTTTCTTTTAAATGTTCCACTCCCGGATGCGTAAGGTCTCTTGCTATTCAAGAGTTTCTTTGGCATCTGCCATCGGGTACATGGAGTGAAATAACAATTGAAACAATTATAATATTTTGTTAAATACATACGCATATGTATGTATTATCTATTAAGTATATATACTTAATGTATACATAATGTATATACACTTACTATACATATGATCATATATGCTATGTACACTTATTAGCACTTATAGTGTGCCAGATATTATTCTAGGCACTTTGTTATTTAGTATTTAGTTCTATTAGTTCTTGGAACATTTCTATAAGGTAGAAATCATTATTATCACCCAGTTTTATAGATGAAAAAACAAAGGCATACAATTAGTAAGTGGCATAGCCCAGGGTACCTTTCATTACCCGCCCCTTCTCCCACAATGGAACTTTACTTATTTGTCACCTCCTTGAGAACATACCTGACACCTCTGGTCTATTCTTTTAAGACTTTATTTTTTCTTAGTGATAATGAGTGAATATTAGAAGGCAGGAGAATTCAAATATTACCTAGTCAATAGTTAATTGTTCGGGGAAAAAAAAAGACACAACTTAGTGGAAAATCCCCATTTGTAGAAGAGAAAGTCCCTAAAGCCAGACATTATGGTCCAGAAAGTAGGGGAGACATTGGGTGGGAGGACTTTCTGGGTCTTTCAAATTATAACACATGTATAGCCATTAACACATAAACACAATTTAATTTATTACATACAACCGATTTAATATTTAACGAGAACCTGCTATGAGCAAAGGACTCTGCTAGGATCTAAGCTCTAGAAAATAGCTACAAAGATAAATAAGCCATAAACCTAGTATTTAGAATATGGAAGAAAATAAACCCACATAACTAAAATACAAAACAAAATAAGGCAAATACCATAAAAGGTTGCCAACAGAAATCTGTAGGTTTAGTGGCTTGAGGAATATCATTAGATGATGGACACTGAAGAAAGTTACATGAAGAAGGCAGTGTTTGAGATGGACTTTGGAATATGGGGAAAATTCCAACAGTTGGAATTTGGAGAGAGAGGTTTTAGGCCAAGGGACACAGAATAAAAGCATGAGGATAGGAAAGCACAAGGTGTATTTGGGGTTGATTTGATTACTTCTAGAATACTCAAAGGATAGCAGCAGAAGTTTGAGATCTCGGTGGGTGGCACATCCAGTGGAAATATCCAGTGGTAGCTGGAAACCCATCTTCATGGTGCTAGAATTGACAGATTAGAACTATGTATTCAAATCTTCCGGGAGGTGATATGAATGTCTAGTTGTAACTGTATGGGCCCCTTGAAACTGCCTACAGACTTGAAGAAAGAAGGGCAAACTTACATTTTGTGGGTACATGAAGGAAGAATGGATAAACGAGCAAGAAGGATCATTCATGTGAACAGGAGAATTTTGAAAACAGAGTCAGTGGATCCCAAAGGTGAAGAATGTTCTAGAGAAGTGGAGACAGATGGACAAAACATCCAAATCGGAAACAGTAAAGCTAGCACTGCTGAGAAAGAGGTATATTTAAGAGCTGGAGTCTTTATCACTGTACCCATCCTTGAAAGGGCCACCTCTTATTCCTTTATACTTTTTCCCCAAACTCATACCTGTACTCAACCACACATGTAAACAAACATTTCCCTTTTCTGGAAAAAAAGTTATGGTGTTATTAACTCAAACTATATCTGGAAGTTTTATGGGTGAAGTCCAAATTTTTTTGCTCAAGTTTTGTTTAAAAGGTGATTGAGTTTTTGATGTGTGGGTAAATTGTTCCTTGGTGGGAGTGCAAATTTATTCATATTTTATTCAACAAATACTTTTGGAGCCTGTTTTGTTTGCCAGGCATTGTACTAAGTGCTGGCATCAGAAGAATTTCCATAAATGCATAGATGGCTTTTACCTGTGAGCTTTGCTTCCTATGGATGATCAAATGGGACAAAATTGATGCCTTTGTGATGATCAGTTTCAGTTCCAGCCCACTAAGAGTTTTTATGTTCATGTCATTAAGTGCATATTTATGGTATTTTTCTGATCCAAGATGCTTTTTAAAATTTTTGAATAACTTTTGGTATTAGCAAAAGGTGCTATAGAAAAACAAAGCCACTCCAGGCCAACACAGGAATTGGTTCTCTCGCTTTCCCATGATGACTAAGTCTAGTATAGTGGTCAAGCAGGAATATTTTTCTTTTCTTTTTTTAAAAGATTTTATTTATTTATTTGTCAGAGAGAGAGAGAGAGCGTATGCATGGGCACGAACGCAAGAAGGGACAGAGAGGGAAGCAGGCTCCACTCTGAGCAAAGAGCCGGATGTGGGACTCGATCTGTGGGCCTCAATCCAGGGCCCTGGGATCATGACCTGAGCCAAAGCAGATGCTTAACTGACTGAGCCACCGAGGCATTCCAAGCAGGAATATTTTTCAAGTATTTAAAACAACTATGGAAATCTTGTTCTTGATTGTATCCCCTAATGTATAAAGACAAACAAACAAACAAACAAACACAAAAAAACAACAAAACCCAGCTTTACAAAGAAAATTGAAAAATAACTCCATATAATGTTCCAACTGTTTGGTCAAAATGGAATAAGGCTCTGGTTCTGCTTCATGAGAACCTTGGGGAGAGTAATCTATGAAAGCTACCCCTGGGACTTATTTTTTAGCTTATCTGCTTATATTTTGCTTATAAATATAGTTTTCTAATACTACCTTGCTTTAAACTTTTTCTTACATGCAATTTTTTTTTCCTAAAACAGGAATCTTTTATAGGAATTTTGTAGGAATTTTTTCCTACAAAATAGGAATCTTGCTGTATACATTGTTTTGTAACCTGTATTCTTTTAAGACATATATTTTTAAGTCCTGTGTAGTATTCCTTCCTACAAATACATCAACATATATTTAACATATATTCCTTAATTTTGGACATTTTGGTTACATTCCAATTTTTATCACTTTCAATGTTTTGTTGATTACCATTGTGCATAGCATTTGCAATGCTATTATTTATAGGGAAGAAATTTTTGGAAGATTTAAATCTTAATACAACAGGCAAAGAAAGCAAGGAACTTGCTTAATACATCTGCCATAAGTGAAGAAAGAAAAATCAAATGCTTCCAGGAGCCAGGGTGATAGAGTAAACGATGAAGTGAGTCTGGCATAAAATATGGGTGATAGGAACTTTGTTAAATTGTAAAGGCCATGGCTTGTCCACAGGGAGCAGCCCCTGCCTGGGTCCATATACTGGTGTTATGTAAGAATGCAGATCTAATATTGTCAGATCTCCAAATTATTAGGAGAAGTTGAAAAAAGCTTGATTTTTTGGTAAGATCTATTAATCTTTAAAAGTTTGGCTCAAACCCTCAAATTATTTTAAGATACTTGGTTCCCCTCCCAAGCCTGACCCCCAGTCTATGGGGCAAGCTAGACGCAGCTCACTGGCCACTGGTTTATAACCTTCAAATTAAAGAAAGGGAAACATGGTGTTTGGAAAACCTTTCTATATAGGGAGTATATAGGGAATTAAGCAAATAAAGTTTTGCTTCAAGTTTTTCCAGTAATAAGGAATGCGATGTGGAGAAACTGAACCTCAATACACAAATCTTGGAAGAGGGGTAAATATTCCTTCTCATTAACTAGAAGCTTCTAAAATATTTCAAACTTCTCAAGGAAACATGTTTTAATTACACAAAACTTGAACCCAGTGCTCTGTATTATGACATCTAATGCTAATTTCCCTTCATTTTCCATCTGAACAAACATTTCCCATTAACATCCACCTGCACTACTTCCTTTCGTAAAGAGGAGGTGGTATTTGGCTATGCTCTGGTTCTGATTCATGAGAAATCAGCCCAAGCCCAACATTTCTGTTCTTAACAGATTTTGGTTTTTAAATCTGTAGAACACAATGTTTCCCTGGGCTGAGTTCTAGCATGCCAAGTTTTGGCTGGCCACAGACTTTGACATCTGAGTGAAAAATCTTTCAACAATGGCATTTAAACTGAAGAATCAACAGACCTTTAATTATAACACTGCCTGTAATCCCCCCTCCCACTTTTATCATGATGTTCAAATTGCCTCAACTCACTAACTGCACGGACAGCATGTTATTCATTTGCCATTGGAAATATCATAATTTGGAAACTCTGTGACTTGAGATTGTGTATTAATTTTTGAAAAATCAGTTTGACTCTATTCACCATAAATTAAAGAGGCATATAGAATGCAAGTCAAAATTACTGATTCATTAGAAATAAGAAACAAAAACCACTCAGCATATAATTTCTCAGTTTATCTAAAATGTTCAAGATTTATTTAGATAAGAGTAATATTTCTACTTGGAAATTAGGCATTAAATATATTGAAATACACTTTCTTCTTTGTGAGAAGTGCCTCCATATTTCTCCATAAAATGTTAAGTGACTATTTTTTATGGCTTTTTAATGACACAGTCTCAGATCACCCTATGTTTCCCTTATACACAAAAGATACTTCTGTACTTCTAAAGTATATCAGGAATCCTTTGAAGACTTTCTTTTTAGAAGTCAATGTTGCAAAGTACTTCATTTATATTCAACCTATCTGAATATATTTATTGGACAAATTGAGATTAATAATGTAAATGTGGAAATGTTTATTTCCATTGTTAAACACTAATAAGTTAAATTTTTGTTTGTTTTTAAAATATAGAGCCTGGTTATAAGGAACGTGGGCATAATTTCAGTCCCTTCTCATCTTGAAGAGGAACCTGGCTCTAGATTTCCAGGAAATGTATTTATTTAGACCAAACAACATGCCAAGATTTTATACATAATTTCTAATCTTCATAATATGTCTGCAACATGGATATATTAATCTTGGCCAAATTATTTGACTTGTCAGAGCCTCAGTTTCTTTATCAGTAACAGATTAATGATAAGGTGTTGGGAATCTATTTTGTCCACCACTTAATGATGGAGTTTGGAGGCAACCACAGATCTGACTTCAGAGCCTCTGATTTCTCTTTTGGGGGAAGAAAAATGTCTCCCTGAAATGTAGATGTTTTTCCTTGTGTAATCGACCTTGCTTTCTTGATACAAAGGACTATCAGGGAGGTCACAGTCTTAATTATGTTTAGCACTACCTTGTGATTCTGAAATTCATCTCCATCCAGAGTATAAAATTCATAGTCTAAGAAAAGATACAGAAGCTGTAAGTCTGTGATTTCCTGGACAGACCTAGTTTCAAATATTGCCTTTATTATATTCACAAGTATGCTTATATTTATAAAATTAGGCCCTGGGTATGTTCAGAAAATAAGGTCTCTCATCATCTACTTTGTATGTAAAGCCCAAAAGTGCCAGGCAGCTTGTTCTGACCAGTACAGAACACTGAAGAACTGGATCCTCCAAGGTAGAACCAGTAGAGGGAATCCAAATCAAAGTTGTTGAGGGGAGAGGAGATGGTAAATCATCTTAATAGTAGTAACCACATGAACTGGACACATAACAAAATGCTGCTGATTCTATGTATCACATCTAATCTTCACAATATGCCCATTTCATGTATGAGAAAACAGAGGCTTAGAAATGATAATTAACTTGCTTATATTCATGTGCCTGGTGAGGAGCATCTGTCTCCAGTGTTTAAGCTTCACTCATTTTGCTAAACTATCTCCCAGAGCAGGAGAACAAGACCTAAAAAGGTAAATTTAAAGAACAGTTATGAGATTATAAATAGGAGATGGAGCACGACTCAGAAATCAGAGTGGGGGCAGAGTAGGAATGAAGGCGAGGAGTCCAGCATGGTGGAGGTCTGCAGGCTTCTGATGTAGGGCAGGTCATGAGGGCAGATACGGGGTGGGGGATGGGGTCTCACGTGACATTAAAAGTACAGCAACATGCAGAGGAGAGAGAGAATATAGAGAGACTAGGTGGGGGGTGGTAGATAAGACAAATTGGGATGCTTGGCTGACTGCCTATGTTGTTCTCTTTTACAAATGTAAGTAGAGCTTTGTGTGTTGGGGGACATAAGGCAAAGAGGATGTATCTGAGAGACAGAGTCAGAAACATCTCTTTTCACATGTCACTAACTGGAGGGGGGAAGAAACCTAGCTGTCTAACGAGCTTCTTTTTTAAAATACAGATTTCTCCAAGAGGGTCAAACGTCATTCACACCTTGGAGTAAACTACTTTAATGAGGTTACTAGACCCCTTGAGTATAATTAAAGTGGCAAAGCCACAGTTTGGGGCAAGGAAACGGATAAGGATAACCAGAGCTGAAGCATGGAAGAAGGGTCTGGACAGTGATACAAATGAGAAGGATTTCCCGAGGGGAGTGGGAAGGCACCAAATATAATTCTGCACAAATACTGTTAAGATCTATGTCACTGTCATTATCATTACTTCTACTCTGTACTTATGTTTAGAATTTTGGTAGCATCCCAGGCGAAATCCAAATCACAACTGGTTGTTGAATTCTGATGTAAAGACTGAGCAGAATGCCCTACTTGTAGCTGTTCCTTAATAAATAATTGTTGAGCAAATGGGATATTACACTTAGTTTGGAAGCTGGAAACTCTCAGATTCCCAAATTCCAACCTGTTTCTCTAGTCTAGCTTAATCCAGTCCAACCTGTCAGGGGCAGCCAACTGTTTGCTCCATGGGAGGCAGGGAGAAAGAACATAAAAAGTGGAGAAAGAATTGATACCTCAGTGCTCTCCTTCGTCCTGCCTCCATGGCCTAGTACAGCGTGCTCTAGATTTTGTGAGGACTTCGAAATGGAACTCCTGTGAATGCTGAGGCAATGCTGTAATAATGGGGCTACGAAAAATTACCTCGTGAGGTGTGTGATGAAAACCAAACAAAGGGATACGTTAAGGACACGCTCATTAATGAGACAGCTCATCGGCCCCCTCTAGAACCTCATTAAGTTCCTCTATCCTCTTTCAGACCTGTGCTGGGCCCGTGCTGTGGTGTGACTGGTTGAGTCCCCCTAGAGTCACAGGATGGAATCCTGATCCCCAGTGTGACGGTGTTAGTCAGTGAGGCCTCTGGCGGGGGCTCATAAAGGCAGAGCTCTCCTGAATGGGATTCGTGTTCTTATCCAAGAGGCCACACAGCCCCACCTGCCACGCGAGGATACAAACAGAAGTCTTCCACCCGGAAGAGGACCATCACCGGGCCTTGTGCCACTCTGATCTCAGACCTGCACCCTCCACGACTTGTGGGAGATGAATTTGGTGTTTTTTTTTTTTTTTTTTTTTTTTTTCATAAGCCACCCAGTGTGTGGTGGTTTGTTACAGCAGCCTGGACGGCTAAGACCGTCTGCACGGGTACCGCAGAAATGCTTCTCTGTACAATCTGACAGGTACAATACAAGGCGGCACAAGGACCACGCGCTTCAACAAGCCGAGCCGGAGCATTAACACCGGATCTGGAGCACCGGCAGCCTGGAATTCTGGGTACGTGGGTGATCCCCGGATGCGACCCGGAAGAGCACGCTGCGCCTGCGCGTCGCCGGATCCTCCTCTGTTTTCTTCCCCTTCCGTCTTCCCCGCACACGCAGTTTTCACATTTCAAGACGCCATAGGAGGCTTCTGAATAGAGTGCTTTTCAAATACACTTTATATTTTACTCCTAACTAAAGGGGAGAGGGGGAGTATTTTATTATAGAGGAACTGAATTTGACAGTAAATTTGTTATTTTGGGTTTATTTGTGAGTTGTGGCTCAAGAAGCGCATTCGGTCTAAATATTGAGAATACTTGAGAATGTAAGAGCTGAGAAGCCGAGCCCAGTGGTTACCAACCCAGGCTGCATATTAGCATCATTGAGGAAGGTTTAAAAAATAAGATCCAGAGCCTTGGCTCCCTCCCCTCTCCTCTCCAAATGATTCTGATATAATATCAGTTTTGGTGGTCGAGTGCCAGTTATGGGGACTGAGGATCTTAATTTAACTGACGGGGGATCTGAGACCCAGAGAGGAACAGTAACTTCTCTAAGGTCACACAGGAGTATATTATGAATGAAGATAAAAGACTCTGGCTAATGTGAAATTGACCCTTTGCTGTACTGCAAATTACTTCATTAGTTTAGAATATGTTTTGTATATCTGGCTGCATAATGCAATGATTCCTTCATCTGCAAGCCACTTATGTGGCTTTCCAAATCTGGTTAAGAAGAGGAAGGATGTGAAAAGACCCGAAAACAGCCAAAGTGGCATAAGGGAAATCACACAGAAATCCCTCAAGTTTCTCTGATGGGCTCTGCCTCTTGCCTCTTTGTCCTCCCTGTCTTTGAGACAGAGGTGGCTGAACATCTCCATCTCCAAGCCTGACGTTCTGCTGCCCTGTAGTCTCGTGTCTCCAAAAGCCCAGAGGACCTCTCATGGATCCCCAGTCAGTATCTTCACTCAGTGTGTTCAAAATTAAACTCGCATCTTCCTCTCCCATACCTGCTCCTTCTCCTGCTCCACAGCCCTCTGCTTCTGTTTATGGTCCCACGCTGGCTCCAAATCACAGCCATGTCTTCAGTACTTTCCTCCCTCTGGCCCCCCAAATATGATGGATTAATCCTCTTTCTGCCATGTCTCATAAATCAGCTCACCAGCTCTGTTTGCTCCCTCTGCTTCTGTCCTAGTTAGGGCCCTCACTGCATTTTCCTGGACTGCTGATTGTCTCCTACCTGACCTGTGTCCTTTGGTCACTCCCCATTCAGATCTACTTTATTCACTCTTGCCAGATTAATCTTTCTGAGGCACAGCTCTGATTATGTTACTCTCCTGCTAAAAACTTTCAATAGCTCCCCATTGTCTACTGAATAAAGTCCAAATTCCTTGGCCTGCTAATCAAGCCCTCTCACTTACTGGTCTCGATCTGCTTTCACCACTTTATTTCCCACTACTCGCCTCTACACACGACATGGTCTAGTTAAACTCAACTACTTCTCTGCAGAATCTTTCCCCACTGATTCTTCCAGGCATTGCTCATGGTTGCAGAAATGTTCTTTTTTCCCCATCTTTGTGTGCTCAAGTCCTCCTTGCCTTTCGAGACCCAAATCCAGTATCAGCTCTTCTGGTAAATCCCCCAGGTAGCCCTTCTCTGAATTCCAGGAACGCTTTATCTGTACTACTTTCATAGAGACTGGCCCCTTCTACTATGAATGTTAGCAAAGTAGGCCCATGTCTTGGCTCTGCCGCTACATTAAAGCTTGCTGAGGGCAGGATCGGTGTCTTGTTTATCTGTGTATCTTTTCCATTGCTGAAAACATAGTACACTGCTCACAAATATTTGTCCAGTGAAGGAGTGAATGGAACGGCTTTATATGCAACCTAAACAAGGTTGGTTGGTTGTTTCCCTGGTCCAAACCGGATTACAAGTAGTGCATTCGAGAGGGAATGAAGATCTTGGAGGCTTGCACAACAAGAAGTAACTTGATAGCTAAAGAAGATAAATAAAAACTATAAAAAGAAGAGATGAGGACTAAAAATATTATAGTAGTCTGAGGGTAAATAAACACAGAAGTAAAGAATCTTATAGACTAACGACCAATGGTTAATGCCATGTGGAACTGCTTTGAATCCACAAAATAATATTCAAATACACAGTGTTATTTTTATACTTAGCACCAGTAGACACACAAAGCAGTTGTTTAGACACACAAAACAGTAGATAACCCTAAAGATAGAGAAATAAAATAAGTAAATTAATTAAAAAAATGATGACTCTAAGTCGTTAAGAAATGTTTGAATTATGATAAGCATATGATCAGAAAGCTGGATATGCACATAAATTTAAGACACTATATATCAAAACTTAATAAAGTAAAAAAATCTTTTGATAACTAAAAGGAGATAAACTTCTACTTATTGGTTATATGGAATATTCTGTTACATCAGCTGATTTCCAAAGTGAAGTCAGATAAATATCTCTCTCCTTACACACAAGTACACCTATATTCTCCTAAATATTGGAGAAATAATTTTGGTATCATTAAAAATGAAATATGCCCCGATATCTAATTTCAGAAATGTCAGAAAGTAGTAAGACAAAACAATTTAAAAAAAATGTCAGATTTCTAAGATCCACAATCTATTATTTAAAATAAGTGGTTGTGATTATACAATATGTAAATTATGTACATCACCTCTTAATTAAAGTGTAACATAAAAAGTCCAGGTTATTATAAGCTTTTTATCAACATTTTAATGCCTCAAAAAATTCTATCTAGTGGATATGTCATAATACATTTAACCAGCCCCCTGGAATTAGATATATAGTTTATTTCCAGTTTTATAATGTAGATTTATCTAGCAAGATTTGCTGTGTTCTGATAAATTGTGGAAGCTGAGTGAGGAACTCAACAACGGTTCACTATGATATTCTTCCTACTTGGGTAAATGTTTGAAATGTTTACAATAAAAAGGTAAAAAATACACTTCTTTATGATAAGCATCTTGTTTATAATGATTTCTGTTTATTTGTAATCATTTTCTTAGAGTTTAGTACTAGCAGGCTGGTTCAAAGTCTGACTTTGCTATGAAACCGTGCGGCAGGCAGCAAATGCCTTCGCAGGTTCAGTTCCCTCATCTGCAAAATGGGTATAATAAAGGTTAACTTAGAAGACTGCTATAAGCATTATAGGAGATGGTGTGCATCAAATGCTTTCCGCAGTGCCTGGTCCGCTGTTAGTGAGTAATGAATATCACCTTGAAAATACAAAATGTTGGTTGCATCATTGTATGTGTGGTGGTTATAAAAAAATCATCATGTATAAACTGAGAAACATGGCAGAAATAACTAAAGTGCACAGGCTAAAATAAGCTGGGTGAGGAATTACCCTCACGGAGCATGTTCTATGTAGGGGATCCTGGGCTAAATGCTTCACAAGGATCATCTCATTTAATCTGCACAAGGGTTGTGTGAAGGAATTACTACTACTATTGTTATTTTATAGTTTAGGGTATTGAGGTTTAAAGATTAATCGACTTGTCCCAAAGGACACAGGGATAGGCAGGGCTTGTTGTCAAACACAACTCAGAGCCCCTGGAATTTGTCCCTGAGCTATTAGAAATGGCCTTTGGACCTTGGGCCCTTTTGCACAGACCTCAGCGTTTCTAATCTATATCCTTTAGAGGCCAGATTTGAATTTGGGACAAGATTTTGGCCCCATTTTTTGAAAGTTTAACTGATCTGTGGTAGGAGTACATTTTTCCTTCCTTTCATTTCCATTGGTATTATTTGTTTTAAAAATTTCATTCTAGAAAATAATTTTAGAGAAGAAAAAAGGGGTACTCCATAAAATTAGCTGCTCTTTCAAGAACGTGAATCTCACGGTCCAGGAAGATTAATGTCCATCTTGGTTTTGAACCATGATTTCCCATTGGTCTGATTATCTTACGTTCATGAGAAAACAATTCACTACCCAACACACACATACACATGCTCTTTAGAAAACCTCTCAAGTGGTCCATGTTGACACAGTTCACTTTAAATATGTCATCTGTAAACGTGCGTCTGTGTAAGACAAAGAGAGGGAGAGTCTGAATTTTGAAAATGCCGTCGAAGTCTGAAAAAGGTGGTTTCCTACGAAGATGATGGAAATTAAGTCACAGGTTGTAATTTAAAAATAAAGTCTAATGGCAAATTAAGTCTTTTATTCTGGGTTGGGGGAGGCTACTCCTGTGCAGTATACTCTAGAGAAGAAACACTAAAGGGGCTACTCCCACCCCTCCGCCTCAGACAGCACATTTCTGCATCTGTATTATAAAAAATGTGCCAGCTCTAGCAAGCTCACAGTACTGAGCAAAGTGCCACAGTTTACAGCTGGGGATTTGTCTTTCAGGGCTGGCTCTATTTACTGGTTGTTTTTTACTGGTCTGTTCCTCCCTGGGGGGCTGCCGTGGGGGTGTTTTTTGTGGGGTGGGGGTTGGAAAGAGGGAGTTTTTGTGAGTTCTATTTTGGATTTTGGTGAATAAGAAAGCAGGGAATTTGCCAGCCTGTTACTCAGTTATATTGAAACATGATACAAACTGCCTCAATTTGGAGCACAGAAGGTGCCGAAAAATTTTTCTGAGGAGGTCTTGAAATATCGAAGCCTGTCTTCAAGGAAGGACTTGTTTCTCTCAAAAATCACCCTGCGAATAGTAGAGGTGTGCTGTCGTCTCCTCTCCATCCCTGGTCCCTGGAGTCACTACCTGAAGTATCACAGTCTAAAGGTAGCCAATATGCTGCGGGGGGAAAAAAAAATCACATCGCGCTCTTCATTCCCAGGGGAGTGCTAAGAGGACTGTGCTTGAGTGCGGGCCTTCTTTGGAAAGTCACTTCTACATGTGTAGACACTTGGGAGCATGGGCTGCGCGTGTTTGAACAAGCTGTACTTCCTATGTCTGCACTGCCCACTCTGTTTTCTTGTTTGCTATCTGCCTAAATTGGCCTGAACACATGTGCCCCGGATAAACATACTATTGCATGGACACGTCCACGCGTGTTTCCAATTCCATACTATCTTGAAAGTGGTTCAGCTTTCTAGAAACACAGACATACAATTTGTTCTGACTAGAAACACTGCTCAGCAACGGCATGCCGGTCATCACGGCAGGTACCGGACCATTTGTTGCTGGGCTGGAGCAAAGAGAAAACAAACCCCGGACAGCATGCAGAGCAGCACCTTCTTGTGAGACCCTCTTGGCTAAGTAAGGACTGCGTGAGACAGTAATGAAACACATACCTGCAGGCTTTTCAAACAGTAACAACCAGCTCAGGGTTAGCAGCCTTTCTGAACCCTGATGGTCAAGGATATTCTCAACCTTTGCTTTCAGGCACTGGATTGCTGCTTAAGTAGCCTTTATCATCCCCCCTCCCCCGCCCCCACCTAATTTTGGGGGAGGATGCCCTTGAAATTAGATCATTATTTGTTCCTGACAAAGCACATGCATATTGTGGTATCACTCTAAAACCAACGATTGGTTTAGCTCTATGAAGGAAAAAAAAATTCCAACAACCTTTCATGCTGAGATTTCTCATGCTAGTTCTCAGCACAGAAGTGATTTTTTTTTTTTTTTTTTTTTTAAGTTGCATAAAGCCTAGCAAGGTTTAAGTTTTCCCAGCGAGGAGAAAGTGTTTTTCAGCTGTTAAATTTTTCAGATGCTTTTTTTGAATTTGGATAAAACTCAAAAACATGTTTGTTTTAAAATGTAAACCTTTTTATGTACAGAGGTTTGCATATAGAGAAATGCCATTACTATGTTTAAAGGTACTTGCTTTTGAAATAAAGAACTCATAGGCTTTTAAATATAATAGAATGTACATTGCATTATGAACGTCTCATTGGGCGCTAACATAAATACGACGTTCTGGAAGACCACTGATACACGTTTGCTGACAGGATCACTTACAATCCTGCTAGTCAATGTATTTGTGTGTGAGAGCAAAGAGTGGCCAGGTTTGAACTGAAGATCATCTTTAGAGTCAGTATGCTTTTGAAAGACCTTTTACTTCAGTTGCATGAGACTTCTTGGCCCCAAACCTGCTTGATTCTTCAGCTTCTTGACTGGGCCAAAGTTGATACAACATATGGTATTTCAAGCACAAAAATGATGAAGAAACACATTGAGGTATAGCAGCAAGGCAGGGATCAGAAGGCTTGCCTCCTGCCATTTTTACTGGGCCTAGGCACTCTTCAGTTTTAAGCAAATTGTAGATTGCTGAATGGGAAAAGATATTATCTTGATCCACCAATTTTTTTTTTCCAAACACTTTTACTGTAGGTTTTACACTGTGATCCACTGATTGTTTACACACATACATGGATTACCTATCTATCCATCCATCCATCTAGATCTCACTGAAATACAGATGTGTGTGTATGTGTGTTTCAGGGGCAGAAACAAACTGATCTACCCAAATTTTAAAGCTTAAAAGATTCTTCATAATTCTATTGAGTATATTATTATTTGGAGAGTTAAATATCGAGGTCTAGAAATTCAGCACACATCAAACTTCTAATCAAGGACTTTCCAAAATTCAGGAAAGTACCTGATCTTCTAGTTTAATCTTTGAAATGCCAACAAATTCATTTTTCCTTTATTCATTCATAATATATTGATTTATTCATTTTCCAAACATTTATTGGTAGCCAACTATAGGCCTCACACTACATTCCCGCAACATATTTCTAGCCCAATTACTTTAATGGTTGCTTTAGGATTTATGGCAGGGTTGGCCAGATGGTCCTTGAAAAGGAAAATCTTCCTGAGTAAAACAACCTGTTTACAGTGTTTCCTATCTAGCAGCCAAGAGCCCTGGTAGTATCTCTTCTAACCTCTTACTATGGTTCTGGTATAAAATCAGAAGTCTAGTTATATTTACTTTTCATATTTAAGCTTAATTAAAAATACTGAGTGCAATCATGAGTTTTTAATGTCAGAATATTCAAAAACAACTTTCCCATAAGGTCTTCCTCATGTATGATACACAGAGAAAACTTATACAATTCTTTTTTGTGCTACAAAAATGCAGAAAACTGACCATTACCTACTTTACAGCGATTCTAAAAATCAATGACCTAAAGCATGTTAAGTTCTAAGAAGTAGAGTAAATAAACAGATCACATAGTACCATCAGACAATGTGTTTGCTCCCCTCTTGATGAGGACAGTATGAATACAGTAAGAAGACAGGTCCTAAATATTTATTACTAGATCTTGCTTAGGTGGCCAGGTCCTCCTGTTCCAGTAGAAGTGATATATAAGTATATAGCTAGAGCCCAATTCAATTATTTACATGGCCTTTCCAGAAAATGGTTAATGCTATAGAGACTTAGAAAATGCAGAAGACTAAACAGTACACATTCGTCTCTCTCTTTATGATGTAGGTCATGGTTCAAGGTCATGGAATGAATAGTAGGAGCTGCTACTTTTGAAGAGTGAAATGCTTTGAGGCTTTTAGGGGAAATTATTTTTATTTATTTATTTTTAAAGATTTGTTTATTTGAGAGCGTTGTGCGCGTGTGCGCGTGAGAGAGAGTGAGTAGGCAGGGAAGAGGGAAAGGGAGAGAGGCAGAGAATCACAAACGGACTCCACGCTGAGTACAGAGTCCAACATGGGGCTTGATTCCATGAACTTGAGTCCAGGACCTGAGTGGAAACAGAGTTGGATGCTCAACTGACTGCACCACCTAGGCGCCTCTTTTAAGAGAATTTTAAATAAATTAACTTTATGTTTTGGAAATTATGATTTGGGCATTATTAAAGTATTATAATTGGACATGGGTTCATAGACATAATTATAGGCCACCTTTTCAAAAGACCTTCTTTATAGTTCTTTCAATTTTTTTATGGGTTTCGTTAGTTGTCTCCCTCAAGTTATTTCATTTTCCGAAGCTTCTTACTGTCTCCACACATGACACATTGGCACATGCACACTGGCACAGGCAAAGAAGTAACTGCTAAGGTCACAGAAGTAGGGATATGGCAGGCTTCAAGCACTGGAGGCCAAAGGCACCAGAAACACAGGCAGACAGCTTAAAATTGTCCTTTCTTATGTTTGTGCATTGTTTCTATATGGAAAACTACATTTCTCTGAGAGTATATGTGTAAATATGCATCTGCTAGTGTTTTGGCAACTCTAAGTTACCTAAATTAGTTTTGATCAACACTGTCGGATTTTTAAACCCACCAACGTAATAAAAGCAAGTTTAAAAAAACACAAACAAACCCTACAGTACATTGTGTGCTCTGCCGTTCCAAGCCTCAGCTTCAAGACAAAAGGAGAGTGAGACTTTGTCATTTGCTGGCTGTTAATAATCAAGAGAAGATCTGCCAGACAAGCTCTTCGAGGGCTCTGTCTGTCTGGACCAGGTATATACTGCAATACACAAAGGGCTTTGCAGGGGGAGAAAAATGAGTGTTCATGGACAATGATGCAGCTTTCTTAATTAAGATTTTCATTACTGATACATACATTAAGTTCTGCAACTGCAAGAGCCAAAGCACTGTCATGTGCAGGTAGATGTCCCTGATTCCATCTTTAGGCAGTAAAGCTAAAACATATTAAATGTGCACCCAGCAAATGTTGTGGGAGCCAGGAGAGATCCAGAAATATTTCTGTTGGAATGCAGAGAGGCCCCATTAAAAGCAAATTTGTAATGCATCTAATAAGCAGGAGAAAAGCTCCTATCAGAGACAGGGTGTGCACGTGTGTATGCGTGCGCCTGTGTTCCTGTATGGGACTGCTTTGAGGTCCTGAGCCACAGAAGAAGGTAGTTGCAGCTGACCTAGAAATAATCTCTGTATAAATACATCAAGAGCTCAGACCTTAAAAGGCACTTTGATCTTTTAAGTTTTCCAATGCCTGTTGTTGGGAAAGGAAATAAATGGCTGATTTGGGGTAAGTTTTGGAAGATGGCAAAGACTCCTGTCCACAGCTGGCCCTGACTGTGTCCCTCTGGGTCACTCAGTCTATTTTCCCTGGATCCCCAGGCTGGTCCATAAGTCAGTGCAGTCTGCCAATGGGTGTACTGTTCCCGTGAAATAATCTGACTGTGGTGTGGGGAAATCTTTCTTCTTAGATCAAGTTATTTTTACAAAAAGAATTTTGCTAAGAATGGAGAATAAACCTAACTGCACAGTCCTTGAAATGGATGAATATCTAGAGTGTATGTTTTTATTTCACTTTAACTAAAGCCCAATTCATTTTAGGGTTGCTGGTGCTGTTAATGTGCACACAGTGTGCTCTGTTGTTTTTCTGGTTTCTAGTTGCATCCTTTCCTGTTTTAAAGTTTGCATTTTGGGGGGAGCTCCCCTCTCTGTCTCCTATATAAAGAAGACCTTCATCCTGTCATCTCTTGGTCATCCAAGAGTAGAGATGAGTGTTAGATGCTGCACTTCATGAAAGATGATTTTATTACAGCAGTCAAAAATTACACATTCGTTTCTTATTAGGTAAAAACATTTATCAGGAATTTAAATGTAATCCCCCATTTTCTAAGAAGGAACAAACCAGAATCCAACACCAAAATGGCTCAAAAGGAATTCTTCTAAGTATTTTGGCTGTAGTTCCTTGTTGTTTGGGTAAAAGGGAAAAATTCCAAATAACAGTGGCCAAGAAGATTTCTCTCGAATTCCTGCACCAAGATTCAGATCTCTCAAGTAAGTTTTCTGGATGTTAGTGTGTATTTCAGAAACCCTTTCCCTAGGTACATTACAGAGCTAGTGCAGAGTGGTAAACACACAGCCTGCTACGAGGTGGCAGTTCTCTGACCCTATTCTAGATGAGTGATGTTAATGGCTGGGAGTAATAAGATGATGAAGAAATTGATTCTTCATTCACAGAAACATAGTATGCAGACATCCTGTTTACAGATACTTCATGCATTTTGGGAAAAGTAACAGTATTAAGATTCTTTCTAATGTGTACTGAAATGTACTGTTAGAAAACTGGTTAGAGGAGTATGTGAAAGCTCTTACTGAAGAACCAATGTAGTGGACACTATTCAAGCCTTGGGATGATGGAAAGAAGAAAGGGAAACAAATCCCAGGAGAGGAATTTTTTTGAATTCATTTATTTATTTGGGGGGAGAGGAGGGCAGACGGAGAGAGAGAGAGAGAGAGAGAGAGAATATCTTAAACATACTCTGAGCTGAGTGTGGAGCCCTATGTGGGGCTCAATCCCATGACCCTGAGATCACGATCTGCACCAAAACCAAAAGTCAGATGCCTAACCAACTGCCTCACCCCACTCATCCTCAGAAGAGGACTTTTAACTGGAGATTTCTATTACTTCTCTTATGCATCCTTGACTTGCTTGTGAAGACCAGACCAAAGGACATTATTAAAGGATTTAGGTGTAACTTTTACTCAAATTCTGTCATGAGACATATACTTCTCCTACCCAAAATACAGGATTAATTTTAAATTAGAGGTGATAATTATTTTCCACAGACCCAAAGCCTAGAAATTCACAAGGAGGAACTAAAGGTGGAATCCATTTTAGCCTACCAAAGCGTTAGGGGTAAGGTGGCCCATTCTAAATACCTGGAAATGATTCTCTGGGATAATGAAGTTAACCTGATTTGTCTAGTATCCCCACACTAGGAGAGATGAAGAATTGCAGAGAGACTAGAGAAAGAATGCATTAAAAAAAAAAAAAAAACTCTTAATTTTATCACCACAGAGATCTCTTGCACAAGACGCCTCTGTAAGTGCCCTAGCAGAAAGCTTCTTTGAACAAGCAGGATGTGTAGGTACCATCTCTATATGTTACATATGTATATATCCCTCCCCAGCTCTGAGTCAGCAACCATGATGTTTGGGGAGGAAAAGAGAAGGGTGATAAAGAATAAGAGGGATACTCATAATGGTATTTAATAGCACTCAATGTTAATCATCGTTACTGTGCCCCCATATGGCCTCCAAGTGTAAGCTATGTTATAGAGGCAGGTGCATAAGTGAAATTTTCCAAGGTGAAGTTTTGTAAGAGCACAAGAAAGCCAGACATTCATTCCTCTGAGCCCTGGGTCCATTGAGCCAGCTGGTGGCCTCTAACAGCACCAGGCACCACTGATACCTGGCTCTTAACCACATCCTCCCACTTCAGGTAGAGAACAAGCTGCTGACTAGCCCTGGTTCCCACCACTTGCCTCAGTTTGTGGCTGGTGTAACGGGGCTTCCATATAATATTTATCATGTTTGGCCTCCCTTCTTTCTTTCTGGACATGGTTTGAGGATGTAAGGCACACGCAACTTTCTTGTACACAGCATTTTTTTTGCCGAAGACAGAGAAAGAATGCCCTGGAACACATGCCATCCCTGATCATCTGCAAGTGAACTTCTCGTGCTGAAAGAATGCTCCAGTTACCACTCAGAACAGCTTTGCACAACTCCTGCTCCTCTGAAAGGCTCGGGGAACTCACTCCAACAACCCAGACGCTCCCTATCCCAAAACACAGGGAAGGCGCCCTGTCACAGTTTGTACTGTGGAGGCAGGGGCTGATGCTGTCAGTGTGGCATTTCTGCCTCTCCAGCATCTTTCATTTTCCCTGGAGTTGCTGAAAAATAGTCCATGTCATTAAGTATGTAGTAATACACACGGGACTCAGAAAGAGAGAGGGAAAGGTGGAGGACATGGATGACATGGCCTCTAGCACTTTATTTATGAGAACATCCAGAAATCTCTATCTACATCTGGTAGAAGAATAGTGTCAATCCTGCCCTGGAGACATGGATCAGGCAATGTTGCCAGTGTGTATTTTTCCCTTCCCGATAATTTACTGATTTTGGAGTCTGATGGCAGAGCTCAGATGATCATTTTTACACTCATGTGAGTGAACAATTAGCTTGCCTCTTTGGGGGGATGGTGATGCCAAATAAACATAAATATATGTAATCAAGGGAAGTACTAACTGTCCCCTGCCCAGAGATCCTCAGGTCCTCTGACTGGTGCTTTGCTCTCCACTGTATTTCCCAGGGGGGCAGTGAGGGTGGGTGATGCCACCATGGCATAGCAAACCGCAGTGGAGGTGCCCTCATAGGACTTTAGGGAGCACTGTCTTTGCAGGAAAGAAAGAGACTAAGCAGTTAAACATGTGTTAGACCACTCGTTTGCCCTTCAAAATCTCTATTCTGTCATTCACCTTTTCATTGTTGATTTATAGCCACTCTTAAAATATTAGGGATATGTCACAATATTTTTCCCAGTTAAAAAATTTTTTTTTCTACCACAGTGACTTTTATTTTCACATAATAAAATTTAATATATTTTCTTTAAGATTTTAGACTTTGGGGCACCTGGGTGGCTCAGTCAGTTAAGCATCTGACTCTTTTTTTTTTTTTTAAAGATTTTATTTATTTATTTGACAGACAGAGATCACAAGTAGGCAGAGAGGTAAGCAGAACGAGATGGGGGAGCAGGCTCTCTGCTGAGCAGAGAGCCAGACATGGGGCTCAGTCCCAGGACCCTGGGATCATGACCTGAGCTGAAGGCAGAGGCTTTAAGTCATGAGCCACCCAGGCACCCCAGCATCTAACTCTTTATTTTGGGCTATGATCTCAGGGTTGTGAGATCTAGCCCTGGGGTTCTATGCTGGGCGTGCAGCCTGCTTAAGATTCACTCTCTCCCTCTCTTTCTGCCTTTCCTCTTTCCCTCCCTAAAAAATATATGATTAATTAATTAATTAATTAAAAGATTTTAGACTTTGGTATTATGCTTGGAAAAAGCATCCCATTTCCCAGCATGAAAATATTCACTTATACGCAAAATTATAAAAACTGGCATTTACAAAATTACAAAAATTGGCATTTACAAGATTTAGGGAAATGGGCAATCTCTTTTTTCATTGGTGGGGGTATAATCTGAAATATGTTTACTGGAGACAGTTTAGCAATAGATAAATTTTACTTTGACAGTTCCATTACTAGAAATTTATCCTAAAGAGCTAATCAGGGAACTACATTTAAAAAATGTATATGTGTATGAAGATAGTTATTGCAGCATTGTTTAGCTAGAAAAAAAGTCCAAAAATCCTAAATGACCATAAATAAGTGACTGACTCAATAAATTACCCATAAACTAAAGAGCAATGTAGCTATCAAAAAGATAATATAGATCTAGATTTATGGAATCGAAAATGACTATTAGAATTTTGAGTAAAAAAGCAGATTACCAGGCAACAAGCAACTCTTCCTTCCATTTAGGAAAGAGAAAGACAAAGAGAAAGAAAAAGAAAAAGAGACAGATGAATAGAAACGTGTGGAGATATATTTCCCAAAGCGTTACTAGTGGTTCTCTCTGGGAGGTGAGATTTTGAATGGATTTTATGTTCTTTTTATATCATCATCATAATAAATTCAAACAAAACTATGTGTATGCTCTTTAGAAATCAAAGCCAGAACTTTTACTTTGGAGGAAAAAGAGCTTAGATAAACCTTGCAACAGCTACTTAAAAATTCAAATATGAGTTTCGTCATTAGCAATTAGTAACACTCTTAATTGGATGACATTCCTGCCTGACCATTTTCCTGATGGGTGACATCACTGCCTGCTTCAACTTTCCTCCAGGCTGGACAATTGCATGTCCAGGCTGGACAATTATAGTTCCTGCCTTATAGGACTTTAAAACTGAAATTCTGGAAATAATCCCAATATCTATATAGAAGGCACAGTTCGGTAAATTCTATGGGGTTATATAGCTGATAACAATTATTTAGATAGTATAGTGGCACTTAAAAAGAGAGTTTGTAATTATACCAGGAAGCACTTATATAATATTTAATTTTAAAATATGATGCAACTCTGTACATACAATGTATGCCCAATTCTGTGAAAATCCAGAGAAGAGACTAGAAGGTGATCTAAAAAATTATTAATAGTAGTTGTTTCTGTATAGTGACATTATAGATGTTTTCTCTGTACTCTATAGTTTCTTAATATTTGATATTATGTGTGAATTATAGAGTCATGAAAGAAGTAAATATTAAAAAAATACAGCTGCTTTGCTCAGCAGCTGCCAAATCCTACCCCAGATGTATCTGCAATTTAGTTTTGAGTCAAATGGCCCTAATGTCATTTCCTAAAGGAATCTAGCAGAATGGAATGTGTTCAAATAAAGGAAAGCTACCATTACTGCCACCTATTTCTGTTACCATTTCTTAATGCTTAGAATAAACCCGAGTAAGGAATCCTACTTCTACTAGAAATTAGGAATTTCCACGTTTGTTAGGTTTTCTTCTTATGTTGCCAGATGGTGGAATTTAATTATTCTACAGTATTCTGGTATGTCTCCATGTCTGGAAGTTGTTTTGGGAGGTTGATGGTGTAGGTCACTACTGGGAATGGAGGCTCAATTATTCTTTTAAAAATAAAGATGGGTTGCTACATAAGACCTTCTGTAGTTAGTTTTCTTTTCCTTTCCTTTGTTACTTTACCTCTTTCTTTCTTCTTCCTTTCCTTCCTCCACTTATCTATGCACTCTTTTTCTCTCCCTCCCTCTTTTAAGTACGTAGCCTTTCTTAGATGCCAGCTCTTAAAATTTAGAGAAAATTCATACAGTACTAACACCACACTTCAAGTAGAACATTTAATTGTTCCTAAATGATCACATTTTAGCAAAATGATGATGGGAGAAGTCAGAATTGTCACTTAAGTGTATATGATGCATGTTGGAGGCTTGGCAATAAGGCAGGCAGTAGATATTTTTTGAGAAAGCAAGAAAGTAACTAGGTAATGCCAGCATGGGAGGAAGGAGGTGGCAGAAGAAAGAAAGATCAACATGGGTTTCTGTGTCTTTTGACAAAAGTTATCTAACCACATGTTCCTGGCCTTTTGGACCAAATGGCAACCTTCAAACTTCCTGTTACTATGAGCTACTTGAGGACAGGAATGGTACCTTTCTCACCTCTGTTTTTTCTGTATGCAACACAGTGCTTGGTGTAATGTAAATGCTCACTAGCTACCTGGAGAATTGAAATGAGCCTTTTTTACTGCCTTCTATATTAGCCTTATCTAGGAAAAAAAAGAAAAAAAGAAACTAAAACCCCTAATGTCTTTTCACACATACTAGGTAAAACCCCATTTTAATTTGAACTCAAACACACATCTCTTCTGAGTTTCCAGCTTGGTCACTGAGCTGCTGGAAAAAATCACCCCAAGGCAAATGGGTATCAACAATAAACCACCAGGTTCACCTAGGGCTTCCACACTGCCAAGGAGACTGTCTGGTCAACTTGCTATCCCATTTGTCACAAGAACTATTTTGAACTTCCACTTCCTTCAAATCTCCACCTCGCTTATTTTTAGCAGGACCCTGCCCCCTAGGAGCTATCATCTGGAAAACCACTCTCTGGATTAGTAAAGTAGAGTACTAGAAGCAAAACTTCTGAGAGTTATCCATACTTGTGGTCTCTATTTCTTCACCTCTCACTCTTTCCCCATAATATTACAAACAGGTTATTGCTTCTACCACTTCAACAAAACAGCTTTTGCCAAAGTCAGCAACCTTCACATTAATATATCAAATGCATTTTTTCAGTCCCTGACTGACCTGACTTCTCAACAGCACGTCTCACTACTGACCACCCTCTTCAAAACACTCTCTTCTCTTGGCCACTGTGCCAGTGTTTTCTGGTTTTCCTCCTACCTCCTTAGCTGGTCCTTCTGAGGCTATTTCTCATAGCCTCAGTTTTTGCTCCCATATGATTAAATAGTAAGAGTTCCTCAAGTCTCGGTTTGGGCCTTCTCCTAAATCTACTCCCGTGCTTGGGCAGGATCTTCCATGCCAAATGCCTCACTTGCCTTCACTCTACTTCTGATTTCCAGTTGTATATATTCAACTGCCTAGTCAATATGCTCACTTATCTTACCAAAAACACCTCACACTAGACATCTCAGAAATAGAGCTTGTAATCTTCCCTCAATTCCCACTGTCCTTTGGTATTTCATACAACTGTGAATGGCACCAAACTCCAAACAGTTTTATGAGCATAAAACCAGTAGTCACAGTTGCTGTTTCTCTCTCCTCCATCTCCCACATCCAATCCATGAGAATATCCTGTATATCTTGGTTCTGTATTATCTCTCTTTTCCATTATTTTTTTTTTCCATTCCCAGTCATTAGCCTAGTCCTTATAAGCTATGCTACAAGGGCTTCCTTACTTTTGTTCCTGCAAAACCATTCACCGCAATGGAGTAGTTGGATCTTTTTTGTTTTTAACTTTTAATTTTAAGATTATTGCAGATTAGCATGCAGTTCTAAGAGGTAACACAGAGGGATCTCTGTATACCCTTTCCCCAGTTTCACCTAGTGGTAATATCTTATATAACCATAGTAGAATATCACAATCAGGAAATTGGCCTTGTTTTTTACAATGGTACAATCCATCCACCTTATTCAGATTTCACCAGTTTTATATGCACTTGTGTGTGTGTGCATGTGTATATTTAGTTCTACACAACTGTATCACCTACATAGATTTGCATGAGCACTACCACAGTCAAGATACAGAATAGCGCCATCATAAGGTTATCTGGTGCTACCCTTGATAGCCATAGGCAGCTCCATCTTTCCCCTGCTCCTTAACTTTTGTTAGCCACTAATTTGTTCTTCATCTTTATAGTTTTGTTATTTCAAGAATGCCATATAAACAGAATATGTAATCTTGAGAGATTGGCATTTTTCACTCAGCATAATACCTTTGTGATTAATCCAAATTTTTTGTGCCAAGCGTTACTCTTTAATGCTGAGAAGTATTCCATGGTATAGATATACCACAGTTTGTTTAACCACTCACTCATTGAAGATAATTTGGGTTGTTTCCAGTGTGGGGATATTATGAAAAAGGCTGTTATAAACATTGGTGTACAGGTTTTTGTGCAGATATGTTTCCATCTGTCTGCAATAAATGTGCAAGAGTAGCATGATCTTTTTAGAATACAAAATTGATCATGTTACATTCCTTAAGTTTGCTTTCCCATTGTCCTTAGGAAGGTCTTTAATATGACCTGCAAAGATCCTGATATCATCATCTATCTTTTCAACCTTTATCTGGGCTGTTCTTCACTAAAGTCTCTCCACCCAACTATATTTGATGCCTTCATCTATGCTGCATCCCTTGCTAAGAAACCTCTACCACCACCTAATCTCATTTGCTTTTCATCTTCACATGTTAGCTCAAATATCACTTTCCAGGGAAACTCCTCATGAACTCATAGACTCACTTAAATCCCCCTCTTAAATTTGCTCCTAGAGTTCCTGGAACTTTTATTCATGGCAGCAAGTACAGTTTGTAATTATAAGTTCTTTTGTGTGTCCATTTGATTAATATGTCTTCCATCCCCCAGGTTGTAAGTTGAATAGGGCAGAGACCATGTCTGTTTTGCTTGTCATTATATCTTCCGCATTTATAGACATTCGTTTAGTGTTTGATGATATTTGGTCAAGGCTTTTAAGACAGATAGTTTTGGTTTCAAGTTCTATATTACATACTAGGCATCCTTGAAAAAATTACTCAAACATGCTCAATCTCTGTTTCATCTTCAAAATTAGGATTACAACAGCATCTCCTTAAAAGGAGGAGTGTTTTTTTTTTTTTTAAGATGTATATATACACAATGGAGTACTATGCAGCCATCAAAAGAAATGAAATCTTGCCATTTGCGATGACGTGGATGGAAATAGGAGTAGTTTTAAAGGTTAAACCAGGTAGTTGTTAAAAGTATTTTTTTCCAGTGCCTAAAGCAAAGCAAGCACTCAACACATGCTATTTCTTCTTGTGATTATTAGTTTAACTAAAGATAAGAGTTTTTGTATTTTTTTCCCAATGAGGTTTTAGTCCATTATCCCAATTTCTCGTCTGTTCCCTTGGGTTTTGATTCAGGTAACTCTAAGAGTCTGAAAAGAAACCCTTAGTTTAGATCTCCAATAATTCTATGACTACAGGTTACCCCAGGTACGTCTCCTTAGATGAGTACCTTGTTTGGCCTCTTGGCTATGGTCCTCATTTTCATCTCACTCCGTAGTAAATTCTTATTCCCCAGCTATCAGTTCTTTTGGCTTATTTTTCAATGGGTTTAGAACATAGTGGGAAAATTCAGTGCCATTTGCTGGACTCCCTGAAAGTTTCTAACACTGAGATTTATGCTTTTGCTTGGGATATCATTCTTTTGGTGTTCACCTTCTTTTATATTCCAGCCATTTTTCAAGCCCCAGCTAAATCACATTTCACATGAAGCTTTCCAGCCCTCAAGGTCCTCTTTCATGAATGAAACCCTATAGTACCTACTGGACTGTATAATTCCTTTTGGAATTGTCACTTATTGTCTCATATGTATACGGAATACTCAATAGTCATAACTTCTTTTCCTAATCCAATTTTGAGTTCCTTAAGAGCAGGCAAGGGCAATGTCCTGGATTTATGTTTTAGTTCCTTACTAAACACAAATCTTTTTGTGTGGTAAGTGTTTAATAATATCTTATGGGATGGTTGTACTTGAGGCTGGTCTACTGACCAGGTTGTGATTTGAAGGATCAAGTTACAATTAATATAGTTTAGTGGCTAGATGGTTTCTGAAGGGGTGGTGGCAGTGGCCAAAGGGGGAAACAAAAACAACAAAAAACGTTACTGTGAGTATGTCCCTGAGCTGTGTATGAGCACAGTCTGGATTCACACAGGTAGTGAAGCTTAATCCTATTATGTGCTGAGTTTTCATCCTGGTAATGTACTCCCCCATTTTCCTTTATAAAAAGCATATGTAATGCATGGTCTGATAGGCAGAAAGGCTAAGAGAAATGCAAGCAGAGGGAGGTAATGCTCTTAGGTGTGGTAGGCTGGTCTGCAGAGTGTTTTGATTCTCTGAATTAGTCAAAAGATTGAAAAAAATAGCCACTACTACCACAGGAAAAAAAAATTAGAAGGAAGGGTCCTGAAAATGGTATCTGAGAAATGAAAGACAGTGAATATTTTAAAGATCACTGAATTTAATTTATTCAACCTAAATGCATAAAAGTACAGGTGGGGACATTATTTATGCAGGTATATGCAAATCACTTTATAAAATAGGCAAAGCCCTTCTGCTTTTTATAAGTTGCCAAGGTGGTTCCTGATATTTTAAAAGCTATGCACCTTTAATGTAATTTCCTAAGAGTTGGAATCCCTCTGTTGGAATCACAGTCATTGTCAGAGGGAGTTTATTATTTTTTTTTTCTTTCCTTTGGGACTTCTACAAGGCTCTCATAACCATCACAAAAAGGGTGGTTTCCACAGAGATATGACTAGAAAAATCACTTGGAAATCACTGAGGAGCAAGTCACAATGTTCAAAGCAGAGAACGGGGGCTTTGAAAACATGAACCCATCTGACCTCTTGAATTTAGTACAGTGAATTCCTGAGCTCTGAAACATGGGGCCCGGCTGTGCATGCCATATTGGTGCTATAAGACTGGCAGTAGGTTGGCTGTGGCATGGTCTATTTCAAACTCCTTCACAGTGCCCAGTGTTGCATGTTCCCAAATGACATTTGGTTGGCAGAAGCTGGGCTTCCAAAGCTGGCAGTCTGGAATGCAGCCCACTATGTTTTGACAAACACATAATTGACCATCTGATCACCAGCCTACAGTCTGCATTCAGGTCACTGGGGGGACTTGGGTTTTCAATAGGTCCCTACTCCTCATCTTGTTCATCTTCTCAAACCTTTCTCCAGAAAGCAATATAGAGAAGACTTAAACACACCCACACGAACCCTCCCATTTACAAAAGAGAACATGGTCCATGAAACATAAGCTGTTGAAAATTTCCTTTAAATTGTCCTGGCAGCCCAAAGTGAACTAGAGAAAAGCACATTTATGGTGAACTCTAATTCAGAAACAAGTAGGAAACATACCGAACTATTTCAACACCACCAGCACGTACGTTGCCATTCAGCTCAATGGCTTGGAACTTCTTAGAAAAAGACAGCATAGGAAGATGTTAGGAAATTGGGTATTGCTCAACTTTAGGAGGATATTATTAAGAAATGTCTTGATTTCAGGTGAAAGAAATGAAAAGCAAGACATTGGAAATGGCTTCTTCCTTATCTGTCTGACACTCCCCCAAATCTACTGGGGGAGAAGGAGTCACACCTCTCTGGAGACCAGCAGGCAGAAGCTCAGTGCGAGGTCAGATTCAAATTCTTGTCTCCTGTTGAGTGCTTTGGTCTGAAATTTGGCCCAACACAACACATCAACCTTTCTCCTAGAAGGCAAGGATTGTGCACTAGGCCAAGATATGCTGTCATCACGCAGATGTCAGTGTCTATGTCCACACTATCAGAAGGCCTCTCCTCTCTGCTCCCACCCCCACTGCACAGTCCAAGCCCTTGGTTTTTACCTTTGACCTCATCTCTCTTTTCTCGGTCAACCATCTCTACATGGTCAGAGTGCTCTTTTTCTAAAACATAAATCAGCTTAAATTTCTTCAAAGCCTCCTCAAGCCTGCCACATCACATCCAAACTCCCTCACACAGCTTCCAAGACCCTCCACAATCTGTCTCCTACCCGCTCTCCAGCCTCATCTCCCACCACGCTCCAGCCACACTGAAGTACTGTCCTCCAGAGCTGGCTGCTTCTCAACACCTCCTGACTTTGGAAATGCTCTTGTTTTTTCCATATTACAATCTCCCTGTCTTTCCTTTCCCCTACACTGACTTGGTAAACTGAAATCATTCTGTAGACTTTTAGACCCAGCTTGCAGGTAGGCACTCTTTTCTGGTTCCTCTTGCTACATCTTGTGACGCCTCCAGTCCAGTGTCCACCACATGCTACAGCCTTTATTTACTATGTATCATCCCTACCAGACTGTGAGATTCTTGCAACAGGGAGCATTTCTTATTTATCGTGGCATTCCAGGAACCAAGCACAGTGACTAGTTTTCCATAAATGTTTGTTGACTGAAAACTGAACAAGAGCTGTGCATGGTAATTAATCAAAACTAAGCCAAGCAGTAGCATTAGCTTCTATAAGCTAAGCATGGAGCCTGTTAGCAATCTAATGAAGGCAGAGGATCGCAGCAGTAAGGCACTTTCTGATGGTTATCATGGGGTGAAAGGAAGAGTGAGGGACAGAGGTGTGGATGGAGGAATGTCTCATTAGCAGAGAATGTCACTGAGGCAGTGAATTTTCAGCCTCTGCAATATTGAGTTTTCAATACTGAAAGATATTCTTCTGAGAATGAATCTGAGCCTGAACTGTAGAGAGGTTTAATTTAAAATAACTTGGTTTCTCAAATAGGTTAAGACTGTGTTACCTGCTTTAAGGCAGTGTGGCAGGATATGGAGGGCTTCTCATCGTTTCTGCTAAAGAGTAATGGGATGGAGAACTCTTGGGGGGAACATCTGGAAGCTGCTCGGTTCCCACTGAAATCTGTGTCAAATCCAGATTGGGACTTTTGACTAAACGTAGTGCCTGGGAGAGAAGGCAGAATTCTGCACCCGTTTGGAGAAGGCCATTGAAGAGGCACTGGGGAGGGGCGCCTGGGTGGCTCAGTGGGTTAAGCCGCTGCCTTTGGCTCAGGTCATGATCTCAGGGTCCTGGGATCGAGTCCCGCATCGGGCTCTCTGCTCAGCAGGGAGCCTGCTTCCTCCTCTCTCTCTCTGCCTACTTGTAATCTCTCTCTGTCAAATAAATAAATAAAATCTTTAAAAAAAAAAAAAAAAGAGGCACTGGGGAACTAGAAACACTGGGGAGATAATGTTCTGATCTGTTCCCAAGAAGCTTTTCTTTTACCTTTGATAGGTATCTGGGGCACTACCCCTGGAGCCATCAGCTGTGTCTGTGGGGCACTCGAGGACAGCAGGACTGTCACAGGCTGTGTCACCCTTGAAATAAAAGTAGCCTCAGGATTTGGAACAACCCAAGCAAGCATGAAGCCTGGCGTGGGGGGTGAGACAAGGTTAGTGGGTATAGAAATGGGCTGTCAGCCCATTACAGATCATTCTCTCAGCCCTGTCTCTGGTTAAAAACTAGGATCTCTCTAGAAGCTGCCTGATTAATGGTTGATGTAGCATAGAATCAGTTTCACATTTTCCTATGAGCCAGAAACAGCCTTTCAATTACGTTTTTATCTCAAAGGTCTCCCCCTCGATTTCTAATCTGTGACACAGGTCTCCAGTCCCCTGTACTGCTTGTGTCTGAGGTTTGCCCTATAGTGCTGACGTCATAATAGCTGAGCTGTGCGGGCAGGAGTGCACCGTGCTGACTCATCCCTGGTGATGGGAGGATTAATGCCTTGTCTAACACGGAGCTATTATGTGAACTGTTTTTACACAAAAGAACTGTAACGAAAATGATTTGCCAGTCGGAGGACTAGAAATATGCAGTGCTGGGTAACTGAAGTTGGGATGTGGAAATAGAAAGCGGTAACCATAAGCATGCACATTGACACCCTCCAAAGCATTGACAGACCTGCTCTATCAACACAGAGAATAAGGAATAACAAGACTTGTCAGGGGCAGGGAAGATCTGCCCCTGCTGTATAAATGCATTACACACAGTCCCCGTCGTCTTTTGGGAGTTTCGCCAATCTCCTTTCTCTGTCAAATGGCTGTCACTTTGGACTTTAGCCTTACAGTCCGTCCTTTGGGGGATTCTACTCACCTGAATATATTTGCAACTACCTTCTAGGAATGTTAGTGGAAGCCATGCACATGCAGGCAAGCCAGGGGAAACCCCTTTCTGTGCAAATGATTACCACACAAGAAATACCTCAGAGTGAGAAGTCAGCGAAGTAAGACAGATGTTGCGAAAAGGGGACAGGGTTCATCAGAGAGCTTAAAGCAGCTGGGAAGAATGCAATGCTTATTTATCAGGTAAGGTGACTGCCCCTGGACCTGTAGCATGTTTGGACGGTGTCTCATATAGTGAGTAACTATGATTATTTGGGTTCACTCTTATGAGCAGCCTGACATAAAACTTATCCAATCTATTCCGTGCAGCCTGGTTTAGGCTTTAAAGAACAAATGTTCTCTCTTTTCATCTGGAATCAACTTTTCTGTCTCTTTTTTTCTCCCTTTTCAAATGGCTTCTCATTTTTTCTAAAAAAGGACAGTACCTTCCATACCCCTCTTAGCACATGTAATGCCAGATTTCTCTCTCTCTCTTTTTTCTGGATTTGTGATGACAGACACAATTTTAGCCTAAATGGATCCAGCCTGATAGTTCACGCTTGTACTTCTTGAGTGAAAGGGTATTGGAAATTTAGTCCATAAATGAAAGCTCTGACCCAGAAGTTGAAATTAAAAACTATTGAACCTAGAGATGGGTGTGTAACCGAAGAAAAAATAATTGCCCATTTACTGACACTGGACCAAAAGCCCAACTGCTGAAGATATCTAGCTGAGGAATGTAAGCTCCACAGTAGAGGAGCAGTGACTTCTACAAACAGCAGCTGCAGCTGAGTAAAAGGCAGTCTTTATAGGAGTCCAATGCCTAAGGCCCCTCTATTGCCTGCATGTCTTTTCAGCTCCCTCATGGATGGCAACTACTACCACCACCAACAGCACTGAACCAAACCCAAAGGAAGCTAATAGGTAGCGAAGAAATGCAGGAAACCACAACAAAGTCAATGAGAAAACATGCCAACAAAGATGGAATTTCCCCAATGCGATACCTTCTTGAAAAGTAAAGAAACCACTTTTACTTACATAAAGAGAAGAGTCAGGCCACAGACTGATGGTCACAGAACTGGAAAAACAAAAACAAAAACAAAGAATTAAAAATAAACCCCGAGATACTACAGGGAGAAGGAAAACCAATCTAAGTTAGAGACAGAACTGGCTGCTCCTGAGGATGGGCAGTAGGAGCCTGTTTTATCACCTGTAGCCGAAGGAAAAAAAAGAGATCCAGCCCCATAAAATTTTCCAAAGGTGTGACCTCCTGCTATATGACCAACACAGTATTTCCAGGCAAGGAAATACACAAGGAGTGCCAACCTCTTTCTTCGTTAACTTCATTCTGATCCAAATGGTATGGCTATTTTCTAGAGCTGCGCTCTTCAGTATGGTAGCCACTATATATATTATCTATTTACGTTAGTTAAACTTGAATAAAAAACCGAAATGTTTAGTTCCTTTGTCACACCAGCCACATTTCAAGGGCTCAATAACCACCTGGTGGCTGCCTTACAGGTAGAACATTTCTATCACGGCATAAATATCTATTGGACAGCACTGAGGAGAACAAGTAAAGGCTTTACTGTATAGTACAGGACACATTTAAACTAATTTTGACAAAGATGAATAAAACTCTGATGATAAACTTTGGCTCTTTTAAGGGTAAATTCAGTATGCTTAATGCCCAGAAGATCCTCTGGACAGAGGTAACCCTCCACATGTCACTGCTCCCCAGCAGATGACCTGATACGACTCAGCCTCGTGCTGGCTTGGCGAGGATTGAGGACCGCATGCCGCCTCCTCAGCCCCTTCTCTCCGGCCTAGGAGTGTCACCTCTGACAGAATGATTTTAAATGAAAACCTCTCTCTCCCCAAACCCATCTCTAATGATGAAAATCCCAGGTTTGTGGGGAGTTGATCTTAACAGTTTTTTCTTCTGTATTTCAAATACGATAATTCTCCTTTGTAATCTTCAACTCATAAGCCAAATGAGTTATGATGAGACTGGCCTGCTCACCACTGTTTTGACAGCTTCTATTATAGAAAAATAAAACTGAAGTAACAAAAGATCCCTGAGATATTAACAAAACAAACAGGGATACTGAGAAAACAAAGCAGGTCTCTCTACCCATACCCTACTTGGATATGTCAAGGACTTAATGTATGCTGACTGAATTCTTGCCTCTCTGACACCATGATTTTAACCACTTCATAGAAGGTCTCCAGAAATATGCAAAACAAATCAAACTAAAAGAGATCAAGTAGGGGATCTGATTATATAAGTTAGCAGCATAGAACAAGGCTAGAGCAAACACAAACAAAGCTGTTGATTAAAGAGATTTCACTACTGAACAAGTCTTCTAGACAAGTGCACTATCATGGAGGTTCCTACAAAGGAAAAGTTTTCTCTTTATATAGCTAATGTGAAACCCTGTCTATGCACATGTCAATATGAAGGATGGTGCTTCCTTCCTTGAACAATAAGAGTTAAGGTGAAAATCTGCACCCTGGATCATAATGTATGCTAACACAAGAGAGGCTGGGAGTCTCCAATGCTTTCACAAAATTGATGAGTTTAATGAAAACTTTAAGCAAGATAATTAGATTACGTATGATTCATTGGAAGTACGCGCACACACACACTTGAAAATATATGAAGATTGACTAGTCTTCAAAGATTTTAAAGTTCTAAGTTTTGCTACATTTTAGTCCCTTCTACAAACCCGGAACCTAGATCATTGCGCCAGCCTATTTTTTAAATATCTTTCCTTCCTCCCCCTCTTCCCCTTCCCTTTTTTTCCTTCCTTCCCAACTTTTTTGAGCTTGCTTTTCCCCCCAACCTTTGTGAAAAAGGAGAAAAATATGATTAGTGGTTATCTATGAAATATGCTCACTTAACATTTCTCTGTTGCATGTTATAAACCCAATAACTCTCAATAATACATTGTGCTTTTTTAAAACTATAGCATTTATGTTCTTATATCTGAGCACATAACTTTCCTTTTCAAGTTTCTAGGAGCATTTATTCATAAAAGTTTATCAGTCAAAGTTAAATTTTTGATGTGGTCAAAAGAGATCAATGTAAATTGTACCCAGATTGACTAATACATCTAAGGTCTGGAAGAGATGTCTTTCTGGGATGTCAAGTGACACAGAGACTGCCAATGACAGGAATCCAAGATGGAGAGAAAAATCACAGTGTGTATGTCGCAGTCTAAGACAAATTAAAGCCAAGTTAAATTGAAGATTTTATTGGATATAATTGTCATCTTTATATATTAATAAAAAACAATAATACCTATCCCAAATTTAATATTAAGACTAAAAATTTAATCTCAGAGTTCTTATACAATTTATAAATGTTCATAAACGTCAAAAGGCCCCTACTTCTTGATTGAATTACAATCCGCAATTTTGAGAATATGTATTAATCTACATAGGTTTATTCCTGTTCAGTTCAAATTGTTATTTTATTGATATGTATGCCCTTTTTTGCCTAAGTGATATTCACCTTATATGTCTGTAAGCTGTTTTCATCTGAAATGCAAAGAATTATCTATCTAGTTTTGCATACAATGAAAAACATTTGCATTAAGCATGCTAGGCTCAAAGCATAAATATCTAGCAAAGGATACATTACTATAAAGCCCAAATGAATCAGGACCTTAAAACATGGTGGGGGAGGCAAGAGTAGAGAGGGGAAAAGGGGTGGTTATGGTGAAGTCTAATTGTGTTCTGTGATTTCCCAGTAGAAATTATTGTATAGTGTCAATCTCTAAGGAACTAAATGTATTATTAATTAAATGTATTATTAATAAAGATTAGTCAATTCTGATTTCAGTTTATGTAATGTTCAAGGGCAATGGTTTCCAACATTTTGAGGTGATACAGATCCCTGTAAGAATCCCTCCCCAAAGAAATTCCTTAAAAACACCAAATTCCAAGAATCTTCCAGACTCCATGAAGGTCATCCATGAATTCCAGTTTAGCCACCCTTGGCCTAGAGGAGAGGGGAGAAAAAGCCCATGAAATCCCACTGCTTATCACCTCTAGGAAGCTGAACAAGTCACTATAAGCTGGAGCCAAGAGCAAACAACATGTATAGAAAATAGACTAATTCTGTGGCATATATAATGGATAAAAGGAGTGTGTTAGGCTGAGAACATTCCAACAAGCACATCAAAGAACAATACATACAACATGATTCTAGTTACTAAAAAAAACAAACCCAGGAAAAATAAAACAAGATGAAATCAGAGAGGGAGAAAAACCATAAGAGACTCTTAAGCATAGGAAACAAACTGAGGGTTGCTATAAGGGAGTGGGGTGGGGGATGGGATAGTTGGGTGATGAACATTGGGGAAGGCACGTGATGTAAAGAGCACTGGGTGTTCTATGGGGCTGAAAAATCACTGAACTCTACTTCTGAAACTAATAATATACTCTATGTTAATTAATTGATTTTAAATTAAAAAAAAGGACCCCTCCCCCAAATAAAAGAAAATAGAGCTCTACATGGGTGCATACAGCTAGGGACACACAGACCCCTCTCAAGGCCTCCCAGACTCTGACTTACCTATAGTAAAGTATAGGTAATTATAAAGAGTAAATTACTCCTTATAATTTCTTTTTAAAAAGTCCACAGAGGCTTAGGAACAGTGAGGTAGAGGAGTATCGAGCAGAGAAATGAGAGGAGCTGCTATTTACTCAGCACCTTTTGTGGCTACAGGCATCCTGCGAAGAAAATGCTTCTCAGATTTGAATGGGGGCCTACCCAGGGATGGGGAGCAATGTAATAGGAGTGCACCAGGCCGTGGAATACATAATCAAGACATGACTGTCTTTTTGGAGGGTCGGTTGTCCTTGTGGCTAAGTAGTTTAAACTCTTATTTGTACATATGTTGATTTATCTGATAACCATTTCTTAGATGTTATAGAAGAAATAAGAGAGCCACTGTTCTTGTCCCCATGGAATTTCTGGTTCAGTGAAACAAGTAAGAGCATATTGTGGAGTAGAATAAAGAATGTGATGTATCTGTAGGAGGAACCCTGAGAGCTCCCTGAAAAGTCTCATGTGTGTCGGACTGCTTCAAGCAATGGCCCGCAGCCTGAGGACTGACTCGATCACTCACTCTATCCTGAGGATCACTTCCGTGGAAGAGTTTGGAAAGCAGCATTAGCTGTAGATCATTTCATCTTGACTAGAAGAGCAAAACAGTGTTAACTTCCAATTTACTACAAAATTAGGGAGATTTGAGAAATTAGGGAACTTACCCTAAGTTCAAATCTCACAGCTGCTAGGATTTGAATAAGTTTGTACCATGCCAAAGTTTACATATTTTTAGCCACTCAATTACGCTACATCTAGGTACTTCCCATTTTACGTTTCCCCTTGAAATCTGGGCTCATTCAGGATTTTGTAGGCTAGCTTAAGCTTCTCCTTTGGAAGGAGACAGGTTTGGCTTCATTTGCATTCTAAATATTTCACAGTGGTAAGGGAAAGCTATTATTATACCCATTTTATGGTGCGGAAGCCGAGCCACTTGCCAGCTGAGGTATCTGGCTGGGTTAAAAACGGAATCGGGTTGTCAGTCTTTCATTCCTCTTGACTGACTGAAGGCTCGGCAGCAGTACTGTCCAAGGTCTTTTTTGTACATGGGCTTCACACTGGTGGAGAAAGAGTGAGAGAAACTTTGCGAAGGGAGAATAATAGTGCAATACAAAAATGGAAAATAAGTAATCATAACTCACTCACGAAAACTGGTTACTTTTAGCACTGTGAATAGAAAAGAGAGAGCTTATTCATCACAAATGAATCAGAAAATTAGAATGTGTCACAGCATTGATGATAGAGCTGAGGAATTCAGATAACTGAAGTTCAACACTTATCCTTGTATCTGAAGAGGGTAAATGGTGTGACAACAGGACAGAAATGACCTCTTACATGTGCCTGTAATCTTTCCAGTCTTTTCTCTTCAACCCTCTCTCTAGAAGTTAGATGGGTTTATATCTTTGTTTTCTATGGGTAGAGATAATATTTTAATATCCTTTTAATGTTCTAGAAGTATTGTGTTAATTAATTCTTATGTGGGAGTTATTCCAAACAGTAGGATGAAGATTTTTACCTTATTGATTTTCCTAATACCTTTCTGGCTTCTGTGTTTTCAAAGGCTGAGGCACTATTGGATTTTTAGATTCACATGTCTCTCAGAATAAGTGCCAGCTTCATAGGTTCCTGTCAATTGATATTCCATCTTCTCTATGGATACATGATTTCCTTTATCTGACAGATTCAAGAAATTTTATGCTAGATTTAATGACATTTCATGCGCCCTGAATTCAGAGGTTTTTAATTCCCTATTTTCTATCTGGCAAAAGGTTTACAAGTTAAAGTCAGATGGAAGCGTTATTCAGAAGTGCATACAGAACAATGTGCAATCTCCCACTGGCTAGATTTTGGAGTCTTCCGAAGACAAGGCTTTTGAAGTATTTTCATTCCTTTTGGTCAGTCTTGAGAAGATTATAAATGCCACAAATGGTCATTCATATCTTAGGATCTGCTTTTCAAGACCATCACATTATTAGATCCATCTTGAAAAGAATGATAAGGAAATCATTGGTGCCTTACCTCTCCTTAGTATGCTCTGTTAAATCTGAAAAGCACGTGCCTTAAAAAAAAATTAGGTGATGAAATAATGATCAATAAAAAGAGAGAATTCAAAAGCTAAAGCATTTAGGTCTAGGACTATTTCTAGGTCTGAGACATTGCTAACACAAACTGACCTTCCACCCCATCCCATACAAATCCTTCTGACTCTCTCTGATTCTTACAGGTATAGGACCTGAAAGATAAGAATGAAATAAAAGCTGGAGAGCTGGGTGGGGTGGCAGGGCAGGGACTGAATTCGTTTAATACATTCGGAATGATTTCTTATAGCTTCTAAAATAGACCTAACTCTGTTATGAAGGCAGTCAAGAGCTCTCTACAATCTGATCCCAACCAACCTTTCCTTCTATATCTCAAACTCCTGAAATTGTAGATTCATGGGTTTCAAACAGATTGGTATACCAGGACCTTTTATTATAGTACATTGATATCCTTTAGAGGATGCTAAAAGGGTCTGGCATTGTTATCATGCGGTCCAATCAATGGGAAATATCTGGTCATAATGCTGCTCACAGACCACCACTAATGTCATTTGGCCCAAAAAGGTTGAATCTATTGCAAGGGAAACTCATCCTGAGATTCCTCAGTGTGTAAACACAGAAAGTAACATGTTAGTGGTACAGAGGGCTTTGGAATAAATACAGGCACAGCAGGAGAAAGAAACATCCAGATCAGTGTGAACAGAAGGCTGTCTTTACTCAAATCGTTTCCTCAAATGTTTTTTTTTTTTTTTAATTCAAAGGAAAAAAATCATGACATAAAATTTAAACCAAAAGCTATAAATTAAGTGGGTACTTATACCCAATGATCTGTTAGATATTAAACCAAGAAGACAGCATGGGCACAGTATGTGTTTTAAAGACCTAGAAAGAGCTTTCTACAATACAGATCGAAAAAGGTTACTTTTGTCCTTGTCACCATCAACTATTTGCTTAAGAGAATCCAAGATCTTTAACAATCTGGCCCCAATCTACCTCTCTGAGTTTTTGTTTGTTTGTTTGTTTGTTTCTGGCTCTCCCCACCACCCACTGCCCCCCAACACTGCTGCTTCCTTATATTCTGTGACAGGCTGTTGGCTCTTCCCTGAACATGCCTAGGACATCTTTGTCTTTGAGCCTTTGCTAACAGTTCATACCTGAATCTCCCAAGCCTAGCATAGTGTCCTAAACACAGCATGACCATCCAACATTTGTTGAATAAATGCTGTCTGTCTATTTTAGGAGACAAAGATGATAGAAAAAAGTTGTTAAATCAGTAAATAAATAGCACAAGAGAGAGGTCAAGGAAAAGTTAATTTTAGTGCGTTTTAGGAGTGGGGGCAAGATGAGCTTTAAGATTAGGAAAACTGATGCTCTTTATTCTTGGGTCTAGCCAATGCTATGAGTCAGTTACTTTTTTGGGAACAAGTTTCAACCTCAAGGTTAAATGAACACAAATGCTCTGTCCATCAGCATATAATGAAAAATCTGTGGCTACTTCCACATCAGCACAGTGAAATTAAAATATGCAGTGTCTTTCTCAGAGGCTTCATATATGACAGAACTTTTTAAAATAGTCCCCTTTGCCACTCTTATACAGAAAGAACCATAAAAACAAAAATAAATGTTTAAAACACTGGGATAATTTTGCCTCAGAAAGAAAAAGCTGAGGTATATCTTGATGGTTTTATGGCTGTAAGAGTTGTTATAAAGAAGATAATGATTGATATTTTTGTCCTAGGGCATAATGATATTAAACTGTCCAGTGAGGAATTTAAGTTAAAACTTAAAGATGAACATCCTAAATGTGCAAGTGGTAAATAATCAAATAGATTGCTAAGAGCAGTTATGAAATTTCTATCTTCATGGCTATTTAAAAATAGGAAAGATCTTCTTCTATTTTGGATGGAATAAATGCAGCTCTGCCTCCAGTCAGGAGATAGATTCAATAACTTCTCTCATCGTGAGCTCTTTATGACTACAAAATCCTGTAACATGTTGATCCTAAAAATTGTACAGAATCACAACACAGTTGAGTAAAATACATTCTACAGTTTGAAGAGGATTAGACAATACAAAAAATCTGTAAGTCACTGAATTCAAAACAGTATCTATAATGCTTACGTCTTGATTCAATTTGCCAAGTGTATATGTCACAAATAGAATTGAGGAAAAACGTACTTGAACCTACTATAGTTTAAACATATGATTAGCTAGAGTAAAACATTCTAACAATTAATGCTTTCATGTCTAAGAAATTTAGCTGAATATTTCATAAACCTGGTATGAATATGCATATTAACTCAATCTCCAATTTAAAACAAAAAGTTAGAAAAGACCAGAAAAATAGTATAAGAACTCACTATTATTATTCCCAGGACTATGTTCAAAGACATCGGGAGAACCAGTGAACAAGTCCCTTTAAATGACCAAAATGGGCCCCATATGATTAAGAATGTAAATCGAATAACAGACTAAGAGAAAGCTCTCACAGGGATGGCAAGTTACTGGACTTCTTGTCTATTTACCTTGTAGTTTTGGAGCTCAGCAGGTGTCCATTACATACAGCGCACAGGGTTAGATGAACAGTTCCAATGTCCTTGTCTGAACCAACTTCATTTAAAGCAGTTTGATACATTTCTTAAATAGAAGATGAGCCTATTCTATCTATGGTCCACATTTGGACTGGATCACTGAACTATTGCCCAACTCTTATAAGCAAAGCACTAACATGTACCAATCAACAGTCAGCCCATAGCAGAGGCATCAGGAAGGTCAAAATACACACACATAAGAAATTGGCAGTACATTATAGAAGAAAGCTATTTCTAAAGAAGGACTTTGCCTACTAAAGCCTTTGAGTGTTATTCAAACTTTGTTAGTAAAAAAATCAATCCCAATGTAACTTGTAATAATCTGGTTTAAAAAAAAAAGATTGGGAGAAAGAAATATAGTTTTATATTGCAACACACTATTTTCATAAGAACATGAACCAAAGAGATAAACTATGCCAATTTCTTCATAGCTAACTTGTTATGGGATATTGTTCTAGTCTTCACTAATTACTTCTTGAGGTTAGTTATGCTATGATCAGGATTTGGAAGGATAGAGGTCTAAGAGTGTTCAAAAGAAACATTTTTGTTGTTGTTGCTGTTGTTCAATATCACTACAGAAGAAAAAAAAAGTCATTAAGCTGACTCTGACAACCTAACTAGGATAATGGTTGCTGCATGTAGCCATTGCTTATGCTGTTTCAAATGACCGGAGTGAACTCAACAGCAAGGGTGTCTAGCTAACCACTAGCTTGAATTTTGAAAAGTTATGGTACAATAAGCAATAACATCGGTTGTTAGAATTTATAAAACTTACACCAAAACTTATGGATGCAGCAAAAGCAGTTCTGTGAGAAAAGTTCATAGTGATAAATGCCTACCTCAAGAAATAAGAAAAATCTCATATAAAGAAAAATCTCAAATAAAAATGACCTATTTTTACACCTTAAGGAACTAGAAAAGGAAAAAACAGAGCCCAAAGTTAGTAGAAGAAAGGAAGTAACAAAGACCAAAGTAGAAACAAATGAAATAGAGACCAAAAAACTAGATTAATAAAACCAGAGATGGTTCTTCAAAAAGATAAGCAAAATTGAAAATCTTTAGTTAGATTCACCAAGAAAAAAAGACAGAGGGCTCAAATAAATAAAATCAGAAAGGAGAGAGGTGACATTAAAACTTATACCACAGAAATACAAAGGACCTAAGTGGCTACTATGAATAATTATATGCCAACAAGTTGGACAAACTAGAAAAAAATGGATATATTTCTGAAAACATGCAACCTGAATCATCAAGAAATAGAAAATTCAGACCAATTACTAGTAAGGAGATTAAATCAGTAATTTAAGAACTCCCTACATACAAAAGTCCAAGACCAGACAGTATCACTGGTGAATTCTACCAAACTTTCAAAGAAAAATTAATATTGATTCTTCTCAACCTTTTTCAAAAAACAGAAGAAGAGGGAACATTTCCAAACTCATTTTATGAGGCCAACATTACCCTTGTGCCAAAACAAGACAAAGATACCATAAGAAAAGAAAATTACGGACCAATATCCCTGATGAATATAGACTAAAAATTCCTCAACAAAATATTATCAAACCTAATTCAACAATAAATCAAAAGGTTTGCTCACCATAACAGACAGGATTTATTTCAGGGATGCAAGGATGGCTCAACATCTGCAAATCAATTAGTATGATACATCACATTAACAAAAAAAGGATAAAAGTTATAAGATCATTTCAATAGATGCAGCTGAAAACTTTGATCAGGAACAAAACAAGGATGCCCATTTGTGCCACTTTTATTCAACTTTCATTGCTCTGGCTGGAAATCCTAGCCAGAGCAATCATTTAAGAAAAAGAAATAAAAGACAGCTATATTGGAGAGGAAGAAGTAAAATTGTCAGTATTTGCAGATGACATGATACTACATATAGAAAATCCTAAAGACTCCACCAGAAAACAAAACAAAACAAAACAAAACAGTTATAACTAACAGTGAATTCAGTGAGGTCGCAGGATACGAAAATCAATACACAGAAATCAGTTGCATTTCTATATACTAACAACAAACTATCAGAGAAAGTAAGAAAATAATTCCACTTATAGTTGCATCAAAAATAATGAACCACTCAGGAATAAATTAAACCAAGGAAGTGAAAGACCTGTACACTGGAAACTAGAAGATATGAATGAAAAAAACTGAAGACACAAATAAACAGTAAGAAATTCTGTGCTTGTGGATTATAATAATTAATATTGTTAAAATGTCCATACTACCCAAAGCAATCTACAGATTCAATGCAATCTCATAAAAACTGCAATGGCACTTTTTGCAGAAATAGAAGAAAGAATTCTAAAATTTGTATGGAAATATGAAGACTCCCAATAACCAAAGAAATCTGGAGAAAGAAGAATAAAACCAGAGGCATCAAGGTCCCTGATTTCAAACTCTATTACAAAGCTGTAGTAATCAAAACAGTATGGTATTAAAAAAATTTAAAAATATTTAAAAAAACACATAAAAAAACCCCACTACAGTTTTGGTGTTAAAGGAGACACATAGATTAATAGAACACAATAGAGATCCCAGAAATAAACTCACTTACATATGGTCAATTAATTTATGACAAAGAAGCCAAGAATATCCAATGGGGAAAGTACAGTAGCTTAAATAGATGGTGTTGAGCAAACTGGATAGCCATACACAATAGATGAAACTAGACCACTACTTAATACCACACACAAAAATTAATTCAAAATAAATTAAAGACTTGAATGTAGAAGAAACTCCTAAAAGAAAACATAGGTGGTAAGCTCCTTAACATTGGTGTTGGCAATGACTTTTTGAATTTGATACCAAAAGCAAAGGCAACAGAAGCTAAAATAAACAAGTGAGACTGTGTCAAACTAAAAATATTCTGCATAGCAAAGAAAACCATCAACAAAATGAAAAGGCAGCTTACTGAATGGGAGAAAATATTTGCCAATTATATATCCAATAAGGGGTTGCTGTCCAAAATATATAAAGAACTAATACAACTGAATAGTAAAAAGAAATCTGATTAAGAAAGTGGGCAAAGGATCTGAATAGATATTTCTTTTTTCCCTCTCTCTCTTTTTTCTTTTAAGATTTTATTTATTGGAGAGAGAGAGGGGCAGAGTGTGTGTATGTGTAGCCGTATGTGTGGGGAGAGGGGCAGAGGGGGAGTGAAAGAATCCCGGGCATACTTCCCACTGAGCATAGAGCCCAACACAGGGCTCTATCTCATGACTCAGAGATCATGACCTGAGCTGAAACCAAGAGTCTGACACTTAACCAACTGAGCCACCCAGGCACCCCAAATAGACATTTTTCTAAAGAAGACATGCAGATGGCCAATAGGTACAATGAAAAGATGCTCAATGTCACTAATCATCAAGAAAGTGAAAGTCATAACCACAATGAAATATCTCCTCACATCTGTTAGAATGGTTATTTATCCAAGTGATAAGAAATAAGGGTTGGCATGGATGTAGGAAGAAGGGAATCATTGTGCACTGTTGGTGGGCATGCAAATTAGTGTAGTCATTATGGAAACTAGAATGAAGTTTCCTCAAAAAATTAAAAATAGGACTACTATATAATCCAGCAATTCTACTTCTGGATATTTATCTGAAGAAAATGAAAATATTAACTCAAAAATATATATGCATGTCCATGTTCAATGCAGTATTTTTTTTATATAATAGCCAAAATATGAAAAAAACCCGAATGTCCATCAGTAGATGAATAAAGAAAATGTGGTATATATACACAATGGAATATTATTCAGTCATCTCAAAAAAAGGACATTTGTGACAACATGGATGAAATTTGAGGGTATTATGCTATGTGAAATAAGACAAATAAGAAAAAGACAAATACCATACGATCTCACTTATATGTGATATTCAAAAAACAAAACAAAAACAAAAACAAAAACCAAGCTCATAAATACAGAAAACAGATTGGTGGTTGCCAGAGGTGGGGATTGGGGAGTAGGCAAAATGGGTGCAGGTAGTTAAAAAGTACACCAATCCATTTATAATATAAATAAGTGATGGGGATATAACGTACATGTCCACATGGTAACTATAGTTAATCATACACTATTGAATATTTGGAAGTTGCTAAAAGAGTAAATATTGAAAGTTCTTATCACACCAAAAAAATTCTGGAACTACACATGGTGACAGGTGTTAACTAAACTTGCAGTGATCATTTTGCCATATATACCAAAATTGAATCATCATGTTGTATACCTGAAGCCAATATATTATTCTCTTATAATGTATGTCGATGAAACCTCAATAAATAAAACAAAAAAAAGCATTCCTAGAACTTACTAATGGCCTGTCTCCATCTCTTCTTATTCCCACATCCATATTTTCACCTCCTCATGCCTATCATATCAGACAGTTGGAGAAAAAGAAACAAATCTGACTGGGACTGCCTCTGTGGGGACACTCTCGGTCAGCTCTCTGTCCTCCTCAAGTCCAACTTGTACTCAGTTATCTGAAAAATCTATTAATTTAATTCAACACTTCCTCTCAGGGGAATCTGCTTTTTTTTAACTCTCTTTATAAGCTCTAGATTCAGGTTTTTCCACAGGCAATGGAGGAAGTATGGCAATTTTGTTTGTAGGTGGTGGTGGTGGTGGATTCTGCTTTGGAATTTTCAAAATTTTCAATTTTACTGCTTCTCCAACTCAAGAAGCAAACAGGAATGTTTTGTACTGACACTTTACTAGAATATTCTTCAGTAGAGATTTCCTCACAGTTAATCTCCACTGGTTCTGGGCCTTTGGTTAGCACATACTGAAGGAGTCTTTTTTGCAATATCTCTCAAAACTCTGCCTGTGAAATTTCCCTGTAAATACCTGAATTCTCAGATTCACCTATTAACGATCTAGGCATTAAAGATGTTTCCTGCCTGTTTTTTCACCTCCTGCTTCAGGAAGGGCTTAGACTATAAACAAGCTGATGGGGATCCTCCAGGCCTAATCCTAGCAGAGCTGAGCTCAGCAGCCAGGGAACCTGTGGCAGTCCACGAAACACCATGAGGAAAACAGGATTTGCCCAGACTTTCAGGAAGAAAGCACGTTGTTTCCAAGATGAGACCCAGAAAATAAGGCACGTTAAAGAAAGTGAGCAAGATAACATGATTTTTAAAAGAGTTCAGTGGAGGTCCGTTGCAAAAAGTGTAGATTTGCCAAGGTTTTCTCAACTGCAACTGTATTTTTTTAGTGCCTGACAGAGGCCTACATCAGACATTTAGAGGGAATTCCATTCTTCTCTGACCAGTGAAGCCCTAAGCACTGGTGCAAAAGGGTTCCTTTCTTGTCTCCAAAGGCAATCAATTTGTGCCCCAGAGTCTGAGGATTCATGGGCTTCTTTTAATTTTACACGTCTGCACGTGCTTCCTCCTGCATGATTTGGTCCTGAGGAAGAGACCCACCCACAACTCCACAGAGCTAATTAACCCCATACTGAGCGGTTTTTTCCCCTCATTTCACACATCCACTCAATGCTTTAAATGACCCAGCAGTAGCATGATCAGATGACTTTTTTTTCTTCTCCGTGAGGAAAGCACAGTGATAGGAGACCTAGGGTATATCTGCTCTAATTCAAAACAGCAGTGTAACCTGAAAGTAACCAAATAACATTTTATCAGAGGGTGCAGAAATGCTAAAAAAAAGTTTGAATTAAACACTTTCGTGTTACTTGTTCAACATACCGAGGTTTCTATTTTAAATAACAAATAATACATAATAAATATTGAGGTAGAGAAGTTTGATCTATATCCATAATTTTTTTTTTTTACATCGCATTTTACTAGAAAAGATAAAAAAGACCCAGCCTCCCTCCTTGTCTTTAGCAGCTTCAAGAGAAGGGCCAATGAGAAAATGATATAACTCATCTTATTTTTTTTTTTTTCCACTTCAAGGAACAGGCTCAGCTTTTCCCAGATTTATTTTTGCCGAAGTGAATGACTTGAAAACTCTGAGATGATCACTGTTTTCTAACTTTTCAAAAAAGAAAAAAGTGAACATGATGATGGTGGGTGATTTAATGGAATCAGCTTGTCAATGTGATGAAACTGAAAATGCTTTTACAGAATATGTCCACATGCTAAAATAAAAAAAAAGTCTTTAACATAATGTATATAGCATAGAGTGGTTTTTGTCATGGCAAAAGAAAGGAGTATCATTAATTTAGACAGTAAGTGTAAGGTTCTGCTAGAAACCCTCATGGATAAATTACGGAAATACTTCTTGGGCGGACAAACAGAACCAGACAAGTCCCTAGTTCTTTTCAAAGCTATTGGGAGAGCCATCAGATTTTAAGTCTGTCATCTCTGCTACATGATAAGAACAATTCTGGGCTATTTCCTTCGGTTATACTAGTCTATGGCTTCAGAATTTTAAAGATTTATACATAAATGAACACGAAAATGACTTCCCCTGAATGTCCCATCTTAGGCCGACTATCAGCTCTCTCACATTCTCAACAGCATGTGTGCCAAGTTGGCTCATTCTGGTAGGACTCGGTCATAGAGCATGCACTTTTTGTATGAACTTTCAACCTCCTTTTCCTCTGCAAAGTGATTTATGCACACACTAATAAATGTCCAAGAATTCCATAGTTCTTAAGCACAGCAGACAGTCAGTACAAGGGGAAATGAAACCTATCTAATATTTAAAATTTTTGTTTGAAGTGTCTTAAAAACTATGCTTTGGAACCAAAGACCTTGTGAAAGTTCTAAAACACATTCACTATTGCTCCCTAAGCTTCTGGTAGGTATGGGTGCCAACTGGGAGGGTTAGGTGAGTAAAACCGATTCAGGATGGAAAGAAGAGGGTACAATGAGGCACACTTTGTTTTTTTATCTTCAGTGGTCAGAAATTTTTTGACATATATCCTAAATCAAGCTCTTTCATGTGTGCCTCTAGCCTTTGGCTGAAACTGCTTCATCTGGTAATCCTAAAATTGGGTTGTTGTGATTTCAAAGGCTCCTGCCCATCAGACTTTTCCAGCCTCACTGATGTTTGGGATTCTGAAGCTATTGCCATGGCCTATGAAGCCGAAACCCTTACCACCTCTTTGAACTTATTTCCCATCACTTTTCTGTAAAATTGTTCCAACTAACAATAGAATGTGGTTACCTAGATGGGTGAACAAGAACAGGACTGTGAATGGGATTAAAATAAATAAATTAAAAATTAGTCACTTTATACCCTTGTTAAAATTCAACTATCTCATTGGGGAACCTAACAAAGTTTCTGAACTTTTCTTGAGAATTGGTTAGATAAGGGAGACTATGCAAAGAACTGCTCAGATGGAGGCATGTATTAATTCATTAACTTAACAAATGTTTTTTCAGAGTCTATTTTTAACCACTTTGCTAACTGGACTCCACACCTGCTCTCAAGGACCTTTCATTCTAATGTATACTTTCGAAAGTTATACCTCCATTACCACTGACAGGTTTATTAGTCCACTTAGGTAAGTTATCATAAACATAACAACCCCTCTTCTTCCTTATTCGTTCTTTCCAATTGCTCTTTGACATCGACTAAGTCCTCATGAATGACCTCTTTATTATGGTCTATATTATCAACTCTGCTAATTCCTACTTAGGTAAGAAACCGCTTCTCCACCACCAATTATTTTCTTTTGCAAACAGCAGAGAAAATGTTAAAAAAGTCTGCCCAGAACTATTTAAGTGTTAGAAATGGGTCCTTACAAACTTATTTCAAACAAACTTATTACAAACTTATTTCATTTTGGGGGCCTCAGCCCCTAGGAAGCATATCTTGAGTTACAGGCAAATTATGAATCAGGTCTGCCAGACACAGCATTCACTACTCTCCAAGATAGGACATTTCAGCACCCCCCAAAAGATCCTAGTCTCATTCAAGTAATCTCAAACTCAGAAAGGATTTAATGGAGCACATGTCTCTGGTCTCTAGGCTCCTTATAAGGAGGTATCCCTCCATCATATTTTAGTCTTTTCTAAACTTAGCAATCTTAGGTCAGTTTCAGTGAACATGATATAAAGAACACTAACTCCTCCTCAACTTATTAAAATTTTCTTCCTCATACGCCTTTTTTAAAAAAATGGAAGAATGTAATATATGTACAAAGCAGCAAGTGTTCTCTCCCCACTTCTTTTAGGTATTTCCTTTTTATTACAAACGGTGGTGATGGAATTATAAATACCATTGTTTTACCTCCATGTTAATACTCTTATTATCTTGCATAAACAGAAGTGAACAAATACGTACATGACACCAATCAATCCTTTCTTTAAAAATGCAGTTTTCATCTTTCTAAGTAATACAGGAAGAATTAATGAACTCAACTTGTAGTTTACCTGTTTATATTTTGAATGTTAATAACGTAAAACCAAATTATTGTAGAGTTCTTTTCAGATTTACATCAGCCATTAACACTCTCCATGCCAGCACTGGATAGGAGGGAGGAACTAATGACAATAGGTCTGACTCCCCAGGGTCCATGGGTAAGGGGCTTGAGGGGCTGGAGAGGATGTTAAGCTGACCTGTGGCATAGGTAGGCAGTGAAAAGACTATTTTTGTAGAACAAATGGCTCAGAGGAGGCCATTTGGGGCATTAGGTGAGAGGAATATCACAACCAAACATAAAAGCACTATTAGAGGACTAGGGCAAAGGGAAATCACTACTTGTTCCATCACCTCGTTGGTTTTCCTTCTTCCCTAGTGTGCTTTCTCTTTCCATCATGACATACTCTCTCCCCTCCATTCTTCAAGTTCTTTCCTTTACCTCTTTGTAACACAGAATCATGCAGGGACAATTTTAGAGGATAGTAAAACCGAAAAAGAATTTAGAGAAGACTTGTGACAATAGACTTTACATTATATATACACAGGCAAATACAACCTATATTTGATTGACCAAGAACTAGAAACTGGGACTTTTGAGATTTAAAAAATTCATGGTATGTCTGGTCATATTAATCTCTAGGCCAGCAGGTTTTAGCTGTGCTGTAAAGAGTTTTAACAGAGTCATGAGAAGGGAAAAATTGGAATTTTATAGGGACTTATATTTGCAAGGAAAAAAGGAACCTCATTAGGGTTGTTTATTGAAATGCCCCTCAAACTATTTTTTTTAATTTATACACAGACAATATCAAAAGAGGGAGTGTAAAAATTTTCACAGCATTAGGAAACCACTAAACCCAGTGTATTATGTTCATCACAGTCACTCAAGCAAGTAGAGGATAAGTAGAGCATGGTATCTCACAGTGAATAACATGGTTGGCTACTTCACCAATCTGACATCTGGAGACTTGGTCCCTGGGAACAGGGCTCTTCTTACGAATACCACAGAGAGATACCAGCGTTCATCTGAATGCATAGGGCATGAGGGGTTAGCTATACAGTGTCATCCGGGATGTACCTGAAAGTATTCTCTAACCAAGCACCAAATTTTTAGCTCTGTCTTCTTGGAAAAAAAATTCCAATCCGAAGCTTATGAGAATACTTTATTTGGTCACTGAGTGGGGGGAAGGTTGCTGAGACAAACCATCACATTCAATGCCTAAAGGCAGGAGGAAACAAGGAAAAAGACACACAGAAAGGGAGAATGTGTGCCAAAGGAGAGATTGCCAGCTCTGGAGACTCACTAGTAAAATAAATAGAGAATCTTAGAATGAGAGAAATAAACAAGCATGCTTTGAGGGAAACAACAGTACACTTTTGGAATCTGAGGCAAAAAGTAAAAATATTTGCCTCTTGCCAATTATTATCACCATTGCCCCATTTATTCTACTTTTATATATATAAGTAACGTGCTTTCCCGAAGGATCCTCAAGCTGAAACAATGGTGTTAATGATGGCAAAGCCATTAAGCTACATGAAGTTAAGTTATTTGGCAGAGTTAGGAATGAAATCCTAACCTGCAGGCTTTTTCTCAGTCTAGTCTACGCCCTCCAAAGTGTTCATTCTATTTTCTGTGATTTCTTTCAGACTGATGTCAAAAGATATGTGTGGTATGGGCAGGCTTCCTTATTAGGATATACATGGCTCTAGAAAACAAGAACTTAAGCTTCTCACCAAAGACTTTCCGACATTCACTTTTTCCCTCCTTTTCCACCCCAGACTATTAATCTCCAGTTTCTTCTCTATCATCGAGGACCCCAAGGTTGTTAACTTTAAAGACTTATGCTGGCTCCATTAATTCCCTCATCTTGGTTCTCAGGTGTACCCAGCTAGTTCTTGAGCCCAGATGAACACACTCATGCGCGTTGTCCTCAGCTCCCAGGCTGCTGAACAATGCTGGACTGCCCAAACTGTATAGGTTGGGGCCTCTCCAGATTCCTGGTTCCCAGCTGGTGTTTCAGAAATGCTTTACGGTTCTTTTATTATTCCCAGTCATTTGCCTTTTATAGTCCCATCTTCCGTTTATCACTCTAATTAACTCTTAACTTACCTCCTACTCTTCATTCTGAAGTAACCTTGTCTCTTTTCTTCACAGAGAAGCAGAGGTCATCAAATAACATCTTTTACCTCCACTTCTGTCAGAATCCACCCATCACATCTCAGAGACCTTTTTCTCTAGTGCTGATGACCTGCTCCAGGATCTTATTATATCAATTACTTCTTTCTTCTGTCTTTTCCTTTTTTTTTTTTTTTTTGCTGCCTGCCAACATGCTTCAGCTGCCCTCATTTAAAACAATAGCAACCATAACAAATTAACAAATAATGAACCACCTTCCGTAGACCTGATTTTTCCCTCCTTTGTACCACCTCCAAGCTTCCTAAAACCCAGACTTATTCCTCAATGTATTAAAATCTGGGATCTTGAGCTGTTTCTAATTAAACTGCCAAGGTCACCAAAAACCTCTGAATTGCTAGTTCCCAATGTCCATTCTCTAACCTCATCATTTTATTCCTTTCTTTTTAAAGTCAGGTTCCTTGATGAATAATTTACACACAATTCACCCTTTTTAATACCCTTCTATAGTTCAATAAGTTTTGAATTCTGTACTGGTTCCTTGATGTCTATAAAAAAGACCAAATGCCTTTGATTCATACACAGTTTCCTTCAGAATCTTTAGCAGTCTTCCCCACAAAACTTACTATTGGTCACACATTATTCAACAAAATATGGTATGTACATTCATGCCTCTTGAATGTTTTCTATGTTCCCTCTCTATGTTACAAACATACAATTTTTTGTGTAGTATAGTAGATTATATTAATATCATCATATCAATTTCCACATAGACTCATGAAACAAGATGTTATTTTGACAAATTGATGTTTTCAAAATAGAAATTAACCATCAAAACGGTACCACCTGAATGAAGATTTGTTATTTTAGTGTTATTGAGAACTGTGTCCTCCCCAAATTCATATGTTGAAGTTCTAGCCCTAGTACCACAGAACATGACTATATTTGGGAATAGGGTCATTGTAGATGTGACTAATAAAGTTAAGATCAGATAATACTGGAATGGGGTGGGTCCCTAAGCTAATATGATGAGGTCCTTATAAAAGGGGAAATTTGGACTTGGATATGACACAGGGAGAATACCATGCGAAGATGAAGTCAGAGATCAGGGTGATGCTTCTACAAGCCAAAAAACATCAAAGATTGCCAGCAAACCCCAAGAAGTTAGGAGAGAGGCAAGGGACAGATTCTTCTTAGAGCCCTCGGAAAAGACTAACCCCATGGATACTATGGCTACTGTGGATACTGTGGATCTTGGGTGTCTAGCCTCTAGAACTGTGAGACAAAATTTTCTGTTGTTTAAGTTGCCAGTTTATGGCACTTTGCTATGGCATCACTAGTAAATGGACACACTTAGTAAATGAACCATCTTTGAGTACATGTGAATATTCATTATCTCATTCACTTATCAAATACAAGTGCCTACTATGTGCTAGATACTGTTCTAGGATGTTAGGATGCATGACATCAAAATATATTTGTTGAATGAATGAATAAGAACTTGATTGTGTTCCTGCATTTTTGATGCAGTAATAAGCAATTAATCTATCACTCAACATAGGATTGATTTAATGAATGCTTACACTTATTCATTCAACAAATATTTACTGAATACTTACTATGTGTTAAATACCATTCTGGGCACAGAGGATAAAGTTATTGAGAGGACAAGTTCTCCAACTTCATGGAGCTTAAAATCTAGTGGGAGAAAAAGACATCAATGAAGAAAACTAGTAAATAAATCACATAATTTCTCTCTGTGCCCCACACTGACAATTATACATGCTTATCCTCTAAACCCTGTAATTCGTGAACAATGCTCAGGGCATCAGTAATATTTTAAAATATTCCTAAATATCATGCCCTGTTCTTTCCCTTACAGTCCTACAATCTCTAAATAAGCCTGAAAGATCCCTAAGATTAATGAACTTAAGCTGTTCTCTAGACTTTCTGATATAAGAATGCTTTTAGGAATTTACATGTTACTTTAGGGTCTACAAGATAATGATCAACACAATAAAGTCTGATAGTGGGTGTAGGGTAACCCACAAGAAGTATATGGGGTAAAAGTGTAGGCAGAGCACCTCAAAGACTGGGTTTCTCAGTCAGTCAACACATATTTCTTAAGCACTTACTGTGTGCCAGTCCCTGTGCTGAAGATAGTAGAACTGTGGGTAGAACAAGAATGATGCTGAGCCACACTGAGCTTATAATTGACAGGGAAACACCCGAACAACTAATTTCACAGTCCGTTCCTTAATTTTGATTACGATAAGGGTATATGAAGAGTGTTAGGAGAACAACTGGGGTGGGGAACTTTGCCATGAGGATTTTGTGAGAAGGCTTCCTTGAGGAAGTGATGCCTGAACACTGCTTTGGGGCTGGGGTAGGGGTGTTTGTTTGATGAGGGATCACAAAGTCTTATGTTTCTTCTTCTTCATCTCCTTTCATCCACGTGCACACATTTCAAACACTTAAAAGCATTCTTCAAATATACTAAGAACACCAAAACTAAACACAAGAGAAGGACTCTCCAGAGGAAAGAGGCCAAAAATAGAAGAAAAAAACCCCCTAATCTCACCATTTGTTTTGAAAACACCCAAAATGATTAAAACATATTATAAACTAAAACATATGAACTAATCACTTGCCAAGTTTCATTTTTAAATCAGTGCCGTTTTTGAGGTTCATAAACTGAGAAAGAGTCTTCAAATGCGAACTTGTTTTTTCTTTTCTTGGCCCTCAGTTGGCTCAAAGCATTTGCTGTTAGGCAAAGGGTTCCAGCTGATTAGGAACATGCGGCACACATCCGCTAGAATGTAAGCTCCATGAGATCAGGGCTTTCTTTATTCATTATTTCAGCCCTGATAAACAGAAGAGTGCCTGGAACGTAGTTGAGATTCAACAAATATGTGCTGAAGTATCCACTGAATGAATATTCTGGGCCTTTGAAGGAATTCTGTAACTTTCTTTTCTTACTCAAGTTACATCTTGCCTTAGGGTCTTACCCTGGGACAGTTGTTGCCCCCCACCAGGGGACATTTGGCAGTCATCAAGACTGAAGAAGTTGCTACTGGCATTTAGTGGGTGGAGGTCAGAGATGTTGCTATATAACTTACAATGTACGGGACAGACCTGCACAACAGAGATTTATCTGGCTCCAAATGTCAACAAGGCCAAGGTTGTAAAATGCTGCCTTAGGCCCTTTGTTTCTATTGGGTTGTACCTGGGAGTTCAATCTCCATATATCTGAGAGGAAACTGAGTCCTCGAGGAAGCAACCAAAAGGGTTTTCTTAGTTCATTCTCCTTCCTTCCTAAAAGAACTGTCTTTACCCTAAGGCACAGTGGGAGACAACCATTTTGCCTTTGCCCTCACTGGGTCAATCTGCAGTTGTTTTGGGAGAAACCACCTGAAAAAGTCTGTCCATACAATGGTAGTGGATAATTTTTATAGCTTACTGGAGTTTACCTATGAAAATAACCTGATTTCAGTAAAATTAGCTTGTTTACAGACTAGTCATATATCTCTAAGAATAAGGCACGTCATCCTCCCCTAAGTCAACCAGTTTATCCACGTCTGGTCAGAAACTATGCAGCAGTCTAGCTTTACTCATGACAACTAAGATCAACTTCACGAATTCCAACAAAACCCAACAATGTGTCTGGGTAGAAAGACTGGGTTCATAGCATTTCCTCTGCTCCCTTCCTTGCCTGAATATTAAAATAGTATTATCTGATCCCAGTTTCAATGGGGGGGGGACCTCCATGGTGCCAAAGGAGTGCATGTGCCGATTTCCCCACTATGATGGTTGCTCCGGTAATCTTGGTATTGTGGCATGTGTCTCAGTTACCATAGAGACTGCATACACTAACAGTGTAGGATTGAGATTGGTGGGGAAGACACATTTCACAGAAGCTTTTTTGGAGGGATAAAGATAAGACACAAGAAAGAAAGTGAGACTGCCAATGAAGAGGCACAGCAAAGAGAAGTCCCTGACAATCAGATTCTAGAAATTTGGGACAACAGAGATTACAACTACTACTCTAAAATAACATACCCTTTGCATTCAAAGGCTGCTTCTCTCAGGAAAATTTCAAGTATGAGGAGAAAGAACAGATACAAAACATTTTAAAATGAAAAGGTAAATAAATGAACCTACCAAGGCATAGAGGTGATTAAAATGGTATGGCCAGAAAACATATTTATATAATTCAAGGGAAGGAAAAAATTAGTAATCTAAGAGCACAATGAAATTAGAAGTTATATTTCTGTAGGATGGCTGACATACAGAGAGGCTGGCCCTTAGGGAGTAACTTAAGTTCTAAGTGTCTTTTTCTACTTCACTGCAAGTGGAAAGAAAAAAAAAAAAAGATGATCTACCTCTCATTTGTTAACAGAGGTCTTCTTAAATAGCCCAATGGTTTGTGTTATGACAGATGAATATGATCTATGCCAGTCAAAGAAAATCTGACAAAAACTCTGAGTGAATACATAAATCAGGGGACATTGTTCATGATGCAAATAGGCTTATTCCATAGTTTCTTAAAATAATGAGAGCTTAGAGTTCACTAACAGTGTGGTCTTACAGATGTTCTTTTTCTCCTGCATTCAATTTTGAGGTATCCTGTTGTTACAGAGATCAGGCATGTATGTAAGGTAAACAGCTCAGGGGTTGAACTATAGATGTTTTTAAATAAAAAGGAGGGTGGGGATAGGATATGGGCTGGTGTAGGGGAGGAGTGGGAGTGCATTTAAGAGAAAATTAGTTTAGGAAGATGTCAGATAAGTGATCAGAAGTTCCTTGATGTTCAGGTCATATCTGGCAATGTTTTATTACACATACTTTCATATTACTATGTCCACTGTCCACTGTATACCCATGATTCCCAGTTTTAGTTATCATCAATATGTTAATAGCTCTCAAATTTGTGTCTTGAGCCATTAGTTCTCTCCTGACCTCTAGCCCAATTCCAGTTGGATATCTCAACATGTCCAAAGCTGAATCATCTTCTTCCAAGTTTCTCCTCTTCTTATGTTCCTTATGTGAGTGAACAGGATCACCATTTACCCATCTGCCCAAAGCCCATACCTGGGAACCATCTGTTGCTTTTTCATCACCCCTCAAATAATCACCAGATTTGTAATTCTAATGTAATTTCTTTTAATAACTGAGGGAGGCTTTTATGCATAGAATGCGGTATTTACAGCTAATTGGGTTTAAAACTATTGTGTGTGTGTGTGTGTGTGTGTGTGTGTGTGTGTGTGTATCTCTGTATACATACACATTACTCTATTGATCTAATAACTTCAGTATGAAATAAGAAAAACAAACTTTCAGGAAGGGTGAGGTCACTAGGTAGAAAATTTAGAACCTTAAACAATTTCAACTGTCAGTAAGAGGGTTAGAAGAATGAGAGTTAGGGCCTGCTTTCAGAATACCTTCTGGAATCATTCTAACAAGGTCACCAATGAACAACTGAATATTTTTGTAGTAACTATAACAATGAGTGATTCTAAGTCTATATCCTACAAAATGACTTTTACAATACATGTCTTCTAAGTTCAAGTTCCACTCTTACCTACTTCTTTCACAATCACTTTCCACTTCATAGCCTGATAAAGATAGGCAGTATTTTGTTTTCCTCATCAACCAGGTTTCTTCATTCTAGTGACCTTTTACTTATTGATGTTTCTCACATTTCTAGGTCTCTTGTTCCCATTGCACCACATTAGCTCAGGTCTCTGTTATCTGTCACTTGTGATATTGTAACAGTCCATTGTGCTATGTTCTCTTCTGTTTCTGAGCCTTAGCACGTGTCACTACTTGTGTCTAGAATGCTCATATTCCCTGGTAAACATTTACCAAATGAAAAAAATAAGTACTTTAGATGTTGCTGCTTTGGGTGCTAAACAGAAATAGTGACCTATCTAATATTCTGGATAAACCTGCATAAAGTGCACTTACTTTCAAAATTAATTTTGAAGAACCTTAAAATTTTGCCATGGAGAATCAAGGGGCCCATGCCACAGTATTAAGTTTTGCATTTAATAAAAACACTTGCAAACTCAAGGAAAGAAGCACTCATTCTTTCTTCATTCACCCAGCAAATTTTTACTAAGCACCTTTATATACCAGGTACTATTCTAGACACTGGGGACTTCTTAAAATACAAACCAGACAAAAATCCTGAAAACCATACAAAAAATCCTATAATTATTGCACTTATATTCCATCTTGGGGGAATAAATATGTAACTAAAATGTATATCTGAAGGGAGTAAATGCTGTGAAGAGAAATGAAGCAAACTGGGGTGTGGGAAGCACCATTTTAAAAATGGTGGTTATGAAAGCCTTACTTAGAAATGAAAACTGAGGGGTGCCTGGGTGGTTCAGTTGGTTAAATGTCTGGCTTCAGCTCAGGTCATGATCCCATGTTCCTGGGATCACCCCGCATCACAAGGGAAAAGTAGGCTCCGCGCAGAGAGGGGGAGCCTGCTTTTCCCTCTGCCCCTCCTCCCTGCTCATACTCTCTCTCAAATAAATAAATAAAATCTTAAAAAAAAAAATGGAAATTGAGCAAATACTTGAGGTGGTGAGCAAACAAGACTCATCTGGGAAAAAGCATTATGGGAAGTGAAAAAAGCTGGTGCAAAGGCCCAAAGGTGAAATCATGTACAGTAGACATGGAAGCCAAAGAGGCCAAGGGAGCTTGAGAGGAGTGAGTGAGGGATCAAGTGCTAAAGAAAAACACTGAAGTTAACCAGGGGCAACAATGTGTAGGACCTTTTGGAATACCATAAAGACTCTGACTTTTCCTTTGAGTAGATGGGGACTCTTAGAGAGTTCTGAGCAGAGGAGTGACAAAGTCAGACTTAATTATGTTACATACCTTACAAAGATCACTCTGGCTACTGTTTTGTGAATAGACTGTAAGTGGAAGGCCAGAAGCAGGGAAGATAATTAGGAGGCAACTCCAGTAATCCAGGCAAGAGATGGTAGTAGCTTGAATCAGGGTAGTAGTGGTGGTGAGGATAAGAAATTGTTAAGATTCTGAATGTATTTTGGAGGCAAAACTTCAGAATTCATTGGTAAGTTGAATTTGTGACAGAAATAAAAAAGCTGGAAGAGAAATGAACTTTTGAGTTGAACAACTCTAAGGATGGAGGTGCTATTTACTAAGGTGGGGAAAACCATATTTGCTGAATACAATAAGGAATTCCACTGGGAGTTGTTGGGTCCCTCACGTCCATTAGGCTCACGGTGGAGACGATGAGTAAGCAATTGAACATGTGAACTTAGAATTCAGGATAAAGGGCCTGGACCAGAGCTACAAGCTTGAACCATAGCTGGGGTGTGACTCTGAAGGAAGTGGATGGAGATAAAGAAAAGAGAAGGTTCAAGAATTGAGCTCTAGGAGCTTCTGGTTTTTGCATGTTGCAGGGATGAGAGTACATTAGCAAAGAAGTCTGAGAAAGAATGGCCCAGGAGATTGGGGGGGGGGGGAATCAAGCAAATGTGGGGAACTGAAAGCCAACCAAGCAAAGAAAATTTTAATAGTGAAAGAAGTAGCCATGGAAAACCATGCTGGTAGATGGGGAAAGATGAAGACTGAATTAGTTAACGGATTTGTCAACTTGGAAGTTACTGGTGAATCTTAATGGTGGGTGCAAATGCTAGTTAGAGAAGGATCAAAAGAGAATTAGAGAGTAGAAGTAGAGTGCTTGTAGTGATTGTAGGCATTTCTTCAGAACTCTGGCTATAGAGGGAATCAAAGGAATGGGATAGTAGCTGGCAGGGAGTGTGGGGTTAGAAAAGGGTAATTTTTAGACTGAGAGAACTTACATGTTTGTATGTTTATAGGAGAGATTTGGAAGAGAAGGAAAATTGGTAAAGTACGAGAAAGAGGGGAGATTTTTCAGGAGCACTGTGTATGAGTGTGTGAGTGGGGTGGGACTGACTGAAGGCACAGTGAGGGGTGGGCTGAGACAGCAACACACAGGGATTATCCACAGTTATAGGGGAGAAGACATTGTGTGGGCATGTATGCAGATGGGAGGGTAGGTGTGCTGGAGAGCCAGTGTTCATGCAAGTTCTTTTTTGACTATTTCTATTTTTTCACTGAAGTAGGAAGGAGGGTCATAAGTTGAGAGTAAGAATAGGGAAGGAAATGTTGAAAGTTTGAGAGAAGGAAAGATATGAAATGCTCTTGTGGAGATATGGGGAAGTAAACGGACAGGGAAGCACAATATCATTGCAGGGCAGCACTAAGAACCCTTTGGAGCGATCGGGAATTTACAGTGAAAGTCATCACTTTTACCTGCATGTTTTTCTCCAGCCACAGTCAGCTGGCATGCAGGCCTACAAAAGGCACGGAGCTGCATATGATCATGATGGTTGGGATTTGCCAGGAGAGGACAGTGAAGCAAGAGAAGATCAAGGACTTTAAGGGTGTGTGCAAGAAGAAGATTACAATCATTGTCCAAGGAATCTAAACTATATGAGGAAGTGAGAATATGAGGGCCGAAGGGTAGAACTGATGAATGAGAGCTCCAGTACATTCTGGAGTTGTTGCCTTAAGGGAACTGTGAAAGTATGAGGTGGAGGCTGAAGAGTGGGATGCTTGAAATGGAGATGATGGAAAAGTTGTGATTATTAGTAATGACAAGGTCTAAAGTATAACTGCAGAAGTGAAGAGCTATGTTAGGGTGAAGAACAGATCACGAGACAATCAAGAAATTGAGACCCTAGGTGGTGGAAGGATTACATATTTTAACGTAGAAATGACCAGGAATTCTGATGAGGGAAAGACAAAAAGAGTGCTAGTGAGTCAGTGACTAAAATCTGTAAGAAACTGGAGGTGGCAACCAAGGCTTAGTGGATCCCTGCAAGAAGGAGGGATTATGGGAGCAGGGAACTCTCCGACCTCCTCCCCAACTTTTCCTCCCTTAATTTTCATCTTCCCGGTTGATATGATGGGCATTAGCAAACTTCTGATTTCCCAGCCTGGAGAGCTACAAATCACCCATGACATCACTTTGTAATTTCTCTTTAAATTACATAAACGTCCTAAGAATTTTCACTTTCAAATATTTACTCTCTTCTCCCAATTTTGGGCCATCACGACTCTTGCCAGTCCCACTCTTTTCCATCATTGAGTTTAATGTTCTTCATGGCACTAATCACTCTCCGAAATTAACCTTGTTTGTTTATTTGCTTGCTTTTTGCTGGAGGGAGGTTCTATCTTCCTTCATTAGAATCTAAGGTCCATAAGGGGGAAAGCCTTCTCTATTTTGCACCTGAAACATAATAAGCCCTCGGTAGATATTTCTAGAATGAATTCATCAGTGGCCCCATCATGTTCTGAGGAATCCTCATTTCTCAGTTTCACACACTGGCCCCCTTTACCATCCTACTCGTTTCTCCATACTCTCCTGCTCAAACCATCCATCTCACCCAGCAGGGGCATTTTACAACCCCCAGCCCCCATACACCCTGTTGATTTCCATCCTGACAATTTCATCATGTTTCTCCCTGTTTTTTTGTTTTTTTTTTTTCCTCCCTGTTTTTAATGTCAGTTCCCTATATACCAATTCTTCAATTCTCACCTTGGGTCCCATCTCCTGGATGGCTTTTCCATGGTTACTCTAAGGCTGGCTGATTTTGCTCTTCCAGAAAATTCTGCTATGCCTAATAACACCAGCAGCTTTATCTTTGCTAATTGCTGAAGGTGTGTCAATCTTATCTTTTCACTTTGGGCATAGGGTTATTTTTGTCTCAGGGATCCTGACTTACATCTAGTGTACTCCCAAAGAACTAACATAATGCAGGACAGATAAGGTTTGTTCAAAAAGAAAAAAAAATACCATGGCTTCATTGGACAGTTTCACTGACTTCTGTCTTCCTCAACAATCTGATAAACCTGACTCCCATCCCTACCTTTTACTTCTGCATTTAGGTAAATCTGGCTCTTCCTCCTGCTATATAGATACTGTGTTTAAGACCAGGCCCTTCATCCAACCACACAGAATTCTACACCCTTGCATTGCAATTTCTGTAACTAAATCATTGTCTTTGCCATTACCGTTCCTGGAGTCTCTTGGCAATTTTGGTGTATTCAGGACATAGCTGCCAAGGCCATCTTTCTTCTTGGTTGATTCTTTCTTAAAAAAAAAAAAAATTCTTGCAATTCTTTTTCATCAAACTTTATGTATCCCCTTGGGGTTGATTTTTCTTTGGCTCCATTCTTGGTCTTGTTCTCCTTCACTTTTTCTAACTATGTTCGGTCCCTGCTTTTCACTTGATTTGCCCTTTGTCTCATTTGAGGGAATCAGCTTTCACACCTTCTTTCAAACCACCCTGTATATTTAGAATAGTTTCTCAAATAATATAAAATTTATAATATTTATGAATAAATGACACAATGCCAAGATATTCTGTCTCTTCTTTCAAATAACATCTGAAGATGCACCTGCACCACTGAGTTCTATATTTAAGATATTGAATAAGTATCATTCATCCATCTGTTTTCATTCTGTCTTGCATTTTTCAGGACCTGCTTCAGAGTTGTATTGTGAGGTCTTTGGGGCGAGAGACTGTCTGGCATAGTTCACAAACTGGCCTTTGCTCTGTATATTCATATTTCTTTGACAAATAATAAATAATAATAATAGCCCACTGTGCATTTTTACATTCCACTCATAAGTCCCTGGAAAAAGGAAAACTAATAAACAGGGATTATAATAGAAACGCTGAGACAAAACTAACCTCTTACCAGGTTTTGCTACAGTAACATAGACTTCTATAGACCGACATTCTAATAAATAATTACCTACTTAAGTCATTTGTAAATTGTTCCTTTGCCAACATTATGTATCATATCAAATGCCTATGTGGTTTATAGGACAGGGAAAAACAAGTAGAACATTACAGCTATGTGGGGGATCAGAGCAAAAGCAGCAAAATAAGAGGTTTACTCTGCTGGGTGCACAGTTTGTAAGAATTAGTCTCACAAGTAGAACTACTTGACAGAAAATGTGCCTGCTCTCCAGCCTCCCCTCTCCCCTCCCCTTTCCCTTCAGCACTCCACAGCTCTTTTCAATATTGAAAGACTTTCTTTCTCTTTTCTTTCCTCCCTCCCTTCCTCTCTTCCTTCCTCCCTTCCTCCTCTTTCTTTACTTCCTTCCCTCCTTCCTTCCCTTCCTCCCTCCCTCTCCCCTCTCCTCCCACCCCCTTCGTCCCTCCCCTCCCCTTCCCTTCCTTTCCTTCCTCTTTCTTTCCCTTCTTCTCTCTATTCTCTTTCTCTCTCTTGATCTCTTTTTTCTTAAATTTCAGGTGGGAAGTATATAATTTTGTGTGAAAATCTGTTTTCCTGTGAATATAACAAATGTTCTGCTTGAAGCTGCTCTATTAAAATGGCAGTATGTCTAACAAAAAAGGGGGACTGTGCTTAATGCCTGGAGCACCGCCTTATTTATCTGCAGATGAGCCACATTTAAATTCCAGTCTAAAGTGAAAACCAAAATGTGCCAATTGACTTGTTACTTCAGTGGCCACTAGATGGCAGGTCCAAAAACCTGACTGGGGCCTCCCTGGAGGGCAATTCTTACATGGGAAATAGATTTGGGGCATTCAATTTGGTATTGGTTTATCAAGAAGTCTCTTCTCTTTGGTGGATAAGACCACATTACTTCACAGGAAAGCATTTTAACAGCAAGGTCTGTAGCATACTGTCATCACAATACTCACATACCCAGATGCACCTTATCTTGGGACTTCCAACAACAAACATTCTCAGGTCTGGTATTTATAAATGTTCAGCTGTATTTCATTATTTAATGGTCGTTGTCATGCCTTGCCATAATCTCAAAGGTATAAAAAGTCATTGTCTAACCTGCCTCTGTAGGAACACATGGAGAGGACTCTCAAATAGGCGGGCAGGCAATACACAGAGCTGGACTCTGTACCACTTAATATATATTTATCAGAAGATCCAATTGGGTATTTTATATCTTGGTATATACCTATCTAGATCTGTACCTGTATCTGTATCTTCTTTTCTTCTCTAAAGGTTTTATTTATTTGGTTGAGAGAGAGAGGGGGGGGGGGAGAGAAAATGAGTGGGAGGGAGAGAGAATTATAAGCAGACTCCACGCTTCGCACAGAGCCTGATGCGGGGCTCCATCCCCTGACAGTGAGATCACGACCGGAGCCAAAACCAAGAGTTGGATGCTTAACTGACAGAGCCACCCAGGTGCTCCTATATCTATATTTTCTAAACCAGAGGCTGACCATATATTCACATTGTTTTGGAAAAAAGAATGTTTGTCTATGAGACCTATTATTTAATAGAAAAAAATAAGCCTCATGACTGAAACTGACATGAAAAAAATTAGGACAAATTCTTTGTTGTACCCAGTATCATTTCCATTTTCTTGCATTGAAAGGGAGGCTTCAAAAAGTGGATCTTATGAGACCATAAGAGAAGTCATTCTGAGGCAAATTATTATAAAGATAGACTGAATCCCTCCCTTCATAATTTTTTTTATCCTTTTTTTTTTGTTAGCAGATTATCCTGATATAAGTGATTTGATTACATGGACACTGAGCACTTTTATTTATCTTTTAATTAAAGAATTGACCTTATGATTTTTAAAAGTAAAGAATCACAAGTTCTGAGATAATTTATCATTCTCACTTAAGAAAATATGTTCTAAAGTCAATTGTATTTTTGTACAAAAGCTGTGACATGCATTCTGATATACATTTTAGCATTGATACCAATTAAAATTTTATAACAATGAAAGCAACACAAACTCATTTATAGCCATCCAGCTCACTTACCAATAACCTTTGGTTCCCTTTATCCTTTGAAATTAAGGTAAAAGACTGACATTAAACATGCTGATTTCATCTATGCTGGCTCTGTATATTTGGACCTGAGACATGAGAAGAAGAGGATGTATACAGTGGCCCTCAGATTAAAAAAGAAAAGATTTCTTTTTCTCATGAGAAGTACATATGGACTATCCTGATTACCAAAGAAGAGATTTTACATCAGTACTAACTGACTTCCTTTAGTTTGGCAGTGGAATTTAAAATATGATGACAGAAACAATTTATGATGAAGCGCCATGGTTATTTCTACATAATTGTGTTGACTGGAATTTAACCCTCACTCCTCTCCCGTAAAAATTCTACAAAATTTTGTAGCTACAAAATTGTACCTCCCTCATAGAGAGAGCTCTGGAACAGCAGCTGAGGCCTGGGTTCTACCCTGGTTTCAACAATGCCTCACAGAGTGAGACCCAGAGGGCATGGGCTCCCCAGGCTCTTCTTCCTTACCTCTCAAATTTAAAAAAAAAAAAAAAAAAAAGCCTGATTCCTCTCTGCTTTAGCATTTAATATCCAGTGAAGTAAACTAGTATGCATTACAGACTTTTTTTTTCTCTGAAATAGATGAATTTTCTCAGATGAGAGAACAATGTTGTCAAGGAGCTAACATGGAAAGCTAACACGTCCCTACCGTCATTGTGGACCCAACCCATGGAGGTGAAATTGGAACAGCTCATTCCTTCAACCCTCCCTTTTCCCATTCTGTATCACTCTTCTATGGACTCCTCCATTGCCTCTAAATCTAAATCATACCCCTGGGACCTTCCCTGAGCCCAGGCAATCTCTGGCTAATATGAAAAAGCCCTCTGCTTTTCCTCTTGGGCACATAGCTCAATTCCATTTCCCAGCCCTCTGTGCAGATGGCTACAGCCTTGTGACCAAATTCTGGCCAGTGGGATGTCAGCAGACATGACATGAGCTACTCCTGCCCTGCCCTCCCCCCCGCCACCCCCGCCACCAAAACAATCCTTTGCAATTATTGCTCTTTCTCTTTAACAGTTTTCTGACTGGAAGTCACATCCAAGTTGACCTTGGAAGCTGCGTGCTATGGATGACAGAATCTCTGCCAACCTGGATCCTTGGCCAGTCTTTACATAAGCAAAAGAGAAACTTCTATTGCTTATGTTTATTGGTTATGTTTATTGTTTATGTCTTATAAAAGCCAATATTATCTTAACTAAGAATTCCCCTAAGCCAGAAATTGGCTGTCTCTCCAGACACTTTACTTATGTTTCTTTGACCATGTTTTCACCATGTAATGAATTCTTTACTGGTGTGTAAGATGTTCAAGGACAGTACACACTTTATTCACTTTCTCATCCTCCACAGAACTCTAGTTGAAAAAATGTTGAATAGAACATAACTGTTTTGGAAATTATAAAAGGTGGTTAAAAAACAAAACAAAACAAAAAACAACCCTAGCTTTTTTGTCTTCTCTTATTTAGGTGGAAGGTAGGGATGATGGGTTTTTCTGGTGTAGAAATGTTAATATGATATCCACAGCCTCTTCATGCAGTTTGTAGACTACTTTCCTAAGAACTGTGCTCCCCAAATAAAGTGCACATTAAATATTTTGAAAAGTTAAAACATTACCAAAGGAAGGGATAAGTGAAGGGATAAACTGAGGAACATGAGAACAAAGGGATTAAAAAAAAATGTGAGTTCCATGGGGCTTCTACCACCATTACCGCTAATGAAATTATCGCTATAAACTATTATCTCAAAAAGAGCACTGCACTTTTGGTACCTCTCTCAGTGTCAGTATTAACCTCTTCTGAATCAAACTCTTTAGACATTTTCTGTTTTATTTTTAGTTGGCCTCACCACAGCCCCTCCCTGCAACACCTCACCCTTGGTTTCCTCGATACTAGCCTCATTTTCCCACTCTCTGTCACTGACAGTCCTCTCTTGACTTTTTTTGGCTCCACTTTTTTGTCCACTCCTTGCGTACTAGAATTTCCTTTTATTCTGTACGGGTTTTCTCCTCACAACTTCTAGAATCATGTCATCCAGTCTTATATGGCTTCACCTACTACTTCCTGACAAGTAACTCCTGAATCTTTACCTCCAGCCTAGCACTTTTTCTGGAGCTCCAGATCTGTATTGTCTATGGTCCCTGGATATTTTAAGAAAATCTAAGCATCTTGCAGCAACCTTAAACACAAGTCCCAAATGAAAAGCATTACTTGCCTTTCTTGGCAAACTTCTTCTTTTTCCTTCCATGTTACCTCTCTTGGCAAATGACATCAAGTTAGACATTTTAAACTTTCCTAACCCACCTCTTCGTCCCTTATCTAAATTAGCTAATTAAGTTCTAAATCCTAATAAGTGTCTTTTTGGTTCTTTTGAGACTTTTAGCCTAGGTTTGAAGACTGGAGAACTGAAGGCCAATTAAAAATAGGACTTCTTTTACCACAATGTCAGAGACTTACTACTTACTAAATTTCTTCACAAAAACACATTAAAAAGGCAAGAAGGATGAAATGACCAAAAAAAAAAAAAAAAAAAAAAAAAGATTTTCATACCCTTCCATCATACCTAAGTTACACTATAAACCAGCAGAGAACCATAGGAGTGAACATTCTCACATTCCATTTCTCAAAATTGGGACTGATTTAAAACAAAATTGAATAAACGAAAGGAAGGATTTTTGCAGAGGTGATAGGACGGGAGCTTTGCTCATCGCCATTCCTTTGGTAACTTTGCAAAAAGATTTAAAGGAATGTTTCTAATGGCTCAATTCATAGAACCTCAGGGCCCATGGTTTTCATTCATTCCTGGATCTAACTACAAAGGCTCGCATTTATTTTTAAGTGTTACATTTTTCCACTGACATTCAAATGAGATTTCCCTTCATCTAATCAGTTGCTTTGATTTCTTGGTCCTAAAATTCATTCTTCAGTGTTTTCCTCAATTCTTCAACATCAGTAATAACTTCCTATAGCAACTGCGGTCCTTTTTCTTTCCCTGGTGATGTATTTATCATCTATTACAGAAAACCTCCTCTTTGCTTCCTCCCTTTGCACCACCAGCTCTAACATCTTAAATTTTCATTTGACATACTGCTTACCTAAATTATTTCATGTGTGTTCCCATCCATGGAAATTCATTTTTGTGTGACATAAATCCCTACCCTATTCTATTTCACAGTAATAAAACTTTATACTGAATTGCCAAAGAGATAGGTAACCAAGCACGCAGTTTAAATTAAGTGCAAGATACACATGTTTGAATATTCTGCTCTCTGTCTAAGATGTGTAGAGACAGGTCCTGTTTGTGTCTCAGCATTCTGTCATCTGACTCCAACTGCTGGAGTTAAATCATGTAAAAACACTTTTCTTACTTTGATTCAAAAGTAACTTCTGCTATGGAAAAAAAAGCAGCACAGTAAGGAAATCATATGTGTATTAAAAAGTCTCTTCTAAATAACAATTACAGCTGGATTCAGTCTATGAAAGATGCTCTATGACTTGAGCACAGGCCAGTGAGATTAAAACTCTTCCAGGGTTGGCATTCTCATTGACTGTTCTTCTTCAGTACTTTTAATGGTTTCTAGTCCTTGTCCACACTAACCTTTGCTAGTTGTTGTAGCCATGGTAAATATCTTATTTATTGGATTTTATTAGCATTTCAAATTTTGACATTTGGAAAAGCACAGTCCTCCTTCTTTTTCAACCTGTCATTTTAAATGTATAAGTGTCCAGGATTTTTCTACTTTTAAGTTTCTCTTTCCTAGCTTCAGAAGATTATAATTTTGGCAAGTCAGACTTACTTTGTTAATCTGTGGCCCCAACATTTCAGTTCCATACCACAAAATTTCAGTCAGAGGCATTATTCATGTGATTTAGGTACCAACGTTTACTTCAGCCACAATTATTTGGCAAATTTCTGGCGAAATAAATTTTGGCTGAATCACCTATTGAATTATTCAATCACCTATTGAATTATGTTGATTCTCCACCATTTTTGGTAATATGATAGTTATAATGCTAGACATTCACATAGCACTGTAAAGTTTTCAAGGTGCTGCCACAGATGTAGTTCTGATCTCTCAGTATACATTGTGGCATAAGCAATCAGACAGTACACCCATTTTATAGATAAAGAAACACAGTAACAGAGAACAGTATTCTGGAGCATGCATGGTAAGGAGCCAAGGCCAGCACAAACTCCTGTTCCAGCGTTCTCTCCTCTACATCATGTTAATATTGTTTACTTATTCTTGATTTTCAAATATCCTACCATCAGGCCCTCCTCCGACTGCACTGATACCATTCCTATCCTATCTCCTTGATCTCTTTCTAGATTATATCCACCCTCTGCTTCGCACAGCCCTCACTAGAGCTACTCAAGGACAACGTTTCATCCACATCTGCACCTTGAAGCCTCTGGTGAGAACCTCCTACGCATTTGCCCAGTGACTTTGAGCTAGAAGTGTTCATCATCTCTTAGTTGTAAACTGTTTTTGACCCACGCTTTTAAAGAATGTGTTATAAATGTTCGTATTATTTGAGAGGAAGGCATTTCATCCATGTCACAAGTAGAAGAATGGAAAATTAAGAGAGTGAAGAGCTTATCTGAGAGTATCCAGTGAGTCAGTGGCGGAGACCTGAAGCAGAAAAAACACAAAGCCAGGGATCCTCATGCTCAGGCTGCCCCTGTACCACACAGTCAGAGGTACCGGGACTCAGCAGCCTGTGAGGGCTCTGTGAGCAGGATGGACAGCATTGCCACATCCCTTGCGTTGGCTACAATTATTTAAAAGAACTGTGGCAAACTGGACATTTTGTTCCCTTCTAATTTATCTGTGTTCCCGTAGCCATGTCTCCACTTCTAAACACTAATCACTTCTCTAGGTGAGCTTAAGTACCTAATGATTAAGAGCCCTCCAAATCTCTAGTGCCGTCTTCAATACAGTTAGTGCCCTTTCTGTCCCATTTGCCCCCTGTGCTTGGTACTGAATCAGAACAGCAAATATCCCTAATGAGGAATCATGATACAGGATTAAATTTACAAATTAAGCAATTCCTTGAGCTTTTTTTTATGTCAATTCCTTTCATCTTGGAATCCCCACCCTCCATTTGCTTAAAATACATCCCACTGTGAAACTAAAAAAAACAATGCTGTTATGACAATTCAAAGAGAAATACTGAAACCTAGAAGAGACTCTTGTTACCTGTAAGGTCTGGCATATAGCATCAGATAACCTAGGCTCCCAGGGAGTGGTAGGACAATACATTAGCAGATAACATTAATCTCCAGAATCCCAGATTTATTTCCTGTCCAGGTTAAGTGCTCTTTTGATTATTATAGCAAAAAATAATACAAAAAATCGATTACAACCATTAATGGAGGCTTAAAATATTAACTTCCATAGCTTTAACCCAATATCTATAATTAAATGCAAAAAAGCTAAGTTAATGCAATGTTAAGGTTGAGCTTCTAATTGCACAAAAGTCATGAAATTTTTTTTTTTTTTTTTTTTTAAATTTATTTATTTGTCAAAGAGAGAGAGCGAGAGCGAGCACAGGCAGACAGAGTGGAAGGCAGAGTCAGGGAGAAGCAGGCTCCCTGCGGAGCAAGGAGCCCGATGTGGGACTCGATCCCAGGACGCTGGGATCATGACCTGAGCCGAAGGCAGCTGCTTAACCAACTGAGCCACCCAGGCGTCCCAAAAGTCATGAAATTTAAAATTAAGGTTTCTAGTGCCACTCTCTGTCAGTTCTACAACATTCCTCACACGATTTTTTACAATATATGTTTAACTTAAATGTGTCAGTGATGGAATTCATTGGAAAGCATATAAAACACAATAGATTAGGATTGAATTTGTAGATGTCTGCTTAGAGTTTTATGTAACCAACAACACTAGGAAAGTGCAATTATTTTTAAATTATGATGCCCCATTTGAGCGATTACCATACTCCAGTTTAGGAATTTACCCATTTCCCCTATAAATCCTTTAACCTTCGCTTCTGATTACAAACTACCCATCCCCAAGAGAAGGAAAGATAATTTATATTTAAAAACAAACAAACAAATGAACAAAACAACCTGTGGGCTGTGACAGTACACATGGGCCAGTTCTTTCAACACACGACAAAAAGTATTCATGGAGGACTATTACTTAAGAAGAATAAGTAACTCAGACTGCTCAGGTTTAGGGGTACATCTAATAGAATAAGCAAAGGGTCTAGAGATGGGTAGATAAGGAGTCAGACCTTCTAAATGCTACCTACCAGCCAAGATGACTTTGGGCAAATTACTTGCCAGCCAAGGTGACTTTGAGCAAGTTATAAGAGTAATCATACCCACTTTATAGGATGATTATGAAGATGAAATGAAGTAATATATGTGATGCAGGCTTTGCAAAGCTCTCCTGGAGTTTATAGCACCACAGCAACTAGTAACATTAAAGAATGAATAATCATAATTTAACTATCATGTAGCTATCCATAGGGTACTTCTGAAACACCATACAATGATCATGGATCATTTTATTAAAAGGTATGTAGAATTTTTTTCATAATAGTTTCCCAAGGTTAGGTATGTGTCTATGGCTTATTATTGAGTGTCCAGATTTGTCCAATACATAATGCATAGAGGTACATCAGCTACTTCTGAAGGCAGGTGAGTGAAATGAATTCTTGAATATTGGGCTGCCATGTCCAACATTTTCTTCAAATTTTATGAAACATTTGTGTCTAAACAGAGAATATGCTGGGTAAATTCTAGTCCAACAGGCAATTTCGACAGAAAGTTTTAAATCATAAATATGAGGGCTTAAAGCTAAAGTGCCACCTCAACCAAAACAATAATAAAAACTCCTAAGTGCATTCTGGCAGGAATAAACACAAGCAGCAAAGCCTGTTGTGGACGGTGCAGAGCCCAGGAAGGTAACCAAGTGAGTAAACAGCTAAGGCAGGATTATCCTCATTTGGGAGGAATCCATTCCAGACAGGAATTAAAGGGGAGGGGGTTTGGGAGGGAGAATGGAGGTTGGGGGGAAGGGCTTTTGCATCTGAAAGCAGCTAAGTTATCCTGTAGAATGAAAAGGAAATTGTTTTTCCCTGTCAACAGTAATCTTGTTTGAGGTCTAGCAGACTTGTACACAAAAGATACATGTGTTCCACCTACTTGGTTTTTCTCCTTTGGCAGTGAGGTACACAGGCAGGGTTCAGGTGAATCAGACCCACTCAGAAATAACACAGCCAAATTCCCTTCCAAACATATAAACATATAAACATACTGATTCCTCAATAGCTTTATTCAATAGACAGATAACTTATTGCATAGCTCCTGGCACATTCACAGCCAGGATTTGCTCCGGGGACGACTACAATGAAAAAAAAGAAGGGGGGTGGATTCAAATGAAAGGCAGAGATATCTATACTGAGACCATGAATCACAACTGATAACAATGACTGAAACCAAAAAATCTCACAAACATACAGTACCCAGGAAAACATAAACAATCAATTTTTTAATTTAAATTTAGAAATTAATCAATAATTTCTGAGTCCTATTGGCTTCTCCTGTCTTAAATAAATGGTGCAGAGGAGATTTTGAACAGAGGAACGGGGCAAGAATTGGATCGGTGAGGTCAGCATCACGTATCATCTTGATTACCTATGATATGGACCAAGTTGTCTACCTCTTGGCACTTCATGTTCTAAACAACAAGTAATGAATTCACTATAAAACCTTTAGGTCATATAAATTCTATTAGAAAATAGGCTGTTTCCAGAATAAGCCAAGGACTATAGCTTTCTACACCCAAAGACTTATATTTCCCAAGCTTTTTAACAACATCAGCATATATTTATAATAATATAGTTAACACTTTTAAGACCAAGAAAAAAGGTAAGGTTTCAATGGTCATAAAAATAGAAATGAAAGTAACAACTATTTTTTAAGAAAGGGAAGAGTTCTCTTTTTATAATACCTTAATTCAAAAGTCTTTTGAAGTCTTTTTCTTTAAAGATTTTTGTGTAAAATTTACCTTTGAGAGCAAGCATGAAAAGTCCCAGAAAACAGATAAATATTGTTAATTTCAACACTTCCCTTCTCACTCTAGGAAACCTTACTAAACTAAATGACAAACAAATTAGAAACCATTTATTCATTAATTCAGGAACTATTTATTGAGCACCCACTATGTTGGCACCAGGCAAGGCAGTGAACAAGAAGGTCCAGGCTTCCGCTCTCACAGATGGTGTACAACACAATCTCCTACCATCACTGAGAAAACACTAGCCATAGTTAGGCTTATTGAGTTTGGTCATAGAGATAAATGAAGTTCAAAACAGTGAGCATTTAAGTTTCATCTCATTAAAGAATTTTTAAAATAATAGTTTACTTGTATCATTTTACGTGTTTGTTTACAAATTACCTTCTTGCTAATATTCTGAGCACGACAGAGCCATTTTTGAAATAATGAAAGCAAATCAATTAAAAAAAAAACATGATTTGGGGGAGGAAATCTGAAAAACAACTGGAGGGTTTTGAAGGGGAGGGAGGTGGGAAGTTGGGGGAACCTGGTGGTGGGTATTATGGAGGGCACGTATTGCATGGAGCACTGGGTGTGGTGCATAAACAATGAAATCTGTTACAATGAAAAGAAATCAAATAAAAAAATAAAAAAATTTTAAAAAGGCACATTACCTAAGGCCAATAAAATTATGTGATGTGCTCTTAAAAACGAGATTTTCAAATGTGTAGGGTATCTTCCAGCTATGTTAAAAACTCTGTGACTCATTCATTCAATCTGTATTTACTTAGTATCTAGAACATGGGAGATAGTATCTCTAGTAGCTAATTTTATCCAACCATAAATTTAGAAGAACGACTACCTACTTCATGTGGCTATCACGAAGAAATCCTGACAGAAAACTAAAATGAAATGGCTCACGAAGTTGGTGCATATATTAAAATACAAGAATTCTGCTCACACCTGTTCTTTGTCCTTGCGATGGCATTATCTGTAAGTGTCCCTGTATATGAAGGAGGGAAAACCTACTTTGGATATTCATACTCCTGGCTAGGCAAGTCAAAAAACACTAGGAATTCTGTTGTTACTAGATGGTCTGGATGCCACAGAAGAACAACTTATGGCCTTCTGTATATAACCAAAAAGAGCTGCTAGTATCTTTAAAGTATTCAGAATAGAAGTCACTTACAAAAGCTCTTTTCAGGGTAATTTGGAAATTGTCCTCAGGACTTTTAGTCTCCTACATAAACTGCCATTTGTATACCACTTTATAGCTTGTGAAATGCTTTCATGTTCTTTGTGTTGTTTAGTTGGAAGGCAGCAGTGTGGGGATTCAGAGCATAGTCACTGGCACCGAAAAGATCAGGGTATTTATCAAAGACACTTACATACTTGTATACCCTGTGTAAGCCACTTGTCCATTTTAAGCTTTGATTTTCTTATTTGTAAGTTGGGGAAAATAATACCTACATTCCAGTGAAGTAGAGGTTAGATGTGGTATAAAGTGTTATTATCATTGATAATCTTTTGCATGGATACCAAGCATTTCTCAATAGACTGCTTTTCTTCATCAGGTTGGAGGAAGACGGTCTTTTTCATTACTTAAGAATACACAATCCAAGCCTCTGGTTAAGGTAATGTTCTCTTCAAATCTTAGATCTGAACCATCTTTCTAAAATGGTTCTCTAGTACATGGCCAAAAAGGCCTTTCCATATACTCTCAGAAAGTTTTTCTTTGGGAGCAAGAGATAAAATTTAATTCTAGTTCTTCCTTAACCATAGAACTATATTCCCTGAAGTAACCCATGCGCTGCCATCAGCTTTTATTAGGTGGGCTAAAATAGGGTCCGAAGGAGATTTCCTTACGTAACAGTTGTCCCCGTGAGACCGGTATGGAGTCTGTTAACATTAGATCCATAAAATTGATGGCCTCTCTCCTTTCCTGATTCATTGATACATCTTAAACATTGGGCTGGCACAATGAAAGCAAAATAGTACATTTTGCACAGTGTGAAGTGGTGGGTGTGGATGTTTTGGGAGCCAGTCAGTCTCTGGCAGCTGACTGAGTCACACTTGTGCTTTGTTGCCCACTTACATCTTCAGAGAGCAGCTTGGGTGGGGATGCTCGTCAGATGTGCTCATTTAAGGAGAAACCCATCTGAATATGATCGCAACATTTGGCAAGCTTCCTCTACCAAATAGTGAACCTGCCCCACTTGCCTCTGAGAACTACTGCTTGTCCAAGAAACAGAGGACCTTGGACATTCTTCACAGAATAGAACACATTCAAGGCCTTCCAACTCAATACCCTGCCTGAGAGTCTTGAGTACTTTACCTGTCCCTCAAATATTTTTAAGCTCTTGGTCTGGACCAGCAGGTTATGGATATACAGTGAGTCCTTCTGCAACATACGACTATTTTTAGTCACAACTGAAAAATCCAAATGTCTCACTGAGATCTGATGGTCACATATTTCATTAAGAAGTCAGCAGCAAACATTTGCTGAATAAGTTTTTTTATGCAGAGTTCTGTATCATACTTAAGAAGATTCTCTCTACTCCCTTAAGAGGCTTATAATCTTGTGGGGAATCAAGCAATAACATAGTCTATACGGGCAAAACTACTTAACACTTCCAGAGCAACACAAAAGTGAGTGTACACAGAATATATTAACTCTTTAGGGTAATCAACAGGATTAAAAGATGTGGAAGGGAGTGGTGGACATACACTTTCTGAAGTGACAGAGAAGAGCATCATACAGTGGAGAGAGCATAAACAAGGACAGGGAAGTGGGAAAGGGTGAAGCCTCCCGCTTGGCTAAAGCAGGGTAATGAAGAACAGAAGCATCACTGCAGGTCCAGTGAGATATGGGGGCACTGACTCACCTGGCTCACAAAGATTGCCAAGATGTCCAACTGAAACCCTTGTTCATTCCACTTTAGAGGAAACAGAAGGTGATAAGGACCTTAGAGTCTGGGAAGAAAAAGAGGCCAAGGAGAATAACTCATAATAGAAGAACTTTAGAGCCAGATGAAGAATTTGGATTTTAAGTTATATGTAGAATGAAGCAGTGTAGCTTCCTAGTCAAGAAACGAGATAAGGAAAATGATGGTGGGAACAATTATTTTAGATGCTTAAAGGTTTTATGAAAATATCCTGAAGGAAAGGTGGCCTATTTCTAAATTCAGAAAGGAGATAAGGGCCACCTTTTCCTAGACTCACTGGGATGTACTGGAAATGAAAAGAAAGAGGTCAACTGAAGAGGGAGTTGACTCTCCCTCTTGGAGGGAGAACTGGCAGAATTTAGTGACTGACTGGGAAATGAGGGGCAAGAGAAGAGACTTTATTTATTTTTAAAGATTTTATTAATTTATTTATTTGACAGAGAGAGAGAGGGAAACAAGCAGGGGGAACGGGAGAGGGAAGAGCAGGTTTCCCGCTGAGCAAGGAGCCCAATGTGGGGGCTCGATCCCAGGACCCTGGGATCATGCCCTGAACTGAAGGCAGACACTTAATGACAGAGCCAACCAGGCGCCCCGAGAAGAGATTTTTAAAATGACCCTAGTGCTAGGGTCTAAGGAAAGGGTGTCATGGACAGTAACTGGGAAAGAAAATGACTAAATGGATGGCTGGAGTGGAAAATGCTTTAGGCAGCGAAGAGATATTTAAAAATTAGGGGTGTGTGTGTGTGTGTGTGTGTGTGTAAACTACAGACATACAGGTCAGATTTGTGGGTAATGCCTCCTATCCCCTAAAGTTATGTGACAGCTACAACTTTCATTAAATTACCTAATTCTTTATTAAAGAAGCATTTATTAAATGTGTATACTATATGTAAGGTTTACAAGAAGATGATGCTTAAGGTTTACAGTAAGGACATATAAAAGTCCCACCACTAAATGGAAAATGGCTTAAATGTTACTGCAACATTATTTAAAAGGTGCATTTTCATTTTTTATACTATTTTCTATTGTTTGTAATTCTTAAGCCAGACATAGTAGTGCTGAGATATGCCATCATAGTACGATTTATAATCAAGTAATTTTTCTTAGGGTACTTGGATATCTTCTTTTTTTCTCAAATAGCATTTATGCATTTACATGAAACCAGTGGATAAGGTGTCTTTACAGCAGGTTTAAATTTATAAGCAGATCAGCCCTGATCAAAAACCATGTAGTTCCCTGTAAGGGATACATGTGTATGTGAATATTCTATGCCTCCCTCAGATTTGGGGCTAATTGCCATGGAATCAGAAGTATTGTTGATTATATGTGGATTCCTGCTTGTTTGGGGATGAGAGGAAAAAGGAAAATCCATGCTTATTTTGCGCAAAGCACTGTGCAGGAATCCAAGGGCTGTAGCTTCTGTTCATTCTTTATTCAGGTATGATGAAAACTTGTGGCAAGTCTTCCAGCAGTACTGGTCTCCTACATCATTTCACTTATCTCATGCAGCTGGTATCTAAGGAACTAAGAGGTCCAGGAGATCAGTTAGTCTCAAAATTCAGTTCATCCACAAGTGCACCAAGAGGAAACGAAGTTTCAAAAATAAGGCTGGATTATTTCTTAAACAATAATATAAAGCAAAAGAAGCACAGGAAATGTTTGCAGGATCTCATTCCTTCCTAATTATTAAGACCTGAAACCTATATTGAAGAAAACCAGTCATGGATAAGAAAATCACTTCTTCACAGCGGTTAAAGGAAAAAGTACCCAAAGAAATAAATGAACATATGAAACCCTCTAAATATACCAAGGCATGACTATATTGATTTCTGACCTTTGGCTACAGACAAAACACAAAGGATGATAATTCTATAGCTATTCTATATAATGGCAGATGTTCCTCTTATTCAAAGAAAGAAAATCCCTTTAAGAATTTTCATTAAATGGGGCACCTGGGTGGCTCAGTGGGTTAAAGCCTCTGCCTTCGGTTCAGGGCAGGGTCCTGGGATCAAGCCCCACATTGGGCTCTCTGCTCAGCAAGGACCCTGCCTCCTCTCTCTCTGCCTCTCTGCCTACTTGTGACCTCTGTCTGTTAAATAAAAATAAATAAAATCTTAAAAAGAAAAGAATTTCCACTAAATATCTACCCAACCAAAGAGAATTTTGTGTTCATTTTAGATAATCTTATTCACCAGTCCTTATAACTACAAATGATACCTTTTCTTAAGCAGGCCACATTGTATGTTAGCGTGTTAAATGCTTTCTTTAGGATAGATTCACTGTTAATTTTGTAGTGTATGACCTAGTAGAGTGGGACAATTATACTGAACTATTTAATTATATTTAATTCTTCTATCAGTCCTTTATTTCTACCTACTTTACTAGAACACTACCAAATTAACGGCAACATCCTGTTGAATGTTCAATGTATATCCTCACTGCTGAGTTTTTTCACTAGGGTAGTATTACTATACCATGATGGCTCCTCATATCTTAAATCCATGCAGTACAATCCATTCTCTACTACAGCATCATTTTCTTTTTGTAAACACAAATTTGGCTTTCACGCAGCAATTTCCATCAAACGATAAAAGTGCTAATGATGCCCGATTTAGGACATAAACAATTTACTACTGTCCTCCTTTGAGCCTTCCCTTTTTTCATTTCTCTAATCATCATACTAAGAATATTCTTTCCTAGAAAGCTGTGGGCAGGGTTGATTCCATAATGAGTTACAAGTTGATTATTTTTAATTTTAATTTTTTTTTCACTAATGCTGATATTAGAAAGCAGCGTGTCTCAAACCTGACATTTTTCTTGTTTGAGTGATGGACTCCAACCATTCCATTTCCACTATTTTGCTTTGATCACTGTGCTTCTTCAGTTTCCCCTCCACAAAATATTCTTTCTACTTCTATACAACTTTATCTTCTTTAATTATTTTCCTTCACTTATCATATTCAATCTTATTTTTCTTATGCAATTAAAATATTTCCTGGGTACCTTTTAGTTCAGTGTTTATTTGTACTTATATCACTATTCCATAGTTTGGTTGGTGACTTGCACAAAGCATATATGTTTATCTAACTGATTCACATTGACAAATTGCGAGTCAATTTGTCTATAGCTTTGTGTAAGCATGATACCAGACAAGTCTGCCCTTCTTCAATTTTATTTCCTTTTCATTTATGGCGGAAGCCTTGAAGACAATAAATATATAGTTTTAGCTTTCTAGTTTTTCATTTTCTTTCTGTCTTTCTCGTCTCTAAGGATTTTTGTTCACCCTTTAGGAAGAAAATTTTAATTTCTTTTTTTCTGGTCCCATTCTTAATCTCTTAATTTTCTTCCAGTTTGTGTATTTGTTATCCTTTTAAACAGTCATAATTTATGAGTTTGAACATACGGAGTCTTAAGATGATTTTTTAAAAGAGGATCTGGAGTAAAAGATGCCTGAGCATCTGAAACAAAGGGAGATTATAGACTCATAAGGATTAAAAATTATTTTCATTGTCTAATTTAAAATTTAAAGATGTTTTTATTTATCAGTCTGTCTTAAATAGTATGGGAAACTCTCAAGAAAAATTTCTCTTTCCAATGAAAGAGATTCAATTGTAGTTAAAAAATTTTTTGAGTATCTCCACTAAGATTTCATACCAAGTAAAGTTATTTCACTTGAGGAATTATACTTCACAGATGGATGAGACAAATTACTGATTATGATGCAAATTAAGTAATAAGTTTCAGAAAACAAAATTTCACCAAAATTTTGTTGGGGGGCATTTTTGGGAAGGATGACTTTTGCTACAGAAAGAGGTGAAGAGGATTAAATAGAAAAGCTTCATAAAAGGAGTGGCATTTGAGATGGGTCTAAATATTTGACTGAAAGAAATGAAGATGGGATGTATACAAACAACCAAGTTAAGAGTGTTAGATCAAAAGTGGGCTATTCAGAAAAAAATGCTCTTCTATGGAAACCATAGATAATATTTTAGATTTTATTTTTATAAATTATTCTAAGTAAAGTTGTCACTCACCCCATGGCACTCAATGTAAAATATTCTTCGAGCCTAATAATGGCATTACTTTTGAAGTCAGAAGGGATGTAAGTAGATGTAACAGTATGACTAGAAAAACCCTGATTGTGCCCAGATGTGTATATAAACTTTTCAATATGGTCTCCAAGGAAATAAAACTCATACAACTTTTATGGTTTTAGAATACTTTTAATTCTATAAATAAATGGAAACTCATCTGCAGCTAAAAATATGGATATTCTAGATACCTGGGTATCTACTTACTATTACAGCTTAACCATATCTCATTATTTTGTCTGCAGCTAAAGTTCTCTGGGAATTGACATCAAGGGTTAGCAAATCTAATCCAAAAAGATCACAAAGTCAAGGACAGTGACACCTTTTTAAAGTTTAACTTGACTTCTGCTTTTTTATTTCTTTTAGTCATTTGATAATCAATTCTACATTAAAACCATTGAAATACTAGGAAAGTCACAGAGACTCAAGTAAATATTCCTATGGCCAGGTTCCAGACAGCTCCAAATTAATGGAGGAAATGGTTAAAGTCAAAAGAGCTTTTTCTCTGACATTGATTTCTAAACAATATAATTATGGTTCACTCCATGGTTATAAGCTTTAGGAGCTCCCACAAAAAAGTCTTTGCTGCAGATGTGGCCACTGGCTGCTCTACCAGACAATTTGACCTTTGTTTGTAGTTGTTTTAAAACACATACATGCGTGTGTATACACACACCCGCACCCTCGGTGCCCCCCGCCACACACACACACACTCACAATCTTCTTGTGTTTGGTAGAGTAAGACAAAGCTAGGCACAAAGGTCAGGTATTCCAATATGATCTCTCTCTATTTGCTCTTAAGGCCGAAGCTTAGAAGTTTGATACATGTGAACATGGTACCTATTACTTCGTATTAGATTTTTGCCCTCAGAATTATTGTTTTCAATAACACTGTTTAATATAAACATGGAAAATAAGTCCAAGTTCGACCACTGATAATGGGGTCACTAAAAGATGTGTTCTCAAGTTAGCTTCAAAAATTTACCTTCTCTCCAAATTATTTTATGGGACAGTTATATGGTATCTTGCTAATAAAAAAACTGGGAGTAATGCCTCGTGTTCAGTTGGGCTTTTAGACTTGAGAAGCAATCCAGTCCAAGACTTTACCATAGGACTACCAAAATAACTGGATATTAGTGACACATACAAGACTTAAAGAGCTCCACCATGTTGTATTCTATATAGAGGTATGATGTGGTATCCAAAGTGTTAGTCAACACTTCATGAACACAGTAGCTCAACTTTGATCAATTTCTGGCATGTATATTAGGTAATTTTGTAGAAAAAATATAACAGATTAAATATAATTTAACTTTACTTTCCCCAAACAGGTAATCTCTTCTTACCATCCTTCTTAGAGTATTTCTTTGGTGTTTGGCAGATCATTTACCACCAATATACTGGGCTTCCTTTTTCTGGTGCTCTTAGGAATGGATTCTAGCTTTCCTAACCCAACTTTACTATTAGGCTGGTCAAATTTATTGTTTAAAACAAACACCATAAATTCACACTGTAACTTATCTGGTACATTCCTTCTACTTGTGGTTTGAAAATGTGCTGTTCAGGACCGAAATGACTCAAATATAAAAAGATTTTATTTTGAGAGAAGCAAAGTCTCCATCATCAATTAACTTTTCCCTAATGGAATTAATACAGTGTACAAGTTCGGGAATGGGTAGGTGAGAAGAGGAAGGGAGAATGAAACTTATCCACTCCCTTCCTAGGTTCTTCAAAATAGTTTCCTCATTCCCACAATGTGATATTTCTCTTCCTTATTTCTAGCACAAAGTCAGTAGCCTTAAAGATCTTCTACATAGAGGTTTGTGTCTTCACCCCATTATAAAAACATAAAGATGAGCTTGCGAGAAAAAGATGTTTCCTGCTAAACTGTAGTATCAGATTGAAAAGTCACCTAGCACAATTTTGAGGAGGTAGTCATAACTTCATACCACGCTTTCTGTCCTTGTCTGCTTCACAGATTTGAGGATAGGGGTCATAACTAGCTTATCCCTTTGGGTTAGAAAGCCTTTCCAGATGAGGTCATCATTTTCATTACTCTGTTCCCTTCTCTCTCACTAGAGTGTCTTTCTAGAGGCAACCAAGGACCTCTTTAGTAAAAATATTGAAGGCAAGGGATGCCTGGAATGATTAAAAGAAACAAAGCTTTCCCATAGCACTTGTCCTTTTCTCTGTAAGGAGATGAGGTAATATATAATCTCCTTCCTATATTACTCCACAAGGGCAGTTTGTGGGAGGAAGAGATGGATTTCTGGGAGTGAAATCCTACTACATAGCCAGGGTTATTTTCAGAAGGGCTTATCTTCAATACCCTCATTTCAGAATTGGTCTCTTTGCTCAGAGCAGTACCCTGATCAGCACTGAGAACCCCCCGATCCTCAAGGTAAGGAATGAAAGTCATTTCCTTGCTGTCGGAATAACTGATGAAAAAAAAAAAAGGAAGATTAAAAAAAAAAAAAACAAGAGATTCTACTATTAAAAGGTGAAGCACATGAATAAATGTCAAATCTTTCTGCTATTTCTCACGTGGTTTGTGTGTGACACCTCTATTTGATTTTTGCTCTGCAGTTCTCACCCCTGACCATCCACACATGTAATCTGGACAGACAGCTATATATGAATTAAATAGCCTCAAGTGCAAGTAGACCTCTGCATCTTTTTAATACCCCCATAGCTGCCTCACGTAGGAAGAGTTACAGAGAACCTTACTGTAGGACATAGAATTCACACTTGCCAAAGAAATCACTGCACGTGTAAATTAGAAACTAATCATCACTTCCTCTCTGGATACAGTGGCAGCTTTGCTTCAGAGTTTATGTTGAAATATACATTTTTATGAAATATTCCTCACTGTAGTCAACATCAGTTTAGGAGTATCAAGCACTGAGTCCCAGATCTAGCATACCAGGAAACCAGAGAGGGAAAAACTGAAAAAAGGGAATTGACAGAGGCCCGGACTTTTCTTACACTTTAAGAAGCTAATTGTATTTGTAAATGCCTGCTTTAAAACCTGACAATTGTCAGTGACAACTGTCACTGCCAGGCTATTCCTGGGTTTCTTCATCATATATTTTTCCCCAAAGTCTCTCATAGAACTGAAGGGCTTCCAGAGATGAAAATGAACTTGACAATCATGTTGCAACTCAAACAGATACTGATTCTTTCCGTCACTTTTTAATTCATTGCAGATGGTGTAAATGGGATGTTTACTGGCTGGCAGGTAATGAGTCTTGTTGTAGATAATAGTGATGGACGGAATCTCATGCCTGTTGACAGCCTAGCATCTCAGCAGGTGTATGTGGCTATCACCCATTGCTTGCCAGCACATACAGTATCGTGACAGGATGCAAAGTCAAGTCCTTTTCCCCCAACAGAAGTGATGACTGGGATACCTGAATCTCACTGGGTCACATACAAGTTGCTCTGATTTTATCCTCACTGTCCACATGGGTAGACAGTCTAAGACGTGATCTAATGTCTACTGCTCTAAAAGGAAAATATAATCTGTTTAAACATCCAAACACTCCTCTTTCCAGGTACTGCCATTCATCACAACTGTCAGTGCTTCTGTGGAAGAGTAATGACCCTCAGGCATGGGATAATGCTCCATAGGGGCCTTATGAATGCCACTGCCAAGCACAGAAATTGATCGGTTTTCAGTGGGGCTGGTATGTGCATCATGAAAGACCTGCACTTACTCACTAAATTACAAGTGGCTGTTTACCCCTTATACAATAAAGCCTGGGTTAGGGAGCCACAGACCCTGCTGATTTTAATTGTCCCAAACATGTGAGCACTAGATTTGGACCCGTCAGTGAGATAGATTTAAACAGCTTGAAACTGAAGTTAGATCAGAGTCATTCGAAAATACGTTGGAAGATAACACAGGTATTGTTGCTTTCCACTCCTTTTGCTTTTCCTTTTTTTATCCTCTCTCAATGGAAGGTAACAACATCCCACCATCCAATATAAACACATTTTTTTTTTTTTTTTTTTTTTAAGAACAGAATAAACATGCCAGTGAGAAGTTAACTGTTTCCTTCCTGTGGGCTTTCCCCCACCTCTGGACTTGTTCACACACTGTTTCTACAGTAGAAACAGTTATGTAATATGAACTCGCGATCTTCAAAGTGTCTCCCACAGGTCTGTTTCCTCATCTAACATATGTCAAGCTTTTTCTTTCAACCCTCCTTCAACCCTCCTAATCTCAACTGTATTTACTGTCAAATCTTGTTGGGAGATAGGCTACCTTGCATTCTATCGACTATTTGTACCTTGGTAAATGCTCTATCGCTATGAAAGTTTCATCCAAAATGTAGCTCTTCCTCAGCTCTCAGACACCCATTGAAAGCTGGATATTCTCTTGTGATCTCTCTTTTGATCCTATCTCCCTTAGTTCTAGTAGTAATACTATATCTTCAGGGTTTTTAGATTCTAGAAAGGGCACCATATTTTTCATATTTCTGTAATGTGATTTCCTAACGTATTTTTGATTCCTAATTCCTGTCCAATCTTCTTTGTTTACAACTTTGATAGTATTAAACACTTGATGGCTGCAGTTTAATTTTTAGTAAATAAACTTTGAAAATCCTGTTATTTTATTAGATCATAATATTTTTATGTCTTTCCTTTTCTGGGTGGTAAAAAAGAGACAGCCAAAACTGAAGAGTAAATAAACAATACTCTTCAGGATGCAGCATCTATATTAATTCACAACACATTAGTTGGTCTTACCTGGGGAATTGTTTCCCAACCTGTATGAATGGAATGGCTCAACATAAATAAATGAAGGAAACCAAATCTTTTACTCACATTGATTCGTTCCATTTTTAAGAAAATTTACTAAGTAATAAATCACCCTTATGAAATCATTACAGTTCAAAGAGCTTTTTCTACTTGGGAGAGCTCTTCCCTTGGCAGTTCAGGGTGATGTCCAACTTAACTATACTTTGGGTGTTCACAAAATTCTGCTCATTAATATCTCTAATGATGGGGCTCAGACACTTTCTTGGGAAGAGAAACTTACAATTAGAGAGATCTTAATAATTAATGAAATATACCAATGAGATAATGAAATTGGGAGCTCTCAGTATACTGCCAGGGATGAAGAAATCTTTTTGAGAATTAGGAATATGCTAGAAGACAATAAAAAAGATCAGATAGTGAACTGAGCAAAATGACCTTTGATGTAAAGCCGTCAGCTAGAAATGTCAATCCAATTCAGGACTGGATACAAAGGGACATTGTGTTGCTGAGCAGAGAGGTATTAAGTTACCTGATTATCTTCTCTGGAAGAATGCATTATGGTTTAGACACTTTTATTACCTGAAAGATGTAGACAAATCAGGGAAGATTAACAACCAGTTTTATTAGGAGGTAGCAGATGAGCTGGCGTGAATAGTACTGGTTGTTAAGAGTTCTGTATTCTCTTCTCAGCTTTGATATTCTCACATGGGAATAGTCATTCTCGAAATTTAGATAGGATAATTTATACTCTGCTCCCCAGAGAAAGGGCAGTTTGGGAACTGGAGGGAGGGAAAGGTTTAAAACAGCATAAAGACCTGAGGTGGTAAAGGGCAGGAGGTTCTATTATAGAATTTCAGCTTTAATTAAAACAACAACAAACAACAACAGTAATAACCATTTGTTAAGCCTTCACTTAACATAAGCTCCATGCATGTTGTATTTGCAACTGAGCTTTGATATATAGTACCTAATTGTTTTTGGTCCATGGAATACAGCTATTCCATAATACTATACCTCTATACTCATGTTTCCCTGGAAATATAATTTGCATTCTACTCATTCTAGGAACCCTGATTATGAAATTCAACATCACTTTCAGTTGGTTACTCTTACTCTAGGGCAGTTTTCTCACCTTGTCACACTTAACCCCGGAGCTGTAACTTAGAGTCTCACAGGAATGCCAGTTGGAAAAGGTTCCTGCCCCTTGCCTTCTGAATGATTTTCTAAATATATTTTTATATATAGTTGCATATTTTATTAATTTGCATTATTTATGAATGTCATTGAGCAATGAATTATATAACTTTCTAGCTTATTAGTGAAAATAAGTTGTCTATAAACTACCACTACATCACTATTTTTATACAGGTCATTATTCCTGGGTATATTTATTATGGTTTGCCATTTACTAAAGGATTTCAATTGGTTGACAAAATATAATTGAACTTCTTTCAAGTAATGTTGGTGACTCACTAAAGCCCCAATACATTGCACAAATATCTAATTCTATTGAGAAACTCTTATAAACAACAGAATTTCTTCCTTTCCTGATGTTCATTCAAGTTACATTACATTTGCCCCTAATCTCTGTTGTGATCTTCATTGTGGACTACTTTGAGGAGTAAATGGTGGTGAGAAGCAGGACATTTAAATATATATATATATATATATATATATATATATATATCTCCCAAAGATTTTATTTATTATTTGTTTATTTATTTATAGAGCACAAGCAGTGGGAAGGGTAGAGAGAGAGGAAGAGAGAGAATCTCAACCAGATTCCACACTGGGGGTGGAGACGGATGGGGGGCTTGATCCCAGGACCGGGAGATCATGACCTGAGCTGAAATCAAGAGTCATATCCTTAACTGACTGAGCCACCCAGATGCTCCTAATCCATGCTTTAAAGGGGCAGAACAGACTTCAGAAGACTTGTGATTTTAAGCTTGCCTCAGGAAAACAGAAGAAGCAGACTTGTAATGAACCTTAGTGAAATGGGTCCAAACCCTTATCTAACGAGGTTCTCAGTTGCTGGTGACTTCTCAGTTACCTTAGCAATCCTCTTCCCATCAAACAACTGCTTCACTTGCCAATATCATTAGACTGTACTCAGATTTCTTTTTCCTCTCCCTTTCAGGAAGAACATTTTTAGGCCAAAACAATCCTTTAATAGACCAAAAACATAAGAGATGCTATAGTTCATAAATCAGTTTCTGTTCTCTTGGCTGCTCAACTTGAGACATGTCAAATCTATGAGGCAATATATTATAGGGCCATGAGACCACTTGTTATCTTCAGCTCTGGGCATCTTCTTAACTGTTAGTTGGGTTTATTTCTCTTCTTGTTCCTCTGTACTCCCTTCTCTACATAGCAACGACAATGATTTCTTTATATGTGAAATCAGACCCTTCCATATCAGTCTCTAATGGTTGCCCATTGCAACTAGAATAAAATCTGAACTGTTCAGTATGAAGCCTGTATTATCTGGATCCTGACTCCTTTTCTGGTCACCTCTCCAATATACTTCTCCTTATGTACCGACCTTTCATAATTCACATGCCTAGCTCATTTTAATCTCAGAGTCTTTATAGTTGTTATTCTACTCTACCTGAAATGCTTTTCCTTCAGATTTTCATGTGGCTGGTTTCTAACATTGTTCAAGTCTCAGCCACATGCCATCTCCTTACACACTATTTCTATTAAGTTATACTCTTTGTTTTCTTCTTTTCACTCATTGGCATGTGTTAGTATGCTTACATATTTATTAACTATTTCCTCTAATTAGAATGCTCCGTGAAGAAAATGGACCTTGTGAGTCCTGCTCCCTATTATATTCCCAGTGTCTATAACAGTAAGGGCTCAATAAATATTTGCTGAATGAATGAATAAATAAATGACTATATGATAAAATAATGGACAGCAAGCAAGAGCAATATCAGTGTTTTTCAGTGGGTCTTTAAATGCACCTCAAATGTTTTAAAAACAAAAATGTACTTTCCTAGCACATTAGCATCAAAAGTACTAATTAAAAGCTTGGACCTTACTGTACATTGATGACCGGTCCAAAATCCTGTGGTAAATAAGTATTGCATAATTCTGGTCTTAAATTATGTCAGGCCAGTCAGTCCACAATGTTTTTCTTGGAACAAAATTGTAAACCAAGGGTAATTAATCTGAGGTCCATCAATAGGCTTGAGCGGGCCTGTGGATCCTTTGACAAGATGCTGTCCTTTTGTGGGGAGACAGTTCGCAGCTTTCAGGAGATTACTAGTGGAAGCCTTAAACCAAAAGAAGCCAGAAATCCTTTAGCAATACCACTCTAAAGCCTATGCCCTCTTCCTCTGTGGTAGTTTATATTCTTTCAAGTATAAAGATGCTAGGTAGCAAATTTCAATCATTGTCTTTGTCTATTTGGGTTATGTTCACTTTACCCTACAGCTTTCTCATGACCAAGCTGTCATTTTGTGGAATAGCAGAGGAGAGACATGTCTGCATCCTCAACTCTGCAAAAACACCTTTGGCCAGTTAGGATTTAATCTAATTTTTACCTGAATATGTTGCACATGAGCATTTTAGTAGCTTAACCTCTACATAACTCTGACATTTATTAATTTTACAATCGGGAGAAATTTTTAATCTTAGTCCTTGAAGGTTTAAATGAGATAACACTGGGTATGTGGCACCATATGAAATTGCCATTTCGGGAGGTGGAAATTGACAAGGAGAAATGATTCAACCGGTGGTTAAGTGTTCAAATGTCAACTGCTATTATTGTTGGAGAAATTATTTTTACTTTATAGTCTTCTCATCCTATAAATATTTCTACTCACGTCAAAAGTATTATTGGAGGGTGGGGTTGAATTTGCCCATGATTTTAATTTATAATACATTGGCAGTTACCTCCAAATGACATCTGAAAGACAGCCTGGAGAATGGGCTATAGAAGATAAAATTCATAGAGGCTGGTTGTTTTTCTCATTCCCAGAAGCACTTTGAACTGGAAAACTTTTACATGGAGATGAAATCCACAGAGCAGACTCATGGGTTCCATATTGGTTTCCTATTGCTGCTTACGGCTTACAAAACAGGAATGATTACAGTTCTGGAAGTCAGAAGTCCTTAAAGAAAGGTGCAGGACTGCATTCTTTTTGGAGACCCCAGAGGAGACCCCCCCCATTCTGTCTTCTCCAGCTTCTAGACACAACCTGCATTCTGTGGCTCATGGCCCTTCTCCCATCTTTAGAGTCAGCAATGTCCCATCTTTCACCTCATTTTCTCTGAGATTCTGCTTCATCGTCACATCTTCTCTGACTCTGACCCTACTGCTCCTTCCTCCTCTTTTAAGGACTGTTGTGATCATATTAGGACCACCCAGATAATCTGGATCATCACCCGTCCAAGATCCTTAACTAACTTCTGCAAAGCCCCTTTTGCCATGTTAGGCAACATATTGACAGGTTCTGTGGATTAGGATGGGGAGGGTTGTTATCATGTTATCCTTGTCTCACAGGGATCAAAATCTTCCAGGTACCCAAATTTCAAATAGCAAGCAAGATAATATTTTATTTCTTTAAAGCTCATATCATGGTAAACGACACAGAAGTATTCACATATAGTCTTACATAATTTTTAAGAGATAGTAATTTATAACTCCCCAGCTTCCCTTCTGGCCCATTGGTATGGAAATCATTGTCTTGGTTTTTTGTTTGCAGTCTTATTTTGCTCCTTTATCCAGTTTTAGTTAATCCTTATATCCCAACTTGTTCTTTCTTTGCAGAATTCATACTGCTATGTGTAGCCAAAGAATGATTAGTATGGCAAATTCTCTCAGCACTACCTTCTATCAACTCCAGGAATAAAATATCCAGGTTTCTAGCCAAGAGCCAACCAGGACGATGTTCCAGTATAGTTGATCACACCTTCCTTGTGCTCTTCCCCCAGGCACCATGTATATACAAACTGTCTCTATAGGCTCACCAGCATTTTCAGGTGTTCATGCAAATGACTACACCAAGAGAAATCCCCTCTTTCAGCTCCTTGTTTGGATAAATGTAACTCAAATGTCTTCCTTCTTCTCTCACCTAAAATATCTCCTTCCCTGACCTACATCTCCCCGTCCACTCCCTCCTGTGAATATGAGCCTTCTACCACTAAAGCCTCGGCAGCACAGGCCCATCATGACAGCCTAACATCCTTGTCCTGCTGGAAACTATTCAGCATCCAGAGGACCATCTTTATGCTGATAACACTAAAATATAAAATAATGCCAACAGCTGGTGCTACAAATGGCTTTTAAAAACGATGTTCATTCACTAAAATTCCTCTTGCTACTTTTGACATGAAACACGCAGTCTCTAATTATTCTGATCAAGACGGTGAAATACAAAAACAAACTTTAATTGTGTTTAACAGATATTTAATCAGGACTCACTGAACTACAGATTAAAGCTGAAATTCATAAACCATAATTACCCGATTGTCGCAATCTTTTGGTCCACATTCTCCTTCCGTCTGGGCGTCTGGCACCTTGCCCCGAATTTCTTTTACTGTCTTCTCAGCTTCGTTACTGTTCATGTTTTCCAGCAGAGATTTAGCACAGATTACAAAATATCTGTTCTTGGCAACTTTCTTCATTAGCTTTTTTTCCCCTTGCAAAAAAGTTTATTTTTTTTCCTACCAGAGTAGCTGGAACAGGCATACGTTTAGGGTGCTTTTGTGACACAAACTAATTATATAGTTATCAGGAGATAATACGGTAGTGATAACTAGAGTTACTATAGTTATCACGTAGGTATCATGCAATTTCTCCAGTATGCCATGCGGTGTGTCCCCATCACCATGTAATTACCTCGTGTCACTACTGCATTGTTTTATGGAAAATGCTTTTCTCTCTCTCTAACAAAACCTTTCCACCACATTTGGAAATAAAAAAAAAAGAAGTGGAATTCTTAGTTCTCATTTCTAGTACTGCTCATTCCCAGTAAGATGTCATGCGAATTAAGAGAAACACCTGTCCTCTCTTAAAAATTTGGTTAAGGAGCAAATGGAGCAATTCTGTTTTCTTTTGTTTCGTTCCACCCAGGTGAGGAAGTAATTACCAACTATATATATATATATATAGTAAGAAAGAAATATATATATATTATGTATATATATATTAGAGTATATATATAAAGTATATATATAAAGAAATATATATATATATAAAGTATATATAAAGAAATATATATATATATTTCTTTCTTTCTTTCTTTCTTTCTTTCTTTCTTTCTTTCTTTCCTTCTTTCTTCTAAAAAAACAAAGTAACAAACAAACAAACAAAAAAATACCAAAAAAACACACACACAAAAACACCCACCACCCCACCCCACCCTATTTACTTAGGATTCGTTTAGTCTGGCACTTCCCCCCTACTCTTCCCTTTCAAATCTCAGTCACTCACATTTGTTTTTTCCTCGAATTATGGTGTAAATCATTCTTAACAAGCTAGCTTGAAACTTGTCTCACTCAGTAGAAACATATAACGCCACTGTAATTGAAACATGGAACTGCAAGCTTGAAACTCTTTCTAACTATTTTTTTGGGCCAGTCTTCAGAAGGGCACACAGAGCTTCCCTTGCAGTGCTATAACCCTGTGTCACACAGTTAGGATAACATCACAGACCAAGGCAAGAGGATAAAGAGAAGGCTCTGGCAAAAGAAGAGGTGGGTGGTTCCTTTATTCCCCCCAGTTGGGCGGACAACCCTCTGAAGCAAGGACTGTAGTTCCAACTTATTTATCTCCAGTTGATGGCTTGAAGTCTGACCTCACAAAGACCTCTGGATGTGATATCCCACCTGAGAGCTCCAGTTTAAAACAGGATGGAGTGGCTTACTTTGCAGCTCAGATGAAAGCTGTTTCCAATTCTGCTTTTATTAGTCACCTCCCCATCTGATAGCTGCCCATTCAGTTGTACACTTAACTCAAGTTGGGGTAAAAATCACCCCCCAGAGTTTGAAGGGCTGGAGAAATTGCTATTCCATCCTAGAGCACAGTTCTTCAATCACAGAGTTCCTCTAAATACAGTTGACAGCCTTTGAGATGCAAAATGCATCACTTTAATGTAGTAGAGGTCCCCTTCACTGCATTGCCAAATCTATTTAGCAGAATCTTCTTGGAATAATCTGTCCCTAGACCTGAGGATGTGCAGTGATTTTAAGCATTTTAAGCTAACGATAATGGTTAGTGCTGAGAACAGATGTACCTGGCTGTGATGTGATCTATTCCAGTAGGCTTTTATGAGCTGTTCATTCCTATTGACTTAGCATTTTATGTCTGTGCTTTTGCCTGGTGTGATGGTTGCATAGGGGTGTCATGTGTGTATTTTCCTGATGCGTGATGGCTGCACAGGGGGCTGTGTGTATTTTCTCAGTGCAATGGCTACACAGGGTGTTGCGTGTGTGTTTGCCTGGAGTTATAGCTGCACGTGTTATTGTGTGACTCCTACCCCCATTTGATGCCTGCTCGCAGGGTCCTATGTGTATCTTTTTCCTAGTGTGATGGTTGCACTCGTTGCTCTGCTAATGATGGACATTTCTAGCAATTATCTATCTACAGGGTCCTGGGGAAAGAACTGCAGTAAAATCAATAAACAGTGCTAGACAGGCCCTTGTAAATATGAAATGACACCCCTGCATAAATGCCTTTTCCTACCATAGCATGTTAAAATCCAAGTGTTGTTACCTTTTTGGCACTGGGATAAAATTTCTATGGTCTCTCCATCTCTTTCATATATTACAGTCGTCTAGGGGAGTTTGAGATTATTGCTGTTTGGAGGGCTTTTACCCACGAATCCATCTAATGACACTTTTCACTACATTGTCCTACACATCACCTCTTACACTCCACCCTGACTTGCTCTGGTACAATAGCTGATGTTCTGAAAGTGAACGTGCCTTTCATTTATTCCTACAGTCTCACCAAGCCCTCCCTACATGCCCCCTACATCACGCGCACACCGCCCCCTCCCTCGCCTCTCTGTAGTCTCTGTATCCCTCCTGTGTTCACCAAATGGAACTGACAAAGGAAAGAACCAATGAGGTTAAAGTCTTTTGAAACCCCTGGAATACAGATGAGCTGGGAGGCATCTGGAAACAAAACCAGACACTTGAAATCAAAGAGACAAGTAAATTACTATCCTAATCTAGGAAGAATAACTAAAGGTGTCAGTGGGGTTCCATTGATAGCACTTGGCCCTGGGCCAGAATGCCAAGGGTTCAAACTCCACACCAGCTTTGGGCTCAGGCCCAAGACTTGCCACTGCAGGGCGCAGCAGCCTGTGCAGCAGTGTTAAAGGTGTCAGCCTTCTGCAGAGAGGTTAAGTCCAAGTCCTTCCGCCTGCTTGTCATTACGCCCCAGAGGGATGCCGAGATAAACCTAGCTTCCTCTCCAATGCCTTTCTTAACCGGTCGGGCTGTGGAGGAGCTAGTACTCAGCAGCAGTATTCACTAATATCACTGTGTACACTCACTGAAACCCCCCTTTTCTGATGAGACTGCCTAGGGAATTAAAGTATGTGCAAGAAAATCCAACTCCCCATCAGAAAACCTGATGTCTGGCCTAAAGATTCTTCCATCAATGCAAAGAGCTAAGTTTGGAAACCTAAAACCACGTGTCTAAATGAAAGGAAATGTTTTCATTGGAACAGCTTACATGTCTGGTACACTTGCATAAAAACTATTGCATAGCATTTTAGAGCTAAAATTGCTATAAAATGCTTAATACAGTAAGAATAATTATGAGATTTTGCACGCACAGCTGGTATACAACTAAAGTCTCAGCCACAGATTCAATGGAGCATGGGAAAACCATTTATAAAAATTCCTGGTATGCCAGCTTAACTCCCCATCAACAGCCCATCAACACTTCCTCCATTCTTTAGGTGGAAGGGGAAGATATATACCTATTAAATGCTTTATTTCTTCTTTCATGGATGTCGTTAATACTTGGTTCAAGGAATTCTAGTTCTTTCTTGACAGTAGCAATATAAATTATAACAGGACAAATGACCTGAACCCAAGGTTTCCTTCCCCCTCGGCACAAGGGTAACAAATACAGTAAATACTGAAGCAAAAGCCCAAATTCCAACATCTACTTGTAGCACCCACTCCCCTCTCACTTCTTCCCTCTATCCCTTCACCTCTTCTTTTCCCTCTTCTCTGAGATTCAAATCTCTTGGTGACTTTCTGGGTACTCTGGATCCCCCTGTCACAGCCTACCCAGCCCTACCTTGGCCTAGGTAGTATCTCAAGGACAGAACTCTTCTTTCTCTTCCTCCAGTCAAATCATAATGGTTCCTTTTTTTTCTCCATTCCTTTTGGCTCCAATTAATAATCATTTGAAAGAAGCTAAAGTAGTTTGAACTTTCTGTGGTTAATTATAATTTAATATAGATTATTACTTGTTTTAAAAAAAGTGAATTTAAGAGTCAAAGAAAGAATTTCTTTATTGAAGCCTCTTAGGATCTAAGGAAAATACCAGACAAGGTGAGAAGATTCTAATCAGAGGCACTGCTAGATACTCCACTGCATTGTCTTGGTCAAAAGATGAGAAGCCACTGTAGATATATGGGAACCCCAAGGGAACTCTGCTAACACAAAGGCAACCTGGTACAATATATGAACTGAACTGGACCAGAACCAGGAAACTGACGTTGGAGTACCAATCAACTTTGGGGAAATCATTCATTTCCTTCAGCTGGGAAATGAGGACCCTATCCTAGCAAATTTCTATGATTCCTTGCAGCTCTATGAAAGTCATGTCATGGCTTTCTGATTAAGAATCAATTGGCTCTTCTGGTTTTTCTGCTTTCTCCAGCCAAAATTAGAGGTTCTGAATAAAAATGGCCAAGAGTAGTTCCACATGGAGCCCTCCTAGCTAAAGGAGTGTTGACAGTAAGTTTTAAGTTCTCTGCTTACTATTTGCATACATACTTTTGAGCTGGCCCCTTTATGCTATACAGATATTTTCTTAGCATTTTGTTTCTCCCCATGTATTAATTCAACAATCATTTATTGAGCATTTTCTATATATGAAATAGAGCTAGTCACTGATGATAGAATCAAACAAGATAGCTTCCCTGCTTCCTATGAAGCACAAATGAATCTACTATTCTTGTCCATTTTTCTCTCTCTCCTTCATTTCTATGCATAAACACATATATTTCTTAAACTACAAGGTTAGTATAGAAAAAATAAGAGGAATTGGATTTATGTAATCTGCACCCAGTCCAAAGTACTGTTTACCTTCAATAAAAGAATATGATAATAATTTGTATTAGAAAATTATAGTCATTCAAATAAGCACTTCGAAGGTATAAATGGTATTTCTCAACATGTGTTTTGAGGTCACTGATTTACATTAAGGACAACAATTTGGGTGGCAAGAAAATTATAAAGGTAAAACTATCTCTTCTGCAGATAAAATTCTGGGATAAAATCTGAGACTCCTGTAAATAGCCTCTGAGAATGTGAGAACACAGAATATTTTTCTTTGGTCTTTTTTCCTCGGCAGATTCAGGGGTCTTATCCCTTCAAATTTTCTTTCCTGAATTAATAATATTAACTTCCATTTGTTAAATACATATTAAATTCCAGACATTTCCAATACACTACTTTATGTTAAGAAAGTGATGCTGCATTGTAGATATTATTACCCTCACTTTACAGATATGAAAACTGAGGCTCAGGGAGGTGAAATAATTTGTTTCCACAAGCATTTCTTGGTTCTACCAAGTCTAACATTATTAAAAAAAAATAATCTTGCTTGAATGCTTTATTAGCAAATAAGGAAAACACCCTTTATAGTCTTTCTTCACAATCATTCACTGCATTACAAATACTACATGAAAATAGGAGATGGTTAAGGTTTTTCTTAGAAGGTCTGGCTAACTTTTCATATTTATTTGGACTGAGATGAATAATTAAATTTGGGGCTTTCAATCAAAGGAAAGGAATGAGCTATTTGCTATCAGAATATGTATTTGTTGTTAATTGATCAGACATGGATAAGGTGTATTATTACAACTATATTTGTGAGGTATGGTTTATGTTGTTCTACTGCATATTACTCTGTGCTGTTTTTCATTTTCCTGCACTTTGGACTTTTTGTTTTGTTTTTATGAATTTAGTCACAGTTGGTTGTGTTTTGAACTTTGTAAAAATGTAATACTCAGAAAATTTAAAAAAGAAAAAGAAAATATTTTCAAAATGATGTCAAAATCAAATCTACCCTCACTAATTTGATTTGTAGGAAATGGAGAACAAAGTATTGCAAGCAGAATACTTTTAAATACATCCTAATTACTTCAATGTGCAAATGCATTGACTAAATCAAAGCATGCATTTAACACTTTGCACTTCATTTGTGCTTATTCATCTAAGTTCTATAGGTAACAATTCCACAAGAAAATAAGGAGGTAAACCTCACTATGGCCAATCATTTTACAGTTATTGGAGGAAAACTACTGTTCTAAAGTTCAAGCTTACCTGTCGAGTCAGCTCAGTTTTGGACTAATGCAAAAGACCATTAGTCTAACTAATACAAAATAACAAATAATTTATTGCAGCTACTTAAGTTTTCCTGATTGAGTTTGTCTTTCCTATTCTTCTCTTCTGCTTTCCATGGAGTAGGACAAAGGAGTGGGGGTAGCAAAGCCACATAAGTATTCAGTAGGGTAAGTCCTGGGGAATGATGCCATAGGGCTGGAGGTGATATGCAACTGAGACTGGGATGGAGTCATGATGGCAGGTTTACCTAGAGTTTGGTCTGGGACCAGCTACACCAGAATCACTTGAGGAGGGTGTTAAAAAGACGTATACCAAGGTTACACCCCAGAGCAAATCAACTGAATTAGTATGTCAAGGTGGAACTCAAAGATCTACCTTTTATAATAGCTTCCCAAGTAATTCCTCGGCTCTAAAGCCTGAAACACACTGGCATATGCACTTAAGCTCTCTGATTCTATATCCAGTGTGAGCCCTGCTGGTACACCTACCCTCTGTCCCAGTTGCCAAGTTTCATGTGCAAGTACAACCAGCTGTCCTGGGAGGAATTAATTCTAGTAATAATAGCCCAAGGGCTTAGCCAGGCATGATGCTCTCTGATATGCAAGATCTCATCTACTCTCCAGCACAAGGACTATGAAGTAAGCATTATTGCTCTTCCCCTCTTTTAGATGAAGAAACTGAAATTCAGAGATTGAGAAGCTTATTGTGGGTTTCATACTAGACACTGCAAGAGCTCTTAAGAACTACACTACTTTAATTCTTAGCCTTGTGCCTTGCAAAAATTATACATTTTTTAAAGATTTGCTCATTTATTTGAGAGAGAGAGAGAGAAATTTTTAAGGAGACTCCCTACCAAGCTTGAAGCCTGATGTGGGACTCTATCCTAGGACCCTGAGATCAAGAGTCGGCCCCTTAACTGATCACTTAACCAGGTTCCACGAAAAATATGTTCTTGAAAGACGTTTCCTATTGTAAAGGAACTTGTCTAGATGCTAGTTAGACTGGTTACGTAATAATACTTAGGGTGCGAACATTTGAAACCAAGTTAATGTTTCCTTCATTTATCTTTACAGATACTAAAGTCATCTAAAGTAAGGTGCTAATCTTTCATTAGCTCATTCAACAACATGCACTTTGCCAGAACCTGAGGTAACAAAGATAAGTAGGACATAACTTCTACCTTCACTGGAATTACCGATCTGAAAATGAGATGAGCTTGAGTATAAATAGTTCTGGATTAACTTGTAGTCAGTGGAGGCCTGAGTGGAGAGAAAGTGGTTCATTTTCCCGGCAGAAGGGAAAGAGGGTGCAGTCTGGAAATGTTTAGTTACTTCAGTACTTTGCCATTGGCTGGTGTAAAGAGTTTAGATTTTAAAAAAGGTTATATTTTTACTTAAACAGTTTTGTTAGAAAAGGAGTGGACAAAGTTACTTGTGTATTTTGAGCCAATAAAACTTTATCTGGTTCATTCTTTCTGGCACCTAACTGGCTTCTTTTTTGGCTAAGTTTTGTGTACAGAGCCAAGTAAGTTGTTACGTTTATTCATTCTTACACATAGCCAAGATTCTATTCTTGAGAGGGGTGTCTGATAAATTTTATCAGCAGCAGTTTATTCTACCACAAAAAGTGACTTTATGCTGACATAATGGCTGTGTCCTTTACTCCATTTTCATGTGTTTCAATTACTCAAAATATTATTATTACTGGATTATGAGGTTTTTACAGGATGAGAAATTTAGAATTTAGAAGTTAAAAACAATTGAAAACATAAAGAGTGATCTAGACTTCTTTTATGATAATCTCATATACACGTGCATGTGCTTTGAGTACATTAATGTCAGAACCGACTGACAGACTAAAGAAGATGAGTTCTAGAATGTCATGATAACTCGAGGCAAATGTACAAGGTTCCAAAAAAACCAACCAAACAGGCAAAAAACCAGAGATTCTGAGAAGCACTGGGCAATAGAAACAATGTGGTCTGATTCAGAAAATACATGCCATATCATATTCTATATGATAATGATTCCAAAAATCTGTATCACAGACATTTCAAAAGCTTAATAAATTAGAAAAGCAAAACATTTTAATTCCATTAAGGGGAGATAAATAATAAACATGTATTCACCTCTTAAATTGAATTAGCATGAAATTTGGAATTAATATTATTTAAATTATTTACTTTTAATATTATTTAAATTATTTGCTTAAAATGTTTATGTTTCTAATTATTATAGTATTTTTAGAACATTTCAAAAGTTTAAGAAAAAGAAGAAATAAAATATCACTTAATTTCATCCGACAGATGTTCACATTTTAATATATTTCCTTTGATTGTAATCATATACTTTCAGTTTTTAAATTTAGGATAATGTTAGGGGTACAAGTTTCTTTTGGATGAGATACTTTCTGTTACATTAGTTCATGAACAGAATGATATGTAATAATATGTAATAATGTGCAATGGTATATATGCAATGATATCTATGGATGTCCCATAATTTGTTTAATAATTTTTCCAATGAAATATTAAATCTTTTTCCACTTTTGTAAATGACATTGTAATGAACATCTTTATACATCAATCTCAGTCTAGAGTTTCTATTCCTGATAGATTTCTAGAAGTAAAATTACTGAGTCAAAAAGATACATTTTTAAAGAAGGTTTCTTGACAATATAATGCCATTTTATTTTGTGGAATTTCATGTCAATACATATCCCCACCATCACTATATGAGTGCCAGTTTAACTGCACATGTGCTAGCATTGAGAAGTATTATTGTCATAAATAATGTCTTAAAATGCTAGTGAGTTATACTTCTTAATATGTTTGTTCGACATTTGTATTTCCTCTTTTGTGATTTTTCTTTTCATAATCTTTTTATATTTTTTACCAAATATTTATCTCAATATCTTCATATTTTTTGCTTCCACTCCATCTCTGATGTTATCACTACATTCTGGACTCTCCTTATCTCATCCTGAACCATGGCATCATTCTGCCTATCTTTATTCCAAATTTCTTCCATTCTGATTCATTCTATACACTGCTGCCTAACAGTACTTTTGAAAATATCATGCTTTTATCCAGGCCAATAACCTACCAAAGTCCCAGTTATTTATCTATCAACTAAATGCAACTGCCTTATTCAGAAAAAAATTAATCCCATTCTTGGATATTTCCTTATGAATTCTGTTGAATAACCTCGGTTGTTGATGTATGGAGCCTATATGCAGTTAAGTTTTTATATGTGGGCATTTATATATAGTAGAGAGAGATACAGACCGATACAATGCTGAATACTAGACATGAAAATTGAAGGGGCTTTTCAGAGCATCAAGTCCAACTCTATATTTATAAATAAACTGACTCAAAGTGTTCAATATTACTCAAGAGAATAGAACTAGTTAAGTGACAGAACTGGGATCAGAAACCAAGTCTCCTGATTCCCAGTTCAGTGACTTTTAAATAGAGAATAATAAAAATCATTTTTACAATTTAAAGAATAGAAACAGCTAGGAAGGCAGTTTAAATTTCAATCTGTTCTTACATAGAAAAGATTGTTAAAATCATGCCACATAGGAAACTTGAGTGTTCTTATAAATACAAATATGCACTTCTTATAAATTTATCAAATATGCCATTAAAATTTCCATAAAATTTGCACATCAGCAATGACCCAGTTTATACTAGTTTGCTTTTTTTCTTGTTAATCTACATTGTTTTATTTAATCTACTATGCTACAATAGAAGCATCATATTTTTTTTAGCATGTTACAGATCATCATTAAGTTTCTTGTTAATATCTAGTGGTATTCAAAGGAAATCCAATTTTCTTACCATCTTCTGTAATGAATTTCCTTTGACTATAATTGGGGATTTTAAGAACTATCCTTAAAAAATAAAGCAATAAGAACTACTTCAAAATTCTCCTATTTAAAGAGTAAACAACATGAAGTATTCTGGAAGAACACAGGCTATTAGCAATTGAATATGATGCAATTATTGATATCTAATCACTATTTCATTTCAAGAATCACACAGTATTTGGCAAATGAAAACTTAAGGGTAGTTGCTGATGTGCGAGTGGGAGTTGCCAGATATATTTATTATTTGTAAGGGCAAAGATGAAAGTAGCTATAAGTGGGACTAACTTGGATAGAAGCACATTGATTACAAAGGGTTGATTCTTTGTGAACCAAACAAAGGCATATGCTTGCCTAACAAAAGAACTGGAAGAAAGAGTATATATTAAATCGTACAGTGGCCCAACAGTTTATAAAATTGAAAGTTTAAATGAATAGGTGGGTCATCTAGCAGGAGAGGGAGACTTTAATGACATTTCAACTATATTTTCTTTCTCTTTATGCATTTGTGTATACAGAAAACAGGTACATTCTTTTCACAGCACATATTTACTAAGTACCTACTTTGTGTTAGAAGCTCTCTACTACCCAAATAAGTGGTTTAACTTTTTGTGATTATCCTCTCTTATAGCTGTATTATAAAACTAACAATAATCTATAACTGACCTAATGTATTATAACAAAAAAGGGAAACTGAACAGGAGGAGAAATGAAGAAATGGCAACCTAAATTTCTCATTTCATACAGCATACTTAATACATACATAATTAATGATGATAATTAAAGAAAACAGGACTGGATTTTTAAAAATAATAGTAATCATTATTTGAAGAATAAACTATACCTTATGATTTCTAAATTTACGAGATTAATAACAGTTAGAACCATCATATATCAAAAGAGGAAGAAAAGAGAGAGAGGGAGAGAAAAAAAGAGGGGGATAGAGACATGACCAAGGATCTATAAAAACACAGATAATATACAATGAAATTTCTGAGGTAGGGCCAGATAAATTTTTACAAGAATAAATAATAGTTAATTTATTAACTATTGCAGAGTTTTTTTTTTTTTAAATACAATATCTAAACATAGAGTAGTATTTTAAGAGCACTAGTTTTGGTAGTAGAGAAACTTGAGTTCAAATCTTACTCCTGCCATTTACTAGTTATAACTTCTTTCCTATGGAGGAGTTTATTTAGCTTATTTGCTTCAATTTCCTAGTTTATACAGTGGGAATAAAAATAACTGATTATAGAGAGGACAGAATAAGATAATATCTATGAAGTTCAGTGTCCAGTCCAACTAAACATTCAATCATAAGTGTTACTTATAGTATTTGTTTTAAAATGATATACCTAAATAAAAGAGAGGTGAAATACAAAGGAACGTCCCTTAAGATATACTGTTAACTAAAAAAACTGATACAGTATGAAATGAGAAAACTGAAGCAGAGTGAAATTTAAAAAAGAAAGTGACAATCTTTACAAAGAAACTAAGGATAGCAAAGGGGGCTGAAGCTATAAGCCTGCTCAATCTGGATCCAGAAACACAGAGAGGTGGCTGGAAGTAATGAAGCCAAAAGGCTCCATATGAAATAGTGGACCTGAGCCTGGCTCACTACTTCAGCAAGAGGCTGCAATAAATTTGGCCAACTGCTGCCTGGGGCAATAGCTTATAGACCTGCAGGCACTGAGAGATGGAAGGATAAAGACACAGATTCATGATCAAGTACCCTTAAAGAGAAAATCTGAAGCTACCACTACAAAATTTGGATTGGGACTAGGAACCCAGGAATCCCAATAGAGGTAACAGCAAAGCCACTAGTCAAGGATGTATGCACAAAGAAAAAAAAAGGAAGAAAAAAACCCAAGAGACAAGTTAAAAAAAAAAAAAAAAAAAGCCTTATGACCCACATTAACCTGCAAAGCAAAATTCTAAAACATAGCAAGAAATCTAATGATAAGAAGAGTGACTAATAAAATTACTAATTAGAACATTCACTACAGGTGAATTTGATTTTATAAAATTGTCTGACAATGACTCAACATGAATCTGTTTGTAATGCTCAGAGACAAAAAGATCATACCCATAAAAGAATAAGAAATTGTTAAATAACAATAGAGAGTAGTAAGATAAGAATAGGTGAATGAAGAACCCATCCGAAATCTTAAAAATGAAAAATATGTTCAATGAGATTAAAAATGCAATAGGATAATTTAAGATTGGGCAATTTCAAGGAGAATATTAGTGACTTGGAAGGTAATACTACGGAATGCACTCAAAAAAATCACAGAAAGTAAAATATGTCTTTAGAAAACAAAAAGAGCAATTGAAATATGTAAATTGACTAGGAAACACCAATATATGTCTTATAAAAATTCCTGAAGAAAATGGAGGTAATAACAAAGAAAGAAACAATAAAGGAAAAGATAGTAACAGAATTTTCTAGCATTAGAGTCCTGAGGTTAGAAAGTATACCCTGAGTTCCTGACTGATAATTCAAGATAAATCCATATCTAGACACATTTGAGAGAAACTATTAGACATCAAGGATATAGAAAAACTTTTAAAAGTCACCAGGGAGAAAAAGCAGACTACTACAAAGAGATGAAAACTAGATTGATAGCAGATTCCTCTTAAGTAATGATAGTTGAAGAACAATTGTGTAAGATTAATTGATTAAAATCCTCAACTGCTGAGCAAAAATACCCAGATAAATTGCTATTTAAGATAAATGATAAAATAAAAACATTTTTAGATATATACAAAGAGTATACTCTCCAAGGTTCTCCCAAAAGAATTACTAAAAGATGTAATTCAACAAGAAGAAAAGTGAACCCAGAAAGAAAGTCATATCATCCAAGAATAATGGTGGACATAGCAATAGCTGAAATATATGAGTAAATATAATTAGGCATTAACTATAAAAATCACTGATAACCTCTTTTGTCTATGTTTAAAGCAAATATGTAAAACTAAAACTCCATTCAATAATTAGAACAGATTGATAATTAGTAGATAAAACATGCTAGGCATCTTTTTTACATTAAGGAGAATGCCAGAAATACTAGAAGGTGGATTGTTTTTTATTAGAAAAATATATAGTTAGGTATACATATAAAACTTCAATATGAGCACTAGAGAAATAGATAAGCCACCTACAAATTTCAAGTCAGCAAGAAAATCCATGTCCAGGTCACAAAAAATTTTTAATTGAACTCATATAAAACACATCCTCTCATTATAATGCAATTAAACTCTGGATCAATAATAAAAATAGAGTAAGTTTAAGTTTAGAAAGTAAAAACATACACTTTAACCCAAGGGTTAAAAATAAATCAAACAGACATTGCAAAATATTTAAAATTGAACAAAACTACATACTAAAACCAGCTATGCAGCTAATGAAAAACTTGGAAGAAAACTTAGAGAGTAAAATTCATCTTTGAAAATAAGAAAAAGCATTGAAATTAAATGAGTAATAATTTAACACAAGAATCTAGAGAAAGAAAAATGGTGTAAACCATTAAGAAAGTAGACTGAAGAAAATAATCTTGATAAAAGCACAAAGTAATGATACTTAATACAAAGATACAATACTGTAGATAAAATAAAAGACAGGTTTTATTTTATTTTTTTTTAAATAAAAATATCATGTATTTTTATCCCCAGGGGTACAGGTCTGTGAATCGCCAGGTTTACACACTTCACAGCACTCACCATAGCACATACCCTCCCCAATGTCCATAACCCCACCCCCCTCTCCCAAACCCCCTCCCCCCAGCAGCCCTCAGTTTGTTTTGTGAGATTAAGAGTCACTTATGGTTTGTCTCCCTCCCAATCCCATCTTGTTTCATTCATTCTTCTCCTACCCCCCTAACCCCCCATGTTGCATCTCTACTTCCTCATATCAGGGAGATCATATGATAGTTGTCTTTCTCCAATGGACTTATTTCGCTAAGCATGATACCCTCTAGTTCCAAAAAGACAGGTTTAAAAAAAAAAAGTGAAACAGAAAAATGTCTAACAATGAATAAGGAAAAAGGCTCAGATATTTAATATTAGGAATAAGAGGGGGCATATTAAAAATAAAATTAAAAATCATGAGAGCATTATGAACAATTTTATGCAAATAAGTTTGAAACTGTAGATTAACTGTTAATTGTGTATCTTAAAAAAACTTATTAAAATTGACTTAAGATGAAATAGAACACTTGAATAACCAATAACCATGGAAGAAATTGAATTGATAATCATAAGTCCACCCTACTCTACCTTCCCACTATGGACAGAAAATACCAGGTCCAGATGATTTTTCAGGCAAGTTTTACAACACTTTCAGAGTAGGTAATCCCTATTAATATGACTACTATTTCAGAAACAGAGGGGAAAAAAAAAGAAAGAAATGAAAGTTGCTCAACTTATTTTATGTGGCTAATATCACCATGACATCAAAACTCTACAGTAACAGTTTAAGAAAGGAAAATTAAAGACTAATCTCCTTGTACAAACATATTACATAAAATACCAGCAAATTAAACTCAACAGTAGGTTAAAAAACACATCAGGACCAAGTAAAGTTTTTTTCCAGGAATGTAAGAAATGTGTAGTATCCGGAAATATATTAATATCCTATAATATATTATCATATTAATGGGTAATTTTATCATATTATTGATGTAGAAAATGCACTGAATAGAATATGTCTAGTATTCCTGATTAAAATTGCACTGCAAACTATAGATGCTGGAAACTTTCTCAACTCAATAATTTCAATTTATTCTCTAAATTACCATTAAAGTAAGAAACAGAACAGATATTCACAATATCATTGCTTTAATTCAGTACTCTATAGAGGCCTCAGTCATGCAATATGACAGGAAAAAGAAATTGAACACTTAAGAATCAGAATTTAAGAGAAAAGCTGTCAGTACTTACAGATATACATGCCTGTGTAAAAATATCTAAGAGAATTTTCAGTTTAGTTATTAGAACTAATAAAAAAGTTCAGCAAAGTTGCAAAATATACACCAATAATGACTAATAAACAATGAACCAGAAAACAGACTCTATACATAAAAGAACAAAAATCTAAGTAATATGAGAAGAAATCTAACAAAATAGGTTCTAGCAAGACCTTTATGGTAAAACTTATAAAACATTACTAAAGAATATGAAGGAAGATCTGATTTAGTAGAGGAATATAGTCTGTTAATGGGTAGAAAGACATAATTTTATAAAAATGTCAATTCTCCCCCAGATTATTCTCTGAAGTTGATATAATTGCAAATAAAATTCAGCAAGACTTTTGTAAAACTTGACCAACTAATCCTAAATTTATCCTGAATAGCAAAAGGCAAGGGAGCCAAGAGAATTTTAAAGAACAATATAGAGAGATTTGTCTTACCAGATAGCAAGAATACTATAAAGTTACGATAATTGAGGCACTGTGGTGTTAGCACGAGAATAGAGAAATAGTTTATTGGTTGAAATAAAGATCCTGAAAAAAAATTAATGTAGGCAAGAGATGGCATTGTAAATTAGTGAGTAAGAATGGCTAACTTGTTAAATGGTGCTGGGATTAACAGGGTTATCCATGGAAAAAGAATAAAATAGGGTACATGTAAGATATCACATACAAAAATAAATGCCAAGAAGTTCAGAGATTTAAATGTAAAAGGCCAAACTTCTAAATTGTTAGAAGAAAATAAAGGAATGAAGAAAACAAAAGAAGGTTGTCATATGGAAGCGTTCATTGATTGATTCCATATGTCATATGGAAGGATTTCTAAATGACAAAAAAGCACTATATACATCATATATATAATATATTATTTTTAAAATGTAGGTTTCAAGCCCCCACAGCATGGGGCTTGAACCCCAAGATCGAGACTTGCATTCTCTACTGAGTCAGTCAGATGCCCCAGCACAAACCATAAAAATTAAAATATCAATAACTTAAATGCTTTAAAATTGGAAACTTTTCCAAAATAAGCTACACAGATTAGGAAAATATATTTGTAAATAGACATAGATTAGGAAAATATATTTGTAAGCCCTATTGCCCAAAGAACGAGAATCCAGAATACTACAACCAAAATCAAAACCAAAACCTAAACTGCTCCAAATAACAACAGCAAAGCAAATAACCTAACAGAATGATGGGTAAACATACAAACAGGCAACACACAAAAGAAATCCAATGGTTTATAAGTAAAAAAAAAAAATTTTTTTTAAATGAGATATTATTTAATACCTATCAAATTGACAAAAAATTTAAGTCTAGCCATCCCAAATGTTATGAAGTATGTGGAGAAGTTCTCACAGATGGCTAATGAGAATATAAATTGCTACTACCACTTTGGAGAGAAATTTTACATTCCTAGTGAAATTGAAAATGCACATTTCTTTATAGTTAGGCAATTCCTCCTACATGTAAACACATGTATAAAAATGTTAACTGCAGTATTAGCTGTGATTGGGAAATACAAAAAATAGCATCTAACAATGAGAGACTCAACAAATTTCTACAGTAGAATACACTTTATAGAAGCCATACAATGGCTTATGGCTTATGTAAAACTAGTTCATAATGACAGAGGTCAGAATACTTTTACTTTTTAAAAAAAATTTTTTTTGTTAAAGGTTTGGAGAATATCACACTCAAGAAAGCACAAGGGACTCTTCCTAGGTATGGTGACTGTTGTGTATCTTGGATTGGGTATTGTCACATGGATATATACTTACATAAAAGCTCATTGAGCTACATACTTAATTTGTGTATATCATTTTCGGTAACTTAGAATAATAATAGATAAAAAAACAGGTTTAGAAATAAGTGTGCCAAATATTTGTTTAATTTGGGTGTGGATTCTTGTGCGTTCACATTATTCTTTATATTTTTATGGGCCTGAAGTATTTTAGTTTAAAACAATTGATAAGACAAACTACTGCTTTTCCTAACTAGAATTAATCAAGGTGAAAGAAAGCTCTAGTGTCACCTTCTTTTCACTGTCCTTGACAATAGATCTCAGGACTTCAGGAATCAGCAAACACTTCACAGCCAAACATACTTACAAAGTGTTTTGTCAAAGCAAAAGCAAAACTTTCCATTCAGCTCCTGACTACATGTAGAATCTAGGCTTTCTGAAGTGAGTGACCAGCAGCATATGTTGTTGATATGATGCTACCAATGCACAGAGATCATCTAGTCAGGTTTTCAAAAGATGAAGCTGGGGGTGCCTTGCCAAGGACTTTTTTGATATGAATCAACAGGTGGTTTGGCATCAACACTGCTATTTGCTCGTGTGTTTCACCTCTGGTTTCAGAAAAGAAAAAAGAGACGATACCTTTTCAATGCTGTATTTCAAGTCGACCATATGGAAGGCAAGGTTTTATTCCAGCCAATTCTCTTTCTCTCAAAGCGTGGAGGAAAAGTGCCAGCCACTGCTACTCTCGCCACCAGCCACGGTACAGATGTTTGGAAAATGCAAAAATGGAGAAATGAAACAAAAAGAAAACCCTCAAAAATAAAGTTTTGCATAAATGAAAAATAGAGTATATAATTATCATGGCTGCAAAAAGGTAAATGCATTTTTTATTTTCCCCTTGTGCTAAACTAAGAGCCAAGACGAACAAAAACATTGATGTTTTAACTTAATCAGTGTTTTGTTGAAACTGACAAGGACCAACTAGAAAATGGCTAAAGGTGGGAATAAAAACCAGATTTCTTTTAATCTGATAAAAGATTTTTTATCTCCAAGAATGTTAGAATATGACCTACTTAAATGAATACTTACTAAAGGAACAGACCCATTTAAAAATATATGTTTTCAGGTGCCAAAATGGGAATGGGGAAAGTGTTTCTTTCAAATTTTATAAGAGAAAAATCTTAATTGAAATTGTAATGGTTCCTTATGAGACTCAGATAATGTCTTCAAACTATTCAAACACATATATCCCTAAACTGGCTTAGTCAGGAAGCAACCCCCATTACTCCAAAAACAAATGCCCTATTAGACTTAAGTACATCAATGTAAGTTATTCAAATGAGACTGTTTCTTTGAAAGAAATTTTGAGGCCCAGCTCTGCCACAAACTTGTTTATCTTTGTTTATGTCATTAAACATCCTTGGGTCTCTGTATCCACATATTAAGCCTGAGTGTGATACAAAGTCATCAACTATCATCGAGCTCCTTTCCAGCCCTAAAACCCTACGAATCTAATGAAATTACTCTAGCATTAGAATTTTTTTTCTCTTTTCCTTCATTTATTAAAATAAATAGACAATCATGTAAGTAAATACATACTAAAAACACATACACACACACTAATCAGCTATCCCTCAGACTAGTAAGAGAGAACATTTTTTTATTATTGGTGCCATTATCTATTCCCTAATGCGTATTTAAAAAGAGAGTTCCCATAAAAAAAAAAAAGACTTTTATTTTTTCCTGAATTAAAAATAGCATATTATTTCTTGGCCATTTAAGTTCTATTAAAAATATAAAACGCAAAATCATTACAGAAATCCTATCAAGAACTTTAAAAAGAAAGAAAAAGTCACTAGAACTCCATTTAAGTTTCAAATAGTTCATTTACATGTGTTCTTTTACAGAAAATATAAGTGCCCTGCCTCAAACTACCTTCACCTCCTTTTCCAGCGGTAATATCCTTAACTGTGGAAAACACAGGACCCTCTCTCATACCCTTCCCACCTGTCTTCTGAGGTAACAAAGCGGAGGTATAGATTGCAGGGTGAGATATTTGGGATGGGAGTAGAGCATTTCATCTGGGAGACAGTACTGTGGTCAGTTTGCCAAATCGAAAAGCAAGGTAAGTCCCGTCACTACTTTGGCAAGAAATATGGGTTCTCATGGCTAAACTATGATAACGATTTTTACACAAGACTTTTTAAAAATGAAAGCACCTGAGGCAACAGCAGAAAATAAGTCTGAGAATGCAAGGTTTACTCGTCGATATTTAAGCCAGACAAGACAATATCAATGAACCTTTAACCGAGGGTCTAAAAAAAATACGGGGCACCTGACACCTTGATGAGTAAGAGACGCTCAACTTTATGAAAGGCCAGAGTCCTAGGGTGAAGTCTCCATTGTTCCCAGTGCTGATATGCCCATGGCACCAGTGGAGGCAGAATAATCTGGCCCAACAGGCCAGGCTCCTGTTACAGGCTCCAGCTTAGCTCTGCATGCAGATAAGCCTGGCACCCACCACACTGCACACTCCAGGAACACCAAGGGTGGGTCCCCAAGGGAGGAGGGCTACTCAAACAGCAAGGCAAGAATTGGAAGTTGCACAGCGTATGAGCACTCCCTGCTGGCAGCTGAGGTTGGAGATGAAGCGGTAGAGTCTTAGGGCTGTCGAAGGTTTCTGTGAGGAGGCCAATGGACCTACCTGACTTTTCAGGGACGAGAGCATGGCTCTGACAAGGTGTAGAGGGATCCAGATGCTATCCTGAATGAGGAGGAGGTTAGGAAAGAGGCTGCTGATGGGAGGAACTCCAAGAACTGGCAAAAATGAGGTTTGAAGCTGGTATACACTTTTCATTAACTCTCCCAGCTATTAACATTTTATAAAGTATATACGGGTCCCCCCACGTGTGTGGAGAATGAAGGAGGTGCAGCAGAAAATGAATTTCTGTGCAGCTCCCTTTATTCCAGCAAGAGAATCCTTGGGACAGTGGCATGTATTTGCAATGTTTATGTTTTACTGGGAAATCTTATCCATAGCCCAAATGGAATTGCCTGGTGCGTCCCCTATTCCAAGGTGCCCACGTTCCAAACAGGTGGTCCCTATTTATCTGGACAGCCTAGGGCAGCAATACTGGTATCTCCCTAGTGCTCTGTTCTGTTAGGGTTCTTCTGTAGGAGAAGATGAAGGTCAAGATGGCAGCCTGCTAAAAGCAGCAGTATTTCAGTTGCAGGAATAACTTGCTTGTCATCAACTTGTTAATGCAATAGTCAAACATTTCTTTGACATGTACAGTATCAGCTAACTTCAGCAGATAAAGGGTCTAGAACAGGAAGATGCTGCAGATGCTTTAGCTCCGAGGAAGGCTTAGCAGAGCCAAAACGTCAGCAGGGCCTGTTTGTTCCATCCTTTCCATCGGGCTCTGTGAAAGAAATGTTAGATTACTGCAATGACAAGTTTGTGACAAGCAAGTCATTTGTGCAACTGGTGCGCTCCTGTTTTTATCTGTTTACCATTCAGACTTGTGAATGCCATTTCAAGCACTTACAGGATTTCTGGCTCCCATTAAGGGGAAATGGTTCCTCCATGTTTAGAATTTTCTGCCTCAAAGAGAATTACTAAGCAATTATTTATTCCTGTGGTCACAGTGTCACACAAAAGCACTCTTGAGTTGTTTAGTTGGACTCTGAATCATGAAATGGAGTCCTGCAGACTGGATAGCTTGGAGCATCAGAAATTTCTCGTCTAGTTTATTGGAATGACTACAAAGCAAGCCTGTGAGAGTCAATAAAATTGCGGCCAGCTTGAAATACCTTGCTCTTTTGCTCCGGGATCATATATCAAGGCCATATGCTTCAAGGCACATAAATTCACTGTAATGAGTGGATCCTGAGAAGCCAAGGCCTGACTATGTCACACACACTGACATGTGATCTAACATATGATAGTTTTGGTGACAAGGATTGCTTTAATTGTTGAGAAGGGAACTTATACAGCTTTCTCCTTGTATTCTGTGGGTAATCACAGGGCCAATCCAAATCCAGAAAACATTTTAAGCATGTGGTTAAAAAAAAAGTAATATAATATAAAATTTACTGGGGATCATCTTCTCTAGGCTGACTTTTTCTCAGTAAATGGAGACCCCTGGCAGGGTCTCCATTTTAGGTCAAGATTTCAAGACTGATTCATTCGATTCGTCATCTGAGATCATGGAGTGACTTTTGGTGAGTCATTTTAACCTCTTAGGAAGAGGGATAAAATAATAATACCTTGTTCACTCAACATGAATTGGGCTCAGGGTCAATATTATCAGAGATGAAGAGTACCTTCAGAGTTCAAGAACAAGAATAGTATTTCCTAAAAGCCATGTATTTTTTATGATTTAAAATATTTGCACACTGTTAGTACTGAATTTATGAATAATTACAGGTAGACTTTTCAAAGAACACAGAAGCATGAAGTTTTGAAGCAGAGAGAATACCACAGTATCTGGGGAGGTAGGTCAAAGCTGAAATAGTGTGGAATGTCAAGGACCAGATGGGAAGTAATGACGTAGAATGAGGCAGAGCTTGGTATATCTGACCAGACAATGTTATGGAAATAGATAACAGTCCTCACTAAATAAAAATTTTATTGTCAATAACTATTTGCCAGACACTACCTGTGTTACACAATTTACATGTTTAATACAGCCTTCACATGAACTCAATGGTATAAGCATTATCATTTTTTTTAACATGTGGAAATTAAGACTTGGAGAAATTTAAATACGTTACCATAAATCTGTTAAGTAGCCGAGATTTGAAACTAGCTTTCCTCACTCTTAAGCCCTTACACTCTTAACCACTGGAGAACTAAAGTCATTTCCACTGCCTTCAAAAGTCTTTTCTTTCTCTGGTATACTGGAAAACATTTTAATCTGTAAATGCAGATATTCAAGATTTCATATAAAAGGACCAGTGAGAATATTCTGGCTCTAGCTGTATTGCCACCTTTCTTAGGCCCCTGGGAAAGCTGAGCCTCGTGAAGATATCATTCCTTTTGCCCCAGCCTGACCTATTCCTACTTGCATACCCTGGGGAAGAGGTGAAAGTGATTCCGACCTAGTCACGCATCTTTGCTGTGAATGCAGGGTGTCTGGCCGCATCTCCTGTGTCCATGCCAAACCCTTTCTCTGTCTTCAGGTGTACAGTCTTTTGTTCCCCCTACTCTTTGCTCCCATGTTACCTCCAGGGAGCCTCCTTTTGTTACTTTCTGCTACTCTTTTTAGGTGGAGAAGGGCTGGACATCTTTCTTACCATGACAAGGATCGCTGAGACAGTATAAACTTCAAACTTTGCACAGAATGTATCCTTTGTTCAGTCTTCTGCTTTGTTTCTTTTTAATGATAGCTTTGCCACAGGTCACATTCCTACGCAACTCGGAACTACGCAAATCAAACTGGTGAAGAGACTTCTTGGCAACTCCATCTTCAAGTGAGTATGTGTCCAAGATGTAGGGACCTCTGAAGGAGGTGTGTCTTCTGAATATTATGTGTCTAAAAGCTGCTTTGCTTGAAAGAGTGGCAAAGAATAAGCTCAGTGAGATCTGTATTGACATTTCCTGGTCTCTTTTTAGTGTGTGTTCAGAGTGGGTCATAAGAGCCTTCAGCTCACACAAACTGTTCTGTTTGTTTTTTTTTTATGATATTTCTACCTTTTTGTTGTTGTTATTGTTGTTTTAGCTTCTAGGCATTTTCCCCAGCATAGGATTCTTCCTTAAAAGCTACTCAAAAAGACCCTTTGCATAATGTAAAATAATAGGCTCAGCAATTAAATAACCAGTGGCCCGAGTTTTTACCTAGTGCCTGAGCTTGCTCATGGTGGCCATTCAGCCTTTGTGGCACACCAACAGGGGCATAGGGCTCTCAGCCTCACAGGCAATCCCATACTGCTTTAGAACCCTTCTGTACAAAATAAGGTTCCTTATGTTGAACCTTAAGTTGTCTTTCTAAAACTCCCTCCATGGCTTCTAGTCTTTTCTCATACCACTTTTCAATCCTCAGAGCTTCATGGGATCCATAATTTAATGGTTTACTTAAAGACGCCCCTTGTACATATCATATACCGGTAAATGGGTTTAGATTGCCCTGCTTTGTCCTTTTCTCCTCACCCCACAAGAGTTAAATTCCCACTCTATCCCTCCGAAAATGCCGGAAGAAATGAAAGCCAGTCAGTCTACTAAGTTTTTCATTTCCATTTGGATATAGACAACATGTGTGGCAAAGAATTCTTAATCTCTGATTTTCTGTCCTAATCTGTGGAAGATCTTGCCAGACAACCTCAGGCAGCTTTGACGGTTATAGCTATTTATAGGGTAACCATATAATTTATTGTCCAACCAGGACATATTTTGTGAAAGGTCCCTGTGAATAATTATATTAAGACCATAGTCACAAGCCAGAATTGTCCCAGGCAAATCTACACAGTACCTTGCACATGCCTTTACTCCAATATATACCTCTTTGTATCAGTTACCTGTTTACATGTTTGTTTCTCTCACTAGTTTGTGAGCACTCTTTCCTGATGGAAACTTAGTTACCTGTGTCCCTCCAGTACCTAGATGAGTGCTAGGCAAGTAGAAAGAGTATGGCAGATTTTTTCCCCCCTTTTTTCTAACTGAGGATGTCTTTTCCCTAATTGCAAGGGCCTCTACATTTTTTCATAGCAAACACCACCAACACTTACTGGCTTCATGTTTGGGGGGGATGAATCAAAAACATTTCACTTAGTACAGTAGGAAGGGAATGGTGTAAGTTCAATGGTAATGGGTTTGACTTTGAGAACTGACAGCAACAAGCAGAGGGTGAAGTGCGATAACTTTTCCACTAAAATTTTATAACTTTTTATAGAACACTGAACAATATGCTCTAATCTCTTTGTTCACAAGCAAATTTTTTTCAGCAGCTGTACCCACAGTTCCAAGTTTGTAGTAAAGCAGGTGTTATAGGAAATGATCAGAACGTAGTGTGATGGCTACATATGTGACCACATGTAACAAAGGCTAACATCCTGTGATTCCTGAGAATTGTCCACTAAAACCTTGGTGGCATTGCTATTGCTTTCACATATGCCAAGCATATTTAGAAATCTGTAGCTTCCAGCAGTTTTTGCCTGTGAGTAACGGTGACTTTAAAAAAGAAAGAGAAGTTGGGGCACCTGAGTGGCTCAGTAGGTTAAGCTTCTGACTCTTGATTTTGGCTCAGGTCATGATCTCAGGGTTGTGAGATCAAATCACACCCAGTGTGGAACCTGCATTAGACTATCTCTCTCTAAAAGACAGAGAGAGAGAGAGAGAAGAAACTCCTGAAAAATGTGAACCACCATGTAGACCCTTCCAGGAAGATGTGAATCTATATGGTTTAAACAAAAGAGCTTCACAGGAGACAGTCTCACAACTTCCCTTTCAGTATTCAGAGGCCTCATTATCAAGATGCTACGTGATTAACAAACCTATAGATTTTTCTATCACAAGATAAGCATATTTTATTACTATAGCCCTCAGTGAAGAAAAAAGAGAAGGTCTCATTTCCTATTTCCCTTAGCTTGCTTAAAAACTGGCATTAGCCCAGTATCTCAACCTTCCTTTTTCTAAGATGAGTAAAAAAGTCTCCGTGTCTTTGACTTTTCCTTAAAGAACTTTTTCTCAAAATGTTAAATTTAAATTTTATTGGGAGGGTGTTTTATAACTCTTTCTCTCTAAGATGCTCATTCAAATTTTAGTGAATCCAGAACAAGCATGATTAAGTGTCTGACCTATGCTCAGAGGAAATAGTAGAAATGTCTATATTCTGCATGCTTCTTACACATTTCACTATTATCACTATTTTTAAATTTCTGTTTTGCCTTTCACACTCTTGATCAACTTTCTATGTTCTACTTCTAGATGCTATTTTGCCCACAGAGCTAGTCATTCTTTATTTTCAGTCCATCATTGACATTTACCAAAGCATCATGGGTAATGGAAAATACAAGACTTAGAAGAAGGTTCAGAAGAAACACAGTAATATGCCTTCCCTTGCAAACTCTTTAGTTTGTGGAGAGAGAAAAATGTTCCACAAAAATTAAGCAACATCGATATGTATATTCAGGTGTGTGGTATTAGTTCAGCAGCTATTAACATAGGCAAGCTAGTACAGTTATTATGAAATTCTCTCTCTATATATATTTATATGTGGTGATGGAGAAGTGGAATGAACTGCCACTTGGGAGGTTTGCTTTCCCTCCTGTGAAGAATGCTAACATTAATCATGATTTACTGACATTATATTTATTTACTGTTTTACTGAGTGTTTATTTCAAATGATTGCCCTTTCTCTGAAGTCTCAAATTATTGCTATTTGGCCACTGTGCATAAAAGCACCGTATTTTAAAAGCATGTATTCCCTGTCCTCAACATCTAAAATAGTGATTTACAACCATTCAGAATCTCTGGTGTCCTGGTGTTAATGTGATTTTGCAACATTTTTCCCTGCTTACTCCTTCTTAAAATATAATTTTAAATTAAAATAGTTTTTTTGACATATCAAAATGCTGCTAATGATAATATAGACCACACTGAATTTGTTCTTTTGGAAAACGTGTCTAGATAATCAAGGTAATCAAAGACCAGAATCCAGGCAATGGCATACCATTTCTACATTTCTCCATATTGACTGGTCCCCTAATAAACATTTCCTTAAGATTCTGAAGTGCTTAGTACCAGATAAATAGATTAGAAATTTGATCAATTGATTGTCATTTGAGACAAAATTCAAAGCTCTGCTAGTTAAGTGGAGTGAGACCATAACTCTACTTTTGCCTTAGTTCACCAGAACTCTCATTGGGCCAAGAAAGAAAACACATTAAAATGGCATTGTGTTGGTTATTACCTACTGTTTTAGCATTGTCAGATGATTGGCAAATCAGTTTACCAGGGTTTGCCTGGGATATTTCCTTGCATGGAAGTTAGATTCCATGTTAGTAACTTGCAGATAGAAATATTAAAATTGTTGTTTTCAGGTACAGTTTCCCAAATAGTGAGTTTCATTTTGGCAGAGAAGACAATGAAGGTAGATGTGAAAGTGTCATCACCCGTAAGATGAATTAGAGCCTAACAGCAACCTTCCTGGGTCATTGGCCACAGAGTACCACTTCTGGCCAGGAGTCTGATTTTCTATATTGATCTTGCTTTTAAATTATATTAAATAAAAATATGACAATGTTTTTAACAAGCAGCTTATTTATTAAATTTCTAGAGAATCCTCCTCTAAAATATTTTGTCCTACCTATCCTTTTACCCAACCTATCCTCAATTTTTTTTAAAGATTTAATTAATTAATGTATTTGACAGAGAGATCACAAGTAGGCAGAGAGGCAGGCAGAGAGAGAGGAGGAAGCAGGCTCCCCACTGAGCAGAGAGCCCGATTCGGGGCTCGATCCCAGGACCCTGGGATCATGCCCTGAGCCGAAGGCAGAGGCTTTAACCCACTGAGCCACCCAGGTGACCCTTATTCTCAATTTTTGATGAGCCTTTTGTTTTTATATAATTTTATTCTATAAAAGACTATGGTGTAAGGGTGTCTGAGTGGCTCAGTCATTAGGCATCTGCCTTGGGCTCAGGTCATGATCCCAGGGTCCTGGGATCAAGCCCTGCATCCGGCTCCCTGCTCAGTGGGAGGCCTGCTTCTCCCTCTCCTACTCCCCCTGCTTCTTTTTCCTCTCTCGCTGTCTCTCTCTGTCAAAAAATAAATAAATAAATAAATAAATAAATAAATAAAATCTTTTAAAAAAAGTCTATGGTATATATTTTCTAACAGGATAATCTATTCTTATACCTGTTACAATTGACTTAATCTATTAGTCTAAGCCCTAATCTAGTCTATTCCCAGCATACAATTCCATGAGAGTAACGTACAAAATCAAACATTCATTACTTCTGGACACATAAATGGTCACTGGATCCATGACTGCTAGTTAAGCAGGTAGCTTTTAGGTCACTATTACATGAGTAGAAACTTAAAAGTATATACTTGGTAATTATTGGGGAAAAGAGGGCTTTGATTATAGAGAAGCATATGGAAGCATAAGCTCATTTTTTTTTTTTTTCAAAAAGAACAAAGGCAATAGCCCCCATTCTGTTGTATGCACATCCAAAATTCAGTATTCACTTTTCTTTATGCTAGATCTGGAGCTGAGTCCTAAAAAGCACTGGTTTAGTAATAGTAACACTTCTTACTTGGGGTCTTTTTAAGTTGAAAGTTAGCAAATAGACTTTTAGGAAGGTCAAGGTAGTAATCATTATATAAATCATTCAGTCATTCATAAACTAAGAAAAAGAATAATAATTTGCTGGCTAAAAAATAGAGGGAGATAGATTTCTGAGTAAAAATGTCCCGGAGATGGGGTCATAACAAAACCAGAGCTAGATAGGCCATTGACCTCTTGTGCCATTTGGGGTTGGGATCGTGAGTCTCTCTTTGAGTGGCAGCTCAACATATCTCATCTCCAACATACCTCATCCTCATGACAATAGTATATTTCACCTTATGTTAAGATAGACCTTGTAAATAACCCCTTTAAGTGTTCTGTTGCTTATCAGCCATCCAGTCAGGCAGCTACTTCTTTTCTGCCAGGGGTAGCTAACGCTGAAGAGTCAATTTATGTGCCTTCCCTGCTGAGGAGGGATCAGAGGTATTTCCTCAGTACCTCCATCCTATGGTCCTCAGTTCTGTCACTTCATTCTGTGATCAGTAGACGAAATATATATTAGCGAAGAAAGAGCTGAAGAAGTTGCTAGGATTTCTAAGAAAGAAGAACCCGTAACTTTCCTGCTTTAGTTAAGAGAACGTTTTAGTATTAACAGAAAGAGATGGTTAAATTGCAGCCCATCAAATTTCAACTACAGTTCCAAAGTGTGTCTAAAGGGATCCAAAAGAAAACAAAATTCCTTCTGTCCTTAGCTATAAATTCTGCAGGATGATTCTATGTTCTCATTTTATTCTGGTTTCTTCCTCTGCTCCAGAAAGGATTAGCGTCTAACATTAAACAAATAGTATATAATAAACAACAGTTATAATATATATTCATAAAATTCTGAATCCACAGCAAGAGGAGGTTAAGTTCTTAGCCCAGCAGATAAGTCTTACTGATAGTAATAGATATGTTTCTAATTTGTTCATGGAAGGTGCTGAAAATGTGCTCTACTAAATCTTGAGGTTTTGGCAGTTTAAAAATCTTATGATTATTGCCATATATTGGATATTCCCCCTTTTCTATGGGATCACAAAAACAATCTAAGTACAGATGAAGGCAGGAGAGCATGTTTATTTCTTTATTAGGACCCATACATGTTACTATATATGTTTTTGTAAATGAATTATGAAGGAAAATACTAAAGTCCTTGATGCAGGCCATATTACAAATCCATGTATACCTATGCTTTCCTTTTTCCTGTTCTCTCAATCCTTGTGCCTCTTTTTTCCTTTTTGAATTCAAGACCTGTTCTTATACTGTCAGATGACTTTTGGTGGTTGGAGTCCTTGTGACATTTCTTTGCCTATCCGTGCGTCTAGTTTAATATGACACCCCCAAAAGGACTTCATCCTATCAAAGATGATGACTGATTGGACTTAAACAATGATTTACATATTATGACATAACATAAAATCTGGAAGCAGCATTTATAGCCGATGAAACAAACTTTTAGCCTTACATATGATTCATATTATGAAGCAAATAAATATGTGTTATCTCCTTTTCTGAAATATAACTAAGGGCCCTAGAAGTCCTGAATTTGTGTTCATTTGTACCAGAACTGAATTGATACTGTTCATTAGGTACCTTTTTTTTTTTTTTCAGTCCTAACAAGAAAATTTGCCATGGATATAGAGGATCCTACATAAAAGCAAGTACTCATATGTTAGGGACCTGAACTGAAAATCCAGAATGGGAAAGATCAATGAATGAAACAAAGCTTGGGTGAACTCATTCATCTTAGGAATTATTACTGGTGTAATGAGTCCAAGGAAGCAGCAGTTAATATTATTCCATCCAAAACCATTAATAGTTTCAGAATAGTCCCTGGGATATAGGAAACCTGGATTATTTAATCTGAGCATGACCTGAAGCTTGCAAATCCTTCTGGACTTATCCTAGGTTGGATGCAGATCTTCAAGGTAAGACTGGTTGCTGGTAAACCCTCACCTTCCATGTTTCTTTAAAGTCCAGATTTCTGATATATTCCCACATAGGATATGGTAATGATTATACATGGGTTGAGAGCACACAATACTTTAGAAAACTAAAATGTTGCTCTGCTATTGGTCTCTCTTACAAACTTCAAAAGGCCATAATGCTATTATCTAGGGCAGTACATAGGAAAGTTGACATCATAACACTTCAATGATTTAATTTATAAATGGGCCATTCTACTGATGAGTAGAAAGGATAACTGAGAAATGTTTGAAAATGTAAACAGTTTTTGTTTCAGAGGATAATCTTCTCTCTCCAACCTAATAATATTTTTTCCTTATGTAGCTAAATCTCTACCACATGAGGTGCATACATGAACTATTGAGACTTCACCTATGAAGTCTCAACATATATATTTCTACCCTAAAATAGCAAGAACAATTTTGGTCCAAATATGACCCAAGAAAGAAATACCTAGGATATAATCAAGACTGTGTTGCCTATGCATATAGTTATATCCTATAAAAGCCACCAAACCGAGATCATACAATGATGCCATTTATTTCAGTTTCATAAAAGTCTGTTTTAGAGATTCCTATTTTTGTACATGGAGATGAAAATGACATCATATAAAAGAAGCACACAAACACAAAGGTGCGGCAGGCAAATGCAAGATGTCCATATACTGTCAACAAAGTGTTGCCAGTTGTGAAAGAAGTCGACATGCTAATATCTATTCATTCAGACTCGTTACTGAGACACAAAGATAGTGATGGCTGGCAGGCAGTGCATATAAGTGCGGTTACCGAGGCCCCCAAATATTGACAGAGTGCCAGGTTCCAAGAAACTATTGATGTACACAGCCAGCCATAGCTCCAGACACCTCTCAGACAGAGTCTTTAAATGTCACAGATAAATGAATTTTCATGAAACTGGGAGAGAGTAAGGAAGAGCAAGAAGAGCAAAAGAAGACAGAATAAGAGGCAGGATAATAAGAAGAAAGAAGAAAATCGCTTCCATACCACCGGCACGAAAGCCTGTGGCATCTCTTCTCTAAAGCACCTTGCAAACGTTGTGAGATGAAACCTTATGAATGTGTACTGAGTTACCAAAGTACTCAAATGCCTTTAATAATTCCATTGTGTATTTAAAAAGTGAAGGTGGATACTTTAGAATAGCTTCAACAAACTATTTCTGAACAAAATAAGATTCAAATATAAATACTGCAGAACTCAATCTTGGAAAAAAATCAAGATAATGGAACCACAGACACAAATAAACACGAGAAAGTGTTCTAAGCAGTTCTCTTAGTATTTTAGAGGTTAAAAGTCAAGATGCCATGAAAGTCTATTTTTTTGCCCTGACACAGACATGTCCTCTGACAGTTTCCTTTCCCCGAGTACCACTGAACGCAGTGACACCTAGTGGGTTTGTAATAAGACACCAAGAAATACCTTCCTCCACCTGTTTCTCCCAGCCTTTCCACAGAAAACACCTCCCAGGGAAGCATATGAGGTGAGTCAGTTACTTGACACATGATGACAGAAATGAAGCAAGGTTAAAACTAGAAGAACCAAGTGTTCTTCAGAAATCATGTGAAATGCAATATATTTTAAATGTAAGTGAAGCTTTTTCAGTTTGGAAAGTCTTCCATCTGCTAAGGGCACCTTCTCTTGATCTTGATGCACTGTGTCATTAAAAGCAACCACATATTCAAGGTTAGAATATGGCTTGCTTACACATATTCTTTTCTATATTAGAGTTGTGCAATCTCCACATTTTACAAAGAACAATCATGCCAATGCCCACAAACAAAATTCTTTCTTCTATTCAAAAGCACACAGGTTAAGTTTTTTTTTTAAATTTGCAGCAATATGGCTTCAGAAAGCCTCAATTGCCTTTTTACTAGCATTACAATAACTCTTCATATGAATTATTTTCCTGCACCTGGCTCTGTCTTGGGTACCTGGGACCTTAGCAAGTACTTGGAGAATAAAGTGATATAGCTCATATATTCAAAAGGGGTTTTGTTTTTGCATCAACTTTTTAATGATTTCTTAGTAGTTTTCTTTGTTTATGTTAGGAGATAAAATGAAAGGAATTAGACTTCCTGCCATGGGAATAAAATTATTTTCTGTTTTTAGAGACTTGGTTATTTTTGAGATACAACTGACATACATTATTATATTAGTTTTAGGTGTATAACATGGGTGATCTGACATCTGTATTCACTGGAAATATTCACCACAATAAGTCTAGTTACCATCTGCCACCATAAAAAATTAATACAATGTTAGTGACTATATTTTCTATGGTTTATATCCCCATGCCATTTAATTTATAACTAGAAGTTTGTACTTCTTGATCTCCTTCACCCATACTTTCTGGCAACCACCAACTTGTGCTCTGTATCTATGAGTCTGAGTTTTGTTTAGTTTGTTTTGCTTTTTAGATTCCACATACAAGAGAAATCATTTGATATCTGTCTTACTCTGACTGACTTATATCACTTGGCATAATATCCTCAAGGTCCATCCATGTTGTTGCAAATGGTAAGTTTTTTTTGGCCGAATAGTATTCCATCATGTATACATACCACATCTTCTTTTTCATTTGTCTATGGATGAATACAGGTTACTTCCATATTCAGTTATTGCAAATAATGCTGCAATAAACATAATGGTGCTTATATCTTTTTGTGTTAGTGTTTTTGTTTTCTTCAGATAGATAGCAGTGAAATTGCCGGATCGTATAGTAATTCTATTTTTAACTTTTTGAGGAACCTTTATATTGTTTTCCATAGTGGCTGCACCAATTTACATTCCCACCAACATTGCACGAAGGTTCCTTTTTCTCCATATATTAGCCAACACTTGTTGTTCCTTATCTTTTTTTATATCGCCATTCTAACAGATGTAAGGTGATATCTTGTGGTTTTGATTTGCATCTCCCTGATGATTAATGATATTGAGTATCTTTTCATGCACCTGTGGTCCATCTGTATATCTTCTTTGGAAATTATCTATTTAGGTCCTCTGCTCACTTTTAAATTGTATTTTTTATTTCATTGTTATTGAGATGTATGAGTTCTTTATATATTTTGGATACCAATCCCTTATCGAACATATGGTTGCAAACATTTCCCATTCAGTAAGTTGCCTTTTATTGTTGATGGTTTCTTTGACTCTACAGAAGCTTTTTAGTTTGATATAGTCCCATTTGTTTCCTTTGCCTTTGGAGTCGATTCAAAAAACCATCGCTAGGACCAATGTCAAAGAACTTACTGCCTATGTTTTCTTCTAGAAATTTTACGGTTTCAGGTCTTAGATTCAAGTCTTTAATCTATTTTAACTTTTGCATATAGTGTAGGATAATGGTTCATTTTAATTTGTTTTTAATTAGCTGGCCAGTTTTCCTAACACCATTTACTAAACAAACTGTCTTTTCCCTGTTGTATATTCTTATCTCCTTTATTGTAGATTAATACATGTGGGTTTATTTCTGAGCTCTCTATTTTGTTTCACTGATTTATGTGTCTGTTTTCATGCCAATATCATATAGCTTTGTTCTTCCTTCTCAAGATCTCTTTGGTTATTCAGTTTCTTTCACGGTTCCATATGAATTTTAGAATTATTTGTTCTAGTTCTGTAAAAAAAAAATGTCATGGAAATTTTAATAGGGATTGCATTGAATCTGTTGATTGCATTGGGTAATATGCACATTTTAACAATATTAATTTTATCAATTCATAAGCACAGAATGTCTTTCCATTTATTTGTATCTCCTTCAATTTCTTTCATCAGTGTTCTACAGTTTTCAACGTACAGGTCTTTCATCTCCTTAGTTAAATTTATTCGTGTTTAAAAAAAAACAACAACTATTCCTAGGTAGCTTATTCTTTTTGATGAAATTTTGAATGGTACTGTTCTCTTGATTTGGGATTCTAGTATTTCATTATTAGTGTATAGAAATGCAACAATTTTGAATATTGATTTTGCATCCTGAAACCTTACTGAATTCATTCATTAGTTATAATACTTTTGTAAAAAGATTTTATTTATATATTTACTTTAGAGAGAGAGAGAGAGCAAGCAGGGGGAAGAGAACAGGAGGAGGAAGAAGGAGGGGTAAAGAATCCCAAGTAGATTCTTCACGGAGCACTAAGAGTTGGATGCCTAACTGACTGAGTCACCCAGGTGCCCCATAGGATTTTTGTTTGTTTGTTTGTTTGTTTGTTTGTTGGTGGAGTTTTTAGGGTTTTCTGTATGTAGCATAGAAATTTGCACAGTGACAATTTTACATCTTCTTTTCTAAATCGGATAACTTTCATTTCTTTTTCTTGACTAATTTCTCTGGCTAAGACTTGCCATAGTATATTCAATAAAAGTAAGAAAGGCAAAGCATTTTTGTCTTGTTCCTGTTATTAGAGGAAAAGTATTTATCTTCTTACCACTGAGTATAACATTAGTTGTGGGCTCATCATATGTCTTTATCATGTTGAGGTATGTTCTGTCTATAACCACTTTGTAGGGGGTTTTTATCAGAAATTAATGTTGGGTTTTGTTAAATGCAATCTTTGCATGTACTGAGATGATCACATGATTTTTATCCTTCATTTTGTTAATGTGTTGTACCATGTTGATTGACTTGTGGGTATTGAACCATGCCTGCATCCTTGGAATAAATCCTACTTGATCATGATTATGTATGATTCTTTTAATGTACTACTGAATTTGATTTGCTATTATTTTATTAAGGATTTCTGCATTTATTGTTAATCAGAGCTATTCACCTGTAACTTTCTTCCTTTTCCTTTTTCTCTTTTCTCCTTTTCCTTTTTCTTTTTGCTGTCCCTGTCTGCTTTTGGTTTCAGGGTAATGGGGACTCAAAAAATGAGTTTGGAAATGTTTTCTCCTATTCTTTTTTGGGAGAGTTTGAGAAAAATCAGTATTAATTCTTCGAATGTTTCATAGAATTCACCAGTGAAACTGTCTGCTCTTGAACTTTTGTTTTTTGGAAGGCTTTTCATTACTAATTCAATGTCTTTACTGGTAATTAGTCTATTCCAGAATATCTACTTCTTCATGATTTACTCTGGGAAGACTAAGTTTCTAGGAATTTATTTCTGCTAGGTCATACAAATTGTTAGCTTATAATTGTTCACAGTAATCTTATGATCCTTTAATTTCTGTACTATCAGTTTTAATGTCTCCTCTATAACTTGGTATTTATTTGTACCCTCTCTCTTTTTCTTGGAGAGTCTAGTGAAAAGTTTGTCACTTTTGTTTATCTTTTCAGAGAAGCAGCTCTTAGTTTTGGTGATCTTTTCTATCACCATTTTAGTCTTTATTTCATTTATTTCTTCACTAATCAATTATTTCCTTCCCTCTATTAACTCTGGGCTTCATTTGTTCTTTTTATAGTTCCTTTAGGTGTGAAAAATTATTTATTTAAAATTTTTCTTGTTTATGGAAGTAGAAGAGTGTTGTTAAGAACTTCCCTCTTAGAACCACTTTTGCTATATCCTGTAGATTTTAGTATGTCTGTTTAGTATTTCTGTTTTTATTTGTCTTTAGGAATCTTTTGATTTTTTCTATGACCCCACAGTTGTAGTTGTTCAGTAACATGTTGTTTAGTGTCCATATACTTGCAGTTTTTTTTTTGTTGTTGTTGTTTTCTTGTAATTGATACCATTGTGGTCCAAAAATATTTCTGACATGATTTCAATCTTCTTTAATTTGATGAGGGTTGTTTTGTGGCCTAACATATGATGCATCCTAAAGAATGTTCCATGTGCAATTGAGAAGAATGTGTATTCCTCTGATATTAGACAGAATGTTCTGTATATACTTATTAAGTCCATCTGGTCTAATGTGTTGTTTAAGGCCAGTGTTTTCCTATTGATTTTCTGTCTGGATAAATTTATTCATTGATGTAGGTGGGCGTGTTAAAGTACCCTACTATTATTGTATGACTGCCAAATTCTCCCTTTAGGTCTGTTAATATTTGATTTATGTATTTTGGTGTTCCTATGTTAGGTTCATATGTACATTTGCATGGGTTTATAAGCTGGGTTGACCCCTTTGTTTATTGTTACATAGCACCAGCTGCTCTTTGTCTTTGATTACAGTCCTTGTTTTAAAGTCCACCCTGTCTAATAAGACTATAGATATATCAGCTTTTTATTTTTATTTGCATGGAATATCTTTTTCCATCCCTTCACTGTTAGTCTGCATGTGTCTTTACACCGAAGTGAGTCTCTGGTAGGCACATATAGATGAGTCTTATTTATTTATTTTTTAAAATTCATTCATCCATTCTTTGTCTTCTGATTGGAGAATTTAGTCCATTTACATTTAAAGTAATTATATATAGGTATGTCCTTATTGCCATTTTGTTCATTGTTTTCTGGTTCTTCTGTTCCTTTCTTTTTCTCTTGCTCTCCTCCATTGTGGTTTGATGACTTTCTTTAGTGGTATGCTTATATTCTTTTCTCATAATCTTTTTTGTACCAACTATAAGCCTTTGCTTTGCAGTTACCATGAAGCTTACAGAAACAACTTACATGTATAACAGTCTATTAAAGCTGATAATATAAACATATTTTAAAGCTTTATATTTTTACTCCCCACCATTTCATATTTTTGATGTTACATTTTACATCTTTTAATTTATATCCCCTAATTATTATAGTTTTAATTTTACTATTTTGTCTTCTAACTTTCACAGTATCTTTGTAAGTGATTATCTACTACTTTATTATATATTTGTCTTTTCCAGTGAAATTTTTACTTTCATAGGTTTTCTGTTATTAATTAGTGCCATTTCTTTGTAGCGAAAGTCCCTTTACTAAGGCCAGTTTAGTAGTGACAAACTCCTTTAACTTTTTGCTTGTCTCTTTATCTCTTTTTTGCATCTAAATGATAGCCACGCTGGGTAGAGTATTCTTGGTTGGAAGTGTTTTCCTTTCAGCCCTTTGAGAATGTTATTCCACTCTCTTCTGGTGTGCAAAATTTCTACTAAGAAATTGGCTGATAGCCTTATGGGGTTTCTCTTATATGTTACTGTTTTTCTCTTGGTGCTTTTAAGAGGGTCTCTTTATCATTAATTTCTGACATTTTAATTATAAAGGTTGTTGTGGATCTTTTTGGGTTCATCTTATTTTGAATTCCCTGGCTTCCTAGACCTGTATGTCTGTTTCTTTCCTAGGTTAGGGAAATTATTTCTTCAAATAGTTTTCTGCTCCTTTCTCTCCTCTTTATGGGTCCCCTATAATGCAAATGTCATTCTGCTTGGTGTTGTCCTGTAGGCCTCTTAAGTTGTCTTTATTTATTTATTTTTTTCCTTTTCCTGCTCTGTTTGGGGGATTTCATGCTTTTTCTTTCAGGTTGCTGATCCAGTCTTCTGTTTCATCAAGTCTGCTATTGAATCCCTATAGTCTGTTTTTCAGTTCAGCTATTGCATTCTTGAGCTCTGTGACTTCTGTTTGGTACTTTCTTATATTTTTTATATCTTTGTTGAGGTTCTGAGTATGTTCATCCACTCTTTCCCCCATTTGCTTAGCATCTTTATGACCATTACTTTGAATTCTTTATCAGGTAGGTTACTTATCTATCTATCTACCTATCTATCTATCTATCTATCTATCTATCATTAAGGTCTTTTTCTGGTGTTTTGTATTGTTTCATTGAAACATTTTCTTTGTTACTTCGTTTTGCTTGACTACTCTGTGCTTGTTTTTATGTATAAGGCAAAACAGCTATCTCCCCCAGTTTTGAAGGAGTGGCCTATGTGGGTAATAAACTTTATTGTTCAACTGCCCTAGTTCTTTGTTGTCCTTTAAACATTTGTGATTATCTAAACCACTTGATTTTCTTGATATGTCTCCATCATTGAAGGAATGCCAAGACCTGTCAGTGTTCCAAGAAGAAGAATTTAACTGAGCACCTATTTTCAGGATGATTGAAAGCCCGACACACAGGCGGTAGCTTTTAAAATATATAAACATGTACAGTCCTTTGGCTCTGCAATCATAATCCCTGCTGGCCTTCAATACAGACCAGGAGTTCTAGAGGTATCTGCTGGGCAACAGTTGCAAATATTTGGGCTTTTAATGAGCACACAGGCTCCTTTCTGGAGTCTTGTCAATCTGAAGTGAGGTCAAGAGGTTGTATAAGGATGGTGCTGCCCTGCTTACATTCCGTAGAAGCACCATATTAGTTTCTAGAAGTGGCGGGAAACTAAAGCCTACTCCTTAGGCTGAAGCCCATGCTAAATATATAGGTCTTTTACATAGGAAGACTGGGGTTGTGTTTTAGTCTACTATCTGTTCAGTACCCTGGGATGTTAGACTGTTAAGAACTATCTTTGAGAATCCATGGAGCTCAAGAATGCCAGTACCCTTAGCCTCCAGGGCTGGGCCATTAAGGGGCATCCTCTGTGTGGATTGGTACACACACTGGCTTTAGTTAGGCAGCTGGAAAGTATAAGGGCAGGGCATACTTGCCCACTTCAGAAAGGCAGCAGGTAAATGTCTTGACTGGGTGTACCCATGGTCTCAAGAATGCAGTGGGACAGTGTCTTGACTGTGTGCTAACTTTAGGCTAAGAGCATATTACAACTGTGCTCACCAACTCCAGCCTGGAAGTGAGGTAGTCCTGCAACCACCACTCTCCTGATTCAGCAAGGCAGCAGAATAGTGCTGTGACCACTTGCCCTGCTTGTCTTATCAAGACGGTCAGAGGGTGCCATGTCTGAGCTCCCCTGCCTTTGCCACAGGGTAGGTGGAAAGTATAAAAATAGTATCTACCAGGGCCTCCAGTAGGCCATTTCAAGTGACCCCTACTGCTTTAGCATAGGATTTTAAATTAGCAAATAAATGTCCTTTACGTATAGTTCAGGTGTTTTTCAAACTGCTATTTTTCCTCTGGATCTCAGAGCAAGTGAGATAGTATGTGAACCCTTTAAAAGGGTCAGCCCTGTTGGTTTTCTAAGCCAGAAATTTTGGGGGCTCATATCTCTGGTACAGATCCCAGGGGCTACAGTAGCTGATACATCTGATGTGTGGCACCAACTCCCTCACTCTTTCAGGATAAGTGCCAGACTGGTGAGCTCCCTCCCACTCCTACTCTGGGTTGCTACACAACCAGCAGTGGGGTTTTTGGTGAGACCATGCCCCTGCCTCTCTTATCCATCTCAATGTGGTCATTTTATCCTTTGTTGTGGAGAACAGTTAATATAATTTTCAGATCTTTTTTAAGGGGAAATGATCCATATGAAACTGTGGATTTGATGTGTCCATGGGAGGAAGTGAATTCAGGATCTTCCTAAACTGCCATCTTGCAGAAGTCCCAAGACTTGTTTTGAAGACAAAATGAGTTTTAACTCAATGGAAACTGAAGTAAAATCCCAGCCACTTCAATCAGTGAGTGCATTAAAACTCTCTAGACATATGCCAACTTCTATGTGAGGCCACAATTCAGCCAGGATTACAAAGAAATATTATCCACTTTGCCTGTGGCCATTCTGACATTTTATACTGTAAAGTTATAGATCAAGGCAATCATCTCCAATATGTTACACACATACATACATACACATACAGTGATTTTTCTCCTGTGACCATATAATAAACAGAAAGTTTCAGTTTACACTAGGGCAAGGTCTAACAAACACATTAAAAAAGCATGTTAAATTTTTCTGATTATAAATGTAATAGTGTTCACCAAATATTCAGTGACTGGTTAAACAACTGTGGTACACCCCTATAGCACCACTTTAGGGAATACTATGAAGTTGCCAAAAAAGAATAAGATAGATTTATATGTTATATGATAAGATATATGACACATATAATAATCCTCTTGCATGAATAAAATGAAGACATATGTGTTTATATACTGGCATATACATAAACATTTTTTTTTCATGAAGAATATACAAGACACTTTTGATCAGAGGGACAAGGAGATATTTACTTTTCATTATATTTATTTTTTCTGTTCTGTTTGAATTTCCAATAATATGCTTAAAAAACAATGTCAGTAAGAATATTTGAGTGACAACGTTATGATGAATCTATTTTTATTTTTTCCTCTGTATTAAAATACTTATATTTTAAAATGAATCATCTCTAAAACAGATTATGTAAAAGTAATTCATGTTATTTAAAAAAAAATGGAAAGTTCTAAAATAAGCCTTAAAAAAACCTTGTAATTCTCTGGCTTAACAATGACCCTGTTGAATATTTGGTGGGTTGAGTCCAGTTTGTGAAGTCTTTTCTTCCTTCAACTTTGGGGAAAGTAGAAAGATTCTTTACATTCTTTAATGTGGAAGGGCCCCAAAGAGCATTATAGCTGTTCTGCTATATATCTTCCTGGCCACCCTCCATCAGTACATTGTTTTTGATTGCTAGGATGCTGTTGGAGCAGCACAGGATATATATGACACGTCTCAAAATTGGATAGGTTTTCCTTTCTGGCATTGCTCCCCAAAATGCATGATTCCTGCACCACTTCATAGTAGTATCTGGAATCTCATTATAGAGATCTTGTGATCTTCATGGAGATGGAAGCAAAAGTAGCCCCATGATGCTCTACAATTACTATAGTAATTTGGACCAGAGTAGTTTCTGGAGGGCTCAGAAATGATTCTCTGCAAGGTACTTGTGTCTTAGAATTTCTTCAAAGCTAAGAAGTTGAAAGAAGAACAGAGAGGGGATATACTTCGTATTATTTCTTAGGTAACTGACTTACAGATTATAGCATCTTTCAGTACTATTTTGGTTGAAGATGATTTTCTGAGGTAGGGTATTCACTCTCTCTTCCATGCAAACCCCTGGGTGTTACCATTCATCTTTTAAGTAACTTATCCTATTTTCAACAAATTTAAGAATTTTCCCACCTTTTGTGTTGCCGTTCTTGAAAATAAGATAATAAGGATAATCATTATTTTTATTATCGCTAACATTGATTGATTGATTTTATGGGTTAGGGAGTTTACTTACACTATTTTTATTTAATTCTCAAAACATCACTATTGTTTTTCTTGTTGTTCTTGTTATTATTGTTATTTTATATATGAGAAAACACAGGCTTAGAAATGTTGAAACACTTGTCAAATGTCACAAATTCCTTAACAGGTAGATAAGACTCACATTTACATTGGGCTGATTGAAACCTTCCTTAAGATCATTTTTAAGAATAGGTTTACATGACAGAAGTGCAAAGCATGCTCAGAGCTTTCTTTTTTGCTTTCTAATATTTCTATTACTATCTCTCTCTCTTTCTCTCTCTCTCTCTCTCTGTGTGTGTATGAGAGAGAACTCCAAATAAAATACTATATAAAATTTTTTTCTCTAGGACTCCATTTTCCTCACCTCTAAAATGGATAACACCTATCTCAGAGATCTATTATGGGGACCAAATGAGATAATACACGTGAAAGCACTTAGTACACCTAAAATAAAACATTGTCATTATTGCTATACATGTTTCCCTCCTTTGCATAATGGATGTGTTCCGGAGAAGGTGATTATGGAAATACATAGACTTAACTTCTATTATCAAATCATAGAGAAATTACATTATAAAATCACAGAAAACGATTCCCAACAGATTGTGATGAAGACTTGATGTAAGGCAGAGGTTCAGGTGAAGGTTGGCCCTATGAGTGTTATACTGGAAGCAGTCTGTGTGTTGGCATCACTTTCTAGAGCCTCTTGCCTCCCTGTCCTCAGCCTTCTTGATCTGGTAATTCCTGAATCTACTCCATCAGTTTCCAGAGATGAATTCATTCTTTTCTTTTTGCAGGTTATGAGGTCAGTGGAATTTGCATGAAACAATAATACTTCACCTGATGGCCTTATCCCACACATGATATACGATAGAAAATTTCTTTAATTTGAGATTTCTAGTTGGATAAATTCATTAGTAACCTACTTACTTTTTATGTTTGGTTCTAAGTTTCAGTAATAAGTAGTAATAATACTTGTATTAGATTCATCATATTCATTATATTGAAAGGCTTCTTGGTCAGGAACTATGTCTTCTACTTTCTTGGAAACCCTATACTTACTAATGAGTCCTATAAATAAAATGGAACTTTAAATAGTACTGACTTCACCTTCAACTCATAACTGAACCTGACTCTGGGCTTGAAGTGCTATTTTCTCTCTCTAGTCTCATCAGACACGAGTGTGTTATGTTACTGACTGAGGACAAGCTACAAGCTCCCACAATTCACTTCTTTCTAACAACCAGCTGCATCCTGGAGCTTGTTTTTTCATGAAGAACTAGAACTAGTCCTAGAACTAGGACTTAAATATTAATGCCGTGATTCTTCTTCTGTCAGGACATCCTTTATTAGTGGAAAATATTCAGAAAAAATGGAATTTTAAAAATAAACCATCTGTTGCTCAGATCTTGAGAAAAGCAATGATGTTTGAAAACACTACATTTAACTAATTAGGAACACAAAAGCCTTACTAAATGTATTAGCTTTCTTATGTTTAGAGCTCAGGTAGGAAACAAGATCCACCCTTAGCATGCCAACAAGTATCAAGTGGGAGACGTTAGCAGAGTCTACATCCTTATGAGGTAGCTTGGACACATCAGCCAGAAGTATTCCTTATAAATTCTAAGAGGAAACCTGTTCCAGATTATTTTACACATGACAGCAGCCTGGGAAGCCACCAGACAGCCTGAATTGGTTCTAGACCAATTAAAATAAGGTACATTAATATTTCATTTAATATTTTGTCATATGCAGCCTATAGAATCTACTCAAAATCACATTTATTTTACTATTCATTCATATTTCCATTGCTGTCTGCTACCCCCACTTCACCATTCATTCACTTATTCATTACACAATAAATACCAAGTACATTAGGATAATGAGTAGATAGACAGATGGCAGATGGTTGATAAACAGACTGATAGATGGATAAATAGATAAATAATAGCTAACTAGATTAAATACATATTATTCATGACCTTAAGAAATTGGTAATGAAGGAAATTCCAGATGCAGAAGTATTGAAGAATAGATGGGATTTCAAAATATGGAAAGGAAAGAGAAAGCATTTCAAGCAGAATAAACCACATGAACAAAAAAGTCATCATGCATTGGGTAAAGCAAATCAATTTGAGATACCAGTTACACCAGTTAGAATGGACAAAATCAACAAGACAGTAAACAACAAGTGTTGGAGAGGATGTGGAGAAAGGGGAACTCTCTTACACTGTTGGTGGGAATGCAAGTTGGTGCAGCCACTTTGGAAAACAGTGAGGAGATTCCTTAAGAAATTAAAAATAGAAAAAAAAAAAAAGAAAGAAATTAAAAATAGAGCTTCCCTATGACCCTGCAATTGCACTACTGGGTATTTACCCCAAAGATACAGATGTAGTGAAAAGAAGGGCCACCTGTACCCCAATGTTCATAGCAGCAATGGCCACAGTTGCCAAACTGTGGAAAGAACCAAGATGCCCTTCAACAGACAAATGGATAAAGAAGATATAGCCCATATATACAATGGAGTACTATGCCTCCATCAGAAAGGATGAATACTGGGGTACCTGGGTGACTCAGTCGGTTAAAGCCTCTGCCTTCAGCTTTGGTCATTGGGGTCAAGCCCCACATCCGGCTCTCTGCTTAGCAGGGAGTCTGCTTCCCCTTCTCTCTGTCTCTGCCTGCCTCTCAGCCTACTTGTGATCTCTGTCTGTCAAATAAATAAATAAAATCTTAAAAAAAAAAAAAGAAAGGATGAATGCCCAACTTTTGTACCAACATGGATAGGACTGGACGAGATTATGCTGAGTGAAATAAGTCAAGCAGAGAGAGTCAGTTATATGGTTTCACTCACTTGTGGAGCATAAGGAATAATACTGAGGACATTAGGAGATGGAGAGGAGGAGTGAGTTGGGGGAAATCGAAGGGGGAGACAAACCATGAATGAAAGACTGTGGACTCTGAGAAACAAACTGAGAGTTTTGGAGGGAAGGGGGTGGGGGTTAGGTGAGCCCGGTGGTGGGTATTATGGAGCACATGTACTGCATGGAGCACTGGGTGATGTATGAACAACAAATTTTGGAACACACAAAAAAATTGAATTAAATTAAAAATAAATAAATAAATAAAAAGCAAATCACTTACTTTGTGAAAGGGAGTGGCAATAAATAAAATTGATAATTTTTAGGTAAATCGGGACTAGATAACAAAGGAACTTAAGTGCCAACCAAAGATCATTACTCTGTCGAGAATATAAATCTAAGGAAAATTGGGTAAACAACCCATTAGCATCACAATTTCAGTAGAGAATAACCTCTCACAGCCTTTGAGATTTTGGAGTTCATAGGGAGATGCTACATTAGTGGTAGAGAAAACGTTTTCATATCTAGTGAGTCTTACTCCAGCTGAGATTATCATGCTCCATCTGTTGAGGTTAATCACAACACATAACTTAAACAAGAATCTCACCAGTGCCTAACTACATCAGCATTGGTCCTTCATTCTCAATAACAAATCCTACTGAGCTGCTTAAAGGCTGATGGTGAGTCTGGCTCAGATGAGAGAGATGAGTATCTGTGTACATGTGAAATATTTGTGGAAAAGTTTGACATAAGCTGTCATGTGACTTTGAATAGAACCAGTATGTTCATTAACAATTGCTTACTTACTTATTCTAGTTCTGGTTCTCCCTATAATACAAAGGGTCATTTCAGTGTATTTGGAACCCTGAGATATCCTTTAAGGTCCATTGCTAAATGTATACAGAATTCTTTGGTTCTAGACAACATAGAAATATCCCTTTCACAACACTTCCCATCTCCTTCCCTCTTTATAGCTTATTGCACTTACTGACTTCTAATATACTTGATATTTTATGTGTATATTTATTTTCCACCCTTCTTATCCAAATACTAGCTCTTTGACAATACCAACTTTTTTATTTGTTTAATTTGTTTACCCAGAACCTAGAGCAGATACTTGTTGGAAGACTACCTTTGAAAATGAAAACAAAATACAGAAGACAGTAAGCAAATACTAACTGGAGTATGGGGAGAGAAGCTTTCTAACTAAAGCCTTCCTCAAAAAATTCATATATCATATAATTTGAAAAATCAACTATTAACTTCATAAACTAATTTTCTAAAGATTTTAAAATTTTATTTATTTGACAGACAGAGATCACAAGTAGGCAGAGAGACAGGCAGAGAGAGAGAGAGAGGAGGAAGCTGGCTCCCTGCTGAGCAGAGAGCCCAATTTGATGCAGGACTGGATCCAGGATCCTGGGATCATGACCTGAGTGGAAGGCAGAGGCTTTAACCCACTGAGCCACCCAGGCACCCCATGAACTAATTTTCTGTAAAACTTAAAGCACTATCTAAAATGTACCTATTCACTTTCTTACTGTTATTGAAATAATGATCCCTTTCTTTCCATTTTATAGATAGGAAAATCATGGCAAGGAGAGACGCTCTGGGATACAGCAAATTAATTCAGGGCCTCTGACTCTAAGGGCTAGGTTCTATACACTATTTTAAACCAGTTTGTATTTTATAAGCCATAGTGGTTTAGTGCTGAATTGCATAATATGCTAGAATTTGAAACCAATAAATAATGTCATTAGCTTAAGGTCTCTCTACTAGTAGATGGCCTTCTCAAAGAAATAAAAATAAAGAGCAATACAGAAAGAAGAAAGGTGAACACTTCAAAAGGCTAAACATGGTCATTTTTAAGTTTAATTTTAAAATCCGGATTGTGCTTTCATCATAATTGTATTGTAACTTACTGGCAGAAACAATGAGATTTAGTATACTACAGAAATGATGTAGGTCAGCCACAGCTCAGTAAGCTCTGGGCAAATTATGGCCTCTCTTTCCTCAGAGCGTCCCTTATCCTGAAAATATCTTCTGGATTAAAAATATCATTCAATAAATCATGTTTTTCAATATAAAAATCCAAACTATCAAAGTACTAAAAGAAAACATTGGTAAGTCTTTCCATAATCTTGGCATGGGGGAGGGCTTTTTACCTATATGACTCAGTATCTAGTAGCCATAATAGGAAAGATTGCACTAAAACAAACAAACAAATAAAAAACACCTCCTGTATGGCAAAAATACATGCACCATAAACAAAGTACTTTTTAAAAAAGTAAACTAGGAAAGATATTTGCAATATTTTCATGTAGATAAAAGAATTTTCAATATTCATATAGATGAATGGATTATCTCCTTAATGTATAAATGTAAGAAATCAATAAGAAAAAGACCAAGAATCCAATAGAAAGAAGTATAGGGGACAAACAGACACATTATAGAAAAAGAAACACCTGAATTATCAAACACATTAAAAGATGCTCAGAATCACTCATAATAAGGAAAATGCAAATTAAACATATAGTGAGATATCATCTTTCACCTATACAACTGGCAAAAATCCAAAATCTAAAAAGATACTATTTTGTTGAGGCTGGGGATAAAGAGATATTTTCACATATTACCCGTGGGACTGCTCATTAATACAACCCTTCTGGAAATCAACTTGGCAAAATTTAAAATGAATGTAACCCTTTGAACCAGCAATTTTACTTCTGAGAATTTATCCTGCTGAAAACCAGCACATCTACAAAATGATTAATTGTACAAAGTTTTTCACTAGAGCATTGTTTAGAATCATGAAAACTCTTTATAAGTAGGGGCTGGTAGAATAAACTATGACACATTTATGTAATGGGATACTGTGCAGCTGAATAAAAAAGTTAAGGTAGCTCTCCCTGGTTTGATATGGAAAGCTCTCCAAGATACACTGGAGAATGTAAGGTTGAGAACTGCATTGAAAAATGTGAGATTGACCAATCAGGAATAATCTCATATGACTTCCAAATGCCTAGAGGAGTACCTGGCACATAGAAAGTGCTCGGTAAATTTGACTGACTAAGTACTATAGTAAAAGAAGTTTTGCATGCCAAAAAAAAAAAAAGAATAATTTCAAATGAAAGTAAAAACAAAAGTTTCATTGCAATGATAAATGGTTCCGGAGCTCCTCCATCTTGTAGCCACTGGCGCAACTAACATTTCAGCAGATGTGGCTTCCTTGGGACTCTATCACCTTGAACAATAAAATGCGTTAGGTTCTTCTCTCCCTAGCTCAATAGCATTCTTAAGAAGTTATTAAATAGCTGCTCCTTTCTAGGCCCAATGGAGTTACTAGTAAAATCTAAAATGACATTAAAATGTTGCAATCATGGCATTGTTAACAATAACTAAATTATGGAAAGAATCCAAATGTCCACCAACTATGAATGTATAAACAAGATGTACTCAGCCATCAAAAAGAATGAGATCTTGGGGGCGCCTGAGTGGCTCAGTGGGTTAAGCCTCTGCCTTCAGCTCAGGTCATGATATCAGGGTCCTAGGATCGAGCCCTGCATCAGGCTCTCATTGGGGAGCCTGCTTCCCCCTCTCTCCCTGCCTGCCTCTCTACCTGCTTGTGATCTCCATCTGTCAAATAAATGAATAAAATCTTTAAAAAAAAAAATGAGATCTTGCCATTTCCCACAATGTGGATGGAGTTAGAGTGTATTATGCTAAACAAAATAAGTCAGCCAGAGAAAGACAAATACCATATGATTCCTCTCATATGTGGAATTTAAGAAAAAACAACAACAGAGGAACATAGGGAAGGGCAAAAGAGAGATAGAGAGAGACACACACACACACAGAGAGAGAAACCATAAGGGATTCTTTAACTATAAAGAACAAACTGAGGGTTTCTGGAGGGGAGGTAGAAAGGGGATGGGCTAAATAGGTGATGGGGATTAAAGGGAGCTTGTGATGAGCACTGGCTGTTGTATGTAAGTGATGAATCACTAAACTTTACTCTGGAAACCAATATTACACTATGTGTTAGCTAACTAGAATTTTAAAAAATAAATAAAATGTTGCAATCATGAACTTTTGGGATAAATTCCATTTAAAAGCCCAGGGTGAGGGGTGCATGGGGGCTAAGTTGGTTAAGGGGCTGACTTTTGGTTTTGGCTCAGGTCATGATCTCATGAATCATGGGTTACGAGATCAAGCCCAGCATCATGCTTGTTCCTCGGAGGGAAGTCTGCTTAAAGATTCTCTCCCTCTGCCTTTCCCCCCCTGCTTGCACTCTCCCCCGACCCAAATAAATAAATAAATCTTTAAAAAGAAAAAGCCTGGGTTTATTCCCCATCTGATGTAATTTCCATGTGTTGAATAGAGATCTGGTTACCCACCTGTTACCTGTATAAGAAGAAAACCCTTTTCTGTAGGAGTTTAGGTGTATGAAATTATTAAAAATAATGAGTATAATATATTCATTACTAGACAACATTTATCAAGGTAGTCAGGTGGTATATTCAGTATGCAAGATTATGAACATGACGCAAAATATAGCATCAGGATGATGATGTATGTTGAATACTTGGGGGTTTCTAAAGGAGAAGCCTATATAAACAGTATATTATATTAATTATAAGTTTAATAACAGCAGTCTAATTTTTGTATAATAAGCAACACATTTATTCAGAAATTATAGCCTTAGTTCAACAAGCTGTTTCCCCAAAAGTTTCCTCATTTACAGTCAGAGTGTTATTTGGAACAAGCTATAAAAGTTCCTAAATTTGATTCCCCACTTCTTTTATCCTATTATTATTATTATTATTATTATTATTATTATTTTGGTAAACAGATAACTGGTGAGTTATCCATTCTTTGTAAGAATTTCTTCCTCTGGGTTGTGATTTATTTCAGGCAATCATTTTAAAACATGGAGAAAAAAAAATTGGAGGAACGTAGGAACGAAGCCTTGATTGATTGTTTATTAATAAACACCTAATATGCTCTGGGTATTTTGCTAGCACATTAAAGATAGAGATAAACATAGTCCCTGCCCTCAAACATTTCAGTTTTTTGGGGAGAAAGGAAAGTAAAATCCAACTAGTTATGACATAGGATAGTAACTGCTATCCTTGAATTCAGCATAAATAGCTATGTGGGAACAAGGCATGGGACCCTAACCTTTAATGAGAAGGCTCAATAACAAGTTTAGAGGAGATGATGCCTGAGCTGAAACTTGTAGAACAGGAGGAGCTGATCAGGCAAAGACTAGAGAGGATGGAAAGAAATACCAGGTAATGGTAAGAGCAAACATACAAAATATAAAATTTAAAAAAATTTAAAATTACTGAGAAAGGTAGAATATAATCCATTCAGAGAACCATAGGTGGTTCCCGACAGAGTACTAGGTAATGTTTGGGAATAGCAGAAAATGAGGTTCCAGAGGTGTATAGGGCCCATCACCACCAAGTGGTGATGGAAGCACAGCTCTAGGTAAGATGGTCAGGGAGGGCTGAGACCTGAATGAAGAGAAAGAGCCAGCCATGCAAAGCTCAGGGAGAAGAGCATTCCCAGCAGAGAAGAGCACTCAGTGTACAGGTAAGTCTCTTCCAAAGAGTGCTTAAAGAGCTAGGGAAACTGATTCCTGGGTGTCAGAGATGAGCAGAACAATTCCAAAATACTATTCCCCTGACTATTATCTAATCTCTTTTGTTGTCTCTGGAACCATGGTTCTTTCCCATCAATGAATTCATTCAGTCCCTGTAATCAACTCTGATTAGTGTTGTTTAACATCAATCTTTTCTACTTTTTTTCAAAGAAAGATACCAATCAGTTCTGCACACCCCTGCTTGTTAAAAGCAGCACCTCTCCTGCTGACTTACCGTTCTCTTAATCAAAAGGGCAGGAGGAAGCAGTTGGGATTCACTTTTCTTTTTTTTTCTTTCAAAGTACACAAATGTCAACTTCCTCGAGGATGTTTGGCATAGCTGAGTTCAGTCATGTAATGTACAAAGTCAGCTGCATCAAAAGGCTGCAGGCTGCCCACTGCTAAAATGGAGGGAGAAAAGGAAACCAAGGGCTTCTCTGAAGTGTGAAAGAGTGCATAGGCCACTGTCATATGTGTATTTACACTGAGGACATGCTGAGCTGACAAGGGAGTTTAGGAAACGTAAACCTCTACCACTACACTTCTGTGTTTTCACCTTTGAAACTCTGGAGCAGCATTTTCTCCCTTTCCTATTTTTATAGTTGCACCCAGCTATGTAGTTTTCATATAGCTTTATAACAATCCCAAGACATGGCCATTTATGTGTATTTAAAAATTATTTTCACTACCAGTCCTCCAACATCTATGTGAAGGGCCTAATTCTCCTTGCCTCTATAGACTTGAAAGTGTTAGCCCCTGTAACAGGTAGCTGCACCAGGCTGTTCATTCATTTCATTCATTCATTCTTCATTTATCCATCCATTCATTCAATTCTCTTACTCTTTTTTTTTTAAATGGGCCAGTTAATTCTCTTACTCTTTTAACAAAAACTATCATGTGGCTTCATTATGACAAACCCTTGTCAATAATTCCTGTTGGAAGATGCTTCTAACAGTTAGAAGCAGAATGTAAGTTTTCTAAAGAGTTTATTACCTTATTTTTTAAAAGATTTATTTATTTATTTTAGAACGAGAGCAAGTGAGAGAGAGAGAGCGCACACACACATGAGCAGGGAGGAGGGGCAGAGAGAGAGCTAGACAAGCAGACTCCCACTGAGCAGGGAGCCTGATGCAGGGCTCAATCCCAGATCCTGATATCATGACCTGAATCAAAACCAAGAGTCGAATGCTTAACCAACTGAGTCACCCAGGCACCTCAGGTTTATCATGTTAAACTATAACATAACTTGGTTTCAGAAATTAGTAAAAAGTCTGGAAATAATATTTATGCACATGTCTAAACCTTAACACACATTCCCATCAAGCACAAAAATCATCATTTATGGTTATGGTCCCTAAACAAAGTTACAACTTTGTTGTTATTTAATATACATAACAATGTCAAGTTGGTAATGGTTCACAAATAACATTTTGTGCAACTTCATCATTGTTCTAAAGTGAACACTTAAGTTATGAGGAGGTATAAGGTAACATTGCTCAGCGTTTCAGCCAGAGCTAGAGTTCAAGCGACAAATTCATAATCTAGGAACTTCATTTTACATGATGACCACTTATTAGGTAGGGATGAGGAGTAGAAAGGAGGGGGAATACAAAGTCTTAGCGTCACTAATATGGAGGGACAAGGAGAGATGTGAGATGCTATAACAAAACAAAACAAATCAAACAAATCCTGGTCTAGAGAAAAACTCACTTGAAATGCCTCTGAATTCCTGAGAAGAACACGAAAGAAAGGTATATATGGGATCACTTTTATATGCAATAAACTGATACATCATTTCCTCTTTCCATGTGTTTAAAAAAAATCTCTTAGAGCAATGTTTCCCAAACTTCCCTGGTCATACTGATCGACTAGGTTTCTTGTTTCAGATACAAATACTGAGACTGTTCCATGGAAGTTTCTGATTCTTTGTCTGAAGTGGGATCCAGAAATGTGCATATTTCACAGATAACCCTGATGATTCTTAGGTTCAAGGATGCAAGAAACACTGTCCTAGAGAAACCTTTGCAAGAGCAGCTAAAAAATTCTTCATTCCTAATGAATCATTGCGTTTCAAGATGTTAAGCAGGTGCAGACTCTCAGAGCAAAACTACAAACTCATATGTTCCTTTAAAATAGCTTTAGATATATTTACTGAGTTGTAGGGCTTTTAGCAATAGCAAAAAGCCAAATGGGGTTCTTAACTAGTTCACTCCCACTGAAGCATCAACTTCTAACTCCCAAATATCAATCTCTGATTAAAAAAAAAAAAAAAAAAGCCTGAGCTAAGTAAACATCCTTAATTGTAAGCAGGGTTTCTTTTTTGTTGTTGTTGTTTTATTTAATTGTCTTTCAATCTGGTGGATCAAATTACTAATTTCTATCCTTTTGGAGGTGATCTTCAGAAAAACCAGTCTGCTTCTGTTGCATCCCAGACATATTAACAATAGTAATAAGAAGAAACCATACCAAACAAAAATAACTCATAATAGAAAACTCCACATTGGAGCCCAGTACCCTTCCTGCTCAGTGAAACATCTGTCTTCCACCTTTTTGACACTCAGAAATAAGCCCTTTCACATCATCTCACCTCTCTGATGAGTTATTCTCTTTCCTTCCAAATTCTGACTGAGACAAAACTCTTCTGCTCTTCCAACTACCTTTTAGAAAAAGGCACAGTCAGAAAACACTGCCTAAGATGAGCTCCCTTCCTTGTGTCTTTCAGTCAGACCCTTATTAAATGGATACCAAACAAACCAACCAAAAAACAAAAATACTCCTGTCACTTCTTTTGCAATAATTCCACAATCTTGAGGAAAATTGAATTTTGGGGAAAAGAATAGTCCACACCCTCTTATAAGCTTGAGAGGGAGGGACAATGACTGTAAAGAATGTCTTTTAATTGTGGTTGTACTGTAGTTATATTAAGAATTGCACAATTAATTCCCACTATCAAATTAAACTGGTAAACGGGCCTAGATTAAAAACACAAGTTTGCTCTGCTTATTTTCCTCAGTTATATACAAAGTAACAATAAATTCAGCTTGCCATAACTACTGTATTGTTACTTTGGAGGAAAAAATTATTTTTCTGTTTCTCAATATTTCATATTGAGATGATCAAGACCATGCTCAGTGATATATCTATTTGTAGGGCTGTGGCTGTGGTTAAAATAAGCACCTAATTTAGTAGACTATAACCCTTAGTAACTTAAAACACAAGAATTTTTCCAACTGTGACAGGGTGTGTCTCTTGAGTAGGGTAGAGGCTAAGAGACAGAGAGGGGTACAGCCTGCAGCAGGAAATGCACCTGACTGTCAGAATCTGGGAGGATCAGACAGCCTCAGAATAGCATTGGAGACAGTGCCCAGCGGTAGCAGTGAGGTAGGGATTCTTGAGGCACAACGGAAAGATTATAGATGGTAGATGGCCATGGCTTTAAGAGTCTATCTCCACTGGCCACAACAACATTGGCAGTCAACATTTGCTAGGTCTCTTTAATTATGCCAGTGACCAGAGCTGGCCTCTTGGATTGGGCTAGAACGACAACTGATAAGCTGCCCTAGCCTCCTTTGGGAATCCAATGATAAAGCCACAGCAGCAGCAGCAAGAGCCAGAGCACAGCTTTGACCTGCAGTTCCTGCCCATCAAAGAGCTTGCCCTGTCTGCTCCCACTGACAGGCAGATAAATACAGAGATCTGTCGGCAAGTACATATTTATGTATATCTATGGCTCCTTCATACAAACCTACAGAGAATGCATAACAACTTCCAGTGGTGTAACACATTCACCCACTAATGGGGTGAGACCCATTACTCACAAATGGGTGAAAAGAAGCATCAATATTCAGGTCTTAACCCCAGTTTGTGGGCAGAAACCTGTCATTCCATTGCAGGCCGATAGGTCTCCTATTCAGACAATCCTTGTTTAATTTTCTAAACACCCTTCCTCTAAATGGTACTACTCCACACTGTGCAGACAGACAGGCTTGACAAGCAGAGCCATCAATTTTGCATTCCCTATGCTAACTGCTGGGAAAAATTAGACCTAGTATATATCTGGGACTGCTGGCTGGAGAGGCAAAAGAGTTTGATACTTAGGAGGTATTTTCTACATTAGAGACTCAAAACTTCATGGAGGGTTGTCCCTGTTCAAAATACATATAGGTGGGGGCACCTGGGTGGCTCAGTCAGTAGAGCATGTAGACTTTTGATCTTGGGGTTGTGAGTTAAAGCCCCACATTGGGTACAGAGTTTACTTAAAAAAATGCATGAAATCTGGAGTGTCCAAGAAAGTATATTGATGGTCTACCATGGGGCATACATTATGCTAAACCCAAAAGATAGAAAAGTAAGTCATGGTCTTATCTAAAAGGAGATCTGAGTAGGCAAAAAACCCCCAAAACCAAAAAACAAACAAACAAACAAAAAAACAAAACACCCTCAAATAACTATAGCATTAAATGGGGCACTTACTTTAAGAATAGAACATAGTAATACGTACATACAATTTTTGGTCAATGGAAAGTTGAATATAGGTGTGATACGTTGGCAAAATGGTTACTCTTCAAAGAGTGTCAGAACTGTCCCATGAAAGGCCAACTGGATACATGATTGATAGTGATGGGTGACTAGACACACAGCAAAGCACACATTAATGAGCATTGTTTCTCATAACAAAGTGTGAGAATTCCTTTGGGGTCTCTGAGATTGCCTCAGGTCTCAGAAGGTGAGACTTCACCTCCAGGGTGAAGACAAAGCTTAGAATGGTCTTGAGATTTCTGCTAGCATATAGTCTGTTGGTATTGATCTAGCTGAACTGAGGAAGGGAGGGAGAAAATGGAGGAAAAGGTTTCTATTGCTATTTAGGAGTCAGTAGTGAGAGCCGGGAACTATGTAGAACTTCCCCATGGGGGCAAAAAAAAATAAAAAAGCACAGAGATGGACAGAAAAAAATAAAACAAAGCAAAACAAAACCACCACCACCACCACCACAACAACAACGACAGCAAAAATAAAAACCTTCCTCCTAAACCCCCTTGAGCAGATCAGAAATTTATGATATTTGAGATTTCCTGCAGAGTAGTGCATATCCAGGACTCACAAATGGGAACCCAGAGGAGTTTGTGCCCCCTGAGTTTATTCCCTGCAAATGTTGAGAGCATATTATGTTGTTCAGGGATATAATAAAGCCCTCACTGGTCAGAGGCTTGAGTGACCCTGAGAGTCCATTCTCCAATCTTGTTCTGCCTTATAAGTAGTAACCAGCTTCACTAAAATCAAACCAAAAGGTCAGGAGGACCCTGCAGTTAGGAGATATTTTCCAGTTAAAGTGATGGTTAAGTGGGACCAGGGTTAGGGCTGGTAGGGAAGAGACGAGCAAAATGTTGTTAATGTGTTTCTGAAATATCACTCCCACTCCTTTAAAAAAATCTCCAGTCAGGACTACATTTGAGTTTTGATTGCTCTACATCTGAATGACTACAATTTTCTCCCAGCTGCCATCTCTGGCTGGACTCTTCCCTCTCAAACCACTCCGCACATTATAGCCAGGTCAACTCCTAAAACACTGCTTTCATTATTTTGGCTTGCTCAATTATTCAGCAAACCCTTATTGAGTCTTAATTGTACAACTATATGTTCTCATCACCCACAAAGAATAAATTCTGGATTCCATATGCCTTTCGAAATGCATATCTTAATTTTCACCAACATGGATCTCATCTCTAATTTCATTACTTTCTGTGCACACCAACTTCATTCCCACAGCCATGCCTTCTTCCAGTTTGAAAGTTTTCTTCATTCTCACCCCTTCTTTGTTTTCTGACATCACACCACGGCAGTCTGTATTTCCTTCTTCCCAAAAGCCTCCTTTTCCTCCATTTTTCAATGCTCAGCTTTTATATATACATATACATACATAGCTAAAGCTCTCCCTCTACTATGAAGACTTCCATGTACTAGTACAGGCAACCCCAATGTGAATTCTTGTAGCAGAAACTATCTTTCTCTATTGCTCATTTTGGTGCATAATAATAGGCTAGTAATTTCCACTTAATTAGTTTTAGGATCTAATTACTAATCTCTGCAACAAGACTACACAAACTATAAGCTCCTTGTAAGCAGGTATTATATTTTTGATAATCAGTAACACTGTTAACTATTGTGACAGATATTAATTAAGATTATCATCATACTTGTTTCTAAATTTAAATTGTACCTCTTCCCTTTTTTAAGAGTCAAAAAAATAGTGACAATAAAGGGAACACAGTAAATATATCAACATACAATGGTTAATGATCTTCACTGGCTACAACAATATTGCATTTCTGTTGGTTCCTCCCCTTCTCACATGCAATATTTACTATTGGACATACTCCTCCCTAATGCCAACATTGCCCAATTAAATTTTACACTAATTAAGATTTGGATGTTGTTTGCACCAACCTAGAGGTAGATCAGCTATAGGGCAACTGAGACCAAGTTCAGGATATAAGATCTCTGAAAATTCAAGGAGCTAAGGACCACTGTGGGAAGCATAGCAAATAGTTCAACATGCAGTCAGCCAAGGTTGAGTGCTACTTCTTACAATTAGGGCTTGATAGCAGCATTACTTATTGTTGATATAATATTGTTATAGAGATATTTTTCTCAAAATATAACAACAACAGAAAGGGGAATGTGAACAACAGGACATGAAGATGAAAATCGAGGTCAGAACCGAGGACATCAGATTAAAATGTGAATGGATAATGAATCACTTATAAGATTAAAAATCAAATTTTGAATGGGAAAAAGGCATAGATAGAAGCATAGAGAACACAGTTCTAAAGATGGTATTCAGGGTTCCATGAAGGAAAAAATGAAGCAGATAGAGGGATAAACTTATTATATCTTTTGGATATGAGTATTGAGAGGTTTAAATCAGTCAAAAAGATAAAAATAACTTGGAGAGTTTGGACTGGAAGACTGAGAATAATAGTCAGGGATAGTGAATACAGTGACCTAGGTAGAGAGTGAGAATATCAGGTAGCCAGGACTATGACCTAAGTGAAAAGGGTGTAAGTAGAACATTCATTCATTCACTCATCCTACTTTTATTTATTGAGCTTATAAAATAATTTATTGAGCTATAACGGTGAACTGAGCAATAGATCTGGACTAGACTGTGCTTAACAGAATCCATAGTTAGTAAGGACTTAAACGATAAATGAGAGCAACTCAGGTGAGTAGGTAATATGAGTGAGTCCAGCATCTCAGTAATTGTGTATCAAGTACCTAAAACCAGTGTTAAGGCTAAACTTAGAACCAAACCCACTCTGTTCAAAGTATGAATTCCTCATATAGTCTCTGCTTATGAAGATATTGAGATTAACATGAAGGTGTCGCTTAAGCCCACAGCTGGGGTAAGCAAGCCTTCCTAGGAAGATGGGGTGTGTGGGTGTGTGTTTGTATACGTGGGCATGCACGCAACTGTGTAGGTTTTTTCCTAACAGGTATTAACCATAACTTTATAGGAAAGGAATAAATGATGAGGAGGATGATAATGGTGATTGTAACAGGAGCTAATGTTTGAGTGCTTCCTATATACCAGATATTGGCTAAAATATTTTACATTCATTAGATCATTTTCTCCCCACAATAATTTTATGACGATGGTATCATCATCCCCATTTTACAGATTAAGAAACTGATGTAGTGAGAATTAGGTTTTCCAAGCTCACACAGCTAGTGAGTTGGTAGAACCCAGGCAGTCTGCCCTCTTAATCACTCTGCTATGCTGCTTAAATCCAGAGGAACAATAGGAGGATTGTAATATCTCAGGTCAGAGCTTGTCTATTGTCTACATAATATCTTTTTACATTCCCATAAATATAAATGATTTGAGGATACTCTTACTAAAGCAGTAGCTCTTCTCAGAAATGTTTAACAATGGCATATTATGTTGTTCAAGAATATAATGAAACTGCAGTGGTAACAGATGAGAGGGATTTGGCTCTTGTGGACTTTAATTTTCATTATGCTATTTAAACCATAAAGAAATAGGCCAGCTGATATGGAAAGTGACAATTTTAGTTTCAGTCAGCCATGCTGTGTGGGTTCAGCTCTCTACCTCTTCCTCCTCCATTTCTCTATAGTGTGACATAAGGGCTAATAAGATGACTATAGAACACATTTGCCTTATGAGAAATCACAAGTTCTATTCTTACTGTGATTTTCTTAGCCATGATAATTCTGTTGGAATTTCTTATTAAGACAGCATGATGAATCCCAAGCCCAGGGATTCATCACGAGAGGGACCAAACAAAATACCAGCACCCTCCCGGTTAAGGAAGTTTGGACTCCAGTGTCCAATTCTGTAGTGTCTACTCTTTACAAAGTTGATTGTTAACGTAGGACTATGAACATAAAATTTTCATTAAGAAACAAACAAAAATCCATACTTAGCTTTAACTCTTTCTATATAACCTGTATCTTTCCAGGTACTAAGACTATTCAGTACTATTATTTTCATAAGTGATCTGCATCAAAACAGAGAGGGGGAAAAAGTAGGGCAAAGACTTACTGGCTATAGACTGACTGCATGTGTAAGTCTAAAATCCCTACTTTCTAGTCTCAACATGCTAGAAAAACCGACCTTAAATTTGGTAGAGAATATCTTCCAAGTAGACAAATGGGAACCTCCGACCTCTGAACTCGTCAGGGATTTCTGGCCCCTTTTACCATTTGACCTTCAATGAATAATATAGCCGCTTTTGGCCCTTAGCCTGTACTAGCTACAAAGGTGACTGATACCTGCCATATTTTGGGACAGCTTATCACCTCAGCCCCTGGAGTGATTGAGTATTTATAGACACAAAGATAGAAATATAAAGCGCGTATGTATAGGCAGGAGTCCCCTGGAGGTGGCGATTAGGACCAGGCAGTAATTTTAGCTTGAAGTTCCTATGACTTAAATAGCCACTTGAGCTCTGATCTTGCAGTTTACGATGTCAATAGAACCCCTAAATGAAATTACAGCCTTCTGATACGCAGCAGGATATCCTTTCTTTGCCATGCAATGTACACGGCCGGGAGAAATTGCTCTGTATACGGAGTTCCACTAAAGCAGAATTTATCATAAGGCTGCTCTGCTAAAATATCATTATGCTGTTATTCACTGGATAACACATCTAATGACTCGGGGTGCACTTGATAGCCATGTTTCAGTGAACACAGACGCACGCCCTGATGTGAACTGGGCACTCCAGTGCTTCAAAGCACTATCGATTTCAATTCTACCATAATTTACACCTGGCTTGTTTTGCCAATAGCTTGAACCCATGCTAACAGTGGAACATACACATACGAGTATTAGAGAAATCAGAAATGAACTGTATAGCAAAAATGCATGCAGCAAACATTCTAGGATTCTGCCTTTATAATAATCTCCCTTGATGCTAATTAAGTATTCCACATGGTTTTCTCTGTTATGCACGGGGGTTTCCTGTGTTAGCTCTGTCCCATGGCTGCTGGTGATAGGGAGGATAACCTCTTCCACTTGTACAAACTGTGGGTATTTTTGGGGTAGCATCTGGGTGCCAATGATCTTGGTTTCCCCATCATTTGGTACAACGACTGGCCCATGATTGCTGCTCATAATCATCATCTTCTCTAAGGCTCCTCTTCCTCTCTCTGTTCCATAAATGTCATATACCTGCTCCCTTTTGCTCTCTGTCAATAAATTTTCCTTGAGAAAAGTCCACTCCATAATTTTAACTGCTGCCGTAATGGTGACAATTCAGATGACTGCCCAACTTCAGTCTCTTGCAGACCTATCTTCAGCTTTCCTGACTAAATCCAATGGCCTACCAGGAATCTGGATGCCCCCCTGACATCTCAAAATAAACACATTCAAAAGCAAATTTATCATCTTCCCCAGCCTACAAAACCTGCTGCTCCTCCTCTGAGCTTTCCTTGCCTAGTTGTGTAAGGCAGAAACCTGGGAGCAATCCAAAATGCCTTCTTCTCTCAATACCCAGCCCGAAGGTTATTAGATTGTGCTAATTCTGTCTCTTCTCTCTTAAACGTGTCTCCTTCTCCCTATTCCCACAGTTACTGTCCTAGTTCAGGGCTTCATTGTTTCTTGTCTGAACAATTTCAGTTGCCTCCTAACTCATTTTCTTGCCCCATTCTCCCACTCCTCCAATCCATCCTCCAGCCTGCTGCCAGGGCGATCTTCCATAACACAGTTTGATCATTAACCTTCCATACTTAAAACTTTCAATGGCTCCCCAAATGCCATAAGATGAAGCTAAAACTTCTTTGCATGGTGATCAGGGCCCAACGTGATTGTTCCCGGACTACCTCTACAGCACCATTTCTCCCTCCTCCTCTGCTAAACATCAGTGACACTGATTCTCGATTCGCCATGCTATTTCCTCTTGAAGTGCCTTTGACCCTGCAGCCTTTCCTCCCTCTGACCATCTGGGAAAATCCGTCAAGGCCCAGAATGGATTCATTAGCTCTTCTGTGAAGCTTTCCCTGATCCTCTGCCTCAAGGTACATTCAGCTGAACCCACACTACTGCACCTCCAAAGTTCCTTGAACATCCTTCATTTACGATACTTAGCATATGGCATCATCCCAACTTGCTTGCTTATCTGTCTCTCCTGTGGAGCAACTTGAGGTCATGTCTTATTCATCTTCGTATTGTCCCTGACAAAGTCAAAACCCTCATGACAGCATATAAAGACCTACATGCTCAGGCCTCACCTTCTGTACATTATCCCCTACCATGCTTTTCCTTGCCTACTCTGATTCTGCCACAAACACTACTCAGTTATCAGTCAAACTTGCCAGATACATTCTCGTCCAGGACCTTTTCACTTGGTGCCACTGTCAAAAATGCTTTTGCCTAGATAATTATAAAATTTGTTTCTTCGAACTTCTCAAATGCTGCCCCCTCAATGAGGTATTCTTTCTCTCTCCAATTTAAAATTGCAACTTCACCCCTCACACACACTCTCACTCTCTCTCCTCCTTCGTTTTTCTCTGTGGCAGTTATCACTATCCAGCACGATATCTTTGACATATGTATTTGTTTATTGTTTTTCTTCCCTGACTTAAAAAGGAAGCATTATGAAGACAGAGACTTCTGTTTGTTTTGTTTACTATAGTATCCCCAGCCCTTACAAAAGCTCTGGGTGTATGGCATGTGCTCCCCTATAGATACTTGTTAATAAATGCATTGATCTTTAGTTTCTAGAATAATACCTGACACAGAGTAGGGGTTCAAAGTGCTTCTTGAATTAATAAATAAATGAGTGAGTGAATGAATTAATGTTAAATCCACACTTTATGAATGTGCTAAAGAATAGTCTTTGTAATCTGTTCCTCATAACACCACCAGTAAGTGTGTTGAGTGGGTAGTAGTATTCTCATTTGACAAATGAAGTAACTGTAAGGTTAGGAGCCTAAATTAAGACTGCATAGGTAGTTTAAGGTTTGCTACTCTTTTCATTTCAGTACTAAAAGGTAAAGACAATTCTTTGCACTCTGTTCATGATGTAGCTCTAACATTTATTACACTATTTTGGTTCCTCTTGACTAGGAAGGCAATTAACAGGAGGTGCAAGGTGCTAATACCTTTTATTACAATTTGTGTCTTTCCTTATGAGGTGCCTTTCATAAGACAGATCCTTTTCTTTCATTTTCAAAAGTGGATTAGGCACTCATACAATTTTGCCCCTCGGAGTGGTTTGTACATGGCTACCCAAGAGGACATCAGGCTACAAATCCTGCCAGAATGAACTGGAAGGTGAGTGTGGCACTTGTATCTTGAGGATGAACAGGTTGTTTGATGCCAAGTTTGTGCTAATGGAGGTGTCTTTAATGTGTTAACACCCAAAGGAGAACAAATTCAACAGCAAAACATTTCGGTTTTTGGCATGTCTATGGAGAGTTAACTTTCCATTGTTCAAGGGTTAATTATCCATTATGTGAACCTCTTCTCTTTCTCCCTCTGGCTGCTTACATCTAGGAATTCAGTTCACTAAAGGATAAGTAGGGAAAATAAAAAAGATGCAAATGAAACTACTACATTTCATTTATACACATTAGAAGCTCTAGAAAAGAATTTGGTGTAGGAAACAGAATTAGATGTAGTTTGAGGACTGCCAAGTTGACTGACCATTGACAACAGACAAAATCAAAGCACATTTTACACAATATCTTGTGTTTTTTTTTTTCAGTTATTGTTTATCAGGGTTGGTTTGTAGGATATGAAGTTACTCCCTGAATGTACTTCATGTCAGCCAGGTGCCATGTAAGGTGCTGGAATTTCTCTTCTCCTCTGATATCCCCAGAGCACTAACGGTGTCTTAGTGTACTGTGGCTTAATGAATGAAGCAGCACCAAGAGATCCCACCAATTTCTCTACTCATCCATGAGAAACAGCTGCACTTAGCTATCTTCGCTATTATTTGCATAAAAAGGGTCACTTAAATTAGTGTCTGTTAAGATAGGGCAAATGATTTGGCTGCCCTTCCTTTTGCCCCTTTCTTTATTGTGCTGTCTGGCCTCACACCCCCACTATCTGGTTCACAGGGCATTCTGAGGCAGTCTTTATGCCTGTCCATGTCTGACATCAGCCTGAGCTCCTTAGATGTTGCATTTGAAGAAAGGAAGAACCACTGGTTGACTGTAAGTGAGTAACTGGTAAGCTGGAGAGGCCTTTGGTCAGTATGATACATTCTAGGTGAGTCTGGTCCTTTCAGACTCCAGGAGTACAACAAGCTGGTATGTAGCCACCCTCAAGAGTCCTGGAAAATGGATGGAACTACTGCAAGTTCGAGACCCCATATTCTGTCAGGAATGCCCTGTGAGTTTTGGAAATTTGAGACTGTACCTCAGCAGACAGCAGCAAGTGCTATCAGCACGTCAGATCTGATATGGGAACTTAAGGGATTCAGGTAGAGAAGAATCTATTGATTTGTTTTCTGGACATAGCCCTTTTGTTATGATAAATAAGACATACACATTGCCAATGCACTGATGTATAGATACTCATTAATCACCTACTCACTGATCCTCCATGCAGACTGAGCAATTTGACATTGGTTGGAGGGAGATGAACATAAAATGTACTACCTGCCTTCTAACCACCTGTAGTTTCACATCTATAAAAAAACTTCAGTTCAAAGCAGTATATGACAAGTGCCAATGAAACCTAGAGATTTTTTTTTAAACCTAGAGATTTTTAAAATGCTATCCATGTCAGAAGGGGAAGTTGGCTTTTATTTGCATTATCATAAACAGCTTCAGAGAAACAAGTGTGACTTGGCAAGCCACGATATGGCTGGGTGTCTTAAAAAGGTGTATGAAAAATTATAGTTGCCGATGCTGATATGTAAATATAGCATCAAAGTATTTAGCGTAGAGATAAGTAACTGAGAAACTGGAATAAATTGGGACATTTTATATAAATTCATTCTTACAAAATAAAGTGAATTCATTAAATACAGCCTCAACTTTAAGATAATTAATAGCAATTTAATTTCTTTCTACTTAATTTTAACTACTTTATACACATAACAATTATTATTTTGAGATTGTACATAATAAAATTTAGGTTTATAACCTAACATGTATATTTGATAAAGGAGAATTACTCACCTTATTGGCTAACCAAATCTCCCCTTTGGTATCTATACTGTTCATAAATATTTGTACAAAATTTCTGTGTTGTCAGTGTGATAAAATGTCAGCTACATTTCACTTAAGGTCAATCTGCAAAACCTCTGATTGAATTCCAAAGCAAGTAAGCCTAGCCAGTAGTCACTCCTGTTTTCAGTGGTTGAATATAGGTATGCCATTATGCAAGCATATATGCACTTACAAGCTAACATACATACACATTCAGATGATACAATGAATCAACCCCTTCTTTTTAACTTCTGAAAATATGTATCTTTTTTTTTAAATTCTTATTTATTTATTTATTTATTTTTTTAAAAGATTTCACCTATTTTATTTGACAGAGAGAGAGATCACAAGTAGGCAGAGAGGCAGGCAGAGACAGAGGGGGAAGCAGGCTCCCCGCTGAGCAGAGAGCCCGACGTGGGGCTCGATCCCAGGACACCGAGATGGTGACCCGAGCCGAAGGCAGCCGCTCAATCCACTGAGCCACCCAGGCGCCCCAGAAAATATGTATCTTTTTAAAGGAATCATAAATATCAAAAAGCATTTTTAAATAAATAAGAATGATTTCTTATTGGTGTGATCATAAAGCGATGTCATTTTTGTCTAATTGTGACTGCCTAATTAAATGAATGTAACATGCAGAAAGCACTTATAGCTAAAATGTGCACACAGGAAAATATACACTCCACGGCATACATCCTCTGAAATGACATTACAGTTTTTTGCGATGACCACTGAAAAACTGAATTACTGATAGTATGCTATTAAGGTTTGTAACACAGGCATTGAAAAAAATCAGGTATTAATACAACAATTTAAACAGAAAGAAACACATCATTATATTGCCTTTCAGAGATGAACTGATCATATTTGGACTTATATACTCCAAATTAGCCGCTGAATTCTTCCAGAGCCACGTGGACCTCCAGATCTTGCCAATAATAAGGAAAATCTCTCTGGCAGGTTATATTTTTAAAATGTCACCTCTTGGGATACACTCTTAGATATTCATGTTTACCTATTCTCTGCTTAAAAATGCTCAGAAAATTTTACATATTAGATGTAGGAGATTTCAACATCAAAATGTTTTCAAAGTGTTAGAGATCCAGCCTGCCTTTGGTGTAGTCCTAAATAGACATCCTTACCAGAGACTTACAGATAATTCTCCTGGGAATCTACAGCCCGAGTGTTAACTGTGTGAAGTTCAACCCACTACGTAGGTCTTGGTGGTAAAGGGCTAAAAACTCGTTACATTTTTTATACTATATTTTAAAAATTTTAACACCATTTTCCTATTCAATTTTTCTTTAGAAAACAAGACTAATGGAAAACCCCCAAGAGACATTTTAACATACAAATAGTATGGCCATAATTAGCATGTCTAAGTGAAATAGGCGAACTTTACCATTACGTACCACTGAAATGTTTATCATACCTATCCTAATAAAATGTGGAGACCGCTTCCTATCATGATGACATGGGAGGAATTTGGGGTGCCTCACAAATCACAGGTATCGTGATATGAGCCTGACTCTGTTCTAGAGGTCATGATAGTCCTTGATGAGGCTGTAGCAGGGGTCAGCCTCTACAGAGAACTTTAGATATATGAGCAAGTGTGAGTTCTCTGGTTAAGAATCTGAATTGTCCAGAGTAGCAGACAAAATTCCAAAGCTAAGTACCAGTGGAATATGTTGGATGACTGCACCAGCTTGGACAAGGGTGCACACAGCAGGCACACACAAAACACATCTGGTTCAATGTAAAATCGACAATTGCTACAGCATTTTCAACTTTTAGGAGGAATCTACTGGCAATGCGTTAACAGCAAGGACAACTAAAACAATAAAATTAGCATCTCTTTCCAAATATTTAAGAACATCGAGTAAGCGCCCCTTAGGCTGGGTTGTGGTTCTTGAAAGTTTTAGCCTATGAGAACCATATTGGGAACATCAAAGACTCCTCCCTCCTTTCCAAAGAGCAATTTACTTCAGATGCTGCCATACACTCAAATGCTTTTATGGCCACCATGTTTTTTTGTTTTGTTTTTTTTTTTATTATTATTTTTTTCACTTCTAATATTTTGGAATATGCCAGATTCTTGAAATTGGAAGAAAGACAAGAAAACATGGTAAGATCAAATATCTTTGACAAGCAGTAAAGTAGGCACCTGATGGCAAAGGGCAAATACACATTCCAGCTGAAATTCCACTTCCGGGGAGAACGTAAGTTATTTAGTAAGGGCATGGAAGGCACACATTGGCTCTGAAAGCTCGTCTGTTGATTCTTCTGCTAGTCTCATATCAAACAGGATGCAACCACCCCCATTCCATTCCTTCGACAACGTCCCAGAGCACACTCAATCAGAGTCTCTTATATTGAGGACAATACTATATTTGGGTTTAATACTGAGAGGACAGTCATCTAGTTTTCCTAAGTCAGGATGATAAATTTCCCTGGAACCAAATAAGGATTCTCACTGCATTCTTCTATTTGATACCATGAATGCAGAAGAATAAAGAAGAGGGTGTGACAAATAATATTTTCCAAAGGTCGGGTGAGGGGAGGTTCCCTCACATTTAAAAGCAACCAGTTCTTAGCAAAGCAATCTTTAGAAGAACAGTATTAACAATATTCCTTTGCTATGCATCTACTTTTCTTTCCTGCTTAGCTGGGGAGGTAAGTATTCTGAGCAGAATGTAAATGTCCAGAATAGAGATGAGTGAAGTTGGTAGAGAGAAACTCCAAATGAACGATGAGTCTCACTTTCATTTCCCCCTCTTACCACCGCGAGAGCTACCTCCCTACCCTCACACACTCACCTACCTTCCTCCTCCCACAAGCATGTTTGCTAGGCATGTCAAGGCTGACATCCATCGGTGGCAGCATGAAGCCTAAGCCTGCAGGATCCTCCTGAGAACGGACTCAAGGCTCTGCCATTGTCTACAGAGTGCTCTCAGCTGTGCACACTAAAATCTTCATCATTCCGTTGAATTGTTTGGTAGCGTTTTAAAAAAAAATGTATATTTTTTTTTAAACACCCTTTATTTCCTGACTGCCTCAGAGACACCAAGAATAGAATCCTTGACACATCAAATTCTGGAACCTCACCACTCACCAGGACTGTGGTTCCTGATCCCAAGGAGTGTCGACTGAGAATCAGCACAGTCTCTTGAGAGTGTCCAGGCCTGGCTGCTAAGCTCCCTGCTCTGATTAGTTTGTCGAGTTCACAGTGTTCCAGAGTGCTGAAGCACAGAAATTAGGGAGGGGAGGTGGAAGGAAAATCACTGGAGCCTCTTACGATCTAACTTCCACTAACTGAGAGGAAATGTCTTATAAATAAACAACAGCAAGAGAAACAAAAAAAACCCCATCCCGTCCTGCCAGAGGAATGTACATTATTGTCTCCCGACGGAAAACTTTACACCACACCAGAATGCAGCCATGTCTCCTGAAACTACCTCCCTCAAAACAGAAAGGAAAAGAGAATCAAGGAAAAAAAAAAAAAAAAAAAACAACAACACACACACACACACCAAAAATGATTTTTTTTATCCCCTTGAATTCTGTTGGGAAGTTCATGTGAGTTCCCAGTAGACAAACTAAACGAAGCAGTTTCAACAGTGTCACTGTTCCAGGATTTCTTGCAGAGCCTGCTTATTAGCAAAATTTCATTTCTGCCCAGATCATTGCTGTGCCATCCGGACATTTTCAGAAGGGAAGTTCAGGGAAGCGGGGGAGGGTTCGACTGTGGAGGAGAGGAAGAAGAGAGGACAAAGGAACACTCCTGATGAACCGGAATGCCCTGGCCACGGCCACGGCCATGAGAAAGCCAGCCCCCACCCACCGCCCGACCACTGCTTGTTGAGGACTTGGTGATGCAGTGTGTGTAATCTACTTACTCTTTCTGCTCGGGAGGCTGAGGTTCCTACATTTCCAGCTCATGCTGGACTGTACCGTAAGCAACAAGTGAAATGAGTTCAGTGATCTCATTCTAGTCCTTCGACTCCTGTCCACATCGCTAAGCGACTGCACAGCTTGGCACAGGCCAGGATGAGTCAGCAGTCTCTGGTCATGAGAGGCCAGGCCTGGAATAGCAGGGGGGTTTAGGTCAGGAGCAAAATGAAGCAGAAAGGCAGTCTAGATGGCAGGGCTCGGCTCTGCGATACACGGAGATGCTGCAGGGCAAAATGAAAGAGCCTCCTCGGCTGGGGGGGGGGGGCGGTGTGGGGGGAGATGGTAGGATTGCAGAAAAAGGAGCAGCCAGGGAAAAACTGCCAACAGCTGCCTACCAAACACAACAAGAGCAAATCAAAGTATCACAGTTAGGAAAAAAGGGCACTGTGAGAGCCCTGGAGGAGAAAAGAGGCTCGTTAAGATTTCTGGAATACCTTTTTTTTTTCCCCCTCCATGTGCTCCTGCACTTGATTTTGATTTAAGAACCAGTGGTTACCTATACACTATCCTGGCATTTTGATATTGCTTTCCCAATTTGGTAAGTAGCAAAACAAAAAATTAAAGGAAAGCCCTGCTGTTAAATAACAAAAAGAAGCTTCCTACTCCATAAAAGAATGTAATTATATAAAAGGACGTACATTTGAGTCAATAGTGTCCTTGTATAACCTGTGAATACTGGTCACAAAATGGCTAAAGAGAAGTATTCCTTAAGTCAAGCTTGGGTGGGAGTAAGAGAAGAGCTGAGAGAAAAGAGAGGGCCAAGTTCAATGACAAAATGCAAGGGACATATGACATGGTGTCCGTACTTCTACTCAGTGGGGTCAGCATAGATGTCCATCATAAATAGAGGCTTCCCACCAACATGAGTTTCCAACATCTCTCCCTCTGCAGTGTTGCCGTAATACACTAAGAGGAGAGGGAAAATAAACTATCAGAGGGAAAGACAAGGTTCAATGTAAAAAATTAGTCAGTAACAGACATTTTGTTTGAGAGGAGGCAAACTGCCCTATGAGCCAATGGATAGGGAAAAATATTAGTATCTGAAACAACCTTAGAGGAGCCGTATCTGGATAAGGAGATTGAGGTGGAGACCGAGAATTATCAGCAAATAATAGTGATGACTCAAGTCAGATGGTGTGTAGCAAGAATGGCATGGGAAGAGAAGATCTGCAGAGCTGGGAAACACTAATAAAATATTTCTTTGACAAGGAATAATAAGGACTCAGTATACATTCCTAATTTTTATGTCTTAGAGATGCATACATATGTAAGATGTGTAAGAAAATGGAGAGTAAATCAATTTAGTTTTCATTCCAGAGTGTAATATGTTATTTCAACACATCTTTGTTAAATGCTCAGCCTTGGGCAGATGAACTTTCTAGCCTCGGTCTTCTTGTCTTTGAAATGGAATACTATCACTGTTGAATTATTTATAAGGACTGAATCAGCGTTTGTCGGTCCTTTTCATAGCAGTGTCTGTCACATGGTAACAGACTCAATAAATTGGTATTGCTTTTCTTTGATTATCATTTTCATAAGTGCCCACCGAAAGAGTCACTTCCAATGTTATTCCATTGGACTGAATGGAACCCATATGAAGGCCCCAGTAAAATGAGTTGGGTAACACTCCTCCGAGAACGCTGCTTTGAAAAGCTCATTTCTGTCTGGGGGTGTTAAACATTATCCTTGAACACAGAGAATGCTGAGAATCTATTATGTTAAAGTCCCAATTTGGGGTATCTATATTGTCAAAGCAGTTTGAAGCTTAACAGTGTCCAGTAACTAGGAGCCGAAAAAAGAAAAGAGGGATTTTTAGAAGGTTCTCCAAAAGCAACAGGATAAAAGTGCTATTGGCCTTGACCGCATGATGAGGGTTTTTTACCAAAGGGGAAAACTTAGTCCGGTTGATCATCCCAGCCTAATTGATTAATTGTGGGTCTGACCATCTGGCTGATGAATGCTGACACCCAGCAGTGATTACTGTGTAACACAAATCCGGATGTGCTCTCCCTGATGCCTCCCACAATAATGGCAACTCAGAACTTAAGGTTAGTTTATTCAGGCCTCTTGGCTCAATCTCTTCATGGAACAGTGGTTGCGGCAGGGAATATTTTACTAGACCTGGTCAAGCATTATCTTCTCTTATTTCAGTTACCTCCTCCTTCCCAACTCCACGCCTACCCACTCCTGAGTCCTCTCTTGTCTATAATCACTTTTCATGCAAAGCATTCCATCTGTAGTTTTCATCATACTGTCGGATTCTCTCATTTCCGGTTGCTCTATTCTGAAAAATATTTGGTTTAAAAGACCTGTCCTGCTTATTTCACAGGGAATCCTGTTGAGATGTTTTTACTGTATCTTCTTTGCTACTCTTTTGCTTTAAAGAAACCTGTGCTTCCAAATTCTATATATATATTCCACCTAACTCAGGAGCCTGATTAAAAGGCCCAAATGTTGTTCAAGTTCTCCATGAGGTTAATAGAACACAAGGGTTAATAGAAGATAATTCTTATATCTTGAACCTACTCTGTTCCTCAGTTAGGAGTGTCTTCTGGAGAAGACTCCAGAACATATTTCACTGCTAGAGAAGGAAAGTTAGGCTCCTGTAAATCACAGGGATCAATAGCAGTGCCACCAATCCATAGCTGGGGGTAACCTGCATGCAGGAGAGTTTGCCAAGCAAATCAAATCTGAATGCATAAATATAAACCCTGGGAGATTATAACCGAAGATTTTATTATTTTTCGTGGGAAGGCACGGGGGAGTAAAGGGACACAAACTGTCTTGCACAAGCTTGGCCAATGAGTCACAACCGAGCAGGATCATCCATTTCCCCTCTTTTTCCCAGACTGATTTCCATCTCAAAATTCATCATGCTTCTTGTTCCCCACAGATGCTGAATTCTTCTATGTTCCAGGCTGGGTTAGTGTTAATTTTCAGTAGAGGATGGCAATAGCACACTGAACTGCAGAGTTCCAGACTGGGAACTGGGAAATGTTTCTGGCCTGGCTGTCGGTAAACAACTATGTGTCTAGGGCAAGTCAAGTCCCTTAACTCCCCATGTCTCAGTCTCTTCATTGAAAAATGATAGGGTAGGACCACATGAGCTCCATGGTCTCTGCCAATACTAAGATTGTATGGTCCTATAGCTCATTTCCTTTTTCTCTCTGGCATCGAATGCTCAACCACTCTGCTTATAGTCCTTTCTCTGCTCTCAATTACTGATGGAAAAATAGCTCCTTCATTTGCTGCCCGGTATTTGGTATTTGTAACCCCCCCTCCCTTTTTGATGCTAGCTATTTGGAGTCAGAAACACGAATCTAACCAGATAGATGCTTTAAATGTGAAGGCGTTTAAGGAGAATAGCTTTCCCATGTAGAGCATTTAGTGTAGCTCTGCATGGAGGAAGCCAGCCATCCAAAAGTGGAGCAAAGGGGCCAATTCACAAATGAGAGGAAGCCTTTCATAATAAGAGTCTCCAGACTCTTCAGTTTCGATAAAGCTAAACGCTACCAAATTCCAACCACTTTTCTAATCAATCTCAGACATCATCCCAGACACTTAGGACTACAAATTTGAGGCCCAGCACTGGCAGTGATGCAGTTCTTATTTCACCTCCACCACGTATTGCCAAGTAGGATTTAGGATGGCATAGTAATAAGAGCCAAGAGGACAATCTGTCATTTATTTTCCTCCAAACTTTTCGAAATTTCCCATTTGGGCTCTGTTTCCCAGTTTTAATTTGGTAACTGCCATTTTTCAGCATTTCTTTTAACAGGTTACTAATAATTTCTGATACAGGATCTCATATTTCATTTTGTGCTGCTAGAACTGCTGTTAATATTTCATCTGCCTTCACTTCAGCTCGGAATAAAGGCTGCTAGGTGGTGGATACACTATTAACACTTTGGTTCTGGGGACTGGGTCATCAGTGTTCGTCCAGTTTTGTTCATATCTTGTTGGGTACAATGAGAGATTGCCTGTCTCAGAAATAGCTCAGGGCAGGGTGTGGTGCACATTTTAGGGATATTTCAGAGTTGTTGTTGTTGTTGTTGTTCCCTGCCCCCCTCCCCCCGATATTTGATGAAAACAACAAAAACAAGTTTTTGTGTTTGTTCTCCCAGGGAACTTGCTATCTGCTTTAGCGGTAGTGTTCTAGAAGCAGAGGGCAGTGGTTAAGAACCAGGGCTCACAGGAAAATCTCGGTTCAAATTCTGGCTCTGAAACTTACCACACATACCATGTCAGCCAGTTCCTTAACTTTTCCAAGCCTCTGTTTTCCCACTGGTAAAATGGGGATAATAATAGCATCCACCTCTATTGCTATGAGAATTCAATAATTTAATGTAAAATGCTAAGAACTTTCTGAGTTCTCAGTAAGTGATGGGTATCATTATTATCCTAACATTAATAATACACCAATTCACATCGTAGTGTTACTTTGCAACATCTTTTCAAGATCAGCGAGTTACTTTTGAATCTAGACCTTTGTGATTTGTTTTATTATAGCTCCCATATAAGAAATTCTGTGATATCAAGTAAAATATTTAAAAAATGGTCCTTAAAACAATATATAGTTTAAAATAGTATATATATAAAATAGTATATAAAATAGTATATAAAATAGTATATAACATATAACTATATAATAGTATATAGTTTAAAATAGTATATAACATAGTATATAATAAAATAGTATTATATCATTTTTCAATCTAGCATCAGATTCTCAAAGGTTTTTTTTTTAAGATTTTATTTATTGTTTATTTACTTAACAATGAGAGAGAGAGAGAGAGCAAGGATAAGCAGGAGGAGTGGCAGAGGGAGAGGGAGAAGCAGGCTCCCACGGAGCAGGGAGCCTGATGCAGGGGTCGATCCCAGGACCCTGGGGCCGAATGAGCCACCCAAGCACCCTCTCAAAAGTTTTGATTTTCTAATAGCCAGGCTTAGATAAGGTGTCTTATACCAATGTTAATCCATTCCATAAAGTGATGGCTTATCATATTTACTTTTCCATACTCCCAAAGAATACAGATTATTCTAATATTCTTTGGGTATGTATTAGTCAGGGTCCATTAGGAGAGAGAAACCACACAGCAATTTGAACAGGAGAAGTTTAATATAAAGAATTATTAACTATAACAGTGGATTGCAGTAATGAGGGAGTAGCTAGTAAGAAGTAAAGAGAATTCTAAATTATATAAGAATAGCAAATATAAGGAGCAACGATTACTTGTAGGGCTGAGAATCAGTACCCAGAGAGAGTCCCCTCCGGTCCTGTGGTGGGATCCAGATCTTGGTGGACCAGGCACAGATATTGATGAATGAATAGCAGGGAAGTTGCTAGAGAGCTGCATTAGCAGATCTTGCTGGAAATCTGCACTGTAGGGAACAGAGAAGCTGTTCACAGGGAGATGTCTCATCGGAGGCACGCTGCTACACAAACTACCCAGTGTGTGTGTGTGTATGCATGCATATGTGCATGTGCATACACACGTGTGCTGGGTGCTGGGGGAGGCTGCTGGTCACTGGGCCCTGGAGAAGCTACGTGTTCTTCAGCTGCTGGACACTGAAGCAGCTGTGCGTGCTGCAGGAGCCAGGCCCTGGAGAAACTATGCACACTGCTGGACTCTGCCAAAGGAATACCCAGGAACCAGCAAGCAAAACCTCTTCTTCCTGTAATGTCTCTCTGGACCCACTACTGACAAAGTGCACTCACACTAGCTTGAAAAAGAAATATATTTAAAGGACTCAGATATGTTTTTGTAGAGAAGTAAGGAAGGGTAAATTTGGGCTGAAGAGGCAATGCAATAACTCAAAGTTATCATTATTTGCTCACATATTTTATAAAAATACTCACTTTGCTGATTATAATCCAAAGCTCTCAATTTACTATAATGTTATTCACCTTTACTAATAAATTGACTCTGCATAGCTAAATGAATACTGTCAGAGTAGCAATAGTCAGGGCATCTGGGTGGCTCAGTCGGTTAAGCATCTGCCTTTGGCTCAGGTCATGATCACAAGGGTCCTGGGATTGAGCCCTGCATCAGGCTCTCTGCTCCTCGGGGACTCTGCTTCTCCCTCTTGCTCTACTCTCCCTGCACCATTCTCTCTGTGTCTCAAATAAGATCTTTTTTTTTTTTTTAAAGTAACAATACTAGTATTTGTATAATAACCTTTTCCCCTCAAGTGCTGCTCGTGTGTGTTTTGTTTATAATTTATAGATTAAGAAAAAGATGTACAGAAATGCTAACCTATTGACCTAAATTTATGCATCAGTGAGCCCAGTCCAGAGTTTCAACTAAATGATAATCAGAGAGTCATTACAAACAACCCACAGCTTCAAGAGAGGTAAAAACTGTCTCAATGATCATTTTTAAAATTTTTTTCTTTTCTTTTTATTGACTCAAGAATCCATATTTGCTGTTGACTCATTTTTTGGGGTGGGGGGCAGGGGGAGACTGTTAAGTATAGGTTGATATTTTTCAGAAAAATGGGTCATGTATTTAGTAGGAAATTTTTCCTATGGTTCTTGTTTTAATATCAAATAGAGAAACATCAGAAAATGACCAATTTGGTGCACTTCTAAAAGTGATCACTCTTAGAACTGGTTTTACTTATAGCTAAGGAGGTATCCTGCTGAAACACTGACGCTATTTAACCTGATTCCTTAATTCCTTTAAAAAGAGGCCTGAGGGCACCTGGGGTGGCTCAGTTGGTTAAGTGTTTGGTTCTTGATTTCAGCTCAGGTCAGGATCTCAGGGTCCTGGGAAGCAGCCGTACATGAGGCTCCCTGCTTAGGTGGGAGTCTCCCTCTCCCTTTACCCTTCCTCCCCACGCTCCCCCCCACTCCATTTGCACATTTGCTCTCTCTCTCTCAAATAAATAAATAAATCTTTAAAAATAATAATAACAATAAAAATAAAAAGAGCCTGAACCTTTTATTCTCTAATAAGAGGTAGGGTTTTAAAACACAAAAGAACATTAGGAAAGGTTGTGTTGGTGAGGGGCCGAAGACACAGAAAGCAGTTCTAGTGAGAAGCGGGTCCTGTGGAGAGGAGACTGTCACCAGGCTAAGGCCACAAAGCATGTGTCTCACTCATTTACCGATTTTTCCCCATGCCTGGCCAGAAATAGTACTGTCTGTGCTCGATGTTATGGGAAGGACCTGTTTGCTTCCTCACAGTTGTGTTTTCTGAAAACCAGTGGTTCGCTGAGCAAAGCAAGCCTCCTCAGGCTGTCTCTCAATCGCTGCCAGCTGGAGGCAGTTGTCTTTAGGATGTGTCTCCTCTGTGTTGTGTATAAGGACTGAGGATAAACCTAATGACCCTACATACAGTTGATGCCTACCTCCCCAACAAATAGACACACACATCTCCCTTGTGATTCCTGAGTCCAAAGGGGGATAATCACAAAGGAGAGCCGTGAATCCATGTGAGTCAGGCAGGCGAGTCCGTTTTATTTTAGTTTGCCCTTCTGTTCAGCAGGCTTTTCTGCTCTGACCCACTATACTTACCCTGTCGGCTGCTCTTACTAGCAACATGCCTTTTTAATCAGCCTTCCTGGGGTCTGCATTTGATTACAGCATTTGTGTTCTATTTTGATTCTTTTGTACTGTGCCCTGTGGTGTTAGCTTGAAAGGTGTTATTTATAAAATGAAATTCTATTGTATTGCCACTTGGATTCAAAGAGGACATATAATATTAATGCAGAATGTATTTAATAATATCTTGAATCTATTAAATCAATTTCTTCATGAGAACACAGAAATAGGGGGGAGGCAAGTTGGTTAGCAACCAGGTAATAGGATTTAAGATTCACCTGAACTTTCCTTTACAAGCACTTGTGAAAGCCGACACAAGAATCATTCTCTTAATGTCAGGGTTTCCAGAAGGAGGAGACTACCTTTCCTCAGTCAGCCCAGTGCGGTGTGCACCTGTTTAAACATTCAATTGTGAAGGCCAAACATTTTCCTAGGCCTCAGATGCAAATTTTTTGACTAAGGAAACCATGAGATGAAACACAGATATGACTTTTTTACTATCTAGAAGACTTACGTAAAGAAGGAAATATAATCACCTGTTTCCAAGGAGCTGCTTGCTAGAATTGTAAAAAAAAAAAAAAAAAAAAAAAAAAAAAAAAGAAAGAAAAGAAATGGGAATAAAAAAAAAATAATAATAAATTTCTTATGTTCCTGACACCTCTTGAAAACAGACTAGAAAAATCCTAGCGATACCAAGACTGGAGGCAGAGTTTTCAGGGTGGCATGTTTTGAATGATGTTCTCACCTGGCTTAAGTTGAGGTTTCTTTATGGCTGCTGGTCCTCTGTAGTTTGATTAGATTGATGAAGAAGTCCCCAACTTCTTTTCACTTCTAATTTTATTTTATTTTTTAAAAAAGATTTTATTTATTTATTTGAGAGAGAGAGTGCACACCCATAGTGGGCAGGGGGAGAGAGAGAAGCAGACTCCCCGCTGAGCAGAGAGTCCAATGTGGGACTGATCCCAGGACGCTGAGATCATGACCCAAGGACCTTGAGATCATGACCTGAGCCCAAGACAGACACTAACCGACTGAACCACCCAGGCACCCCCTTTCCACTTCTAATTTTAATGCACACCCGACACTGAAACATTATAGCATGGTATTACTGCTTCCTTATCACAGTGTTGCTGCACAAAGGCCGTTCTTGCCCTAAACCTTTTTCCCTCTGTTGATACAACTGAAATCATCAATGGCTAAGCTGTTTTTTGAACAGGGAATAAGGGAGGATATGGTGTGGAAGACAATTTAGCAGTTGGGCCCTACAGAACTTCCAAAAAGAAATTGTTGCCCTCAAGTGAAGTTGGCTGTGCAGCCTTGGGTGACAATGCCTAGATTATCATGCTCTCACTCACTGCCTCAGTGTAGGACTCCGGGAAGCCTAGGATCCAGTTTCTAATCCCCAAAATGGGAATAACTATATTTATCCTTTTCTACATGCATTGGGCTTCTTTAGGGATGAAGGAGATAATAGTTCTGAAATGCTCTAAACTCTTTGAAGTGAAGGTAGGATACAAATGCACATTATTAACATGATAGTTCAGACCCTTTTTTGGGTTCTTCAAATCTAGGTATGAAAAGCATTGACAAATGACAAAATTTGCACCCCTCTGGGAATAAATTATATACCCTCGTTCATAAATAACATCCCAAACATAAGGAGCTAGGATGTGTTGGGAAATAGACATTTCAACCTTGACAAGCTTCAAATTGTAAGCTATTTACATAAAAAGATCATGTTATTCACCTCTGTATCCATCTAGATTCTACCATATTGGTTTGCATTATGTAAATGTTTCACTAATATTTCTTGAACTGAAACACGAGATCATACAGTTTTAGAGCTGAAAGTAGCTAGAGATCGCACAAGTCTAGTTAACTCATTTGGCAGAAGATAAAACTGATGCACAGATGAATTAAATAACTTATTCAAGTACAATATTAGCAATGTTACAAGTCTTTGGAGGAGTTGTTAAAGATCTGCCACCGAAAATACATCACTAAATCAATTAAAACAAAATAGGTATTCCTTTGTCACATAAGAAGTACTCTTCAGCTCAAATAAACCTTAAGTCTTCTAATCTAACCAGGGAGGCTGAAGCCTAAAGTAACAAGTAAACTTCACTAAATGGCCATAGACCATAAGTGTGCTAGAAATGCCAAGTAACTAAAGTTGCCTATTTTAATACTGTGCCAATCCCCCAATCTGTTGCCATATTTCTCAGGTAAAATCAAGGTTGTACAAACAAAAGGTAATGTCAAATCTTTGAAATTATGTGGGATTCATGAAGGTGTAATTCAAAAATGAAATTATTTTTATCTATTATTTCAGTCTGCTATTCAGTCATGTTGTAGACTGTAAACCAAATTTAAATTCTAGGTTTGGGGAAATAAAACAAGAAACATTGTCCTTTGTTAAATTAAAAAAAATAATAAAAAAAAAGTCAGGCCTATAGCAAGAAAGGCAATTTCCCTTTGGTGGAAGTTATTTGTATAGTATTTGCAGAAACGAGTTTAATGCTTGGCTTAGTTGTCTGGTTAAGTTAGCACCATAACAATAAAAGCCAATCAACCTATCCTTTTAACTGATTTGATTTCTTCTTCTTCTTCTCCTTCTTCGTTGTCTTCTTCTTCTTTTGGAATGGTATAATTTTTTTCCTTTCTTTTATCTTGAATCAATCAAAACTTTTAAATTATTAATTAGAATGTAAATAATTTGTAGCCAGGGTTATTTTCATAATCTCCTAAAAACTGCAGGAGGGTGACTGGCATACAACAGGCACTGAATAAATGTAAAATTTCAATTGTTGTAGTCATCTAGGAAATCTCCAATGAGTTACATTTCATTTTTCCAAAGCTCCTAGCACACTGGAAATCCCTGAAGGTCACAGAGAGCAGAACTTGGAGCAAAAAGGAGCAAACAACAGCAGCAGGCTTGGTGCTTCTAACACGTGGAGGGCCTGTCAGACACTGCTGTTTGTGTATTACCAAAATTGGATTCCAGAAACATAACCAGGCTTTCACAGATCAAGTTCAATTTATTAACTTGGCATTTCTGCCTCCAATTCTTGCTCTACCTTGCTTAGGCATCCCAGGTTCCAATCCCTCCCGACAAGTATTCTAGAGTATAGCTGGTCTGTGTTAGTGTTTGCCTTTATCCTGGTATTGTCAAGGGAGTCCTAAATTTTAAATTTTCTCTTCTATTATCTCTATAATTTGTGAAGTCATGTCTGGACTTCTGGGTTGGAATATTACACATTCATTTACTATGATTCAATAAGCATCTACTGTGTGTGAGACACCAGGAAAATAAATAGAAATAAGACTTACTTCCTGCCTTCAAAGAACTAAGGAATTCATAATGTAGTGGCTACTTCCCAAACACAGAATATATGTTCCTGCTTTTAAGGTTTTGTTCTTACCTTAGTTACCTTATTATTCTTTTATTGACCTAATTGCTTTAGTTACCTTGTTTTCTACCTCAACATAAATCATTTTGTAGTTTTTGTGTTCTACATTAACTTTTCTTTTGTTTTGCCTATACAGCTAGAGTTGACACTCTTGTCTACCCAATCCCCATTCCCCCAATTCTTCCTAGCTACAGACCCCTATTTTGTTCAGAATGGCAATGTGCCCAGTCCTGCATGATGAGTTACGATATTTCTGAGCCAATTATGACAAATCTGTTCCCTGATTTCCTTGCCTCCCTAGCAACACAAAGGGTGGCTTTGGGACCCAGTTCTACACAGTAAAATCTATGTGGCAATCTGCTGGCTTCTGAGAAAGCATTTTCTTTTTTTGATAAAGGTAGAGGTAAAAGGCAATCCTCTGGCATCTCCTTTCTTCCCTCTCTCTCTCTCTCTTTTTAAAGTTTTTATTTAAATTCCAGTTAGTTAATGCACAGTGTAATATTAGTTTCAGGTGTACTATAAGTCATTCAACACTGTTTACAATACCTGATACTCCTCCCCCTCTTCCTTCTTTGAACAAAGACATGATGCCTGGAGTTGCAGCAACTATTTTGTGATCCTAAAGCAATAAGCATGAACAAAGGCAAAGAGAATCCCAGAGATGTTGGCCCTGGCTTTATCACACACCAGCGACTCCCTACCTCTGAGCTTTCTGTTCTGTGAGAAACACAAACCCCTATTTGTTTAAGCCACTCAAATCAGTATTTCTGCTACTGAACAGATTTCTCACCAAGAAAGAACTTTCATAATTTAAATCATCCGAACTATTCTTCCTAACAAGATGGCAAACACTGGTTATATTCTTGGCATTTAATAAATACTTATTAGCTTCACATCTTGATAATATACACTAGACATTCAATACATGTAATGAAATTCCTATTCCAAAAGCAAAGGGGAAAATCATAATTGTACTAAGATATGAAAAGAGAATTAAACCAGGTTAAAAGAGAAAAAAAAAAACACTTGAATCTAAAATAAGATGTTCTATGAGAAGAAACTGTTACAACCAATTCAGTTACTCGTATAGTAAAAGAAACTTTTAAAAGTTTTCCAAAATTAGTAGAAATGTATTTTAAGTAAGAAGTAAAACATTAGAATAAGCCCCAAAGGGATGAATGTTTTAAATAAGAGATCATGTAAACAAGATTTTCATTAAATACGAAGAAGACAATGCAATGCAGTTCCAACTGTATTAAAGCTAAGTGAGGAAGCAGCACTTGTTAAATATCACTCATAAGGAGACACTTTCTCTGTCCCTCAGGTAGCATGACTGTGGCTCACCCAAAGGCTCAAGTCCTTAGCATGCTAATTAGCTTCCAAAATCTTTCACCTGAGGTTTAACCCCTGTCTAAGGAAATTGTTATAGCCCTTGCTTTTGGAGAAGAGACTACAGAAGTTGGGAAAGAAGCTATTTTCAAGCCTTCCAAATATTACAAGTTAATGGGGAACTCTGGAGAGAATAAGTAGCTTTGGGTCTTTTTAGGTTAGTGACCTTAAATATAAGGTGTGATTTAATCAGAAGCCAAAGTAATCATAGCAGGAGGTGGGGAGAAAGACTCAGAGCTGCCTGGCGTTAGGGAGGACTTTGGTGGCCGCTTTCAGCTGGAGCTCAAACTGCAGGATTCTGTCAGAGGCTCCACAAACAAAGGGCTGCATTATGTAATGCTTCTTGTATTCCTTTGTGAACTATTCCACAACAAAGTTTCATTAGTCCTCCCTCCTGTCCCCCAGACTTTTGACCACTTTCAGGCTGCAACTTGTCCAGAAGGGGAACTTTCTATCTTAAATAAAAATTTAAAGTGTAAAAAAACAACAAAACAAAACAACAACAAAACAATGGACATTTTTTCCAGGAACCAAATGAAATTAATTTGAACTTTATACAGGCTGAGAAAATACTTCTTAAGCTAGGTGGAGAAAATGAATCGCATGTGAAGAATTTCCAAATAGTTCAGCAACAGTTAGCAATAATTGTCAAACTCTCTAGATCTATCATTTTCTGGTAGTGTTACTTTGTTGACTGTACCATTCTCTGAGGGTCACCTTTCAACAGTGCATTTTATAGGCAAAGAAGACTGTTACATTGATGATACACAGCAGTCCATTCTCAGAAACAGTAACTTTTTTCAGATTAAAATTTATTTTTGTGCCTGTTATAAAGATGTTCTAAGATTAAACATACTCCTATGCTACCGTAATTAGTTTTGATATATAAAAATCTACTTTTTAGCAGTGTAATTATTTTTATTATATACTAACTTAAGACCCTTCCATTATATAATCTTATTTTGATCAGCTGTAAAAGTGATTTACTGAAATCACTGAAATTTACTGCTGAAAGATTTTCCCTTTTAACATTCCAAATGTTGGTTTAATATCTGTCGCTTAGACCCTCATAAAAGTGGCTAAAGTTTTCTGAGGAATACTGCATTTTGTATCCTGTCTTTTGGTCTGAGAGTCTGGGTTATGCCTAGTCAAAGTTTAGATGGGAGCCCTCAGCTACTGAGTGATCTAAAAAAAAATAGGCTTTGAATCATAGCAGGTGACATTCTTCCTGCTGACTTGGTCTTAAATGGATGCAATGACCTATTACCTCTTGGGCAGAACATGAGGCTGAGGTGTTGAATAGTGCAAACTTCATGGGAGCGGGAAAACAAGACAAGTTATAGGTCGGATACATGGATTTTCATTCTGCTGGCCTTTTTTCACTCAAAATGCATCACTCTCAGACCCAGAATTATGTCTTCTAAATTGGGCATTTTTCCCAGTTTACTCAGAATAATTCTAGTTCCAACTGTTCAAGCTCAATTATTAATAGTGGTCACTTTTACTCTCAAAAGTGCCCCAGTTTGGATGATAAATTATGGGGCTATCCTATATAAAATTTTTAAGAAAAGTTATTTATAACACCATTTGCAGTGATAATCACTCTCTTTAGGACAAATTAAAAAAAAATAATCACTACTGGTCAACTTCTATAAGGAGAGAAATAAACTAAAAGCTTATTTCTTTAATCCCGATGATTCAATTGGAGAGATTTTGCCATTTACAGTTTATTGTAAGATGAGAGTAATTTTGGGAAATCATATTTCAATGAATTATTTAGGATTCCTAATTTTCAGCAGTATCGGCTTTTTTGTCAGCCCTATTTCAAACAAGAAGGCTTATTTCCCCTTAAAATTTGTTATAATGAAAAAAGCACAAGCTCTGAAATAAAATTCTTTGAATCCTGGATTTGAATCCTAACTCAACTATTTGTTCAATTGGCAAATTCAAATAATCTCTGTGAACATCATTATTATTAACCCCTTCTAAACTGTCTTCAAGGACATTTTAGAAGCCAGAAGTGAAACAACTATATATACGGTAAAAGGTAACATATTTTCAACATAGTTACTATTTGTTTAAATAATAAAAACGGCTTTTCTCTTCACAACTTCTAGGACCCTTCTATGACTGAAGAAAAATTGCCAACAGTAGCTAAGATTGAGCCACAGGTGAGAGGGCAGGGGTCTTTGGTTAGACTCTCCCCTGACACAGTTTAATCACATTTCTGGGTGACCCCTGTACATAGACAATGATGTCCCACAAAGATCAAAGGAACAAAGACTAAGGACCTTGTTTACTGAGGCAGGAGCATGAAAGGCTGAACTTCATTTTTTTTTTTTTAAGATTTTATTTATTTTAGAGAGAGAGAGAGAGAGAGAGAGAGAGAGGGAGGGCACAGAGGGAGAATGGGAGGGAGAAGCAGACTCCCCACTGAGCAGAAAGGATGATGCCTGGTTCAATTCCAGGATCCTGAGATCCTGGTCTGAGCCTAAGGCAGATGCTTAACCCATGTTCTGCTCTTTCTCTGAAATTCTAAATTCTCTGGCCCAGAAAAACCTTTGGGTGTTCTGACTTAATTCCTTTAATCTATCTAACATCAAAAATTATATGGGGTGGGGCGCCTGGGTGGCTCAGAGGGTAAGCCGCTGCCTTCGGCTCAGGTCATGATCTCAGAGTCCTGGGATCGAGTCCCGCATCGGGCTCTCTGCTCAGCGGAGAGCCTGCTTCCCTCTCTCTCTCTCTGCCTGCCTCTCCATCTACTTGTGATTTCTCTCTGTCAAATAAATAAATAAAATCTTAAAAAAAAATTATATGGGGAGTGCTTTCAGGTTTTCATCTTTATGAACGTTATAATAATTTTATTTTTTAAAAACTTTGAGTTTCCTTCATCTTGCCAATGTTTAAAAGACATTTCTTTAGAGCTTTTAGTAATCGTAGGATAAGTTATTATGAATTATTCTTCATGCCAATAATTAGACAGGTAAATACCTAAAGGAAGAACTAATCCTATAATGCAGGGCATTTTTGTATGTTTAAATTGACTCCTCTGAGATTGGGGCTCTTATACCTAATTTGAGGCCTCAAAGATCTTTCAGTTTGTAGAAGGTTCTATCAATTAACCCTCTAACCAGTGATTCCCAATTTTAAATATACTCTGCTTGCAAAAGCCCTAGGACAAAAAGAGGAGTGAATGACAAGAGACTGAAGAGAGAAACAGGTAGGTACACCTGGGTTAAAAAAGAGCTCTAGATAATCTTCTCCCATCCCTTGGGGAGAAAAATCTCTTTCACACATTCCATCTATTAGAAGTTCATTTGTGTTTAACAAGACCCTCTTTTAAAATGCAAATCTGCCTTGTGAACCTCTAAACCTCCTTCACACCTTATTGTTAATTACTCTGATGTTCTAGAATATGATCAACACTTAACTGGTATTGGCAATCCAAGAATGAACAAATAGCTCAGAGTGGAAAAGGGAAATTTTGGTGGAGTGGGACTGGGGGCAGCAGGGTAAGGATTTCATGTCAGCAATAGGGCACCCTGATATTCTGCAGTTTTCATCTAGGAGAGTGGCAGTAACTGGAGTACCACAAAAGGAACATTTTTTCTTGATTGCCAATATCTGGCTGAGATCAGAACAGGTTGGAAATCCACAAACTTCAGGTTTTAAATGCTTAGCCTTAGCAAGTTGAGTTTAGTCTTTTCTAAAAAACCTTCTAGCTAATTCTATCTCTAAAACTTGGCAACCTTAGATTCTAAGACTTTTCTGGTTCAACCTCCCAGGTTTGAAGCTCACTTGATAAATGAATTCCCAAAATAAGTGAATGTGGCCTAGTCCTTTTTCATTGTCTTGCTAGTCATTCACTTCTTTGGAGATTATGGTATGTAATCCTAGAACATACTGTAAACAATTTCAGAAGACTATAAGATATGTTATTTCCATATCCATTTTAGTAAGTAGTACTTGATCTAATATCAAAAAGCTACAAAATTTGGATTAGACTTTAAGTGACTTAAGCTGTAAGTCTTAGCTAAGCAAAAATTCAAGGAAAAATATTTATGACATTTTAACAACATCATTAATCATCTCACCGTTTATATGAAAAATAAATATGCTAAAATCTTCACTGTTAAGAAAAGGGGTCATCTTTCCCGCCAAAATGGCTATTATTAGTTTTCATGTGGTTGGATACATTTGTAAACCATTACACAAAAACATATGTTTGGAACATGCTTATTTCTTTATGAGTATTCCACTTTTGAGGCTACAGAATTTTCTTAGTTGTTCCATGTGCTTTTTTTGTTGTGCTGATAGCTTCTTATTCTAAATAATTTTCTTTCTATCCTATTGTTAATGAAATGAATTCTAATAAGGAAAAAAAAAAGAAGCCCTCTAATGAAAATCCCTTTCTTCATGTATGTGAGCTGGGAAGTTATATAGGACACTGGGGGACAACAAACATGTTGCATATTCTTCAGTTGATCACTCTGTGGTTTACTCACCTGAATGCATTTTGAAAACCAGTAAAGCAATAATGGGAGAGGGATTCTTTGTGTGGCTAATTTTCAGTTACTGATAAAGTACTAGACAAGTTTGTCTTAGTATTAAACATAAATATAAACACACTTTTATGTTCCATCAGATCTGTGAACCCCCATTTTAATGTATCTCACCCATAGGAGGAGTGAAAGTCTCAGAGGTATTAAAATTTCACAGAACCTGAACTGGAGTTTTGTTACATGATTCTCAGTTGACCTGCAAATGTGAGAGTCAACTATTGAATTGGCATGGTTAAAGTACAGTTCTTTCAAATAGTTCTTATAAATCCTCAAAAAGAGGATTATAGGGCACCTGGGTGGCTCAGTGGGTTAAGCCGCTGCCTTCGGCTCAGGTCATGGTCCTGGGATCGAGTCCCGCATCGGGCACTCTGCTCAGCAGGGAGCCTGCTTCCTCCTCTCTCTCTCTGCCTGCCTCTATGCCTACTTGTGATCTCTCTCTGTCAAATAAATAAATAAAATCTTTTTAAAAAAAAGAGGATTATAAAACAATTGAGAATCCTTCCAGATATGTAATTTGATTTTTTATTTTATATTTTGCCCTTACTTTCTCTTATAACATGCCACCGCTTTTCCCTATATATTTTTACTACAATACTGCATGACAGTGAGACTCTACATTCTTGGCACATAATGGGTTCTCTATAAATGTGTGCTAAATGCATGAAAAACCACCTGGGTAAATATTATGAAGTGAACTATAGGAAACTTTCAATTAGGCAAATCAATACATCTATAGTTTGGAGGGATATCCATGATACTAACAAAATGATTAGTAATTCCAAGGATACTTAGGAAGGATGTAACCTAGAAGGTTAAAAATGAGAAATTCTAGAATTGGAAAAGAAAAAAAGTAATATAGCTCAACACAACTGAAAGCACATGCAGGGCGCCTGGATGGCTCAGTGGGTTAAAGCCTCTGCCTTCGGCTCAGGTCATGATCTTAGGGTCCTGGGATCGAGCCCCGCGTCGGGCTCTCTGCTCAGCGGGGAGCCTGCTTCTTCCTCTCTCTCTCTGCCTGCCTCTCTGCCTACTTGTGATCTCTGTCAAATAAATAAATAAAACCTTAAAAAAAAAAAAAGAAAGCACATGCAGAAAAAAGCTACTATATTATATTGTTTATTAAAACATTAAATGGAACAACTGAAATTAGAATGCTAATTAGTATTATTATATCAAGGCAGAAAGTTATTTCTTGTTGTTCCAACTCTGGAGAGAACAAATTCTCCAAAGCCACCAAGAACAGAATAGGAGAAATGTTTGGAATTTAAGAGTTGCAGTAGATTAAAAAAGCTAGATGTTCAAGGTAAGGGAGTTTGATTTGTGGGGTGACCCCTCTCTGATCCCTGCCTCATGGCATTTACACCCTTTCATACTCTTGCCTACATTGTACCAGGTTGGCCTGTGTGACCAATATAATGTAGTAAGAGTGGTGGTATGTGACTCTCAGTACTGGGTCAGAAAAGCCAGTGCTGCGTCTTCTTAGTTGTTTGGATCACTCACTCTAGAGAAGCCAACCCCTATGTCATGAGGACACTCAAGTGGCCCTGTAGAAAGATTCACATGATAAGGAACTGAGCCCAACAGTCAACACAGACTTACGAGCCTTGTGAGTGAAACATCATGGAAGTGAATCCTCTAGCCCCAGGCAAGCCTTCAGATGAGTGTAACCCCGGCTGACATCTTGCCTGAAACATCATGAAAGGTTTGAAACCAGAACCACTTCACTAAGCTGCTTCTGAATTCCTGATGAGAGATCCTGAGAGATAATTTATGCTTATTGCTTGAAGTCACTAGGTTTCAAGACAATTTTTTTATAACAATAGATAACTAATATAGTGATCATGACTTACCCCCACCCTCACCCCTCAGGTGCACAGAACTGGATGAATCACTCCTTGGCACATGATGCATAGTCATTATTGGTCCATGCTTGGCCTACTTTAATTCATATAGTTGGCTATTTTTTTTTTTTTTAAAGAATTGATAAACACTAGTGAACTAAGTCCCTAAAAGAAGAGTTAGGAGCTTCATAATAACCTACATCTTTCCATATAGTTTGCCCCATCTTATATTCTTGTCTCGCCCACCTAAAATAATCATTATCCTAATTCTTTTTACTATTTATTTGTTTTCCTTTCCATATAGTTTTATCATGTCTATAGCTATGCTTAAATTTATGTTTGTGTGTGTGTGTATATATATATATATATATATATATATAATGTGTATCTAATATGTATATATTTTGATTGCTTTTAACTCTACAAAATGCTATTATGCTGCATATAATGCTTTGAGATTTAATTACTTTCACTAATATTATATTGTTAAGATTTATCCACACTGTTGCATATCACTGCAGTTCATTTTGTGTCTAATTATTGATGTTGCTAAGGTAGTCAGTAAGACAGAAAAATAAGACTAATAAGCCCTTACATCACAGAATTATGTACTTGTGGGTGGGCAGGATAAAGCACATTTAGGATATAATTTAAATAAATTCATGAGCTCAAGGCATGAAAAAAACCAGAAAATTGATTTAGACGTTAAAAAATTCTTTCCTATGGATAATATTATACTTTAGTAATATATTCTTTCTTTTAAAATATAATGCAGTTTATTATACACACACATAAACCATGGATTATATAGATGCTTATTGAAGTGAGTATTATAAACTTTAAAGACCTATGAAAATATAGTAAGAATTGCCTATATAAAAATAAAATGCTAGTGTTCTGATGGATTCTTTGCTAGAGACTACACTGGTAGAGACCACAAAGATGATCTATCTTTTCCTTAAGAATTCATATGATACATTTGTATGCAAATAATATTTATGTACAGGAATTTTCTTTACTACCAACTATTCTCAAAGACACACACATTATCAAAGAATTCCTAAATATGACTACTTAATGTCTACTTCAAATCTTTATGGATACAGTTTAAAGTATTACTGACAAGCCTAATTAATTATATATCCAAATGGTGAGGGTCTCTCAATCTCGCCTCTTAGCTTCTTTCCATTCAAAGAGCATATTCCTGTCTTGACAGTACTATCCAGAAACTAGACTCATTTGTTAACTCCCAAAACAACTGTATTTGTGTCAGCCAACTATTTTCTGGTATCTTTCTGGCTGATATCAGTTTACAATGGATAGTACTGTTGAATATCAAAGTTATTTATTTTAATATTATTAGTAGTACTCCTGAATCCCCTATCCCCACCCTGCTACCAGTGCCTCATGGAGATATGCTGATTCATGGAGATTTAATATGCCTCCTTAAGCCACACAGACTTCCAGTACAAGGAGACTTTTGATATAGAGTAGCCAAGTTAACTTCATCCATTAAATTAGGATTTATTTAGCCATTTGGCTTTATCAAATAGACACAAACACTTTTCTTTGACTTGACACAATTACTGAGAACTTATGTGAAAATTATCTATAAAGCAAGAGATATTTCATTCTCAGTTCTTCACTAAACAAATGATGTAGCTTTAAGGAACAGAAGGAAAAGAAATACCGATGAAACAGAATCCTCAGCTACAGCATGAAGTCCAAAGCATGGAGCAAGCCAGAAGAGAATGGAGAGGCTTAGCAGAATTACTGAAGGTGATCAGAAGTACTGATAGAGAAGAGTCACCATTTTTCCTATTCACTTCCTTAAAACCCTTTATTTTTTAAAAAAAATGACATACACATTTAAGAATGCACTTTTCTCATATTTGTCATTTTTCCAAAAACCTCTACACAAGAAAGAAGGACTATTTGAAAAAGCAGCTAAGTGGGAAGATGATAGGAGTCTGCGGGCCAAAAAGGAGGCACCCAAGCCAGCTCTTTCCTTGCTGCCTTCTCTCAGTAGGCTTGTGGTAGATTGAAGAAATTTAGAAAACTTTCATAAGGGAATGAAAACAAGTGGGGGCCCTGTTTTGTGTTTTAAAGATTTTATTTACTTATTTGACAGACAGAAATCACAAGCAGGCAGAGAGGCAGACAGAGAGAGAGGAAGGGAAGCAGGCTCCCTGCTGAGCAGAGAGACCCCAATGCGGGGCTCAATCCCAGGACCCTGAGATCATGACCTGAGCTGAAGGCAGAGGCTTTAACCCACGGAGTCACCCAGGCACCCTGAGGCCCTGGTTTAAAGACAGTGAAAGAAATGTCTTCTCTTCCTTGTATAGCATTTGTATTTGGCGAAGGAAAAGTCTACTTCCTTCTAATGAAAACTTCTCATTCCTAATGAACACTCCACTAGGAACATTTGCAAATAGTCAAGGCACAAGGCAATAGACAATAGCAATGGGAAAGAGAGATCAGGTTTAAGATTTGCTTTGGAGGTTGATGTGGTAAAAACAAGCTATATAGTATAAGAAGTCAAAAAACAGAATAATCTCTTTCTTCTAGTCTATATAATGGAGAGTTTGTTGACTTATATACTGTGAATGTATACTTATATACTTTATTATATTAATTATATACTTACATATATACTTCATTATATTAATAAATAATAAGAAACTTCATTATATTAATTATATATATTAATTAATATTTATTGTGAATGTAAAAAAACACAAAAGTTACATTCATCTTTCTGTAATGACACCAATCTATTTTGCTATTAAATTTTTATTCAAATGCTCTATTTTGTTTAGTTATAAGGGATTTGATCCCCTTAAACTTTCTGAAAGTTTGTATGGAAGTCAGTTGCTAAGGATATTCCTAGGGAAACCTACAAAATGTTGCAAGATAAATAACCTCAGTACAATATGAAAATTAAGTAGAAGGGAAAGTTTAAGAGTTACCTTGGAAAGGAGAAAAAAAGATTTAGAATTCTGGGCTACAGTTGCTAGTCAATCACTGATGGAAAGGAACTCAGTCAAGACAGTTTTATACTTCCCAGGAAGGGAGGACTTCTACATTTTTCATCTTGGGAATATCATCGAGAGGAAGCAGAGAGGAATGTTTATCATCTCTTCCCCTACCACCCCACCTACACACACACACACACACACACACACACACACACACACACACACACCTTCCTTTTCTTCTTCCTTCCACCTCCACAGCTTTTCCTTTGGTGACTTAAAAATAAAAGACCTCACAATAATAAGCCAGAGGGGACAACTAGGAAGTCTTAGAAGTCTAAAGTGAGGTTTAACTTCTAGAAAAGGCTTATGAGAATTTACTTAGGTTGAGGGAAAAAGCAGAATGATAGGAAGAGCATGGATTTAGGATCAGGCAGCCATGAGTTTGAAGCCAAACTCTACTACTTATCAGTGTAACCTTGAGCAAGTTAACCAACCTGTTTAAACTTCAGTTTAGTCATCTCTAAAATGATGCTTACCTATGGAATCTGTGTTACACATACTCTGTAGGTACTCAGTCAGTACTCTGTACTTCTCTAGTATCTCTCTAAACTGAATTTGGAGTAAGGAGCTAGTAAAAGGACATTTATGTGAAAGAAAGAAAAGAGACTTAATCCTGAGAGCGCTTGCTGTAACAGTCATTTGATGATTGACCAGATGGTACTTTGCTGACATCTCTTCATTTACCAATTGATGAAATGTTAGAAGTGGAAGAAAAAAGATTAATCTCTAACTTCTATCACTTGAAAAAAACTAATGATCAGAACTAAGAAACAGAGGACAAGAGTAGATTATTTTTAAGGTTAATATTTCAGAGATTTTTCACAAACATATGGTGTTTAGTGTTCTCACATTGTAAAATATATTCTCTATTTATACTTTGATCTGCTTGTCTACCAGAAGAGTAAAAAGTACATTAAGTGTAAATTTTGACTAAATTTTGTGCTATCTTTTGATTAGTTGTTTTACCTGTACTATTGGATTTGCTATGACATTCCCACTATTGTCTTAGCATCCCAGCTAATAAAAAATGTACCAAGGGACTGATTAATTAACATAATTAATATTTATTATTTGTTATATACTAGATATTGCACTCATCACACTATTAGTATTTTTAATATCATTAAGAGCTATAAACATATTGTATATAATAATAATAGAAACTATTTATTGAATGCTTATTGTGCACGACATTTTGCTAAGCATTTTGTATATATTTTCAGTTAATACTTTCAAAGACCTAATGAGCAGTAGATAAATGTAGAGACATGATAATCTTTTCTTGTTAAAGGAAAACTAACCATAGCCAGTCTTCCAAGCACTGACAGAATAGAATGGTAATATCTTAAATTAAGAAAGTGTCATTCATAAAAGTGTACTGTTAACTACTTTACACACTAGTGCTATGTGCAATAATAATCTTACATTACACAGGACTGAAAAGCTGCTCCTAAAAGAGAGCATTTGATAAACTATACATAAGAATCCATGAGAATAACAGCTTAATAGAGGTATGAAATTCCGACCGAAATACAGAGAGAATTTAGAAAAACCAAACACTTCAGATCAACTGGAATTTGTCCCAATCTATTTGAGAGTTCATAAACATAATAGGTAAAGTTCATTGACATTGTCAGGGGATTATCATTAAGTTTCAACCCAAAGGCAACAAGCTGAAGTAATGCAGATATAGAAAGTAGGACCTCCTAAAATAAAAGTAAAGTAAATATCATGATTTATTCCAGCTCTTACTCTTCTAACTAACGGAGCAGGCTCAGAAATCAAACATTTAAAGATTTTAAAATAATGCAACTTTAAGTAGTCGACCAATATGTTACTAAATAAAATAATCATCATTATATCTGAAGTGTCTCAAGTTCAAAAATTTAACCTATGCTCATCCATTTCCTATCTTCCCAAATAATATAAATACTTGATTACCCCACAGTTTAATCTGGCAGAGGAATCAAAGAAAATATGATATTCTTTCACTGTTACTTTACATCAGGGTAAGGAAAACAATATAAACTTCATGGAAAACCTGGTGTGTATGTGTGTGTGTTTGTGTGTGTGTGTGTGTGTGTCTTCATTGTAATGCTGTACATGTAACTCTTGCTGACTGAATACAAAATGTTACCATTCAATCACATGAGTCTCCATGAAGTTACTAACATTCAAGTGAAATTTATAAAATAAAGAAGATAAATAGACGCCAGAATAACCAGTTCTTCAGAAGCTGATTATACACAAAATTTCACTCTTAAAAATGAAAGGGTTACAAAAAGTGAAAGGTTAGTAGAAAATCTTCTGAGCTCGTTTAATAAGAGATTGTGCAATTCCATGAGATTTTTTTCTAAAAAAACCACTGACAATGCTGTAGATCTACAAAACCTGCAAGAGTACACAATGGACTCGAGTCCCTGCTTTGTGACTCATGGGTATACTTCAACAGGATGTGCTTCCTCTTTTAGAGGGTCATATAGGTGAATAAGATCACAAAGTCTACAGAGAAAGAAATTCCACATGTGTCAGAGGAATAAAATGTATTTGATCTCAAGTTCCATACACATATTAAAAAAATGAGTTCTAATCCAAACTTAATGAATTCAGTACCATTGTTGGTCTTCTTTTTTTCCCTGCCTCTAGACTATAATTCACATTTATTTAATTTTAAATTAACACTAGGTAAAAAGTAAGTAAATCAAAGTAAATTTACACTAGGTAGATTTTTTAATTTTTAATTTTTATTTTTTTCTCAAATCTTTTATAGAAAGATAAGCTAAATGATAACTAAAGGCCAGCTGAAGAATTTCTTTTGAAAGTAGTAATAAAAACAACAATACTCACACAGTAATAATGAATAAATGAATACACACCATGTATCAGGTACTTCACTAACAGTTTTACATGCCTTAATAAGTTAATAAAGCAATCAATGCTTTTGAGAACCTACTCCAGACTAGGCACTATACAAAATGTGCCACACACACACACACATACACACACAAGACAGAGCAATTTTAATTATATAATAGAGCTAGAAAATATAATGGATAAGAGTATCACAGGGGATTTTTGGTAAAACTGAATAGGTCTTTTCATATTTCTCTGAATCTCTCCAAATATCTCTAATGTCTGCTTTTAAAAAGAAAAAAACTATAAAAATTTTGAAAAAAATTATTTCATAAAGAAAACTGCCACTCTTCTATAAAAGCAACAATGGTTAATTTTTTAAGGCATACAATATTCTCTACTATTTCTGAAAAATCATTGACAAGTAGTCATAAAAACCTAAATAATAATTGAAAATATTCCTCAGAGGTCAATAGTCCAAGAATTCTTATAATATGCATTGGTTTCCACCCACAATTTTCAATGTCATGTACTTTTATCCATCAAAAATTTCTTCTGTTGTTTTTCATATCACTAGACTAAGGAGTATCAGCATTTATTTACAGAAATATCCTGAGAGTGTGCCTACAAATGCATACTCCTATGAAACCAAGAAAACAAGAAGAAAGCCTGATAGTTAAAGTATTCTGATGTCCCTTTATTTTTTCTTCTTACCATTTTTAGGCCTACCACCTATTTCTGATAGGCTGCAACTTTCATTAGACCCGAAATACAGGTCTCTTTATTTAGGACTGGGCCATAAATATCAGTTGCTCAGTTGTTATTTTCATGATCATTTTAAGTTATTTCAACTATAAATGCTTTAATTCCCTGAATATCCCAAAGCTGTCTAAGTACAAATATACTCCCACCACATTCCTCTTTGCTAACACAGTAATGCAGTTGAAGAAAGGTTTCATTAAAATATATGAGAGAAATTGGTACTTTATTAACATTTAAAAATGAAACAATATACAAGGTAGTTACAGGACATAAGATATAGTTAGGTCTTCAGAACTTCGGATGCATCATGTTAAAACGTCATTTGTCATTTTGCTAAGACTGAGGTCAAGTTTCTAAAAATGAAACTTGTTAAAAGCAGGAATAAATGAATGAGGGATGAGTCAGCTCATTTGACAGAAAGGGTAAAAAAAAATACTTCAAAAGCATACCACATGACTTGGTAAATATTCAGTGTATCAAAATGTAGTTGCCATCTGGCGTTGATAGACTGGGCTAGAATATGTGTTAAAAAAGAAAAACAAGAAAGGAAATAACTAAGCCAGGTTAATGTGCTCTTGTCTACATTTCATATTTCAGGTACTAAATACTTTAATAAATATTCACTACAAAAGAAAGGCTGCATTACAAGTCAGACGTGGACAATGTTTGTTAAAGATATTCACAGATTTGTTGGGGTGGGTGGAGAAGAGTAAAATCAGACAAGACCTGAACGACACCTATGGAAGCTGAAAACAAAAAAGTGATGTAGGTAGAGCAGAATTCTCAAGTATGATGATACTGCCAGAACACTAGCTTCACAGTTAAGCACAAGGAAGTAGAAAGCCTACATTTGGAGGAAAAAACCAAAAATCTTGTTTATTGTCAGTTTTGAATATTCAATTATTCTTTTCTTTGACTATGACTATTTTAAAGTATAAAGTAAACCAGGGAATAAACAAAACTAATGGTTGGAGAGTAGAAAGAAGGAACAATTTGAAAATCCTGACATTCTCTCAAGTTTTTAAGCTAGAGTTTGCTATTAACTTTGCAATATGTTATCAAACAAAAAGTAAATGGGAAGGACTTTATTCTTCTTGCTCAAGAAATGAATGAAACACATTTAGAAAACAATATCGTTTGCAAAGGAAAAATAAAAGTGAACAGGATCAGTGAAAACTTGCCTGAAGTAGCAATGCTTGTCCAAATCCATGTCTGGGATTTGTTATTAGATACCTCTTTCCTTAACCCTCAACATTCCCTGGGTTTCCACGTTTTGACAATTTTATGTTTTACCCACATCCTCTGTGTTCAAGGCAGTAGGAAGAAAATAAAAGTTTTAATAAAGCTTTGCAGGTCAGTTGAAACAGGGTCCAGGGACACTGTTAGCATAATGGATGAAATACTTCAGGAGAATGTTAATTAGGGACAAGGACTGTTTTTTCTTTAATGAGGTAAAATTTATATAAAGCAAAGTTTGAGGATTTTAAAGTGTACAACAGAATTTTGGTAAATGCATGCACCTGTGTAATCACCATCCTAAACAGAGATATAGGAAGCTCCTTTGTGCTCACTTCATGTCAATTCCCATCTTTCATAAACAGCCAATATTCTGATGTTTATCACCATAAATTAGTTTTGCCTTCATATAAATAAAATCATACAATGCGTAGCTTTTTTTCTTCTGTACAACATGTTTCTGAAATTCATCCACATTGTTGTCTGTATTATATTTTGTTTTGTGTTGTTTGCTTATTAGTATTCCATTCTGTGAATATACCACAATTTGTATATCCATTTTCTACATTTGGCTGTTTCCATTTTTAGGCAATTATGAATAAAGTTACTATAAACATTCATGTATAAGTCTTTTTGAGGGCACAGTTTTCATTTCTTTTTGTTAAATAGTCAGGAACACAATGCCTAAATCATAGGTAGGTATATGTGTTAAATTTTGTAAGATTATTTACCCAATTTTCTGAATCAGAACATTCTCCACTAGCAAATGCCTAAGAATGCCAAGTATTCTATATCCTTGCCAACACTTTAATGTGTTAGTTATTTTTCATTTAGTCATTCTGATAAGCATGAACTATAATCTTGTTATGGCTTTGATCTAAATTTCCCTGATGATTAAAGATACTGAGTACCTTTACTTATGAGTTTATTGGCCATGCTTAGATTTTCTATTGTGAAGTGCCTATTTAGGTCATTTGCCCATTTTAAAATTTGTCTATTTGATATTTATGTGCAGGCATTCTTTACATATTCTAGACATGAGTCTTTTGTTAATATATTTTACAAATATTTTCACCCAGTTTGTTGCTTGCCTTTCCATCTTTCTTTCTTTCTTTTCCTTTCCGTTCCCTTCATTTCCTCTCCTCTCCCCTCCTTTTCTTTTCTTTCTCTCTCTCTCTCTTTCTTTCTTTCTTTTCTATGTCTCTCTTTCTTTTTCAATATTTTATTTATTTGAGAGAGCACACAGTGGGCTGAGGGGCAGAGGGAGAAGAGGACTGCCTGCCAAGCAGGGAGCTGATGTGAGGCTCAATCCCAGGACTCTGGGACAATGACCCAACCCAAATGCAAATGCTTAACTGACTGAGCCACCTAGGTGCTCCCCTTTTCATTTTCTTAACATTGTTTTTTGATAACCAGATGTTTTTGATTTGGATAAGATCTGACTTATCTTTGTTTTTGTTTTTGTTTTTGTTTTATGTTTAGGGCTTTCTGTGTCCTCTAAATATTTTTTACCTACCCCAAACTCATGAGATTTTGTCTCCCATTCTAGAATCATTATAATCCTAGTTCTTACAGGTTTAATACATATCAAATTTATTATAATATGTAGTATAAGACAGAGGCCAAGATTTTTTTTTCCATATTTTTTTCCAGTTGTACAAACATTTGTTGAAAAGATTTTCCTTCTCCCAATTAAATTGTGTTGTTACCTTTGTCGATAACCAATTGACTACATATACAGAGTTGTTATGTGGGGGGAGGTTGGTATAATCTGTCTTTGTTACTACATATTTATAGAAAGTATTGAAATTAGATAGTGTGAGTGCTCCAACTTTGTTTTGTTTTTCTAGGTTATTTGGAATTCCACATGAATTTTGAAATCAACAGTTTTTCCAAAAATTAGGGGAAAAAAAATCCACTGAGATCTTGATTCAGACTGTATTAACCCCTAAGATCAAGTTAGAGGGAAATAACACTTTAACAACCTGAGTGCTCATCCCCAAATAATGGGTATTTCTCTAAGGACTTTTTAGTTTTGAGAGTATAGGCCTTTTGAAGGCTTATAGGCCTAAGTATTTTACATTTCTTTGCTACTGTAAATTTACTTTAAAAATTAATATTCAGGGACACCTGGGTGGCTCAGTTGGTTGAGCAGCTGCCTTCAGCTCAGGTCATGATCTCAGCGTCATGGAATCGAGTCCCACATCGGGCTCCTTGCCCCGCAAGGAACCTGCTTCTCCCTCTGACTCTGCCTGCCACTCTGTCTGCCTGTGCTCGCTCTTGCTTGCTCTCTCTCTGACAAATAAATAAATAAAATCTTTAAAAATAAAATTAATATTCAGATTATTTGTCACTACTGTATCAAGAAAAAAATCAATTTTTGTATAATAATCCTGTGACCTTGCTAAAGGCAATTAGCTCCAGTAGTTGTTTTGTATATTCTTTAAGATTTCTAATGTAAACAATTATAGTATATGTGCATATAGACAGTTTTACTTCCTTTCTTATCCTTATGCCTTTCATTTATTTTTCTTGCTTTATTACCCTGGATAGAATCTTTAGTATGATGCTGAACAGAATTGTAAAAATAGTTATCCTCGCCTTATACTAAATCTTAAGTGGAAAGCATTCCTTTAGTCTCTCATCATTAAGAATGATATGAAAGTAAGTTTTCACAGAAGTTCTTCATCAGATTGAGGAAGTTTCTATATCGTCTATAGTTTTTTGAAAGTTTTTATTATGAATGCCTGTTAAATTACTTCAAATGCTTTTTCAAAAAAGATTGTATTTTTCTTTTGTATTCTAGTAATATGGTGAATTTACATTGATTTCTTTTCAAATGTTATATTAAATGTGAATTCCTGAGATAATCTCCAGTTGGTTTTGAGTTATTGCCCATTTTGTATATTGCTAGACTTTACTTGCTAATATTTTTAAAAAGATTATTGTGTCCAGATTGATGAGGAATAACAGCCTATAGTTTTCTGATAAGATCTTTTTCAGGTTTTGCTAATAGGATTATTCTTGCCTCATAAAACATTTCAGGAAGTGTTTTCTCCTACCATATTTCCTAAAGAATTCGTATAGGATTAATATTATTTCCTCCTTTAACATTTCATAGAATCTTTCATTGAAACTATCTGGGCCTGGGTTTGTCTTTTTAGGAGTGTTTTTGATAACAAATTCAATTTTTTAAAATAAATATAGTGTTATTCAGATTTTCTATGTTTATTGTGTCAGTTTTGGCCACATATTTTTCAAGGAACTTACTTATTTCATTAAAGTTGCTGAAATTATTGGCATAATGGCATAATGTTTTTATTAAGTTCCCTTCAATATCTGTGTGGTATGTAAAATCTATCTCCTCTTTCATTAGTGACATTGGTAATTTTTATCTTTTCTTTTGATATTTTTGCTAGAGTTTTATCAGTCTTATTTATCTTTTATAATAAATTTTGCCTTTGTAAATCTTTATTGTTTGTTTTTCATTTTCTGGATTTTCGCCTTTATTATTTCCTTTCTTCGACTACTTTAGAATTTAATGCAATCATATTTTCTTTACTTAACCAAAGTGGAAACCTATGTTGTTGATTTTAAACCCTCCTTTCTTCTGATTTGGGAATAAAAACTCTAGATTTCTACTAAGCCCTTCTTTAACCCATACTGAATTTTCAATATAACTTGACTTTAATCTATAATTCCTCTCATGATTTGATCCATGCAAATTTTTAGAACTTACTTATTCAATTTCCAAATGGTCTTTTCTAGATACTTTGTTGTTTTTTATTTCTAGTTTAACTGCATTCTGAGCAAGGAACATGTTTTGTAATATCTCAATCTTTTGAAAAATGTTTGAAACTCATTTGATGGCCCAGATTTTGTCTACCCTAATGAAAGTTTCATGTGGAGGAGTGCCTGGGTGGCTCAGTCAGTTAAGTATCTGCCCTGGGCTCAGGGTCATGACCCCAGGGTCCTGGGATTTAGCACCAACATCAGCACCCTACTGAGCAGGGAGCCAGCTTCTCCCCTTGCCTGCCACTCCCCCTGCTTGTCCTCTCTCTCTGTCAAATAAATAAATAAAATATTTTTTTAAAAAAGAAAGTTCCATGTGTACAGAATGTACATTATAAAGAATGTATATCTTTGTATATTTTGTAAATGTCCAAAATAATGTATATTTTATAAGTGGAAATAATTTTGTACAAATATCAAATAGGTCAAGGTGTTTATGGTTTTCTTAATATCTTATATATTTTTCTTGATTTTATGTCTATTTAATCAAGTATTAAGAGAAGGGTGTTAACATTTCTAATAGTTATTATGGACTTCCCTATTTCCCTTTTTCTGACATTTTATGTGTACATGTTTATTACTTATGTATTCATGATAATTTAACACATTTCATTATAAAATATCCCTCCTTAGCCTAGATGTTCATTAACAGATGAATGGATAAGGAAGATGTGATATATACTTAATGGAATACTATGCAGCCATCAAAAACTGAAATCTTGCCACTTGCAAAGAGTAGATGGAACTAGAGGGTATTATGCTAAGCAAAATAAGTCAATCAGAGTAACACAACTATCATATGATCTCACTGATATGAGGAATTTGAGAAACATGACAGAGATTCATAGGAGAAGGGAGAAAAAATGAAACAAGATGAAACCAGAGAGGGATACAAACCATAAGAGACTCTTAATCTCAGGAAACAAACTGAGGGTTGTTGGAGGGGACATGGGTGGGAGGAATAGGGTGGCTATGTGATGGACACTGGGGAGGGTATGTGCTATGGTGAGTGCTGTGAATTATGTAAGACTGATGAATCACAGACCTGTACACCTGAAACAAATAATACAATATCCCTCTTTAACTTGAATAATACTCCTTGTTTTAAAGTTTACTCTGTCTAGTACTAATGTAGCCAATCCAGCTTTCATATGTGTACTATTTGTATTATATATACTTCCACATTCTTGCATTCTCAAGATATTTTTACCTTTATACTTTAAGTGCATTCCTTGTAGACACTATATAGTTGTGTTTTACTTTTTAAATTCAGTCTGACAGTCTCTGCCTTTTAATTGTAGTGTTTACACCATTTACATTGAATGACATTATCACTATGGCTGAGTTTAGATTTTCCATCTCTCTCTCTCTCTCTCTCTATATATATATATATATATATATAATGTATATACATATCTTTTTTTGTTTTTTGGTCTGATTCTATTTCCCTTCAGCCTTCAGGGTTTCCTTTCACATTTCTTATAAAAGTTTTGTTGACAAGGTTGGTTTATATGAAAATTCTTTACTTTTTTCATTATTGGAAGATATCTTTTATATATAGAATTCTGGGATGACAGTTTTTTAAATCACTTTTTAAAAATGGCTTCCATTATTTCTAGCCACCATCATTTATAATGAGGAATCAATTGACATTTACTTAATTGTGCCTCTATAGGCAATCTATACCCCACATCCCTTTCATGATTTTTCTTTTTATCTTTGGCTTATAGAAGTTTGAATACAATGACTGCATGTGATTTTTCTAGTATACTTTTGTTTTTTCCCCAAATTTTAGATATTTGCAACTATCATTTCTTTAAATGTCATTTTTGTCCTATTTTCTTTTCCACCATCTCCAATCTGCTATTAAACCTTTTCTAAGAATTATTTTTATTTCACTCTTGTACTTTAACCCTTTGGTTCTTTTTAATAATTTCAATCATTTTACATGCTTCTGAGACATTCCAAGAATAGTAAACTCTTTGATATCATTCTACAGATCATTGACAGCAAATCTTTTAATTTTTTCTTTCTATTCTTTAATAATTTCTATCAATCTGTATTCAAATTTATTGACATTTTCTGTTAAGTCCCTCTTATTATTTTTGCTTATTTCAGATATATGCCTTAACTTTTTGATTCTTTTAAATAACTTCCATTTCTCTGCTTGTTTTCTCATCTGTTCCATCATTATAATCACCTTTTCCTTTAAGTTCTGAATATATTTTGCTTTATAGTCCTTGTCTGCTAGTTTAAACATCTGGATAATCTAGGATTTGATTCTATTAACTGTTGTTTTTTTTTTTTTTTTTTTAAGTTAGAGGTTACATTTTTCCTGTTTCCATGTCCAATCATTATTTACTTGCATTTGGGCCTTGTGTATGATATGTTGTAGAAGACTCTGTGTTCTGTTATCTTTCCCTAAATAATGTATTTTTATTCTAGCAAACAAATTATTGGTTGACCACTTTGACATTAGGTGTCTTAGTTTTATGCTTTCTTAGAACTTTTCAATGTTGCAACTTAATCCTTTTTAAAAAAAAAATTCTTAGTTCTGAGTAATTCACTTATATTCCTAAGGTAGGGCCCTTCTAGACTTTAAGTAAAGCTGTAGACATTTACCAAATTCTTCTACCTTAGTAAAACTCAAACTCCTACTTTTGTCTTCCCTTCATCAGATATATTTGCTCAGCTCATTCAGCCTTCTTTTTGTCCAGGTTCTTATAGCCTTCCCTCTACATGTACAGTTCACCCACCAACCAAGACATTAGGAGAGTTTATATGCAGATTTATGGGTAACCTCCCTCTGTTGCTCCATTCTTTCCAAAGATTTCCTTCCTCAATTTCAGTCACTCTGCCAACACCAAACTCAATCTTGTGACACCTCAAACGAATAAGATTGTAACTTGCTTCTAGAATTCTAACTGCTCCACACCACATAGACTGGAAAGTTCCTTGGAGGAAAAACTGATAAATGTGGATTCCACCCAGGACAGTTTACTCCAGATTTTGTCTGCCTTTGGTCCCTCTCCAATGCCTCAAATAATTGTTTGTTAGTTTTTAATTGCAATTTAGTTGTTTTTAAAGAAACTTAACCAGGGTTTGGTACTGCTATCTGAGGAAATGTTTGTCCTGGAATAGTACAAGTTATTCCTCCATTACAAAAATCAGAACTATGAAAAGAATTGTGTTATGGTAGATAGCATTTAGAAGTTGATTTGGAAAATTGCATTAAAACCAGTGTGAATAGAATTTCCTCTTCTAATAGACTTCTTGTTGAGAAAATACTGTTTTGAATATTTACTCAAAATACTCAAAAAAGAGTATTATTATTGAGAAAATACTATTAAGAAAACACTATTTAATTTTTTTTAAGAAAATAATTCACAGAACAATCTAGATGCATGATGTGAAATAGAGTTACAAGTAAAGAAAATCACCTTAAGAAACATGCTTGGGAGAGTAATGGTATTTCTGATTATAACAGAGAATCTGAAAATTCTCTGTAGCTATAGCTACAGCTATCTAGGAAAAATGGGTAACTCCATCCTCACCATTTTTAAAGCCTTATTCTAAGACCAACATTTGCTAAGTAATTTGTATAGATGAACCTATAAAGTAGTCCAGGTAGTCAGACTCCAAATTAAATTCCAACCATTCCTTCTTATTGCCTACTCAGAATTAAGATCAAACTCATTCATAACATTCATCACTAATTCTGACAATATATATCTCCTATTAATATTCTTCCCATCTCCTATGTTAGCAACTTGCTTCCTCTGTCATGCAAACTTGCTCTCCATCCTTCCTGTACAATACTGCTCATTTCATGAAGGAGCAGTAAAGTGGAGATCTCAGATTGAAGCAGGGAGTGGCTGAGAAATACCTCTGGAATCAATGAACCTGAAACAGCTTGTCTAGTTCTGCCCACCTCTCTTGTCCTTTAGAATCACTTTGAAATTCATCTCTTCCAGACAGCCTCCAGTATTTAGCCTGGAACCAACATACTGCTCCATCTGACCAATTACCCTGGCAAACTGATATCACAGGGCGATTAATAATTATCTAATTTTATGTTTCAACACTATTCAAGGTGTTGTGTGGGAAATAAATGAAGAATGAGACAAAGTTCTTAGCTATGAGCACATTACACTTTGGTAAGGAAAATTTTACCCATCACCTACAGTGTAAATTTCATCCAACATATCTCATCAATCTCTATGTATATATATATTCCAATATGTTGTTTTACTTTTCTTCCTTCTTTGTAATGATTTCATGCAAGCTATTCATTTCAAGAACCTCACTGACTTTCTACTGGTACCCAACCCTTTTTTTTTTTTTTTTTAAAGATGTTATATATTTATTTGACAGATGGAGATCACAAGTAGACAGAGAGGCAGGCAGAGAGAGAGGAGGAGGGGGAAGCAGGCTCCCCGCTCAGCAGAGGGCCCGGTGCGGGGCTCGATCCCTGGACCCTGAGATCATGACCTGAGCCGAAGGTAGAGGCTTTAACCCACTGAGCCACCCAGGTGCCCCGGTACCCAACTCTTTAAACCCTCAGAGCTGAGAGTGAAGTGGAGCCATGTGTCTCCTATCAGGTCTCTCTGCTCCAACTAGTCATTGCTGCCTCATCCAACCTTCCTCACTCAGCTTGTAATCAACTTAACTTTTAAAGTCTTTGTACACATTAGGTAATATTTGTCCTCTGTACTCCCAGGGGACTATGGTCACTGCCCAGCTAGGAAGCCCTACCCTTCATTATTCAGCAACAGCTTGAAGAGTATTCTAATTCTAACCTTCCGCCTTCTGACGGGCCAGCTGCATCAAAGGCTGTGTTCCCTTGTTTGTTTGTTTTTTTCCCTGAAGCAGAATCATGATTTTGAACTAAGTCATATATTAGAAAAGGAAGGAGTCTGGGTCCAAATTTTTAAAACATGGCTCTTCTGTGAACCACAGCAAATCTAAACTGGACTATGCCTTATGTTAGAGTCGGAACTCATGTGGTCCCCTTTTCTCTGCCCCTTTGGATCCCTGCATGCTGTTCAGGGGAAGTTGCTGGCTTTTGAACTGACAGTTTGGAAATGAAGGCATTTTTCTTTTAGGGAGAATAGTCCTTCAGTGATTCAAACAACGAGCCTTGTGATCAAAATAATTCATAAAGGAAAAGATTTATGAAGTGACTTCACTAGCACACAATGCATTTTTTAAACTTTGTTTTTAAAATAAATCTGTCAGTACACAAGCCAAGACAACACATCTGAATGCAATATCAGTGGACACACCCTGAATCTCTTCTTTGCTTGTCCAAGACTGTGGCAGGAAAGGAAAATGCTTCTCTTTGTCTTTTTAATTTTAATATTAGTTTTTTAAATTAAAAAACGATAGTTCAATGAAAAGACTTGAAAATTGTGCATACTTTCCATTTCCTACATAAAACCTGCCTTTAAAAAGTGTATTTTCCATCTATTACTGAGCTTGTTTCAAAAAAATAAAAAATAAATAAAAATGTCCAACTTATAATGAATTCCTCTGGCATAAGGAAGCCTGTTCTAATCTCTCTTTATCAGGTTTGAGTGATAGTTCTGCTCAACGAGTATTGACAGGGCCGTCCCGTTTCTCAGGCTTTCGTTTTCCTCAGTTGGAGAAGGATACAGTGCATTTTCACATTCTCAGAGTCTGCAGTTGTTTTTATATAAGAAGCAATTTGCTTGGGTCATGTCAGGTCGAATGGGATGCCTGCCCAGCTCTTGGTTTTAAAGGAAAAACATACAGAAAGACACAAAAACACAGCAGTTTCCTTCATTAAATTCCACTCTACCTGCCATGGGCTTCTAGCCACAATGGAATTTCCCACCCTGGCCTAGTCGAGCCTAACTTTTATTTTTAGGGATTTTTTTTCCCCTTAAATCTTACAAGCTTTCTTTCAAGTGAACTTTGAGGCAAGGATTATTAAATGATAGAGCAACTGACTGGTTTAAGGGAATCCTACATAAGACACAAATGCCTGGTGACCTTCCATAATATTGTTGGATAACCACCTTCTAGATGACAGCCTTTCAAAAAAACTGTTCATAACCATCACAAGACAGGTAATAAAATTCAAAATCAAAATTTAAATCATGAAGCGAAGTAGGGAATAGTACCTTTTGGGTAATACCTCTACTTACCATTACATTAGATAGAATTTTAGAGGAAAAAATGGAACTGAGTAACTGAAAAACAAAAAAAATATACAGGTAAAGAAGAGAAAACAGAGTAAAGGAAAGAGAGAGAGAGAGAAAGAGAGAGAGAGAGAGTGAGTGAGAGAGAGGGAGGGGGAAGGCAGAGGGAGAAGGAGAGAGAGACACACACAAATAGAGACAGGCTTTAAAACCATTTTCTCCTAAAAACCGTTTATGCTTTTGTCCATAGCCTGGGGGCAACCGATTTAATCAGGATTGTTTGTGTGGATTATCTAAACTATGCAAAGCAACAGGGAGAACTTCCCAAGAAATCCAGGCTGGGTCTGCTGCAAAATACTTGGTTTGGGGCCTAGAGCTAAGCAGACTGTTCACATTGTATTCAGGGTCCTAAGGAAAGTGGCTCAATGCCTCTATAATTCTTTGTCCCTTTGATCTACCTCACCATTTGGTGTCTTTTGGCATTATGAATGCTCTAAAAAATGACCCTGCCTAGTTAACTGATTTACAGTCTTGGGACAAAAAAGGAAAGAAAGAAAAAGAAAAAGTCTGGTAATGAGGGAGGAAAATATACCTTCTTCCTATCTTTGCTCCGCGTAAATAAAAATTGAAAGATGTGATTTTGGGGGATGTGAACTCCACTCTCTCCACATTTAGCAATAGCACTGTCAGAGCCAAATTGACGCCTTCTCTCAATTGACTCTTTTTAAAACATACCAAGTTGGCCTTCTTGTTCACTATTTTCAAGCTGTATTTTACATAATCTTCCTTCGAATGATGAAGTTTACTTTTTAGGCATGTCATTTGCTGTTAGCATTGTTGTTCTTCTTTATCCACTGCAGCTTCTTATCCTCCAATCCCTGGCTTCTTGTTTAAGTTGATTGTTAATGTAGCCATTCTTTAGCATCACAGCACGTTTATAAATCAAAGATGAGTTTACTCTCTCTGACTTCCAAAATCATTTGCTGCTTGAGACCATTTCATGAGTTTGTCTATTCATTTGAGTAACCAAAAACGTGTCCATAATGTGAGTTTGGAAAAGGGAAGAACAGCTACATGGAACAGTCTCCAGGGGCCAAAATTACTGCCACAGTTTTCATGGAAGCTGCCTTGCATGTGCTATTCCACATTAAATCTATCTTAGATATTAGAACTTTGCTTCTTAGTGGATGCCATTTTCCTCCAATAAAACCGTGTGGCTTACCCTGACATTTAATAGTGATTTAGTGATTTTAGAGTTTCCTCTAACTCAAAAGTAAATGTTCATGAGATTCATGAACTGAATCTAGACAATTAATCTGAACATTTTAGCAGTTCCCTGAAGCTGCGTATAATCACCCCCAATCCCTTGCAAAACCTGAGATTTTGAACCACTGTCTAGTTTGTGCCTGCACTGTCGAGAGATGAAGCAAAATCATTACTTAGGGTGACTCCCTCTCAAGTACTGTGCTGAACTGAAGCAAAAGGAAACCTTTACTATACTTTAGACAGAACATTAGGATTAATGCTAAAAAAAACAAGTAACCGAGAGCCTAAATATATACCAGTCTCAAGAAGAAATTAAACAATACTGGAGTTTAGAAACAAACATAGTACTGATCAATAGATTACTTTGGAGCCCATCATTACAACAAAACTAACCAAAGGACAGCCTCGGCACCAATGGGGGAACACGTGTGTATAATTCTTGAAGTACTACTTGAACTGGATTTGTGGGAAACTTTTCTCATGGGTTTATTACTCACCCTTCTTCCGAACGCGCACATGCATGTACACACAGGAATGTACACATTCCCCTCACATATCCATGGAATCTCTTTCTAGAATCTCTTTCTCGCCTGTGGCTCCTGAGTTAAATGTGTGTCTGTTGAGCCACTAAGCAGATGCTTTATATATGCACTGTAGAAGGTCAAAGTGAGAAAACTAGTGTCATCATGGTTTTATATAATATTGCAAGGAATCCAAATAAGCTTGGAGCAAGCTAAAGGTAAATGGACAGCAGTGAATATAGAGAACAAGTTGGGATTCCTTAGGAACTAGTAATAGGATCAGCCTTGCTTAATACATTTATAAATGACTTGGTCACCCCAGGATCTCATAATTTGCCTGGCATATAGTGGAAACTCAGTTAAGTTTTGCTGAATGCATGAATGAATAATCTGAAACAAGAAGCCCACAATAATACGGATACACTTGGACAGCATTAAACTTCCCTGAGCAGAAAAAAGCTCAGCTGAGGGGGCACAGCACTTGTCCAGGTGTGCAGAAAGGTGGCAGTATGTACATAGACAACCAAAATATTCATATATATATATATAAAGGACAGCTTTAAATCTTAACTAGGAAAGGGACTTGAAGGCCACTGAGCTCTTTTAGGCAAAAAGGCCTTGAAAGGCCTTCACTTCACTTTAAGTAATGAAAGTAAAAGTTATACTTCCTTTATATAAAACCCTCTGCTGTTAGAGTACCATTAGACATCACATTCCAGAGTTTCTCACACAGGGCAGTCACTAAAGAATTCAAACTGGATTAATATAATATAAGCTATTAGAGAATAAGTTATTTTGTGACATCATAACAATTCATTACTATGAGAAACATGCAAATGACATGGTTGTTATTAAACGTTATTTAGCAGGCATCATATTGACATTTCTTAATAACTGGCTGTCATGGCATCTTCTTAGTAAGTCTGATTTTCTCTACTCTCTGAGCTTATGGACTAGTGATCTTGCAGCTTTGGGTGTTTATGTTTATTAACCCATTCAACAAACGTTTACTGAGTTCTTCCTTTAGCTGTACCAGCTTAATGAGATTAGATTGGATCCTTTAGAAGCTGTCACTATCCTACATGGACCCCATGCCTCCTTTATCCCTTAAATTCCCTAATTTTTACTTAAGGTAATCTATCATGATGACACATCCAGATTCCTGGTCCCATTTTCTTTTCCACTTATTTTCCTTGATTTATTTCCTTTTACCTCAGCCCTTTCTTCCTATGAGGAGTAGAGAATCTGTCTAGTTCTTAGCAGTGGGCATAATGCTATGTAGAGTGGACCTCCATCAGCCCCAAACACATTGCCTTGTTGAAGAGATAAGATATACTTTCCACAGTCAAGAATGATTTGATTTGCTTTCCCTCAGTAGATACACTACAAGTTAACAGTGGTTCTCCTGTTATAAACCACAATAGCAATCTACTCCAACATCAGTTGCTAAACTGTATCACAGAATTCTAAAATACTCGTTAGACTTTCTTTCTACAAGTTGCCTATTTCTTCTGGATATAGTTAATTCACCTAGCAACAAAGATTAATTAGCCACTTCTTTTTGTATGCAGACAGAAAGAAGTATGATTTTCTCTGCTTATAAAAACTTCTGGTAAGTGGTGATAGCTTTCAAAACCTTCCTCTAATTTGGCAACCACGGTTCAATTATCAGGAACTCCGAGTTCAGAATCTGAGAACAGTGATTCTGTTCTGTGATTTTACACATGCTAGGGATTGGTAAATTGCTGAGGATTTCTTAAATAAAAGAGGAGACACTGTTCCATTCATCTGACAGGAACAAACATACATCTTAAATGGGGTTTTAGAGTCTCTGGAATAATATGATAAACTCTTGGCTTTCTTTTTAAAAACTATCCATGAGGTTCTCTTTAGAAATAGGAAAGACTAGTGAGTTTGGTATTTCACTCATTTTCATGGCTGGAAATCCCATCTCTAACAATGCTTTACAAAGGGACATACTAGCAATACCTCGTCCAGGGAGATGCAAATACTAAAAACAGATATGAGCTGGGCAATTTAAAAATATAGGTAGAAAATAATCAAAGCTACTGTGATAGTTTAGATCACCTACAAAATATATAATAGAATAAAATGAAAAGTTCTTTATTTTTTTAAGCTACATCAGAATTTCCCTCCTGCATGATAATCATGCCTCTTAAAACATTTATCAAAAGTAACTTTGCTAGGTTCATGAAGAATGGCCTTGATAAGCACAGCACAACTGTAAGTGAAATAATTTTTAAAAGAATGAGTCTACATAGATGATTTCATCATTTCTAGAAACATGAATGTCATTAGACTTGAAGGTAACCAGTGGATTAGATCAGCTTATACTACTATCAACCAAAATGTGATCTAATAGCTGGCTACTGTGATTAAACACATTTGAAAAGAAATGGGTCTACTCTATGCTTCTCAAAGTGCCCACCCCTCTACTCCTCTTCCAGCACAAAATACGGCAGCCTTACCTCCAGTCAATAGAGAACAGGGTGAAATATCATTTTGGAATTATTTTTTAAAATTACAAATAATCAAAAAGAGGTGACCCAAATGTTTTAGTGAATGTTACAGGATATAAATTAAGAACTAAGGGTATTTACCTACTGACTAATATTAATGCTTAGAAAATTGTAAAGTATCAAGATAATTTTTCAACCACAGTATTCCAGACCTATGAATGTTTTAGTGGGTACAGTAGATTAAAAAAAGATGTTTGAAAATTCATAATTAAAAAAGATAATGGAATCTGACTTCCTTATGGTCTAAGTTCTTATGTTTTCTGGAAAAAGTATTTATGAGAGAGAGCATTATCTGACAGTTAATGAAGGAGACTGGAAATTATCTGTTGCAGGCCAACCATGCTCAAAAGCAAAATAATCTCTCAATCTGCAAATGGAAATGGGGCATTAGAAAACACTTTGAGATTCTGTGGATGCAACAGATATTGTATGAAAATTTTGTAAATATTATACATTTAAAAAATAGTGTCATACAATAACAGAGCTGATTATTAAGTATGTAAGTAGCCCTTCTTCTTGATCATCTCTCTCTCCCCTAAATTTGAAGGGTCAATTTTCTTCATTTATTCTTTTGCATAAATACCCTATTCATGGATGCTTGAAATATCCATCCATCAGTTTCCCTTTCAACTCTGAAATATTGTAAAGGACTTCAGAAGACCAACAACTATGGAGTACTGGCTAATTTGGAACTTGTGTCTACATCTTGCAGGCTGTGTGTCTTTAAGCAAGCCACTGACCTCAGTAGCTCAGTGTCCTCATCTCTGAGAATGGCATAACAGCAGTGTAGGCCTCCCGTGCGTACTGTGAGGACTGAGTTTCATACAGTAACAGGGAGCTGCCTCTCTGAATCTTTGAAAGTTACTGAAATCAGGTTAGTTCAGTTAAGCATAACTTTGGTCTCTTTTTTTGGCTAGTGATCTCCAGATTGCGTTTCTAGTCTCTGACCTTCTGAAATGAGTCAAGTGAATCTCTTCTTATGTATTTGCCATCTTTCGATCTCAAAGGCAAGATGGATTTACGTGTCGGTTTTAGTTTTCACTGAATCTCTCTCTAGCTACATGCTACTAAGGTTAAAATATCAGCTATTAAACTGTTTGAAGTAAGTAAATGTTTAAAGGGGAATTTAGTTAAGTCAATAGCAGTGTGCCAGGTTGATCTGCCTTTCAGAAAGATCACCATAATAAGGAGACCAATAAATAAATAAAAAGAATAAAATATACATCTATGTCGACTCTTAGAATCCTTTCTCTAACACATAACATTAAAGGCAACTTTGAGTCCCGACTATGGAATTTGACACTTAAAAATAGAACCTATCGGGGGCACCTGGGTGGCTCACTGGGTTAAGCCTCTGCCTTTGACTCAGGTCATGATCTCAGGGTTCTGGGATCGAGCCCCGGATCAGGCTCTCTGCTCAGCCGGGAGCCTGCTTCCCACCTCCCTCTCTGCCTGCCTCTCTGCCTACTTGTGATCTCTCTCTGTGTGTCAAATAAATAAACAAAATCTTAAAAAAAAAAAAAAAATAGAACCTATCACAGTTCTATGGAAGAAATCCACAGCTGAGAACTACCAACTTTCTTCATTCACATAAGAAGGTTCTATACTCCCTTAAAACAACAACAACACCGCCACCAAATCAACAACAAAAACCATGGTTCTGATTATATGCAATGCATATTGTTAATCTAGTTGTTTTTTAACTAGGGGACAATTTTGATCCCTCCCTCCTAAAGGAAAATTGACAATGTTTGGAAGCAATTTTGATGATCACAAGTTAAAGGTACTATTGGCACCTGGAGGGTAGAAGCCAGGAAGACTGCTGAATGTCTACATTACACACAAGAGCACCCACTCCCCAGAAATTGCCTGGTCCAAAATGGCCTTGTACTAACCTGTTATCCTAGAGACAGTGGCCTTAAACCATTAGCCACATTAACATTTAAGAGACTTCATCTAAAAAAAAAAAAAAAAAAAGACTCCCATCTATGGGATAGTCTGACAGTTGAAGAATATGCCTACAAGAAGCACTTCAAATACGGGACGCCTGGGTGGCTCAGTTGGTTAAGCAACTGCCTTCAGCTTGAGTCATGATCCCGGCGTCCTGGGATCGAGTCCCACATCGGGCTCCTTGCTCCGCGGGGAGCCTGCTTCTCCCTCTGACTCTGCCTTCCACTTTGTCTGCCTGTGCTCGCTCTTGCTTGCTCTCTCTCTGACAAATAAATAAATAAAATCTTAAAAAAAAAAAAAAAAGAAGCACTTCAAATACATGAAAATTTGACAAATCTGGATATGGTGCTAAGGAAAAAACTGGTAAAATGAGTTATTTGGTAGTTTATTATGCCAACTATTACAAACAGATTATTTTATATTATTAAGTCAACCAGATTAACATCCTTTTTTAATTACAGGAGTCTAAAAATACGAAGTTATGAACTAATGCAATGTTATCCTAACACAGAAATCTTTTGAAATGGTTTCTAAAAGTCAGTAAAAACACTGAAAAAAAAAAAAGATGGTATGAATGAGTTCTGAAAAGTTAGGAATCATTGATCTAGGGCTGGTTATTTCCACACACAGTATTTTCCATACGTCTCACAAGCATACGTTTGTGCAGACTGCAGCCCAGAAATGGAACACTGCTTCTCTCAGAAGACAAATCAGGCTAAAGCTCAGAGTTTGAGAATGGTTTCCATGCCAAGAGTCATGTTCAGCAAAGGGAAGACAACGAGCTCTAAGGTAGGTGTGAATTTTATTTTTTCAATGAGTTACCTCTATTCTGCAAACAGTTAACAAAAGGAAAAATCAGTAAAAATGAAATTTGAAAATGAAGAAAATAAAATAAAATTATTTTTAATATGTTTAGGATTCAAACATGTGCCATTTTATATTTTAAGGGGTTTCTTGTTCAAGGCAACACGTGTTTTTCTGATGAAAGAGGATGCCTGAAACTGACATTCAGTGAGCTTTTGAACACTCCTGGTGGGTGAGGTTGTACATTTTTACTCACCTCTGCAATCACCCTGTTGCTTTTGAATTTTATTTTGGTCAGTGGTACAAGAAAATAAAATGTATTGAGGGCCACAGAAAAATTGTTTTTTAGAACCCCGAGAATTTGCTTCCTAGGCAGGCACTTCTCACTGATGAGGAAACAAGAGGGGAAACCGACTTAGCCGCACAGAGAATGGAAACTCACTAATTTCTGAGTGGCCAGTACCTTTTCCTCTCCTTGTTTTCCATCTTAATTTCTAGATTTAGCTTCAAGATATTTGTTTTTTCTCCCTTAAGGGGAAGTCCTAGAGTCAGAAGGATAGTGGTGGGGAGAGTAGAGATGGTTATAGGTTTCATAGCAATTCAATTTAGACTGTTAAATACCCTCTATCAAGAGACCACAAGTATCAATTATTTGTAGAACAAAGCAAAAGAAGGGATTTTAAATAAGAAAAAAATCAAAAGGAAACAGCAGTGTTGTGGCACTATGAAAGATTCAGGAGAAAAAAATCTGATTTCTGCTCTCATGATGCTTAAATCTTGTTCTAGAGAGAAAGATGAATTAAAATAACTGAAGAACAATAGGAAACAGTACAATTAAGTGTGAAAATGGGTGGTAGAAGCAAAATGCTGTGGGAAAGCCATGCCTCTTACATGTTTTCCAGCTCAGTGGAAAGAGACAATGGGTCAAATGCAACCTACTCTAGTTTCTGATATTAGTTTCATAATTCAACTATAATCCCATTACAAAGAACTTCGAAGAACTGTTGACATTTTTTGCTGCCCTGTAGTTTATTGTCTCAAGTATTGCTTGAAATACATCTCTACACACAGAAATGTCTGCTCTACTGGTTTTTGTTGACCTGCACTAGGTTAGGTTTAGCCTCAATAAACAGCGATGAACATCACAGGGAACTAGTTAGTCAAATTGTTTGTAAGGAGGTTTGCTTTTTTTTTTTTAAAAGAATGTTTTATTATTACTCTTAACCTAAAGACTAAACATTTAAAGAATGTTATTCTCAAATAATCTTGTTATTACATAAAACAGTAATATTTAGTATAGATGCCTCTGTAAAGCCCAAAATGGGGATATGCAGAGGTAGATTTACTGGGAATTTAATAAAGCCTAAACTTCAGGGCCCTTGCTTGCATGGTCCCTTGCAAATGCCTGTAATTTGTAATTATAATTTTGTATTCTTTTTCTTACTGAAGATCCCCCAAACAGTTTAAGCTTCTGGCAAGATCTTGATTCACCCTGAATATAAAATAACCTTGAAGGGATCAAACCTGACAGTCCTTAAAAGCCAATTCTGAGAAGGGTACAAAATGTACTTTTATAAGGATATATAAATCACATCTTCAATTGTATCCCTCCTATTGTCTTTGCCATCCACTCCTGCTAAGGAATAGATGCCATCTTACCCCACTGTTACAAGGTTACTAGATTATTTTAAATATAAACTCTGTCTATTCCATGACTGGGAATAATCATAGTGTTTTGTTTTTTTTTAAAAAAAAAGATAAAAAATTCAGAGGTAGAAGATAATTCCTAAGAATAAAAGGTACATTGGAAACTCACAAAATTTTTCCTAAAATAATAATAATTATTATTCTTAGTTAAGGGATACATGTATTTGGAAAGAGGAAGGACATGGAGATTCTCTCAGTACAATTTACAGTAGTACCTACTGAAAAAGGTGGTGAGTTTATGTAGAATGTGGGAATTTCTACCATGAGGAATACCACGTGTCTGTTTTCAGGTTTCTGAAAACCCCAAATAAAATCCACAAGCACCTCTAAACCCCACCATGGAATTTTAACACTTCTGAGGAGAGGCTCAGAACAAAATAAAATCTTTAGATGCACTATGTCTGTCTGCAGTTTTTCCTATAATGCCTTGTCCCAGTTTTTGAAGAAAACTGAATAAAAATTATTTCAAGAAGAAATGAGTGAAATTACCCCAAATGGAATACTAAATTGAAAAATAATAGTTAAATTGTTCATAACCATTTCCTGTTATATTTTTTTCTCTCTGTCTTAGAAATGGAGTAAGAATGCTTCAAATAAAAAATGTAAAACCCATCCCATCCCATAAAGGGCCCACTCATGTAAACAGGAAGCTTATTAAAAGAGCTTTTCTTGGTTTTCTGGCAAAGCCCACTTTTTATTTTGGTGGCAGCACCTATTAAGGAGAGGACTCTTTTTGTGGGCTGGGTGAAAAATAAAAAACATTGCAAAGCCATCAGGCACCCACTGGATTAGAGTTTGTTGACTGACTTCTTGGGTAGAAGGAGCAAAGTGGCTCTAAGATCAAGGAACAGGCTGTGTTCAGCCTAGCCATGTCCTAGACATGGCGTCTTCCCAGTCCAGGCATCACAAATCACCTGAGGTTCCAAAGGAGCCAGCAGACACCAGTCCATAATAGCGCAATGTGTTTTACATGCACATTGAATTAACCTCTTTGTTCCTTCACATTTAAATCCCATTTTATTTGTTTCTGTGATTTCCCTTTCTGGGAAGCATTGTAGCATAAAGAACACAGGGTTTGGGGATCTGGAAACTTGGTTTCTAGTTCCAACTCTGCCAAATACCGTGACATGTTGCCTTCCTGAGTCATCAATTTTCTGATATGCAGATAGGGGACTAATAATTCTTCCTCTGTCAGCTCAGGTTTCTCAAAGCATGAGTAAGCATCACCTGTCTCGAAATCACCAGAGGTGAAAATACAGATTCCAAGGCTCCCTTCTGACTTATTAAATTAGACTTGTTGTGAGCTGGAAAGCCTTGGAATCTTATTTGACACCTAGTTCCCAAATAATTTTTGCACATTCAAGTTTCAGAGCCACATTCTGACTTGTCTCAAGTCAGGGTAAAATTAAACCATTTTGGTGAAACATGTCTGTGAACTGCAAATCAGAACATATATGCTGAGCTGCTCTCACTACTGTCATTTTCCAGGGTAGCTCAAAGCACCAAAGCCAGGTCACAGGACCATCTTTCCAAAGATCTCGCTTGGACCCATACCCTGCGAGGCCATAAGCATTCCACTTCATCTTCAGTTAGGCACGGTAGGTTCACTGTGGGGAGGGGGTTGGGGGGGCTAGTAGAGCTCAGTTGTGACATAGGCGGTATTTCTGTAGAATTTCATTTATGTGACTGTACCTAGCCCACAGGGCAATATAAGGATTAATTCCTATTTGGTAATTTATTGTGGATAAAATGCCTCAAGCCCCTTGGAGGGAAGTGCTATATAAATGTAAAATAATAATTATAATAATAATAACCTTGACTATTTAACTGATCAGTGAATTAGCTAGAAGATTTAGGCTGCCAAGGGACAAGGCAGAAACCATTTTAAGTAGAAACACTGTACATCATCATATCTCAAAACTTATCACAAAAAGGGGAAACAAAGGTTGAAAATTAAGATAAATCCATGTTCTTCACTGACTTAAAATGACAGAGGATCACTTGTCTTGTTTCATGAAAGCCAGGAAATGCAGAAGTGACAGCTGCATTATAATTCTAAGTCAGGCACATATCCTGAGGTCTAATACACTTTGGTCTTTTATTTATATGGAATATATCTCATCAGTGCAACATCTAAAATTTAGCAAGAGTAAGGCACCTGACTAGGATTTTGCTTAGGTGGACTATGTTCACAATCTACCCCCACTGGTAGGTAGATAAATACTGAAAAAGTATTGATGTTACTCTATGAAGTTCCAGATTATATTTGAATCAGCTGTTTACTAACTTTGATTCCTATGTATCGTTTTAAGAAAACCAGGGTGTATTTCTATCTTTGAATTTAGGAAACTAGAACATATGAGAGATACCATTTCTTCCCAGGAAAAAAATATTTCGGCACATGTGCTCACACAAGCTCAACTGCCCTCAGTTCTTACGTTATTTATTTTATTTATTAGATTCATGGAGACCCTCCCACCAAAAGCTCAAGGGGCTGAACCCAGAACTTTCATATATTGAACATGAATCACTTCTTAAACCACAAAAAGCAAAAGCAAAAGGCTATAGAAATCGTAATGGGCAAGCTTCAGATGCTCAAAAGCAATTGTTTAGTTACTCTACTTAGTTATGCATCGTTCAAAACACTTTCTAAATTGGGCAAAAAAGGTTCTTTGTGAAGAACAAGCTTTGAGGCCTCGGACAAGTTTTAATTCTAGTTGTTTTATAGCTCACACACAAAGTAGTTTTGATGTGTATGTAAAGAGGTACTGTACTTCCGTGCAATAAAGTTTGCAGTTGAGAGTTTTGAAAGGGAAAGAAAGCAAGCAAGGAGAAGAATGAATATGTGGTACCTGGCTCTATTTTTAATAATTAACACAAAGCTTCAAAGATTTACACTTTTAAAAAATCCAGTATTGAGTATAAACAGGTGCAGACTAACATGAATGAGTATTAGAAAATAAAGTTAAAGAGTATAACTCAAATTACCTTGAAAATACCGAAATTAAGCTTTACTTTGTTTATAGGGTAGGGAGTGAAAAAAGACAAAATGACAGGCAGAAAGTCAAAAATCTAAAAGCCAGAGTTGGAACTGCTTTTCTTTGCATGAAGTAGTAAATATAAAAAATGCCATTTGATGTATAAAAAGTCATAAGCTACATAATACCCAACACAGCAAAGCCTTCCAAACGTGATGTATGTCTAAATACTATACAGGCAAACACACACATACATACACATGCCAAAAATATGGGTGTTCTGGTATAGCTTTCTGGCTTCAAAGGGCCTCTAAAAAGGACAAAAGAAAAAGGGTTTCTGACAAACTGCTTCTGGAAGGGTTACTAGTAGATAACAAGTTCAGCCAAGTGCTGCCAATAATGTTTCTGTTATAAACATTTTAAAAATCCATCTTTCCTTTACAGATACTTTTCCTTCCCTATAACTAATATGGTAGCCAGTACGCCTGGCCCTATAGCCATATTGGAATTTCTTGCCCTGCATCACAAGCCCAGCTGTACTCATCAAAGTAGAAAAACTGACAGCATTGTCTGAAAGACACAGCTTGGGATAATTGCTCCTTGTAGTTCCCTTGTCAATGAATATTATCATATTCTTCTCACGAATAAGGTTACTGTACTTTTTTTTTTTTATTTCTACACACTTAGCCACTAAGCACATTACTGTTCCTTTAATGAAATGGACCAAATGTGACAGTGAGCTGTGGTTTAGCATTCCCAAGATTCTGTTCTAAGGTTTCTGTGTGCATACTTTTCAAAACAATCTTTATATGTACAGAAGAAGTAAAAATGACAATAATTTTTTACTTGATATTACTGTTTCCTAAGAAGGCTAACAGAAATATCAGTGGGCTGGCACAAAGTAAAGAAAGAAAAAAAAATATGAGGCTAGCAAACATACCCTCTTGCTGAATTTCTTTTATCCAAATATACAATGGAATCTCTCACACAACGTGTTTTCTTTTCCCATCATGTTAGACTGAAACTTAGTTATTTGGTTGAAAGTAGAAAAAAAAAAAACATGCTTTAAGTTTTCTAATAATCTACACCTTTGAAATATTAGTCTCTCCTTAAATTTTGAATGCCAACTCATTAAGAAGGAAAAAATTTCAAAGTGTTGCAATCACTAACAACAGCTAAGCTAATATTTGTTGAACTCCTAGGTGTTCTTGGTACCACTATAATCACACATATTGACTGACTCATTACATCTTCACAACAACTCTATGAGGTAATGCTATTATTACTCCCATTTTATAGATGGGGAAATACAGGCACAGAGAGAGTTAAAACTTGCTCGAGATCACACAGCCAAGGAGTAGAGGAGTCAGGATGTAAACTGAGGGAGCCAGATGCTGCTACACAGTGAATACTTGGTCCCTTAAGCTCAGTGCTCCATATTTCTCCTGAAGCAATTCCTAGCTGAGCAGCTCTCAGCATTCACTCTCCCTGCTAAACACCTGCACACCTGTTTGCATACCACAGGCGTGTAATGCTCAGACTTTGGAGACAGATATAAGGGTCTATCCCCACATATCAGAACTGCTTACTCTACTGATGTATGTGGTTCAGTTTCCTCCTGTGTAAAACAGGACTAACACTAGTTTCATGCTGTTATAAGGGTTCAACAGGAGAATGCCCATTTGAGCTCAGTGGAGGGTCAATGATGTTTAATAATTGCTAGCTTTGTTATCACTGATTTTAATCTCATCATACATGTGATCCCTTTCCTCAATTAGATTGTATTTCTTTTCAGAGAGATAATCAATATGAATCCTCATTGTTTTGTGTATGGTTTTCCAGTGCTTAATATATGTTGTGGAACTCTTAGATGTCCTAGATGCCACCATAATAACATGTATTAATTCATTAAATCTTCATAACAATTCTATCAGAATATATATTAATTCAGAATATTATAAGTAATTTTACATTCATAGCAATATCTAAAATTCAGTGAAACCTTAGTGTGTTAGGAGCTCTTCCAAGCTCATGACGGCACTGTCTCATACAACTCTCCCCATAATCCTCTGAAAGAGGGACTTTCAAAATCTTCACCTTACATAGGAGGAAACCAAGGCTCAAAGGGGTCACATATCTAAGTGTTCAAGAATGTGAACCTTTAACCACAACCCTCTGCTACGTTCTAAAGAATGAATTCAAAGCAGGTTTTTATAAATACTTGGTCTTGATGGTGAATCAACTGAGTCACTTCCTTCTGTCACCAGAAACTCTGTGCTTATAGCCAACTAATGTGGCCTGTGCAATATCATTCATTCATTAGTTAACTATTAAAAAGAGATTATTGTGTGCCAGGCACATGTCAAGTCTCGGCAATAAAAAGTAAACAAAAAACAAAAAACACTATGGATCTAAAATTTTCTCATCAAAAGCAATTAAAATTTAATGTAATTTCACGACCTCCATTTGTGATGCCTACTCTTAGAAAAATCGAACTTCCTCTCTCCCTTCCCTTCCCACTCCTTCTTATTCTTTCTTTTAAACCCAAGTTTCATAGTATTAAGTTTATACAGATTTTTGCCCATAAGAAGCTTATATGTCAAGGCAAGGAACCATTTTAATTATATTTACTCTTCATTTTGAGTATATTTCCTTTTCATATCTGACAAAGACTTTTGAAGTGACTAAAGAAAAGCAAAGCAATCTGATTTTTTAAAAAAAATTCTTTCATGTACAGTCTTTTGTCTGTAATATTCTCATAAAGGCACTGAAATTTTAAAAGAAGGCTTTAGCTATTTTTCTTCTTTTCAAATTAGCAAAATTTGAATTTTTTTTCTTCACATGTTTAGATTGGCTTTAAAATCAACAAACCAGAAAATAAGAACATATTCAGCTTAAAAAACACGCCCTTCATGGGCGCCTGGCGTCTTCAAATAGTTTCAGCATCACTCTGAAAACTGGGTTTCTATTCTGTTTTTTAAAAAAGGTTGAAAAAAGAAGTTGAAAAATGCATGTGTAGAACTCATACAACACCAAGCCTGTTGTCTTAAGGAGAGAAAACATTTCAGGGCAATGGAAGACCATAACCATTGCTGTAACAAACTCTTCAGTCAGGCAGCAGACCTTGTCAGTACTTCTTCGCCTCCGCACTGAAGGTACCGGTGGCATTTTGTCTGTGACCTTAAAAAATATCTACCTAAAGTTTGGAGTGGATAATTCTAAAACTGGTAGTGTTCAGGTACACTTTGAAGAATCATTATTTGCTATGTATGACCTTAGGTTATACGGGATTGATAAATTCAAAGGAGGGACTTTTGGTTAAAGAAAGCTCTCCTGAAATTCTGTCATAAAATGTTTCAAATTATCAAAACTATTTAAAATATAATGCCAGAGAAGAGTATTTTATATCTAGAGCATAAGAATGCCCTTCAGAAGTTAGCATTTGTTAATTCATTAAAGATACATTTATTGTGTAGCTACTGTATGCTAAGCATTCTAATAGACAAGGACAAACAACTAGATCTGAAAAATAGTAGCAGGGGTATAAATGGGCATGGTGAAAGAGAACAGGGAAGAGATAATAAAAGTGATTACAATCATAGCTTCTACAAGTTGAGGGCCTGTCATGTATCAAGGCAATATGAACCACTTCATCCCACCCCTGCAGGATAGGTATAATCTTCTCAAAGATGTGAAAAGTCAAAGTGTTGATTGATTATAAAGGGTTCTGTAATGCTATATAATAAAGTTTATGTTTTATTTTATAAATAATGAGGAAACATTTTTAAGGAGAGAAATGATATGATGAATTAAAGGTAACTCTGGTGTTGCATTTATTTTTTTTAATTTAATTTTTTTTCAGTGTTCCAAGATTCACTGTTTATGTACCACATTCATTTTGATATAGTATCATTATACAACACCACAAGGATGTGAGTTTTTTGGGTGGAACTGTGATTCTCTAACTGATCCAGAGTTCATCACCAAATAGAACTCACTATGAATTAAGTAGTATCTGGCTTTGGAAAAATATAGATTGGATGTCACTACTCTTTACTTAAAAAAAAAAGTCATCTTTAATGATTTCCATGAACTGTTACTAGAACTTCCTTCTGAGGCATACATGATCTGCTCCTGAAAACTATACAGCCTCACCCCCTAAATTCCATAATGCTTTAATATTTTGCCACACTAGACCCTCACCATTCCAGATTCTAATATGTCTTCATGCCTCAGTTCCACTGACAGTCCCTCAGTCCACATTTTTCTACCAGGTGAAAACTTCATTCTCCAACATTGCCTAAAAGATCACAGCCTTTCTGGGTTTTCCTTCTCATTCATCTTAGATTCAACCACTTTGTCTAGTTTCCCACAGCATTTCCCCTATTCTCTTCTACATCAGTGTCTTTTTTGTTCTACATACACTGAAGGTCTTTGTTTCCAAGTCCCTCTCCTAGAATCTAGAAGGTTAACAACTGAGGGTATTGACCTTAATCTTTCACCTAAGTTTTACAAACAAAAAAGGGAAATGAAGCATGGAGTATTGATATACTTGGCCAAGTAATGATATCCAGTTGCTACCTTGCCATAACCAATGCTCAATAACTGTTAGATGGATAATATAGAGTCACTCAGGTACACCTGGGTGGCTCAGTGCATTAAGCCTCTGCCTTCGGCTTGGGTCAAGATCTCAGGGTCCTGGGATTGAGCCCTGCATGGGGCTCCTTGCTCAGCAGGGAGCCTGCTTCCTCCTCTCCTCTCTCTGCCTGCCTCTCTGCCTACTTGTGATCTCTCTGTCAAAAAAAAAAAAAAAATCTTAAAAAAAAAAGAATCACTCATTCAATCATTCACTCACTTTTTAATTATTCATTAATTCTACTTGCTCAAAGAAGAAACTAAAGACTGCTTTATAAAAAAGGTTTTCTGTTCATTTAAAGAAAAAATCTTTTACAAATCAACAGACTAAGAAAAAGAAGTCTATTATATTATGATTACTATTATCGAATCAAATAAATAATGGACACATCTAGTACTTCCCAAGCTAGAGTCAGGAAAACTGGGTTATAAACTGTGGAAAACTGAGGAATGTACCAGCTCACCACTTAACATTCCTGCCTCAATATACCCTATAGGTATTTTACTATTTCATACTAGCATGAGTGCCTGTCCTACTGGCAAAAGTAGATGAATCGCCTGCCCAGAGATACTGAAAGGAAATGAAACAATTTCACAGTAATACAGGGAAAGAGAACACTAACATTTACAAAGTTATTTATTGTCTAGATCAGGTAGTAGATTCCAAACATATATTATCTCACTTAAATCCTCATAAAAACACTAAAATGGCTAGTATTTATCCATTTTAAATGAAAACATAACTGAATGTGAGAATCTTAACTAAATTCCCAGGGGCCACTTTCCTAAGAAGCTGGGGGATCCAGAATTAAAAAGCTGAAAGCCCTTACTTAGTGTTTTCCATTTATATCAAATTACTTCTTAGAGCCTACTTCTAAACCAAAGAAGTTGAAATCAATGTGGATTTATATTTTAAGGGAAAGTTTTATGGAAGACTTTAATGTGGGCATCAAAAGAGAAAGTAATAGCTAACATTTATTGAATATTACTGTTCTAAACATTTTGGATCTATTCACTCATTTAATCCTTACAACAATGTTTTTGGAGGTGAGTACTATTGTTATTGTTGTTATAACTTTAAAGTACGGAAACTGAGCCAAAGAGAAGACAATAGACTGTCGCAAAGTCACAAAGCTAGTAAGTGGCTGTGCAGTCAGAATTACAGCCCTCAGAATTTAATCATCATGTACCACTCATTAGGCTATAGTTCCCCCCCCCCAAGATTTATTTATTTAGAGAGAGTGAGAGTGGGGGAGAGCTGCAGAGGAGCAGACAGAGCATCTTAAGCAGACTCTGCACCAAATGGGGAGCCCGACACGGGGTGCACAGTCCAACTTGGGACTCGATCTCACAGTCCTAGAACATGACCTGAGCTGAAACCAAGAGTCAGCTGCCCAACCAACTGCGCCACCTAGGAGCCCTAGGCTAAAAGGTTATTAAAGGAGTCAGCTTAAATAAAGTTCTGAGAGCAGGGCATGCCACAGAGTAGGCTTTTATTAAATGTTACTGTCCCTCTTTTTCTTCAATCTCTAAAATTTTATAATTGTAATAATGATACCTTTATTTTTAAAGTATATTGTGCTTTTTAAAGACTTAACAATTTTCGATTTCATAAAAATAGGGTGCTGAATGTAGAATATAGTAAACTAGTATTAAAATGGTGTAGAAAAGTATTTAATGTTTTGCTAAATGTTACTCATAAAATAGAGTTAAGCGACAAAGTATGATTCCAAACAGTGTATACGGTGTTTTACCATAAATTAAAAGGCACAAAGAAAGAACAACAATAACTGGAATGGTATAGCCCCAAAATTTAAAGGAAATTATTTCTGGATGATTGTGAGTGATTTTAATTGTCCTCTTGTATTTTATTCTATATATTCTACCATGCCTATGTATGTTTTTCATAATAAGAAAAATAAAATAAAAAAGAATATCTGTGTCAGAAACATTCCGAATTTATTGATACAACACTGAGCAGAAATATTAGTAGAATTGTGTAAAATTCCACACTTGTTCAGAGATGGAGCTTGAATAGAACCCAAGATTCCTCATTTCTAACCCAGTGTGTTTTCTCTTATTTCCTATTCTCTCCCCACTGGTTATCATTACAAGGAATTTAAAGTAACCTATGGGGGTGCCTGGGTGGTTTAGTGGGTTGAGCCTTTGCTTTTGGCTCAGGTCAAGATCTTAGGGTCCTGGGATCGAGCCGTGCATCTGGCTCTCTGCTCGGCAGGGAGCCTGCTTCCCCCTCTCCTTCTGCCTGCCTCTCTGCCTACTTGTGATCTCTCTCTCTGTGTCAAATAAATAAATAAAATCTTTAAAAAAAAATAAAATTAACCTGTGAAGAAGACCCTCTGGAGGGTGGTTAGAGGTGCTGTGAGTGCAAATGTTCTATGAACACACAAACACATACACACACACAGGTGTCCTAGCACACCAGGCTTCTTAAGTTGCTTATGTAACTGTGTAAGCCATTTTTTTCCTGAGTCCAAACTGACACTATATATGGCAGACTGATTTTCTCTAATTCTTCACTCTTTCTGTAATAGAACTATATATCCACACATACCACATGACTTTACTATAACTCTTAGTAGTGTTTGTTAATGTGGGGAACAGACTATAACTCTGTCCCCTAGCTTTGAGTTTGGTCAAGTCACCTGCTATGACCAATGGAATGTTGGCAGAAATGCTATGAGTAGTGATTTGGCTTGACTTCTTATGCCCATGGAATTTGCAATCAGGAAACTTTGTCTCAAGTATCTGGTGTCTTCACCCTGAGTCCCAGAATAAGAAGCATATGGAGAAGTTATGAACCGAAATGCAGCCTGAAAGTGAGCTTCTCAGACTCCACTATCCCAGCAACAGCAAACTAATATACAAACACTATAAATGTAATCCATGGTGGCAGGTTTTGTATTATACAAATATCTATATCTGTCTCTATATAGTATATATACTATTATACATATGTATATATGTATATATATAGTATACATCTACTGTGTCTCTCTCCCTATCTCCCTATCATTCTATATATCTCACAAGAGTAGAAAACCTCCCACTATATTTAGCACATGTATTCACAAATACATGAGGAAAAGTTGTCATTTGAAAGTTCATAACTAAAGCAGCTACTATGCTTCTATACTTTTTAGTTAGCCATATATGTGCTTCTCATATTTCACTGCATAGAAAAAAACCATCTGGGATCTTATTAAAATGCATATTCTCATTCAGTAGGTCTGAGTGAGGCCTCAGATTCTGTATTTCAAACAAGTTCCTAGGAGGTACTGATATTACTAATATTACTATACTGTGAGTAGCAAAGGCAGGGAAGACAGATAGTGGTAGTCATATGGAGGAAATAGCCACAAACAGGGAAGACAGTCTGGAACAGTATGCAACTAAGAATGGAAATAATTTTGACTGTTTATCTTTATCTTGTAATGAAATAATTTATGTAAGAGACAGAAGAGTCAAAGGAAATGGGCCTTGCAAACAAATAAAATGAAAGCCCTCATGTTAATGGTGAGTATAGATTCCCGGTCATATGTATGTGTGTGTATATATGCACACATACACACATACACATACACATACATGTGCATGCCTGCTAATGACTAGTACTAGAATCCCACTCAAGCAGTGTGAATGTAGCATCCCAGGGCATTTTATAGGAACATAGATACTCTCTGTCCTTTAAATATATACTGATAAACTAATGACCTTGCAGCACTCATTTACAGAAAACCCCTACATATAAGTTCACTTTCTGAAATGTAGTTTTCTAACAGCAAACGTGTCTTTATTTCTCTATTTTCTCTTTTTGATACTTCATCTACTCTACTAAAATCTATTAGATTAGTTGTCTTAGTTGGCTCAGGCTGCCATAATAAAATACCATAGACTTGTTAGCTTAAACAACAGAAATTTATTTCTCTCAGTTCTGGAGGATGAGAAGCCCAAGATCAAGATGCTGACATGGCTGAATTCTGGTAAGGGGGCCTCCTTCTGGCTTGCAGATAGCCACCTTCTTACCATTCCTCACAGAGGGGAAGCTCTGGTGCTTCCTCCTCTTCCTCCTCTTCTCATAAGGGCACTAATCCCAGTATGGAAGGTCCACACTCATAACTTCATCTAAACCTAATTACTTCCCCACCTGCTTCTACATATGAATTTTGAGAGGACACAACGTTCAGTCCATAACATTAGTACTTCTCTAATTTTTTCAGGTCATGGCATACATAGAAAAGGGTAGGGGCTCACAGGTGGCTCACTCAATTAAGCATCTAACTCTTGGTTTTGGCTCAGGGTCATGAAATCAAGCCCCACGTGGGGCTCCACACTGAGTGTGGAGTCTGCTTGACTGTCCCTTTCTCTCTGCCTCTCTCTCCATCTGCCCTCCCACTTGTGCTCTTTCTCCCTAAAATAAGTAAATAACTCTCAAAAAATAAAAAAGAAAGAAAAGGGTAATATTGTCTTATTCACTGGGACAAACTAGGAGAGACTTGGGGCTTTAGAGGAGGCTCTGCTGAGCTCTATATGAGTAACCCTTGGGCTCCAGCTGTCCGAAGGCCTCCCCGAGGAGATCCATACCCATCACGCATAAGTTGGCAAACTATATACACTGTATATAACCAAAACCTCTACAGAACACAAATAGTATCACCAATTACCATCACTGTTTCTGAGCCTCATTTCAGATCTTTCATAACTAAGCTGATGTTTTCTGGAAAACGAGTATGTAAAGGGGTTTCCTAGGCAGTAGATCAATAACCACTACAGAAAAGATGAGGATATTTAGAAAATTATACTGTAAGGCACAGTATAAATTCCAAGAAAGCCACTTTAGGAAATAGCAGATGAGATAGTTTCCTTGAAGAATATGTTTTTAAATTTTTAAAACTTTAGACATATCCAGGTATCACAAGGGATGTTAATAAAGTAAATGGGAATCACCATTTCTTCCTGAGACAGAGACTTGTTTTCTTTTTTGAGACAAATTTAGGAACTGCCAATAGTTTATCTTCTCAGAATAAAACCTTAACATTTTTTCTAAAAGAAGGGAAGAAAATATTTTTTTTTCCACAGGAATATAGCTAACATGCAACATCAGGTCCTTTGGTACTCCCACGTGGACAAGATACACTACTTGGAAAACTGAGATGCCTTTTCCTGGAGTTTTCTTCATCCTTTGCCTCCTTCAGTCCAGACTGGGCCATTGGGTAATAAAGAGGAGGTTTGTGGTGGTAGGGTGATCTTCTTGGTCACCACACCCTGAAAATAGCTTTAAAATTGGGCACTGAGAAGCAGGAAGAGAGTTTCAAACTTTCCATCTCGTTGTTTGAGTTCTGGGGCCTCATTAATTTCTCTCACAGAAGATGGACTCTTCCCTGGTGCTGATTATAGATATAGTGGATTTGCATTTCTGCCTAGAAAACAGGCACCAAGAAGACTTCACCATGTCTCATTCTAGACTGGATTCGCATGATGGTAGCAATAAATATCCCTAAACAAGAGTCATTCAAAAGCTTGTTGAATTTGACCAGATACTTCAATTGGTAGCAGGTCCTGCCACCATTCCTACTGTTTGATCCTGAAGTCCTCAACATTTTTTTCTCCACCATGTACACCAGGTACACCATCTCCACCATGTACAAGAAAGATGATATTTAGATTCTAACACATTTTCATGGACTTACCTTGAGTTATTTGCAACTTCTGGAGCACAAACTAAAACATTACCATTGGCTCTCACTTAATAAAGCATGTTAGAAAACACAAGTATATGAGTAAAACTTCATTATAGGAACAATCTTGTGTTTGTTGCAATTTAATTTTTAAAAGAGTAAATCAAATACATAAACTACCTAAGTTTATTATTCATAACAAATCTTTTGTAATGCATCTCATGCTTGATTGAAACTCATGAGTGTTTCTCATTACCGACAATAGAAGTCACTAGTATAAATTATGCATTATTCATTCATCTGACAAACATTAATTGAGCATTTACTATATGTCAAGACAGTGCTAGATACAGGAGACCACAGGTGTATAAAACAATGTCTCTTTAGGTGTTAACAAGTGCTGACATGAGCAATTGGGCTTCTGTTGGACTTTGGGAACCAGGATATGAATGGGCAGTGATTCACTGGAGGAAGCAGACAGCAGAGAAAAAGGGGCTGTGAATTGACTAATTAAAACAAACAAACAAACAAACAAACAAGCAAACAATCTGGGTACCTGTCTCATTTTGGGTTCTTCCAAAGAAGAGTCTGCAACAAGGACCTGGGTACAGGTTGTAATTTGGAAGGTGATCTTAGAAGGCAGGCATGAAGGAGTGGTGAGTGAGTCAGAGCAGAGGACAAGGCAACGATGAAAATGTGTCAAAGGGGCCAGCCACCAGTGTATCGACTGGAGCATAATTCAACCAGTATCTCTGAGACTTGTGCCTAATGTCTCCAGAGGTATCCGAGGTATGGGTTTGAAAGAAACAGAGCCCGGCACATTTTTTTCTCCAGTTCTGTTCTTGCTTTGGTTGAGAGATGCTCCAGGGCATTAAGTGGCTAACCCTGCCCACCCACCCCACATTTTCCCCTATCTAGTGTAGGTTTCTTGAGCTCCCCTAGCCATGGAAAAGATCCTGGGAAAAGCACTCCTGAGGTGGGACTCTGGGCTAACACAGAACTGCTTCAAGTGGAGCTGAAATCAGAGGTGAGCTGAGGGGCTGAGATAAGGGTTAGACACATCTGCCCGAGTAGCCAACAAAGACTTCTGGGGAGTGGGGCATAATATATTGCAGTCTGATCGAGCAGCCCCTAAAGGATGGTATGGGGAAGGTTAGAATGACATCTTTTTACTAATTATATTCCACATAAAGTGCCTCTGACTCCTGTAAGAACTCAAACTTGGCGACAGTAAATTCTGAAACTACTCAGGTAAGAAACAGAAAAATGATGATTTGCTAATCGGCTTACCTAATTCTCTGGCTAGGATGTCAAGATTGGACTCAGCAGTTCTTGTGAAAATTCTGACACTCATTCACCAATTATCCCCTAGAAGGTGCTATGTATCGATCTCCTTGTGTTTCAGGGAAGAAATCTTTGAACTGCTCCAAGATTTCCAAAAATGGTGATACATTTTTGCATCATTTTGTCATGACGGGCCTATTGAAAAACTTCCTGACATTCTGAATTCATGGCAGTAATATCTACGCTGCTGTATTTGGCTTGCATTTTTGTTTTGTTTTGTTTTGTTTTGTATTAAAACAGAGGAGAAATGGGTAAAGGTTAAAAACTGTACCTAAATGTATTAGGCTTGAAGGGTTCGAACATAAATGAGAAGTTTTACAGGAAGTTATTCAGACCTTTAAGCTTCTATAAACATTTCATCATTGCTGACAAGATCCACTTTAGGTAACCCTGCCCAAGCAGTTTCTGTGTTGCTATATGGGTGAAGGTGAATTTATTTTGCAATTCACCAAGCAGTGTAGGAATCTTCTGGGGAATTTTGGTTTGGGGGTCCAGAGCCCAAGGTGGAACAACAGATACTTTTGTGGTCATAGGAGAAGAACTGATAGACCCCACGTTCTTCTATTATAATGTATAAAAGAAGGAACTGGATTCCTAATCCCTAGAAAATGTGGTGGTGGTAGTAGGTGGGTTATGGTCCCTTATATGAACATACACGGCTTCCCCCTGACAATGAGTGGGCTAGTCTTTAAAAAAGTTCTGAAAGAGAAAAGGAAAAGCTCCAAGGGACCATTTAGGCTCTGTCAGTGAGTTCCATCCCAAGACATCAAATCCAGTTGCACAGAAACCAAACGTCAATATTTACAAAGCTCCTTCCATCTTCTATCCTGCTTCCTTTTTCATTCGTGCCTTTTCTGCTTTTCCTTCCTCCTGATTCCCTTGATCCTTTACTTCACCCTCTCTCCCATTTGCGCTCACTCTCCCCACCCCCATTAGTCAGGCCCACCACGCGTTTTTCCCCAAAGCGGCTTCAGTGACAGAAAGGAAAGGACTTCAAACAAAGCCATCGTCCAACACACAGAGCTCCAGTCCCCTGGGGGACTGTGACTGGGGCAAAGCCTGAGGAGGGGCGCTCACCCCTCTGGGGCTCTTCAACCCAACAGGCGATTAGGCTTCAGCCGGCTGATAGCTGTATGGAGCCTCATGATTTCAAAGCTTTCAGAGGCTGACAAGGACTTGCTAATTTAAAACTTTCTAACCAATTACAATCACAAAGAACTCAGGACAATAATCAGTGAGCAAAATGAAACTGCTGGAGTGAAGCAGCCCTAGCAGGTTTCGCTCTTGTGGCTCTGCACATGACGTGCAGCTGGGACTCTGCTTCCACAAGTAAATAAAAATGCATTATAAAATAAAAACATGCACAATGGGTCCCTCTTGCTGTCTTGCTCCTGGTAGTTGGGTCTGGAGGAACCCTGTCCTGCATGTAGCCCATTAATTTCTGATGGTGTTAATTAAAAACTTTTGATGCTGGCTTGAATGGAAAATACCTCAAACACTGTTTCCTCTATTGAAACACTAAGTTCCAAGTCTTGGATTATTAGGTTAAGCTCTGTCACAGCAGTGAGACCAACATAAATGCTTTTCATACCATCCGACTACTACTACTACTACTAATAAGAATTAGTAATAACAAATGAAAAGAAAGAGGAGAAACTGTTTAGGTTGAAACTCCCTCATTTCAACCTGTTTTGCTTTGTTTTGTTTTTAGAACTAAATTGAAAATTCGGGTCCCTGAGTGTAGAACATATGATATTTTAAAAATCTTTTTTCAAATCCTTACAGAACATTCAAATCACCCAATGTTCCAAGACCTGAATTTTTTATATTTTAAAATGGGGAAAGCTGCTTAAAATAAGTGAATCAGCTGCTAAGTGATTTCTCTCTGTCTCTTCCCCTACTCTCTTTTGAGAGGCTGAAAAAATGCTTAAAATGGTATATGCAATTGATATGTGCTGCTTAAGAAGCTTAATATAATTACTGAGGACTCTGACTTTCTATTTAAAATGAAGACAGACTGGGGCAATAAAAACTATGAGTTGTGAGTATTCGTCCCTCTAGAGGTATGGAAAATGTTTCCAAACGTTTAGTCCACTGCACACGGTAAGGGGTTTCAAGCAGTTATCCACAGGGCTCTCCGTCCCCCCGGAAACCTAGGGAAACCGAGGAAATCCTGACAGTAACGTAAGGAGCCAGCGTAACAGATGCTGTGCAGGAAGCCAGCAAATAAAAATGCATCTCTGTAATCCAATGCTTTGTGAAGTGCTAACGAAACCAACAAAACATTCTGATTGGTTTCTAAGACTCTCCTCCAATTTGATTTTTTAACCATTCTTCCCTGTTGTTCAGGCTCCTGAATCCCCGACACCTCATGGGAGAGGGCCCTCAAATGTCAATTCACCGATGCCCTTTTCTCTCTTCTGCTCTCATGTGCTTCACTTTCTCTCCCATTTTTCATCTCTCAATCTGTTTATTCATGCTGTCTGCAACATCAGCTGAATCCTTGAGGGACGACAAAACTTTCCTTTTTTACCCTGAAGGTCTTCATCAGTCTTATTCTTGTTTTGATCTACGCATCCCTAAAGTGGATGAAGTTCTGCATAAAGAAAGGCGAAGCATTTTGGCAAATCTCCTTTCCTTCCCTCCCTAACCGCAGGCTGCACTGACCTCACCCTCTTGCAAAAGTTTGCCGAACTGGCCTCCCGGCCTAATGTGACATGATGGGGATGCTTCAGCAACATCAACAACCACAATAACAGACAACCCTCACCGTAAAGCACGCGAGGGGAAGATGTAGAGCAATAGCAAGAGCTAAAACTCTAAAAAGGACGTTCGGCCTGAGCAAATGACAGCATGAATCTATTTGTTCACAAAATTTATGAATTTTCCTGGGTAAATTGACAGGCGATATTGTCTACAAAGGACTAGTAAATGTAAATTAACTAACAGATATGTAGCAAATGAATGCATTTAAAGATGATTTCCAGCTGAAATGATTTTTCTTCATAGAGACCAAGTTTTTGTTAAACTTAATCCTACTCTCTTCCCTCTCCAGCAGCAGAAACATCTGGTCGGTTTTAGATTCCCCTTGGATTTCCAACTTCAAAGGGAATTATAAAGAATAACAAATTCATGTACCGGCACTAAAAAAATTAGAGCAGCAGGAGAGAATGGTAAAATTGTCCTTATTTGACTGCTAGTGACAGGCGCCACAGGCAGAACTATAAGAAAAGACAAAGGCAAGATCACCAGTTGACAACCAGAGTTCCTAGAAGGGACAGAAGAATCTTTGGTTACATGCAAATATGCACAGGGCCCTTAGCAATCTAAAAGGAGATTTCTCCTTGCTTAAAAGAAGAAAAAAAATTAAAGGAGTTAGAAGGTGAGAGAGAGAGGAAGGAAGAGGAAGGAAGGAAGGAAGGGAGACATATACCTGTCACAAAGTAAGCAACCGCAAAAGTTTATTCAAACAATGATCTGGAGAAAATCTTAAGGACTCAGCCCCTGGGTTTTTTATTTGATCTATAGAAAACCTGAGTTCTGATTCTACCAAGGGCTAGATACGCTGTCTCAGAAATAACTCAGGCTCTTAAGAATGCACTAGAGTTGTCATCTCCTCCTAAAAAAATGAGACCTCCAAGAGTCTCTTCCTTGCCCTGGATCTTTGTCAAAGGATGGCCAGAAATTAAAGTACTCCATGAGTGGAGGACTAGGGTCTGAACGAACTATTGATATTTGCTGTTGTGCCAAGTTACGCTTGACACTACGTTATAGAACTGGATTTATCTTTCTCCTCTGTCATGTACTAGGAAAACTGAAACATACTTCTTAGAGTGCAGGTCTTGATATAATCAAAAAGAAAATAAGAAAAGTTAGGGAAAGTATAATTTTACCCTTATAATTAGCTCTTATAAACAGCTCTTTTCTTTCCTTTTTCATGTACAATGTGTATAGCAGTAACAATAAAAATAAGACATGATTAACCAATCAACTTGTTCATGGACAGAGAGAGAGTTAAGGGCTAAAATGTCTTTAAATAATTAATTATAAAAGTCTTTAAACTTAGTGTTCAGAGGTTACAGTTCCCCACACCACAAATACATTAGGTTGATTCACAGAGTGGCCCTCAAAAACCAGAAAGCAAATTACTTTTGACCAAAAAATATTTATCAACAGCATGTCAAGAATATTTCACAGGGTAGGATAGAACAAACAGAACTAATTCTCTGTGGACCTTAGCATGGTTTACAAATTGAGCAGTCCCCCAAAGAGAAGACCATCTCCCAAGTAAGTTGTCTGTATCAGAGGCTTTGAGTCATCTTTAATGAAGGAAGAAAAAGTTAAGACTTTTCTTCAGCATTTCCAATGTAAAAGGACTGAGCTGGCTGGAAAAACATCTTGAGTGTCTGTCTAGACATGGGGTTTTCAATCTTCCCTCGCCACTCCAGGTAAAGCAGGATCACCCTAGTGATCTCACTAAGAGAATGCTGTAATTCCTATCCTGATGGTAATTGCATATGATGATGTATTACACATCCAATAACGTTTGTCCAGAAAATATGCCAACTTTGTGAAACATGGATCTGATCATATGAACAAACCTTTTTTTTTTTTTTTTCTTTTGTAACTATCTATGTCTTTGGTCTAAAATGAAAATCCTGGCTTGACGCAGGCCTTTACAAAGGATTCCTTGCCCTGTATAAGCAGAATCATCCAATGATGATTCTGAACTTATCTAGGGAGAGGAAGTAGAGGATTGGAATACTATTTTATTCCAAGAAATGCTTTATAGCTTGAGGATAGATATGGTCCCAAATAACAACAATTGAGCAAATACCAGACCCAAAGGCAGAACATAAGGAAACCCCACAAACATATACCAAGAAGCAAACACTATCGTTAATAATAATAATTATTATTACAGCTATTATCAGAATGAGGCATTGATGGATCAATTGGGTATAATATATAATACATTAGCTAGAAAGAACCAAGGGTAAACTTATGTTTATCTTTAAAAGGCAGTTTGTATTCTGGTTTATATGTCATGAGTTACATAATTAACACTCATGATTACAGGATGCAGGAAGAGATGAAGACTTATACCTTTATTTCAGTTGCTGTATTGTTAATATCAATCTTAAAAATAATGATGAAAAGGTTAGCTATTTTAAATTATGGGTATTATGGGGTATGGTAAAATATCCTTGCAGCTTTAAAATAGTGGCATAAAATATATATTTAAATTATAGAACTCATTATTGGACATTTCTGTCTATAAATGAATGATAAAATAAATATACAAAATAAAAACCAAAAAAAATAGTTAGTGGCTAGAACCCACCTATCTTTCCTTGGAATGCCTGTCTCAATGCCAAGCCATTAGATCCTTCCCTGACCTTTTCAGGGCATTTTAATAGTGGTAACACCAAACCAGGGTAAAGGAGAAATAGTATCAGAAGGCTGAGAGGGAAAAAATGAAATGGGAAGAAAAAAGCGTTTGTATTGTTTACACCATCTAGTCTGGCAAATTTTACAGATGCTTTCCGTTTGCTTGGGATAGTTTATTGCTTATGCTATTTCTTTTCTTTTTCCTCCATGTGCTTCCCTCTACCAACTTTGGCTGAAAATACTTTGTATGTGTCCATACTGTAAGCCCTCATTTTTTTGTAGAGATTTAGTGTAGTGAAGAGCACTTTTTTTCCCCCTTCTTCTTCCCCAAGGGTTAGGCACATCAATATTCTAGCTACTCACTTTCGAGGCCAATGGAAAATGTGCTAAGATTAAATAGACCTGAGTAACACATAAATCCAGTTTACACTGATGCAGTATGTTACATAGTTACTCACATCCTGAATTTCTGATGAGTGGAATACACCTTTTGGACAACACACTACTACTGAACCATCACTGACTACAATTCAAAGACAGCGAGACAAGACTAAACCCTAACTCTAGGTTCTCTACAGAGAGCATAATTTGCACAGAGCTCTCTTCATCTGTGGAGCTCTGTGTGCAAAGGATCTAGTCTAGCCATAGAAAACCAGGTTCTTTAAATGTTCTCAGAGCAAACTAGAGCAATACTTACAAGCACATAGGGAGTGCCCTTTGTTCAGCAATATACTGTCTCTTTTGACCCTCACTTCCCCAAATAGCGTTTTTCTTTTTTTAATTATTCAGACTATTAATATAAATTCCTCCCTTTTCAGACTTCGTAAGTGCCCTGTTAGGAAGAAACCTTTCCTTTTTGCCAATAAATCTTTTAAAAAACGATGCTTTTAAATCCAGTGTTACGTTTGGTTTAAGTAGATTGGCCATATTTATCCACTATGGGTTAGCTGCAGCCACACTGGGCTTCTAAAGTAGTCAGAACACTCTAGTTTCCTTTTACCTCACATACAGAATTGTATATAAACAGCATATATCCCATAATGATAAAACTAGCAGCAAATCATCATTTTGAATCAAGTAAGAATAGTGCCCCCAAAAAAGATCCCCCAAGAAGCCTAGGCAAATCTATCAAATGTCTCTCTGGTCAACCGAATTGCCCTTTGGATAACAGGTGTACCTAAGAATATTATGAGACACTCTGTCAGGACCTTATGACCAATTGTAACATTTTAAGAAATATAATGGCAGTATACTCAGAAGAAAAATACTCCTATATACAATGATTAGAATTATTATCTAAATGTTTGTATCATGAACATGTGAAAAAGTCCTTATGGGCCTAAAATCTCAATGGACTAAATGCTATGATGTCTGGGGTTTGCTTCAAAATGATATGGTAGCAGCATAGGAAATGGCAGACCAGCCTGGGGAAGGGTCCATAAGAGTTCAGTGGAGTAGTGTGTCTATGTTCACATATTTGCAAGATTTCATAACAAAAAATCCAAAAGTATATACTGATTTGAACTTTCACTCCTTTAGTCATTATTGATTGATTCATTTACTCTTTATATGCAAGACATGGTGGGGGCATAAAAAGTAAAACAAAACAAAACAAAATAACCCCACAATACTCTTGTTGCATATTTAGATTAAATAAGTGATTCCTCTTCAGAAAGCATATATACTTATGTAAGCTAATGTTCATAGGAACCATGTAATTACATGTAAAATTCTTAGGTTAAATTTTGAAAGCAGGACACAAAATTATGTACAAAGTATGTTTACAATGTGTTTTTTAAAAAATATATCCTCAGGGGGAAACGAGAGTAAAGAAATACATCAATGGTTATTAATGATTGGATTTAAATTATGGAATTAATTACTTGTATTTTTCTTCATTTTACTCCTATGTGTTTTTCCAAATTATTTTTAATGACCATGTATCATTTTCAAATGAAAATAAATTTTTATTCATTAGTGGATAAGATGTGCTCTCCTCTCCTGAGGAGCTTTTCACTAAAACAGAGAAACTGCAAACACACAGCTTTGCCTAGATACTTTAAATCTTCATACCTAGAAGTGAAATACACCCACAGGAAAAGAAATGTCAATACAGATTTTTATCTGATCATAGAAACATAAAGAGCTTTCTGTGTGTTGTACAGAAATAAGGGAGGAACCAGCTTCTCTGCAAGCCAGAAAGAGTGAAATTCAGGCCATTTTTTGATGAGATCCTTTTGCGATGAAAGCAATGGGAGCAACAAATTTAAGTTACCAAGTAAGCCTGTCCCTTGAGACCTGACGCTCACTTATAGGAGTTCCTTTTTGGTCAGCATAAGAAATAAAGCATGGGAGTGGGGGGGTGCGAGTCGTTATAATCCTAAAGGCTGGAGGCCTTCACTGGTAAGATGGGTATGTTCAGAGAGACAGAGGTAGATGTGCGACCGAATGAGAAACAAAAATACGACAACTATGGATTATGTGCAGTAGATATGGCAAGTCCCCACTAGAGAGCTATCTTTATTACCCCAAGAGATTATTTTCCTCATTTTATGCACATTCATATAAAGTGAAGTCAAGAGTATAACTTTTAAAGGTTTGGATGAATATGATGTTCATGACTAAATAAGCCTGGCTGGAGCCAGGCAGAATATCATCAGATGCCAGGCAAGTCACCCCCTCTGGTCCTCCTCCCTCTCCAGCACACTTGCCAGGACATTTCAACACCGGCCAACCTCTAGCAAACGCTAAGCTCTTTTAGGCTCTTTCTGACTTGAGGATGCTTTACGAATACACCCTTAGTCCTGACCTGCACTCTCCTCCCAGCCACTGAAATCTCAAGAACTCCCGAAGGCCATATACGATACCAACCTTTTTGAAACTTCACCAGTTTCCATGAAAAGACACACACCCTCAAAGCTTTCAAAGCTAATCTTACTCACAGCTCTGGTCTTGGGCCTCTTGGCTCGTAAAAGAAGTGGCTATCTGTATTCATGTTCCTAAAGGACACTTCCCCTTCCATTTGTGGGTGTAAACAAGAGCAATCGTGTCTGATTTTAAGATTGATTCAAATGAAGCAAATACATTTCAAATTTTTAGCATATCATAGAATAATAATAAGCAGTTCAAAGTATCACAAAATGTATTCGGAAGGTTCTGTTTTTGTTTGTTTAATGCCAAAGCATCCAACGTTCCACGTGGGAAACACCAGTTTCCAACCTCACCACATCACCCTTTCTGTCCATTCAGGGATCTCCTTTGGATATCTGTATCCCTGGAGAGCCTGCCAAACAAGTCCTTTGAATACTTCTACCTCTGGGTGGCAAAATCATCATGAAATGTTTGTTGAAATCTGTGACCAGAGGCTCTTGGGATCATGTTTCTAATCATTTTAAATGATGGTATTTCAAACAAACAAACTGGATATAAAATCTGTACCCTTCACCAATGTCAAAATAAGTTCTATTCAAATTTAGTATTTGAGGTGATAGACACACCACAACCTTTACATCGAATTCTTTCAGAGTCTGGGAGAAACACACTTGACTTCTTCGTACCTCAATATTGTAGACTGCCATTTAGGGATAACAGAAGTTACTCACCGGACAGCAAAGTTCTGAGGAATATCCAGTTAGTGATGGCGAAACATTCTGAAATGAAAAGAATACCATAAATGCTGGGCATTTAATAAATGCATGACAACACGATGATCATGGGGGGGAAACCCATCTGCTTCTCACCTTGGGATGCTGACTCAGTGATACTACACAGACAGTAAAGGAGACTTCCTTTTGGGAAGGACATACAAGTGTACACTGGGAAAGGGGTGTGTGCAGCTGTCTGCGTGCTCAGCTTTAAGGGCTCGAACCAGTTGCAACCAGTTGTGGATGACTTGCTGCCCATTTTTGCAATTCACTGTAACTTGTATTGGGAAAGTTATGTTTTATGGTTAATTATCCATGGTCTGTTTGAAAAAATAAATCAAACCATTGTGAACCACCAGGATTTGCAGCTCCATTTGAACTTTACTGTACTTTTGATTAAACATTTTTGTAAATAAAAACAAACTGGTTTCTTCTTGTTTTTGGTTGTTTGTTACTTGTGTTCTGGATATAAATATTGTGGCAATGGTGGGAGAACGAGTTATGGATTATTTACCCTTGGTTTCATGAGTTGTGAGTTACTGGCCTTATTCTCCTTCATGAGTATAAATAAATGTATAGTATTAAATTCCAAGTCCTGTAAGACAAATGGAACGACTGAACTGAAACCTTTTAAAACCAAAACCTTTTATGCTAAGTCACAGAGCAACAAAACAAACCCCAAATTAACATTTAAAAAGCTTCTACTGTGGAGCAACAAAATCCCCCAATATTATATAATCTGCATTTTAAAAACTGCTTGCCTAACGAGCAGCAGTCTATCAATGATTCCACATGCTTGTCTTCTCACTGCTTTTATAATTTAGAAGCCATAGGTGATTTACCAGAGATCACCTCCCACCCTCAATATCACCACCAGAAAGGAGCCTTGAAAACAACCAGCATAACTAACTGAAGTAAAAATTGATTTAGAAAGATCTGGAATTATTGTAACTAAAAGTAGTGAAACTCTACGTAAAGGAAGAACTTTATAAAAATTTGTCTATGGCCTTCATCCTGACACTTATATAAATAAAAGGAGTCTGAAACACAATTGTCCAGGGAAAACGAGAAAAGCCAAGATTCAACACATCTGCCTATGGCACTTAATGAGGACCACCAAAGTAGCTTGCCAAAAATTATGTTTTAAATGATCTACTCTTCCATGCAACACTGACCACTGAAAAAGACCTCTAGGAAACATAAAATTGCCTTCTGCGATTTGCTACTTTTATAAAGACAGAGACAGGATAATAAAGGCTTTCTTAAAAAATGGGGTGACCTGTCCATCGCTGGGACCTGAAGAGCACTGTATCAGATTTCATCTTACCCTTCCTTCCTCTCAAGGTTTGCTGCTCACCTGCAGAAGCACTGTGAAGGAATGGCTATGGAAGGTCCCTCACCAGCTCACAAAACGTGGTAAAATATTTATGAAGGGGCTAATCTTTGCAAGGCACAGCTAGAGTAATTCTGCTTGGGAAGGTAAGTCAGTGGCTAAGGTTCTTGTTGCAACATTTAAAAATATCTATTACTACAGCCAGCGGGGAGGAGAAACGAGGTTCAAAGTGTTATGAAGGATTTCTGAAGAGTTAGAAACTGTTTAAAACTCTCCCTGGCTTCTTGGATGCCTTGAGAACAGAAAGTTTAGGCCTGCCGGCCCTTCGAAGCCTGGATCCCACATCACCAAAGGAAAACTGAAAGTAGCCTATATGTTTCCAAGGTCCTGGTTACAACTGAAAATGAGGGCTGACCTGAATCATGTGGCAGCCATCGGATGCTGAAAGGTCAGTTCTGCCCTAAGTACGGTTCAGAGAGTGTAAAAACCCACTGAAATGAAAACGGAAGCTATTCCGAGAAACAGGCAGAAAAAAAAAGTTCAAAGATACTTTACTTGAAGACATTTTCCTCTATTTCTTTTATAATACACACCTTTAACTCTTTTTGACAACCAAGAAAACGCTCTAGCTATAGAATTCTACGTTTTCTCTTAAACCCAGGCAGCCTGTCTGAAACTCAGGATATACAAAATGACTCCTAAGTGCTTGGTTACAGATGAATAATCATGTTCAAATCGTATTATAAAGTATGGTATTTTATATGATGCAGGTATATACGTACAGAATTGCGTTCCTGGAATCCAAACTCAGCCATGACACATGGAGAGGGACACTCAGAAAATGTATACCTAGGAATATGATTTCCTGGTTTAAGAACAGAGTATTCTGACCAACTTTCCGTATTTTTCCACAAATCTACCTGAGCTATAGATCCTTTTAAGGAAAACAAAAACAAAAACAAACAAACAAACCAGGAAGCATACTGATAAAATACCTAAAAAGTATATACGAGCTCACTCATTATACATTAAGACAACTAAAGATGCCCCTTTGTCGTCAGAGATACTGAGACACGATAATCCCAATCCTCTTGATTACTCAGTTGCTGCAAGAGAGACACACATTGAGGCACTGAGACCTTAAAAACCAGATAAAACTCTCCTGGCTAAGCTTTTTATCTTTATGCACCAGATTTTTCCATACAGAGAGAATCCTAAATTTAATAGCTAACACATAGGTGAAAGGTAAACAAAATAGGACATGGCCAAAATCTTTTTTTTTTTTTTTTTTTTAAGTGAAGGAACACTCACTGCTTACCTTCGGTAAAGTCAAATGAACCAATATCATCTGGCTTTTCCATCCAGAAGAAAATATGACTTGGAGGAATGTTCCTGATCTCCAGTAGAAGGAGATTCATTTCCTCGCCTCCCCGTCTTGGATTGCATTATGAATGACAGGAACTAGTACCAGCCACCACCGCTCACACATATTTTCCCCTAGCAGATACCCAACAGTGCCTAGGCCTGTGCACCCATTTTATGAACATTTAATAGGCAGAAACTACAAAGGAAGAATAAAACAAAACTGGAAAGTCTTCCAACTTCCCTCATCAAGTGCATGTCTGATTCCCAGAGGACATCAGTCCATTAAGTGAAATAAAATATTATAAATGTGGACAGGAGACTAATAGACCTCATACAAATCTCACTGTGTTCCCACTTAAGCTGGGTAGGGAGTTATTCTGGTGAAAAAGTCGGGGTGGGGGGCGGTGTGGGAAAGGAGTGAAGGGCTACAAAGAGACAAAGAGACTTAGAGGTGGTGCAATGAATTCCCTGTGCCAGGGAAGAGTATGACAGAAAGTTCTAAATGGAAATCCCAGAAACTGCAGGCTCCTAGTGGAACTGTTGTTTAGGGGATGAATTCTATAGGGAGTTTGAACTAAGTGTCTGTGCTATAGCATCTAGATGTTTCTTCTTTCATTAAGACTTTGGAGTTTGTCATGAGAAAACAAAACAAAACAACCTAAAAAACATTAGAGCTTTCTACAGCCCCAAAGTAAAAGGCGAGAGAAAGACAGGGTTTATATAACTGGCTTTTTACATAAATATTACATCAGGATACATTTCAAACGAAAACACACACACACACACACACACACACACACACACACACACAGCCGTCTTCCTTATTCTCTATTTTAAAATTCATTTCATACTTTAAATGTTGTTGATTTTTCGCAAAACAAGTAAAAACCAAGTCAGCATTAAACACCTCAGAATAATTTCAGTCTTGAATTACTTGGAAAATTCACCACATCATGGAGGGTCACAAAATCCTGTTTTAAAGTCAGCGAAGGCACTGACAATTATGGGATGTTTTGCTGCAGCCTAGGGCAACTAGAAATGGCCACGGATGTTAACGAACTCCCTCCTCAACAGTCTGAGAAAAGGGAAAAAAAAACTGTAAGTTTCCCCATCTGTTATTTCCTTTTTTTTTTCTTTTTGGCTGTGGAAAAGTAAAATTATGCAAGAGCTTTTGAATGTAAAGGCTGTGTGTGCTTTTTCCCTTTTTGTCTCTGTGTACCGGTTATGTGATGTTGCGTAACTGAGTACAGAGTAGGCGGTTAGCGTTTACTATTGATTTACACTATGCCATCTAATGAATTCATAGCACTAAAAAGAAAGGAACGAGAGGGGGAGGGAGGAAAAAGAAAGGAGAGGACAGCAAGAGGAGAAAGGAAGAATAGAGGAAAGAGAGAAAGCTTATTTAGAGACACAGTTCTAAAGCCTAGAATAGTTTCATTCTTGTTTCCTCTAGCTCTGACTTCTGGTTATTGTTCAGGTCTCAGAAAAATGGACTTTGAACTAGTGACCCCGATATTCCAACCTTATTTCTAACTAGGATTACTGGTAGGTAAATGTATGAAAGTACTAATGTGTCAAATTACTTGAAAGCAATTCCACTCAACTGTCAGACTTCTCCATGCGCACTTACTATCATTCTCTCTATGCATTTGTGCCTCTGTATCTGTGACAGCCAATGCTATAGTCCCACTAGTTTACCTAGTCCCAAATACTATTTGAAAGACACACAAGGCAAGTAGAAATACGTTCTACCTTGCCCATCTCCTTTTAAAATTGCATGAAGAATGCATTTAGAAATCTTTGAAGAGGTCACTGTTTTATTTCGGAAGAAGATAGGCCACCAATTATTTGGCTACCCAGAACTGCCTAATACAGGATAATCAAAATGAGAAATGGGCAAAAGAAGGAAAGCTTCTAAACTGAGGAACAACACTTGAAAAAGAAATTCAAATGATTTCCTACATTCTGCCCATGGAGAGCACTTAAAATTTAATGTTTGACCAAGATGATGATAGACATTCCTAGCCCTCAGTGTTTCCCATGCCGTACCGTGAGTTCCTAAATCATAGGCCAGAAAGTAAGAGTGAAGTTGGTTCTGCTGCCAAGTACAGGACCTTCCTGTACCTGAGTGCCCTCCTATGGCTGAGAACAACTAGTAAGGTGAGGAAGAGAAAGAGAAGTTCTTGTTACTAGCAGCCAGTTCAAGGACAAGGCAGGGAGCTTGTTTCCTTCCTCAGTGTGGGTTTGTAAATGGGGCCTAGGAAAAATCACAGCCAGAAGAAAGAATAAGAATGTGAGCTTTCATTTCTCATCATCCAATCATCTCTTTTCACCCAATTTAGTGTATTAAATATTAAACAGATGCCTACTCATCCATTTGTCAGGGTTGCTTTAATAATGGATGTCGTGTGTTGAGCACCTAGCACAGTGCCTGGCACATTCTCTATGCTCAGCAAGTATTTGTTGAAACCGTAAAATGATTATGGAGAAACATCTCTGTAAGAAAAGTATCTTAAAAAGCCTAAGAAAAAAGAAAAAAAAAAGCCTAAGAAAAACACATTCCCACGATTTACAGGAACTCTTAAGCTATGTTACACTATGATTTATCTGCAGACACAAAATGATGGTATAGAGGAAGTATCAGATAGTTATTTGGGGACAGCTGTGTTCAGTTCCATTTTGTTGGAAAAAAGCTTAACAAAAATTATAATGCTGATAGCATCAGCAAAGTTTTGTGTTCATTTCCACTAGCCCTTTTGGACTATTTTTCATTTCAGTCTTGGGCACAGAAAAGTCCATTTTAATTTCCACGGACACATTCTAAAGGAAAAGTCATGGGATATCAACATAATTCATCTTTTAAAAAATACTGAGAAGAATGTAGCCATTTAGTAATGGGAGAGAATATAGCTTTTTGTTGAAGGGCAAGGCAGGTTGGGTTTTGATTAGGTTATGCAAATTTAAATTAATAGCAGGGCAACCAAGAATGTACTGATTTCCATTTTCTTGGTTAAACAGGAGTTTTATAAGAAAAATATTCTGGATTAGAGAGTCAGAAATGCCATCTTTCAATGAATTGGTGAATGAGACCTTTAGAGGAAAAGTTGCATGGGCAATCTCTCAAAAATTTCAGTTGAAGAGTCAACTAAAAGCATGTTTGGCAGTGGCAGCCATAGTAATTTTTAAATAGTGGGGCTACCATGCAATTAGCAAGGTAGTCCTTGCTAATTCATCTAGGAACAGGCATATACATTTCAGTCAAAACCTTCAAAAAGTTGTTTTTTGTTTTTTGCTTTTTTTACTTTGATCAATGATATAATCTAATCAAATTTAGCAACTTCCTTAAATAAGCATCCTGGCAGTATACTGACAAGACCATCCCACATGCTCTGCCATTTCATGGATTCTAAAAAATGAATAGGAACTTGCTTGGACCCCTCATTTTATTCATGAAGATTCTGAAGCTCAGAAGGTAAGCTTCTCAGGGATATGTATTTTGAGACCAAGCTGGAACTAGTAGCTAAAGCTCCCAGTTCCTCTCTCCACAGCATAGAATAAGTTAATATTGTATCAACTGAATCTTATTTTATTTTATTTTTGGCCTTTCTTTCTCTCTTTTTCAAGTTTTTATTTAAATTTCCATTTGTTTACATATAGTAAAATATTAGTTTCAGGATGAATCTAATTTTAAATGCCATAGAGAAAGATCTGAAAAGATTCTTTTATAAGAAATCTTTACATTATGGAACATTTTTCACTTTAAAGCTATTTTATACTTCATTTTTTATCTTTAATCTTTCCTCCTCTTTCCATTCTTGCTTTTATTCTTTGGATATTTGGATACAGTCACTTTTAACTCTCTTTCTAGTTCACTTATTACCATTCCTGATCTCAGCTCTTTCCTTTCTCTCACTCTGCATCTCTTTCTCCAACTTTTGTTTATTACTCTTCCTCATAAAAATCATTGTTTTGCTCACGTGCTTTGAGATCCTTAGAAGTCATAAAGGAAGAAAAAATTTGCATTTAACATTATACAATACATAGGCTTTTCGCATATACTCAAATTAAAAAATAAAATCTGCAACATGATACTAACAGTGTAGAGGCTTTGTCATTGGATGATACAGCTGTGTAAACCCCGGCCCTGTCAATGAGACTGGAGCCTATGTTATAAGGAATCTCATCAGATGGAGAGCAAAGCTCACAATCTCCACACCACTCATTTTCCACTTCACCATGTCACCTTTCTTTTCCCTGTCTTTCCATTCTGGAGATACAACTATTTTTGGACTGATTATGGCATAGCAGAAGAAGGTCCAGAGAAATCCAGTGGCTTAATGTGGCTTCATGATACTGGCCAAACCCTCTCAATGCCAAAAAAAAAAAAAAAAAAAAAAAAAAGTCAGAAAGACTTACATACAAAATTTGCAGTTACAAGGAAAGTAGAGTCTGAGGAGATTAAAAGAGAACTTGGACATGAGAATGAGGTCCCTGGATAACAGGAATGTTGCTGCCAGAATCTAATTAAGATTGTATCATTGTTTCCCTTATAAAATGTTAACTCTTATGGGGTTTACAATGCAGCTAAAATGATCAGCTCTAGGCTGAACACAGCTCCAAATATCTTCAAGTGGGAAGTATTTTTTCCCCTCTTTATTCCCTAAAAGAGAAAACATAAAGCAAATATTCAGAAATTTCAGTGGTATTTGGATTCTGACCTGATACCTTTCTCCAAAAAAAGACTAGGTGCAGGGGCCTCAGTTGGTTAAGTGTCAAACTCTTGCTCTTGGCTCAGGTCATGATTTTAGGGTTGTGAGATTGAGCCCCATGTCAGGCTCCACCCTGAGCATGGAGTCTGCTCAGGATTCTATCTCTCCCTCTCCCTCTGCTCTTCCCTGGCCCTCTCTCTCATAAATAAATACACTTTTTTTTTTTTTTTAAAGAGTAAGTGCTAATTAAGGCCTAATTTACAGTGAGTTAAAGTGAACAAAATCCACTGTGGAATGAAGGACATTAACCTAGTATATGAGTGGGAAATAAAATAAAAGGATGTCCTATTATTGTAAAACGTTTAATGTGCATCACTTGGATAGATATTTCATCCATTTTATTGATGTGAGTAGGATTTTGGGAACACTGTGTTGAAAAGCCTTCCACTCCTGTTTGCTAACTAGGAAAACTTAACAATCATGGGAGGCAAAAATTCCTAATGGTTTCTTTAGATCTCTTCCTCCATATTCCCGTTTTCAGGGTGGGTATTAGATAACTAATAATTTTTTTAAAACCAATTTTTCTTATTTCTCTAGCATTGGCTGTGATGTCTAACAGCTACAGTGAATGCTCTGCCACTGGTGAGAAGGGACAGGAGGAGGAAATAACAGATATACATTAAAATTAATAGGCCAGGAGGAAACTAGCATTTATTTAGTACATATTACATGCCATGTACTTCATTAGCATTATTCCATTTAATGAAAACCCCCTGTGAAGTAAATAAGATTGGCTGAAGTCTCATAGATTAGCAACCTAGTTACAGAGCTGTTAGCTAACCTGCTTAAGGACACAGAGCTAATTAAAAAGTTGTGCAGGTGAGGATCAGGACCTATTTGATTCCCAGGCCCACAGGTACCATAAGGCACCACAAAGTCAGCAGCAGAATATGAAGCCATCTAGCAAAACAAAACAAAACAAAACACCCAAACCAACCCAAACCCATTCGTGCCAATGATGAGAGCCACCACATGCTCTAAGTAGGCGATGGGAAGAGTAAATGATTCCTAAAAAGAAACAGGTTCTTGCTTTGCTCTTGCTTCTGATAAATCCCTGTTTTCTAAATGTGTATCTGGAAAACGTTTTTTTGTCATAGAAAAGAAAACGCACGATTTCCCAGCAATCTTTCAATCAGACCCAATATTTGAGTGTTTATGAAAATCCCTTTAAAGATTTATACTAAATAACTAGATAATAGCTAAAATATAATGCATATAAGATCAGATGGTTAGTACATCAACAATTTTAATATGACTGTGTGTATGCATATGTATTTGGGTGTATATGATATGTGTGCATGTGTTTATAAATTTTTTTTACTTGTCAAAATTTCTGGCAATTTACTATATAAAGTACTTGACAAAAGCTAAACAGATTAAATATGTTAAGGCAGAAGAAAAGGAAAGAACAAAGAAAAGAAGAGGAATGTATGTCTGTGTGAGTGAGAGAGAGAGAGATGTCCTATTCCTAAAACCACTGGGATTTTTTTAATGTATTTTTTAAATCATGACTTGGAGAGAACTTAATAATAAAGTAACAGTAGCCAAACAGATTTGAAAGGATAAATGAACAATTCTTTAGGCAGCATGAATTTATTCCTCAACTTTTAATACGTTCTTATTGCTTTGTCCTGCCCTCCTTTTGTGCTTTAAGTCTAAATTTGATTAGGAGCAGGAAGGAAGAAACACTAACTTCTGGCTTAGCAGAAGCACAAAAGAGCCGAGATCTAGAACATCTTCCTAGCCTTCTTTTCTCATCCTTATAAGGAAAAGCAATAGTAAACTAAACAACAAAAAAAGCAACAACTTTTGACAGTTTTGCTTAGGCAAAAGCAAGATTTGTTTCAGCACAACTTCAAGGGCTTTCTTCAAATTTTAGCTTCTCTGGATGGTCTTACGACAAAGCTGAAGAATAGATGCGATCTGTTTAGGGAAATAGAGGAGATCTGGAGGAAAATAGGAGGCGCTCCTTATTTTCAAACAGTATTTAAATGCATGACCAAGATATAACTTGCAACGTTAAAAAAAAAATTACACAGTTAACTCAAACCTGCTAAAAATAACTCACAATACCCTCTCCACTAAAACAAAACAAAATAAAGCAAACTCACAAACAATTATTTTGACTGGTGAAAACAGTGACATGAAAGTAACAGATGGAAGCCCAGTTTTACTCACACAACACACTCACTAAACACAATTGCAAGCGTCCCCACAAAAATAACTTAACAATGGTGACTTTGGCCTTGTGCTTCAAAATATCTCTCTTAGGTGAGTTTCCTTACAGACTTCAAAGGGTGTGTGAAAAATAACGTTAAACCAACTGTCTGTCCAGACCTGGAAACAGGAAAGGGCTGCCAATCACAGCCTGCCCACGAAAGGGATCTTGTCACCTTTGTCAAGTCCTTTCTCAGGACTGGAGTAGGTGTTCTTTCCCTATGTATGATTTCTTGTTGCCAGGTAGTATTTTCAAGAAAGGTGACATATCTGTACTCTTAACAAACAGCACACTACAGAGCATCTAAAAACTTTCATAAATCAAATAATTAAAAGTAACAAATCTTCCTGCTAATTGCTCCTCAAAGTTGAAAGACAGGTTATTTTCTTACCTTACACCGTGCCTTCTGATCTGACAGTGTCATTCAATCAATAATTTCAATGTCAGTTACTGATTTTCAACTCTTTTATTACAAAGACTTCAAGCAATAATGAAATGGTGCTGATCTGCTTGCTTTCACTCTATATAACATCTATATTTATATGCTTTGCTTCTATTTGGATCTATATTTATCTGCTTTATCTGCCTACAGTGCATCTGTTTCTCATACACACAGACATATATTTATATATATACACACATACTGTATATATATATATATAGGTTATATATAAACACACATACCCACAAAAAAATGTATGAATGTATGCTAGTGTGCTTATTTCAACAAGCATACAGGTGCATAAATACTCAGACACATGACAAATAGACCAAGAACATAGATGTACATGTAAACATAGTTGTAAAAGGAAAAAGCATATTTCAACAATAGATATGTCTACAGTCCTTGAGACTTACACACTCAGCAGTGACAGCCATAGACTACTCTGGGAAGGAGAAAAACTCTTCAGAAAGCAAAACTACCTAACAAAGTAGAGATTATGCGTCTGACTTACTCATTTTAAAGACAAGGAACAGAGACACTGAGGCTCAGAGAGAAGGTCCACCAGCTTTCTGGTGGCAGACCTGGAAGTAGCACCCAGGCCTCTGCCTTCTGGATAAATCCTCCGCTATGCTGGCTTGAGATGATGAAAACATTTTTCTAAGACCCAATATCATCTTCTAATTTCCATCCTATCCTATTCTTCCCCTTTCTTTGCTGCATGAAATGGAAGCAATTCATTCAAAACACTTGGAACGGTTCCAAGTGTTTAAATGTGCTGTATCATTTCACCTACACAACAGCTCTATCAAGCAGGTATTCTTGTTCATGCCCATTTGACAGAGAAAACACTTGAGGCCTAGTTGTTAAATCGCTCACTCAAAGTGACAGAGCTAGTGAGCCAAGAAGCCGAGCTCCTCTGATCCTCCACAGCCTGTGTTTTTCCCGCTGGATCATAATGCTTTCCTTAATACAAGTCTGAATGCCCTTCAAACCCCCGAGGACCACAGCCTAAGCATCATATAAATCTAACAACTGGGCTGATGCGTAAGGCCTAAAACAGAGGTTCTGTCAGACTGAGATAAAAATAAAGGGAGCAGAACAGGTATCAGCTTCACACCCCTAGTATATAGCCCAAACCCTCAAAGAGAAAACCGAAACATGCAAAATTTGGGCAAAAAAAACAAAACAAAACAAAACAAAAAACCCACCCCAAGGGTAGTCTTATGTGATTTAAAGTCTTAATAACTTCTAGTGTATCAACATTTTATGTCCTTTTTCATCAAAAGATTAGAGCAATCTGATAAAATTGAATCAGATGGGAAATAGAGGCACAAGAAAGAGAAGGGAAAATAATAAAAAATAAAAAGAAAGAAAGAAAGAAAGAAAGAACGAACCACACCCCTCTTCTTCTCTTGGGACAACATCTCCAAAAATAAATAGTGATAAAAAAATACAAAGCCAGTACCAAAAATTGGTATTTCACCCCCACTTGAGTGTTAAGAACAAATTCAGAAACGCACCCATGTCTATGGTAATTTCATACAGATTTCCTCAGATAGTAAACCAGTGGTGAGCTACCCCGACACACGGGAGTTTTACTCATTGTTCAAGCTTACACAGCACCCAGCACTAGGAGATGCCATGTGGATTTGTGAAATTCCCTGGGGCACACTGCATCTATAAGCCAAGGAACAGAAATTACCCCGATCCATATATGCAGCTCTTCATCTGTGACATATTGATAATTACTCTTTATTTGTGAATTAAATCCAAGTTATAAAAACAAGTTTCAGACATTTGTCACAAACAGGGTGCATTTTTCTTAACTCTTTCAGAACACCATCTCAATACTGTCTCTAGGAAATGGGAGCTATCCTTGAAAGGGATAGTGTGGAAGGGCAGCGTGGATAGGATTATGGGTGAGAGAGAGAGAGAGAGATTGGGAGAGAGACTTGAATTTGAATCCCGTCTTCTACCAATTAACGATATAGATTTAGGCGCATCACCTAAATGGATCTGAATCTCAGTTTCATTGCCTATGGAATGAAGAATAAAACCACCGATTTTGTAGGAACATTGTGTGGATGAGAAAGAGTCCCACAGCAATGTCTCTCTAATAAAGAGGGGCATTAAATATTAAGTATTATATGTTTAAGGAGACCTTTTGGCTGTGGCTTTCTACTGCATAAATGATATACAGTTCTTTTGGGAGTAAAAGAACACGTGAAGTCCTTTTTATGCTGTTTTAATCAAAGACACACTTTTTGGTGATCAGGTATATTCCAAGTGATGATAGAAATAAAAGCATTTCATGGCATAACATTTTCACTGGAAGACCTTAAAGTACTTAACAAACCCTCTACTTCTGCGATTGTGGCTCCTCTCATTTAACAACTGGGCCAAATGAAGCTCAGAGATACATCCCCCAGACGAATAATAATTTTTTAAAAATCATCACCAGGGGTGAGTAGAATTTCTGTCTTTAACATCTAAGCCACATAGTGTTCAGCTGAGTAATAACTGTGGCAAGGTCACAGACACAAAGGGCCATGGTTCCCCAGAGCTCTTTGAGATTATTCACTGAGGCCAGAACCATTAGATAATGCTGTGTACATCTGCTGAGATAACAAGGGTGAGTCAGGGTTAGGTCAGGGTTTCAGGTTAGAGGGGTGGGGTGAAGTGTGGCTTTCAGATCAAATGCTGACAGCAGTTTCATTTCAGCAGTGAACATGCCACACAGTATTTAATGTAGGAAGAAAGAAAAGAAGAGGCAGCCACTGGCGAGAGGTGGTGGGTGGGAGCAGGGACCCGGTAGGGATCCAGCAGGGAACTGTGCCTCAAAGAGGAGACCCTCCCATGTGCATACACACTGAGAAGCGGACAAAAAAGCCCAGGGTGCAGCATAAATCCTGCTATCCCAATAACACACACAGATGTTCCACCATTGTTTTCTTTTATGCACATTTTAATTAAGAGATCAGAATCAAGCATTAAAATGTTATTAAATGGCTTGTTTACATTTTCACTATATGTCATTTGTTATGCATTTTCAAAATGTGTATCTCTGCAGAAGGGCTATTTGGAATTTTTATGTCACTGTTACAATCCTCCCTCTAACTCATACCAGTTTTAGGAACTGTCAGAAAGCCTGTTTGGTCCATGCAGTGCGATGGGCACTCTGGCTTCTTTAATTCTCAATCAAGCAATCCTTGGCCCCCTCACACCTCCCTGCAGTGTGACAAACCACACTGGCTCTATGGTACTGGCTCTCCAGGATGTCCCAGGTCCACAGCAGCCTTTCTGATTATTCACAAGAGGCCCTATTTTTAAATATTGTCCTGTTGTCCTCACAAGAAAACAGAGCCTATATTCATGTCATCGCCTTCCCTGAGCAGTCTTGAAAACCTCAGGAATTCAAAGCTACCACATGGAGGAACCTGGCCTCCTCCCAGTGGCACAGACTGACCCGGAGGGTACACAGTGGGAAAAGTGGGAACGAGATTTTTTATTTCTCTCCCCATGCCATCACTTACGTCTAGTCTACCACTTATCTCTATTTACTCCTGCAAGAATCCCTTGAGTTTCTCCACTGTTACAGAGTCAAAACAGATACCCAAACCTTCCCTTCTCCCAGACTCCTCAGATAGGAATACTTATGCACACAGTCCACCTGCAAGTGTGGAGCACAGGTGTCCTATAGTTGGCTTTCCCATATGGTCTAGTAAGCCCACCTTTCATATTGTGCCTTATGACTCATGGTGCCTGGAATTGTAAGGCAGAGGGCAGGACTCATGCATGTTCAGTTCAGTGCCTAACATACCGTGAGTGCTCAATTAGCCCAAATAAGAGAAGTGGGTTTCCTCTTTTCCTTCCTTCCTTCCTCCCTTCCTCCTTCCTTCCCCTTTCTCTTCTTTTCCCTTCCTTTTTTTCTTTTCTCCTTCCCTCCCTCCTCTCTTCCTTCCTTTCTCTTTGTCCGATTGTTATCTAATATAAGCAGAATGCTTGTACACAGCAGGCACAAAACAGGAACACATTCTAATCCACTGTCAGATTATATTCCTTAAACTATCTCATTTGCAGCATTACTGATCTACAAACACGTTTCCGTAACTTTAAATATAACGTTGACATAAGAGTTAAGTTGAGTTTGCTGTAACTGTAACCAGAGAGGATGGCGAGAAAACGAATGGCACACTTTAAATGGAATTTTCTTTTAAAAGGCAAGTTTAAGATGTTACCACAGAAAGAATAAAATTGGTACAACTCTCTGGAGAGCACCTTAGCAACATGCACCAAAACTTAAAAAGATATGAAATATTAATGACCCCAGAAATTTCACATCTAGCAGTTTATCTAAAAGAAATAACCAAAGATCTACACAAAAATTTAGAATCTAGAGTTTTTATCATGGCAGTATTTACTACCATTGTGAAAATTTGGAATCTTTGACAAAAGAAAATTAAGTAAGTAAATGATCATACATCCATATATTGGAATACTATGCAGTTATTAAAAATCATATTTTGAATACCACTTAATGACATGAAAATGATTTTGGAATATTGTGGAATATTTGGAATATTATGGAATAATTAGGAAATTAAAAGGTGTATTAGCCAACAATATGGAAAGGTTGATCTATTATTTAAGTAAACCTTGCCAAGTTAAATATTTTTTTAAGGTGTGATAAATGTGTACACACATAGTGAAAAAGGTCTGAAAAATATATATGGAAACATTAAAAGTTGTTTCTGGGCAGGACAATTTTAAGTAATTTTCTTTCTTTTGAACTTTTCCATAATGAAAGTTTATTACCTGTGTAACAAAATATTACTTAAATTATTAATCTACACAAACCTTCCTTCCCTAAGTGCCTAAAAAGTGACTTTCTATGAGCATTTTTATGCCTAGGAATCTTCCCTCTCCTGTTTTTATAGGTATTATGTGTTGTTTTCAAACATCTAAAGTGTTTGAGATTACTACATAATTATAATAGATACTCTTATCTCTTTTTTTTTTTAAAGATTTTATTTATTTATTTGACAGACAGAGATCACAAGCAGGCAGAGAGGCAGAGAGAGAGAGGAGGAAGCAGGCTCCCTGCCGAGCAGAGAGCCCGACGCGGGACTCGATCCCAGGACCCCGAGATCATGACCTGAGCCGAAGGCAGCGGCTTAACCCACTGAGCCACCCAGGCACCCCAATACTCTTATCTCTTAAATAGAAACCTTTAATAGTTTATGATTTTAGTCTTAGACTTCTCCTTAGAAAAAATTCTAATGGCCTGTGAGTTAATGATGTGGAATCTTTGGAATCAGAACTGAGCTATTGTATTTATTTCTCCTGAAGTCCTAAATTTCGCATTCAATTTAGGCTTCATTATAGCAATTCATATCACTGAGTTATATTACGTAGGCCTGCAGCATAACACTTTGCCCTTTTTGATTTCCAAACTCTTGTTTATTTCACCAGTGCTATATCTGTTTCATAGATGCTGATGCTATAGAGAATACATGAAACATAGTCAGTCATTCATGAAAAATCATCATAGGTTTGGCCAAGTAAAGAGGAGTTCACTTGAATGCAATCTAATTCCCTATGCAGTGTTCGATGTAATAATTGCGGTGTTTCTTGCACGCATGGATCCTAGTAAGAGATACCACTTCTTCCACAATTTTTACTCACACATACACCCGCACCTAGCTATAGGTTACTATGTGAGGGACTATTAAGTAGTAAGAAAACGGAGGAGCCATAATAGGTCACAAGTGACTTCAAGTCATAAAAGAGGTAAAGGACGTATAGTCTATTAGTACCAACAGAAGAACTGGGTGGAGATGTGCAAAGAGGCCAAGTCCTGCTAACCAGTCTACTAAAGTCCCATGAAGCCCTGCTGCAAAGGTCCCTGGAACAGCCTTGCATCTGGAATGCCCTCAACAGAACCTCTCCTTAGAACTCCTTTATTGTGCCATGTACATCTCAAAAACATATCCTTACCACTGAGCCAACTGAGTCTCTAGTCCTTTAAAGAAAATAATACCAATAACATCAGACATCCAAACTTTGACATTTCAACAGAATCCAAAAGACAGACTTTTTTAAAGCTTGAGTTTCTTATTTCACCATAGAAATTTTAAATTGCTAAAGTGTAGCATCACAAGTTTCTATGTCAAGTCTACGGAATTATAAATTTATCTGTAAATGATGTACAAGGTATGTAGGGCAGTGTGGCAACCAGGTACTAAGGCAGGAAGTTACTCTTGAAACAAATTTGCAGACTTCTGGGTTCCTACCAGATAATGGCAGCAAACTAAATTTGAACTATCAAAATATTCTCTATAAGTAATGTAGATCAACAAGGAGAGAAATTAAAAGCACTTCTGTCTATAGCATAACTAAAAGAGAAAACTATACGCTTCAATTTCTGCATGAGTCATGAAATAAAATGGAAGCCAGAGGAGCCAGCTTGGGAGCCCCTACTAGAATGATGACTGGAGAAAACTCTAGCTAGGAGTCTAGTAGGTCTATTTTCCCTAGGAAATAATCAAAGCTTTAAGAAGGAGGTATGTTCCAGAACAAGCTCCCTGTGAAAAGTACAAATGCCAGGGTCCTCCCAAAACCTATGGAATCATAATTTCCAGAAGTGATAGCCAGGCATCCATATTTCAAAACTCCAAAAGTGATTCTGAAATAACTCTAGAGACAAGGACCAGTGTGCCACTGGGTTAAGTTTAACATTTATAAATTCATCTTCCCTAACTTCACAAACACACAAATTCTTTTCTTGCCAGGGTAATCTCCTTGTTCTCCAACCTTGCTTTCCCTCTGAGGAGAAAGTGAACTTATGTCTTCATACATCTACTCTCAACTTCCCCAATATGAAATACAGTGCGTGCACCTTACTGCCTGTTTAAATTCTCCCCACTTCCAAAATTGGGTTCAAGTTTTACCTTCCTTCTAACTCACATACATTCCACCTCCATTAATAAAATACAGAGTATGTGCTTTCCCTTCTGTCTTATATCATTATGGATACAATAATTTATATTTGTCTTACATTTCATTGAGATCATAAACCTCAGGAAGTCTTCATATGTTTTTTTAAATTTTATTTATATATTTGACAGAGATCACAAGGAGGCAGAGAGGCAGGCAGAGAGAGAGAGAGAGGGGAGGAAGCAGGCTCCCCGCTGAGCAGAGAACCTGATGTGGGGCTCGATCCCAGGATGCGAGATCATGACCTGAGCCGAAGGCAGAGGCTTTAACCCAAGCCACCCAGGTGCCCCTTCATATGTTTTCATTAGGAACTCTTTTCTATATACATTTGGGACTTTCCAAAGACAGCAGAATGAATGAAAGTAGCACCTGTGTATTCATCATCAAATGACATAGGGGATACATATTTACTTCAAAAACTGCTCAGAATCCATGCATTGCACTCTGTGAGCTTACATTCTAAAAAAAATACATATGCAGAAGTGAAAACAAAAAGGATAAGAAGGGTTTGTTTCTCTAGCATTAATCCTTTTTCTGAGTTCCTGAGTCATCTATCCAAATACCTACACAATTTCTTTACTTGGGCCAGAATTACAAAGTCAACATGTCCCATATTAATTCATAATTATCTCTGCCCCCAAATCTGCTCTTTCCCCTATATCCTCCATAGCTCCCAACTCCACAGAGTTCACGATATTGCTATTCATCCAGTTCCTAACAGCAAACACCAAGGATGCATCACACTTGAGATATCTCTTTTCAATCTAGACCACATCAAGACCCTCAGCAATTGCTTGCAAATTACATTGAAATTATTCAGAATTGAACTATTTCCCTTCCCCTCTGCTCCCATTGCCCATCACAAACTGGGCTCCTAGAGTAACTCCTGACTGGTGTTCTAGTCTGCCTTTGACCCTTTTAGCCTATTTTCCAAAGAGTAGCCAAAGATTTTTTTTTTTTAATTTTTAAACTAGAGCACATATCATTTTTTAAACATTTATTTTTACTTATTTGAGAGAGAGAGAGAAAGAGAATAAGCAGAAGGGCAGAGAATCTCAAGCAAACTCTGCACCAAGCATGGAGCCTGACATGGGGCTCAATCCCATGACCCTGAGATCACAACCTGTTTCGAAACTGAGAGTAACCAGGAGTACACACCCTTTCTAAAGCCTGCTAACAGCTTCCTGTTGGTCTTTACCATAGCCTGTGTGATCTGATCCATAGCTAGCTATGTGATCATTCATGCTTTATTTCACTTGAGCCACATGTTTCTTCTTTTCTTCCTGGAATATTTCAAGTTGTTCTTACACTCTATAGTATCTATTACCTGTGCCCCAAATCCTCTTCCTCCTGATCACCACATTCTTAGCTCCTTCTCATTATTTTAATCATTGCTCAAATGTCCCTTGCTTAGCAAGACCTTCACTACCTGCCCTATCTCAAAGGGCACTCTCTCCATCATCTATTTTTACCCCTGTATGCTGTCTTGTTTTTTGCCTAGATCGCATCATTATTTAAAATGATATATTTTTGCTTATTTAATTATTGGTTTCTCTCTCCTTTCATTATAAAGTAAGCTTCCTAGGGGACTTGGGTTAATTTATCACTATAGCCCCAGTAATTAGAACAATGTATGAAACATTATAGGTGGCTGATAGATACTAGATGACTGAATGAATACATGCATGAATAAAGTGTTCCAAATCTCATCCCAGTCATATCATCTTTAAATAGAAAATTTTTATTCTGCATGGTGTAGTGGCTGCTCTGGATTGTCCCAGACGCCTCTGTTCTTTCCATCTGACTGAATAAGCCAATCTGGGTACCCACCTACATGCTGCATCTCAGGTCTTAGAATACAGTTCTTGGGAAAAGTGAAGTGAAATCAGATAGTTAACTAAAACTAATGTCTCCTCTGAGTCTATAAAGGGAGGTGTTTTCCCAGCCCAACCAGTCCTCATATCCTAGGCTGGTGCAGAATGCTAAAGTGGCGATCTTGAACTTGAAGGACTCCTAGTCTGGAGGGGGAGTGGGGGTACTCTTTTGTACTCTCTGTTTTGTGAAACCACCAAGTATGACTCATCTTTGTGTCCACAATGTTCAGAACATTGCTGAGCAGATAGTAGAACTTCAATAAATGTTTATTAAACAAATGAACAGACTGATCTATGAAACACACAATAACAATTTTAAGTGCTAGTCTTCGGTCTTAAGCTTTGCGACAGTATTAATGAATCTCAGCATCTCAATTAGATGGCTACTTTATAAAACTCATTCTTGCAGCTTTTCCCCCGCCTTCATAGATTAAGCTGAAAAACTCCTTATGAAGGACCATGTCTTATCCTTGGTTCTTAGCAGTATGTCTGGCTGCAAAAGGAGAAAAACTCCAAAGCAAAGGATAGAGAAGTTAGAAGTCCTGGCAGGAATCAGTGAGTATTAAAGAATGCCAGTCTGACATGATTATCAGATGTTAGGTGATGAAAATCATGCCAACTAACATATGGATTCCTACCCTGTTTCTATGGAAGATTTGAGCTCTAAAATTATTTCCTGAACACAGGGGATCAGAGCTGATGCTGATTATTTACTATGAGACTGCTACTTTCCAGAATATTGCTGATCAAAGTGCTAGACACTCAATGCATGAAAGTCTACACCTCTTTACTGCACTCTCCTATAGTGAGGTAAAATGCTTCAGCAAAAGAATGTTATTAAAAAATAGTTCCCGACAGCAGGTTGTTCGCTAAACATAAAGGCCTTTTCAAATACAAGATGAAACAGATCATACAACTATTACATCAATAGGCCTCAGGGTAACTGACTGCCTTGGTTTACCAGAGACTAAGACTTCTAGAATGTGGGACTTTCAGTGTTAAAATAGGGAAAGTTCTAGGTTAGTCAACATGACCTGGCCACCTAATCCTGACATAGCATGTTAATTTAATTTTCACATGTTCATGTATATCTACATATAGGAGTTATACATGGATGTAGACTATCGTAGACACTGGACATTATCTGGCCACAAACATGAGAGGATTAAGGAGGAATCTGCCTGTGTTGTTCCAGTGTACTATATGAAGTACAAATCCCTTTTTTAATTTTCTGTCTATGCCCCTCGCCCAATGTTGGACCTCTTTCTTATGTTTTAAAATTCTATGCTCATATTGATTTTATTAAAGTCAAAGGATATTAATTTGGAGTGTTAGGACAATTTCCTTTTCTCCAGAAGAAAGGGAAAAGTGAGAGCAGCAATGGAGATCGGTCTCCATTGACGCATGGACTCATCTGTTTTTTACAACCCCAAATGTGGTAATTTATGACAGTGATGTCACTGTAGGGAATTAAAATTTTCCTAACCCAGAATGTGTGTTTTCTACGTATTCCAGAACTGAACACATGCAGATTAAGTTCTAAAATCCACAGTGAGACCTATCAAAAGCATTCTAGCCTGAATTCTGCTGAGGTTTTACTGTAAGACAAACTGGGACAGCCCCTCATTGTTTCCTCCACATCCCAGTGGCCCCCTCACAAGCATCATCTGGTCTTAGTGAGGTCCAAAATAGTAGCCAGTCTTTGGGCAAGGAATAGTCTTCAGAATCTGGATTACAGTCTGAAAAGTATTGCATTTTGCAGTGTTTACAGTGCCAGGCTTTAAACATTGAAGGGCAACATCTTTCTAAGTATCTCTGGTCAGTCTTAGCAACTAGACCTACTTTTGAGGCTCCATTTCTTTTATGTCTTTTAAATTTAATGATAAAGAGGAAAGATCTAAATTTATAATACACATGAAACAGTGAAATTAGGAAAAAAAATTCTATTTGATGTGAGTCTGTTTTTTTTTTAAGCTCCCATGACTAAAAAGATCAACAGTTACCTACATTTGTAATATTTATGCCTCCCAGACTCAGTGTAATGAGTTTCATCTCTGATCGAATTTTTATAACTGACTTTCATTTACCTGTGAAACAGAAAGCTTTGGTAGGCTCTTGCCCTAAAGAATCAGATGCAAAAGTTAGTTCTATTGCAAGGAACAGCAGGGAGGAAAAAAAAAAAAATCACCCTAATATGCTGCTCCTGTATTCATTCCTCTGCTTTTTGCAGGAAAAGAAAGCCATGGCTCTAGATACCAATACTGACATAAGTGAAGTACAGAGGACTGAGAAAGCAAAACCTGAGAAACAGTCTTCTGCTCTCTTCCATGAAACTGTGGTGCGTTCTCTTCACTTTGGCCAAGTGCCCAGCTAAGAGAATTCTCCCTCAAGATGAGCATGTTTCAGTGCGAACCCTTAACTGTTGGTTTCAAAAAGCCCAACCTTACATTCTGTTTGGAGCTTTGGTGAAGTAGGTAAGCCAAAACAGAGGAGCACGACTTCCTTCATTAAACTGGCTGGAACCCAGGTTATACTAATTCAGCCTAAATAGAAAACCTCTGCTTTTCAATCCCTTTGTTCTCTTGGATGTCACAGCTCCCTGCTCTATTCGCTTCCTTTTATAGTCTTTCCTCACCAAGCATTTCAGGAAAAAAAAAAAAAAAAAAAAGCTAAATAAAGATCACAGCCTGTTCCATTGTGTCCCCTTCTTCTTCATCATCTTCTTTTCCATTTGTGCAATGTTGTGGCACCTATTAACTACCAATGTTTTCAGAATGACATTATACAAGGTGCAGGCTGTACCACTGTGCCCTAAAAATATCAACAACTGCATTAGTCTCACAATAATTAATGGCAGGCATTATGCAAATGACAACTTTTTCGCTGCAAAATAATGACATTTCTTCATTTTGAGCAGAGTTATGCAAAACAATGAATTTAGGATGATAAATCACACAGGAGAATTAAGAAAGCCATAACGTTCCTGCCCAGGCAGGCAGAAAGATAGACAGACCAACAATTTAGAAGACATTGTTTGTTCTCACACCACTATAAAAAATCATAGCCAGTCGGCCATTAATGTGTGTGGTTTTTTTTTTTTCCTTCTCCCCTTTAGGCAACAATGCATAAGGGGATGCTAAATTCTAGCAATTGGATCATTACAAGTCACAAGCAAATTTTTCTTTATTAACCTTAATAAGTCATTCACTCAGAGACTATAGTCATCAGGCAAATAAAAAGTATCACATGCCATTCTGCTACACATTAACTAATTCCTTATGCAAACATCACAACATATAGCAATTACTGCCGCTCAAAAAAACAAAGTCATTTTCAATTTATTTTATTGCTTTTATACTTGGCCATTTCCTGTAGCACATTATCGTTTCTTTCCATAACAACCCGAGGTGGAATGGAGAAGAATTTCAGCAGCAATGAGCACTTCCTCTAGCCACCTCTGTCATACCTTTTCCCCTTCAGAACCTGCCAAAACAGGTTGGGAATAGCATGTGTTCCTTCCCAACAAATCTCCACTGCTCTAATGGGAATGGCACTTTCAGCCCCGGCCCTGTGATAAAGCAGATAGGGAGTCAGCAGAATGGGTCGTCTAACTATCACCCACATTTGCTACCATAATGCTGACCGCTTTCCATGATTCTGTAGAACAAGGTTAAGTGGCAGGTTTAGATTTGCCACTAACAGGTGAACATAAAAGTCAATATATTCAGTGTTCACCTGAGAGATGCCTGTTATGGTTAATGAGAATTATGGGGCTAGTTCGTCATGCTCTATTCAGCACATAACCTGTCTCTTCAAGAGTTCAAAGTGAAGAGCAATAACAAATATGAAACTCCACCCTCCAATGTCAAATAGGCCCTCTTTGTTTTTTCTGTTTTATTCCCCAACATTATTTATCCAAGCTCTCAGGATGTGAAACAAACTCTAAGTAAACCTTACACATGGCCAATAGATTTTTTTAAAGCCCATTTTACAGATTGACAAGTGGCTTCCAAGCAACCAGGGGCTTTTCACGAAGTTGAACAATGAAACAGATCAGATCCGACTAACTCTTCAATGTTCTAACCTCTGAAACCATAGTCTCTTTCTCATAATCATGAGCACTCCTTCCTGCTAGTAAACAATTATGCTGTAAACAGCCTGTACATGTCCCTGTTCACACAATAGGATCATCATCTCCCTCTGTTCTCCTAAATCCACAATACATTCCCCCCTTTTAAAGGTAGAACATTTCCAAAATACACGAGGGAAAAGCTCCCTTTTCCGTTTCTCTTCCTGAAGGTAATAACATTTTGCAGTTCTCCTTAAATAAAATCCAGCCCATGCTGGATCAATAAGAATGATGCCCATTTCCCTAATGGCAGCCGATTGCCATTTGCTATTCAAATCAGACTAGATAAATTACAGTACATGCCAGGGAACAGGCCAGTGAATTAAGACAGGCCTCCAGAGGACCAGCGATATTATTAATCTTTTAAGACACTATCATATTTCTTCTTGACAGTGTGCGTAGACTCACAGACACACTGCACCCAGATTGAAATATCAGCTGCTGAAAAAATCAATAGTGTTAGAAACACAATAATTTTTGGTCTGCAGGGCCTACACTAAGCAGCACTTTTACCCTTCCATGCCATCTCTTCTCCTACTTCCCATTTCTGATTTTCTTCTCCTACTTTCTTGCTCTTCCCTTCCCATTCTTTGGTTTTAAAAGCTGGTAAGGCCAAATGATAAGATACTACAAGGGGGTTTCCAACACGAACACTGGTGATTGTGGTGAGAGCGTTGATTTTCCATGGGCTATTTGAAACGCAGTATCACTAGACTAGTAAAAGGTTTTGATGTGGGACTGTTACTCCTATGCACTTAATACAGACCCCCAACCCTATGCATTTGGTTCTGTTTTATGGAGAAATGCAGATATTTGGGGGAGATGGTCAGACTCAGAAATCCTTGGGGAAGCAGGATGAAAAGAAATAAAAATAATGGAAACTGGATCAAAAATTTTGTAAAAAGGAGGGGGATTCATGGAAAAGCGAGGGGTAAAGCAAAACAAAACTAAACACTACAGGAGAGGTAAATAGGGAGCACTATGGGTGGGAAATTATATATTTTGAATTATATCCTAAAATTCTGGATTTCACTCCTGCCTCTGCTATTTACACACTGTATGATTTTGCCAGCTACTTAATCTTTAGAGCCTTGGTTTCCTTACCTGTTAAGTAAAACAGTATCATTATCTACCTTGCAGCAGTCTTGTGAGGGTTAACTAATAAGATACGAGTGATTTCTAAATAATACAGAGCTTTATCAATGGTTGAAAATGATATAAATGTTATTTCTATTAGAGAAGGATTTCTGAAATATGTCTGTTATTTTTTCCTTTCTGGAACTAGAACATCATAAGTGGACTTTAGATGTTATCAATAAATAAGTAGGCTGATATAGAAATGTTATTTTGGGCCATATTACTGGTAGCTAATAGAATTTGACCTAGAACCAAAATCTGTTGGATCTTACCCAATACCTTTTACATTTTACCAGACTGATTTTGTCTCTACATCTCTTTTTACTCCAGATTTGAGGCTTTGATTCTTAGTTGTGTTGTTTTTCAACTGGGAAAGTGGATTAAACAAGCACAAAACATAAAACAAGATGAGAAACTTTGCACAAGACAAAAAACTTTGTGTATTCATGCTTTGTGTATCTTTATATGATACTCTCTTGATTCCAAGTGTCTCTCCAGTTACTTTCCATTTGTCTTATTCCTCTCCTGGAAAAATTTATTGAAAGAACTATCTATATTAGTGATGACCATATCTCCACTTCCTATTCTTTCCTCAACCTACTCCAATGAGGTTTTTATCCATTCTACTCTACCATGTCTGCTCTCGCCAAATCCAATATTCACATTTTCATTCTCATTTTACTCAACTTCTCAGCAGCAATTTAACATGGTTAACCACATCCTCCTACTTGAAACACTGTGGCTATCTTTTGGGACACCTCTCTTCCTAGTTTTTGGTACTACGTTATTGGTCACTTAAAATCTAATGTTTAAATTTCTTCAAATTGAAATCTATTACTTACAATTCTATCTCAAGTGGCTTCTGAGTTGGGATAAACACAGCATATTTGGTAAAACAACAAACTCTTAGGAAGTACTTGTGAGATATTCAGGTTTTGAACGTCTGGTTTTATGACTCTGAAATGCAGAATGGAGCAGAAAATCTAGCTCTCATTTTGGCTTCAAGCCCATTTATTCTTATAGCAAAAATTATTAACAACTTCTGAACTTCCATAAATGATCTTTTAACCAGAAACTTGCCAAGCAGATTTCTACATATGGCCAACTCATAAGAGTATCTTTAATGGTACAGAATTTCAGAGAACTCCATGTTAAATTTGAAGATCCCATATATGCAGCCCCTCAAAGTTCTATCAGATTTACTGAATTGCCCCCAGTTTCTCCAACAATTGCTCCTTGAGGTTTTCCTTGCAAAAAGCTGAAAACCCTTCCCAAGTAAACTAAAATAACCTGAATATGGTTTCATTTCTAGGTTGTACCCATGAACCCTAGCAAAACATGAAGATTTCTCATAAGAACACAAGATAAATGCTCAAGCAATCATCAAATGGAACTTGAGTTCGTCTTTGTGTCAGACGAAGAAACAGCCCTTTCTGACTCACGGATATGGCTGAAGAGGAATACCTGAAAAGAGTGATTTCTCTCCACATCTGTCTTTAAGTCTTGATAACATTGTACCATATAAGGTCACTGACAATGTAAAATATCACAATATAGCACAGAACTAATCAAAGCCTAAAATTATCCAAATAAACTATTTAGAGAGAATCTCAACAACTTCTTTTGAATGTGATATTACCAAAAATATGAATAAAGGGTATTTTCTTAAGGGAAAAAAAAGGGATGTTCTCATTATTTGCATGTAATTTGCCACCCAAGAGGAGACTCTGGCTTCCCTTTCTGCTTAAATTCTTCCACAGAGTCGGCTTGCCAGGCCTATAACCAAGGTCTTTCTTTTATCTAGACTAGAACAAATATTCCATTTTGAGTCATGAAAACATATCAGCAAAATTCCCAGAGTTAATACTTTTATTTAATTATATACATATATTTATTATTTTTTTATGAGCTGTTCCACTAAGTTAAACTTTAACCATATTAATCCAGGGGGAAAAATCCCTGATTGCCAACCAACAATTTTGTAAACAGTTATCTCATGAGTTAAATATTAACTTGAAAAATTTAACTCAAAACTCCAAACAAGCAGGAGGAGCCAAAAGGCCAGTAGGAAGGAGTAAAGATTTTACTGCCTCTGCTTTATCAGATACCCTTGAAAGAGAGTGACAGAATTAGGCAAGGGAGTATTCTGAGGGCAACTAGATGATGTGTGGAGTTGGGGGTGAGGTACGTGGAAGCATGAAAGGAGTCTGAAAGACACCTACTGCTTATCATCAAAATCTCAAAACTGAGAGCAAAGAGGTCAGACCTCATGGAACAGAAAATCCATGGGAATATGAATTCACAGATAATATCCACAGGAATTCAGGGTCAGTTAAGGTATGTGCTTGAAGAATATGGACACTTTCTTTTTTTTTTTTAAATAAACATAGGTAAGCTATCCAATATAAGGCTAGCTGGCTCATATTGCCTGCCTGCTACTAAACCTTATGTGGAACATTCTGGAACCACTCTCTCATTAGAAACCGTGGAATTAAGACTGATCTGCCTGTCCTGGTTCCATCTGATAATAAATAAAGCTGAAATGTTTCTGTGTAGTACTGGGTTGTTAGGGACTGTGATTTCAAGTACTAACCCACCATCACTGTCTATCAATTCATTCCCTGATTAACAGAAATACACAACCTAAGGAAAAATTGAATCTAGGCAGTTGAACCAATGTCTGAATGATGTTATCATAATTATTGTCCTCTGGTTAGATTTTTGACTCAAAAATTTCAAGAAAATGCACATATATGGCTAGTAATTTGCATAATCCTGATCTCTGTGCTATAGGATAGAGTTGATTTCTTTTTCATGCTCTTCCAGGAGTGGTTAGGAACTGTTAGGATTCTTCTTGTATGTCTGTTAGGATCAGTCCTGTCGGCTGATTAAAAAAAAAAAATCATCAAGAAAGACTCTTTCTAAGGGCACCTGGATGGCTCAGTTGGTTCAATATGCGACTCTTGGTTTTGGCTCAAGTCATGAGCTCAGGATCCTGAGATCAAGCCCACTTTGGGCTCCCCATTCCCTGCTTAGTGGGGAGTCTGCTTCCCCTCTCCCTCTCCCTTTGCCCCTCCCCAACTCATTTTCTCTCTCTAAAGTAAATAAATAAATTTAAAAAAAAAAAGACTCTTTCTAGTGAAGGTCTTTTAAGGGAGACTCCCATCTGCTCTGTTGATGGGGTGAGGTCAAATAATGTGAGTTGCTCAAGAGAAGAGTGGGATTAGACGAAAAGAGAGGAGATATAAAAATATAGAAAGAATAATCCTTAGATACACATGTGTATCTTATTTAGACATAGGAAAAATGGTACAGTTTATCAGACCTGACTATAGATATTTTTAATTATGTATTTAATACATGACTACAGGCTTACTGGAAAATATTCAGACACAAAAGACTATACCTTATGGTTGTAGAGCTTTTTGCAGTTTATGAAATAGTGTCATATACTGTCAAATGCTGTCATATCTATATACATATACTGTCATCTGTGACAACTCCAAAAAGCAAAAGAGCAGGTTCTATCATCTCTGTTCTATAGATAAGTAAGTTACCCTAGCATTGATGTAGTTGGTACAGACTGAACTAGAAGAACCAGAACCCATTAGCAGCTTAGGAGTGAACATGATGAGCAAGGGGATGACTGTGGAATGGAAAGACACATTAAGTGAGTGATCAGAGAAGGGAAGCAAGGAGGGAGAAGTTTTAAAATACTCAAAATCTGAAAGACCCTAGGAATAAAGGACAAAATTCAGAGAGTGATTTGTGAGAAAGAACAGGTGCCTAGAGCAAGGAAGGAACTCCAAATTCATACCTCTTATTTATTTGGCATATATTCATTGTATCCTTACTATGTTTGAATTTCTCTGGATGTCGCTGGGAAAACAATGATGTATATTGAGACACCAACCTATGTCTGAGGTACTTAATACCTAATTATTGAGATAATGTCAAAAAATAATTGTAATACAAGGCAATTCAGTATCCAAAATAGGGATTTAAAGAGAACTATCTCATATTGAGGCTGACAATGGAAAACTTCACTACAGTGCAAAAATGAAGTTGAACTAAGAAAAATGTGTAAGATTAAGGAAGTGATAAGAAGACTCTGGTTAAGAGAAGGGCCTGAGAAAAGGCATGGAAGCAGAAAAATGAAAGACGTATTTGGGAGCAACAAGCAAGTTAGTGGGAACTGGAATAGGAAATAATGTTGGAAAGATAAGTTGAGCCTGGAATTTGAAGGGGTTCCTTGAATATCGAACTATCTAATCTACTTTATTCTGTGGGCAAAAAAGGTCTATTAAAGGTTTATAAGTAGGGCACTGGCATCATCACAGTGGTATTTTAGTATAAGTAACTGGGAATGGTGGACAGAATAACTTGAAACAGGGAGAGCCCAGGGTAAGGACAGAGAAAGAGAGAGAGAAAACCATTGCAATAATCCAGTCACTATGAGATAAATATCTGACCTTGGTAGCATCAGTAGAAATAGAAAAGAAATGAAATATTCTAGAGAGACTGTAAAGAAGAAAGGATAATATTTATTAAACCTCTACTATGTATCAGGCACTGGACTGTGTGCTTTATATAGATTTACACAGCATTTGATCTGCATGTCAACATTAAAAGACAAGTCACTTTATTGTTTCTCTTTTAAAGATGAGGATTAAGCAACTTTTTCAAGTTCATACAGTTAATAAAGGATAAAGTCAGGATTCAAACCCAGGTCATCTGACTCAGAGTCTGCCTGCTTAACGTTGATGCTTAAGGGCCTTGATGATGGATCATATATGGCAAATTTATATATATATATATATAATTTATATATAATATAAATTATATATATATATAATTTATATTATAAATAAATTATATATATATATATATATATATATAAAATATCCCAGTCATAAGACCTTAAAATTCTTGGGAATTTTGATTCTGAGATTTTGGGGGTAATGGGTAGAATGGTGATACTATGAATAAAAACAGGAAAATAGGAAAGACCTTCTGGACTTCATATTTTACATTTGTTCTTAATGGTCCAATTGCTCTTTGGATTTAAAATGTCAATTTACAATAAAAGTCACAAAAGCAACTGAACCACCAAACTTAAAAGTCTCTGAAGACAGATACTAGCTGATTTTTCCTTCCAAGTTTCACTGACATGTATGTGGAGTATAACACAGCACTTGGCATGTAGGAGGTGCTTGGCAATGTGTTAAACGAATTAATTGGAGGGGTTTTAACCATAAATCAGTGAGAATAAAGGGAGGAAAGAGAATAGAGTCAAAAAAGCATGACTCAGAGTTAAACAAATCTTGGTTCAAATCCTGGCTCAGCCACTCTCTAACTAAAGGACCTAGGGCAAGTTACTTTACACCTTTTGTATAGGATAGGGCAACAATTCACAGGAAAGCCAGGTACCTTTCTGGATTCAGTACTTCTATGTAAGGCAGTGGGTCCACGCAAACCTAGAAAGAATGCTTGCAAAGACCATTATCTCTGACAGAAGAAAATCTGAACCCTTTTCTTTCATTGAGTTTAATTTACAAATCTATGTTGAGACTTATAGAAAAAAAAAATCTGTCAAGTAATTGCCAGTTTTAAAAGAAAAATAAATTATTTTCAGAGAAGTAAAAGCTATAGAGTTTCAACTGAAGGGGAGATTTTAATTGCAGAGAGACATATCCGCTGAATGGTTTAGTTTGGACTTGTGGGATCAGGAGCAGCCAGTGGGATATATATTAGAGAAAAACCAAGTTTAATTAGCCTTAAGATTTTATACAGCTTGGTGCTTCCCTCCCACACCTGATCTGATTCCTTCAGGTCAATCTCCCTTTCAATCACACACTCTCCCATCCTTTTCTCAGTTGCTGTCATGACAAGCCAATAGGAGAATGACATACAGATGAAAACAAGGTTTGAATAATTACTGCACTGCGGCTGGTTGTTGTTTGAGCATCATTTTATTTCTTCCAATCATACAGGTCCTTGGACTTCACAGCCCCATGTTTCAGATGGGGGTGATGCTGATTATATTATGACATTACAGCAAAGACAGGCAGATCAGACAAAGTGAATTTCACTCAGTAATTAAACTGCAGTATCTTTCGTCTAAAGTCCAGAGCAGGATTAATCGAAAGGTAGCTCTTTATCATCTCGATTAGTGCTGGGATTTGAAGAGTGAGCTCTGATTTGATAGCTAGCCCTGAGTTGGGCTGACTAGTGGCCCCATATCTGTCTAACTTGCAAAAATAATATCAGATCAAGATACATTTGCAAGGTTATGCCCTTCCTTTTTATTTTATTTTTATCTGAAGGAAATGCAGATAGATTAAAATATGCTGCTATTTCCATTACTCTGTTTTCTATTACAAAAATGTCTATTAAAAAGAACAGGCCCTTCCAAACCCCACAGCATTTTACAGATGGTTTCCCATAATTCCACTTAGTACCATGCTCTAATGGCTTCTTATTTCTTGCCTTTTCATTATCTGAGAGTCAAATCTGAATATTTAGATAGCCCAAGCAACAGCTTCTCAAGCTGCTCACAAGACCCACTTTTATTTCAAAGAACTCACTGTAGGATTTATGGAAGGATTTTGCTTCCTTCAATTGCTCTTTTAATGTATAAGATATTCTCAAATTCTTTATTGAGTAATGAATTAGAGAATCAGTGATTCTCAATCCTGGATGCCTATACAAACACATGTGAGGCTTTGTAAACAATTAGCATCTACCCCCCACTCCAGACCCAATAGTTCAGTGTCTGTAGGAGTTAGACTATGCATCTGTATATTTTTAAAAGTCCATAGGTGATTTGAATGTGCTGCCAAGGTTAAGAACCAGTGAGTCAGCTCTACAGTGTACCAGCTGTATTTGCAAAAGATTTATCAAAACAAATCATTGTTGAGGGAAATGAAGCCTGATATGGTTGTAGAAAATCCCTTAATAAAATCATGAAAAGTCTTTTCTAAGTAACCTTTGCATAGATATATATCTAGTCTCTTAAGAACAATAGGAGACAAAGAAGACTATAAAACAGGTTTATGTTGATGATGCTTCTATTGATCCATCTGATAACACTGAAGGTGATGGTTTACTGATTGAGCCGATCAGCTACCAACCAATAATTTCAGATGACATCATAATATCTCAGAGTTTGGACACAAACTTGGAATTAGCTATGGTCATCTTTACTACACAGCTGTCTTTTTTAGAAAGAGAAAACGCAGGATTGAAAAGATCTGATTACAAAATTGTGACCAAGTCCTGTTTTGGAGTTTAAGAACACACATTCTGGAGTCAAACTGAACCTAATTAGTTGGGGGACTTCAGAAAAGTAATTTCAAAGCTTTTCAAAGCTTCAATGATCACATCTTTAAAATGGGGCCAAGAATTCTTATATAACAGAACAATTTGGGTTTTGAATTATTTTATTTAGATAAGAGGAGATGGCAAACAAAAGTATCAGAACCAAATAAAAAGTCTGTTAAAAGCAAATACAATAATGACTAAGGTTGTCACTGAGGCTCTATGCCTAAAAGACATCAGTTTTGAGACTCACCACTTAGTTTTCTGGAAGATTTGATCCTTCAGAGAGAAAAACATGAATGCAAATAAGAATGACTTTCAAAAAAACTAAAAAAGAAAAAAAAAAAACAAAACCCAAACCCAAAACCAAAAACAAAATAAACAAAAAAAAGGGATGACTTTCAAATTTAATTGTGCATTCCCATTAACTGGAAGTGATTGTTACAAATGTAACTTGCAGGGCTCCAATCCAAGAGACTGTGATTCAGTATGTAGGGGGGGAATCCAAGAAAATGCAACCATCCAGGTTGATTTTGACTAAGGGTTGAGGATTCCCACTTTGATAAAACAGCTATAAAGGAAAACAAAGTAGCCAAATATTTATACCCGAAATAGCCACACAGTGTAGCCTGACCTAGAAGAGGCTATGCTTTCTTTTCCTTAGGTCAGAATTCAGTCAGGTGAAAATAAGTTATGCACAAATATAACACGTTCACAGAGATTTAAAACAAAACAAAATAAAACAAAACAAAACACTGGGGCGCCTGGTGCCTCAGTTGAAATGAAATTCATTTCAGGTCATGGTCTCAGGGTCCTGGGATCTAGCCCTGTGTCAGGCTCCCAGTTCAGTGGGAGTCTGCTTCTCCCTCTGCTGCTCCTCCAGCTCATGCTCACTCTCAATCTCTCAAATAAATAAAATCTAAAACAACAAAAACACCAAACCAAAACATTTTTCCCCCAATTAAAATATACTTCCTGAATAATTAGTACTTAGCTGCTAATATTATCTTCATTTTTTTTTTTCCCTTCACCACTGGGTACATGCAAGTATACCAGCATGGGTCAGATTTTCTTTTCTTTCTTTTTTTTTTTTTTTTAAGATTTTATTTATTTGACAGAGAGAGATCACAAGTAGGCAGAAGCAGGCAGAGAGAGAGCCCGATGCGGGGCTCGATCCCAGGACCCTGGGATCATGACCTGAGCCGAAAGCAGAGGCTTTAACCCACTGAGCCACTCAGGTGCCCCCAGATTCATTTTCAATTTGTTGTTTTTCTTCTTACAAAACAATAAACTAACATCCTGAAAACTGGTAAATTCATTAAATAACAAGAGTAGCTATTTCCTCCTTTAAAGCCATTATAAAGTATTCTTGATATGCATTTATCAAAATTGATGATAAAAATCAATGCACAATGGCAAGTTAAATATTTTAAATATAATCAATAAATTAATTTGTTAAAATAAAGATTCTCCACCCATAAATGGAGACTATTCTGGATCTAAAAGGAAATTTTAAAACTTTCACTTTCAAAATTTTCCTAAGGAGGGGCACCTGGGTGTCTCAGTGGGTTAAGCCTCTGCCTTCAGCTCGGGTCATGGTCTCAGGGTCCTGGGATCGAGTCCCATATTGGGCTCTCTGCTTGTCAGGGAGCCTGCTTCCTCCTCTCTCTCTCTCTCTGCCTGCCTCTCTGCCTACTTGTGATCTCTGTCAAATAAATAAATAAAATCTTAAAAAAAAAAAAAAAAAGCTTTTCCTAAGGAAAAGACAAATTCCAGAAATGTGTTTAGTGGGGTATAGCTCAGTGGTAGAGCATCTGACTGCAGAAATGTGTTTAGAATGTGTAGTACAACATGCTAACAGATGTGCATTAATTCTCTATATTCTAAAAGTTATTGTAAAGATAAGAGAATTATGGCCTTTTACTACAATTGGGCATATAGCTAAGCTGTGGAGAAAAAACATACCAATGTGAGAAAAGTTTATCAATATTACTGGATAATATAGCCTAGTAGTCAAGCATAAGCCAAAAGGAAAATCTTCTTTTTGATACATACTGTGTGAGCTAGGGTAAGCTACTTAAGATCTCAGAAACTCAGGCACAGTACTTCTCTCAGAAGGCTGTGGTGACCATAGTAGATACTGAATATCTACCATAGTAGATACTGAATAAATATAAGCTGTTGTTAATTGTAATAGTTGACAGTTTATTAAACAAGATATATCACGGATAAGACTTATATGAATGGTAAAGTAACTGAGCGCTAAAGAAATCCAAAATCAAGAGCATGTTGACATGACCAATAAGGTTTTTGCAAGGAGTGGTATTTGAGTTGGTTAATTCAGAATAAATAAGATTTGTCTCAGAAAAGAGACAGAGAACATTTTAGGGTGGGGGGAGATGTTGGTATGACCTCAGGTTAGAGGTAAAAGTGTTAAATAGTTCAGGATAAAATGATAAAATGTAATTTGGGATAAAACAATAGAAGGTTCTAAATTCCAAAAAGTCACCTTAGGTTTTTGGTAGAATTTTTAATTGCTCAAATATTTTCCCAGTGTAATACAACATCTTTTTAGAACAGTGGTTCTCAAATTTTGTTATGTATCAGAATCACCTGGAGGACTTGTTTAAGCAGATTGCTGTACTCCACCCAAAGTTTCCATTCAGGAGGTTGGGGTGAGGCCCAGGAGTTCTATTCCCAGATGTGCCAATGCTGCTGGTCACTTTGAGAACCACTGCTTTAGAGGATGATGACTGCTGGATGGAGGGGGGTTTTCCTCAATGTGAGAAATAATTGGATAACTAAATAACCTTCGTTATTTCCTGTAAAATTTCATCCCCACTTGCACACCAAGGCACAGAAGAACCTACATGGAGGTTACCTAAGGAAAAACAAATGAGATCACCCTGACCTCCTACTCTTACTACTGGATTCAGGTCTTTACTGTGGGAATGAGGAGACCCACAACCCATGGTGACCAAGGTCAATCAGCCTGGAAACTTAAAGAACACTTCATGAGCATTAGAATATTTAAGAATTGAAAATAATAGAGCCAAGAGATTAAAGACGATGGGTGGACTTTCTATTCCAAAGAGCCTCTATCAATCCATGACACATTTTGTACTTGGTTTACACTTGATTGCTTATCCCATGATCCACAAACTATTTTCAACCCCCTCAGGTCACCCTTCACCTTTCTCTTTTCTTCAGTAGGCAATCAGGAATGAGTCGTGGCAACAAGACCTCTCTACTTCGGCCTGTGTCAATGTTCAAGTATTTTCACCTCTTGCTTCAAACTCTTTCTCCTAAACAAACTTCCACTATTTAGTAACTATACCTTAAGAAATATTTTAAAAGACAGAATGAGGAAATGAAAGGCTCTGACTCTATTTTCTCCTGCATGACTCCAAGGGTACCACCATTTCACTAGTTAGCATTTTATTTTCAATGGCAGATACACACACACACACACACACACACAAATAAATATATATATGTTTTTTATTTTAAGATTCATGCAGAAGTCTTTGCACAAAAAGGCCAAAAGCGGATTTAAAATGTTTGACTCCAAAAATCTCTCAATAACAGCAGCTTGTTCATTTTTTTAGCCACTTATCTTTCCTTAAAATAAGGAGCTATATAATTACAAAATATAATTAATAATAATAGCAACAATTACTACAAGTACAACAGAAATAATGATAGTAAGCACCATGGGCCCAGATCCCCATAGTTACAAAGGATAAGAATTTGTCTTAGTATTTTCAAGAACAGACAACAGCCCAATAATACAGGGAAAAAAACAGAAAGGGAAAAAATCTTTCCTGTGTTCCCTAGAAAGAACCGTAGAAAAATAGACAATAAACTTTAATGCCTCTTGTTAAAGATCTTCATTTTACAGATCAGTTCAGGCAATTTAAATAGACAAAAACATGAGGCCTCTAACGTCTCTTAGGAAACAGTATCAACGTTAATTCCTGGCTGGTCCCAATTCCATTTCAAGTTAAGCATCCCCATCCACTCATAAGAAGAAAGAAATAGCATTTGTATAGTGTTTTACAGTTTATAAAGCACTCTCACAAACATTACATTATTGGATTGTCTCAAAAATCCCGTGGGATAGGTAAGCAGGGAAAGTATTAATATTATACCCATCAGAAGGTGAGAGAATTAAGGATCAAAGAAGGAAATAAATTACATTGGGTCAAACTCTATGCAGACCTGAAAAGAAGCCCAAACATAGAGTTTTATATAACATGAAAAAGGCTCAGAGCATCTGAGACTTCCCCAGGTCACAGATGGTAGAACTAGGGGTATAGAACACAGGTAATTCAGCTTCAGATACCATGCTCTTTCTAAACCATACACTTGACTCCCAGTTGTAAATGTCTAGTTATAGTAATTGGCCCTCTCAAGAGGCAGATTGTTCAATTGCCAATTGTTACAACCACTACTGGTGTCCAGGTTTTTTGTTTGTTTTTAGTTCATCTGACAAAAAAGGTATACACTCCCTGAGAAGGTGTACAACTTTATAATATTACTTAGTCTGTCAAGAGAAGAAGAAGAGAATGTATTATTTTCACTGGCTTAGAATACTGACTTTTTAAAAATTCACTCCAACTATCTACATACACAAGAAACAACACAGCCCTGTTTCCACTGAAATAGTCATTACACGAAAGACAAACCAAAAGACTAACCAGCCTCAAAGGTTGGCTTCTGGCACAGGCTCAATTTTAAACTACTAGTTTGTTTGTTTGTTTGTTTGTTTCTCTCTCTCTCTCTCTCTCTCTTTCTCTCTCTCTCTCTCTCTCCCTCTCTCTCTCTCTCTCTCTCTCTCCCCCTTCCCTCCTTACTCCCACCCTCCCTCGGCTCCTTCCTTCCTGCCTCCTTTCTTTTTCTCTCTCCCTCCCTCTCCTTCCTTCCTTCTTTTCTCTCTCTCTCTCTCTCTTTCTTTCTTTCTTATAAAAGACTTTATTTGCGAGAGAGAGAGAGCACACAAGCAGGGTGAAGGGCTGAGGGAGAGGGAGATGCAGGCTTCCTGCTGAGCAGATATGGGAGCCAGACGTGGGGCTCAATCCCAGGACCCTGGGATCATGACCTGAGTTGAAGGCAGACGCTTAACTGACTGAGCCACCCAGGTGCCCCTAAACTATTAGTTTTTAAATATGTGGCCATATTAAAATGAGGAATAACAGCATAAGATGCATGCATGAAATACATCATTCACTTTGTTGTTCTGAATTCACAAGTCTCAAAGCTCTCAATTCAGACTAAAACTTCTAGACTACACTACCATACCTCTTGCTCTTTCCAGTTTTTACGTGCAATTACTTCTACAACCTGCCTGTTTTGTTTTTTGTTTTAAGATAGTTACATTTTCCTTTACTTAATGTACGTGCAACCTCTGCCTTAGAGCATTTAAAGGTTTGGCAAAGCAATGTCTTCCCACAAAAGACACAGAGGTTTCACCTAGAATGCATCTTGGGAGTTTGTACTGAAGAAGTTAAGGGAGGTCTAGTATATGAGTAAATATTTGTGAAATTAGACTGAAATTTTGAATTCTGAATGAAAACATTTATTAAAGAAGATTGTTGTGTGCAGTGAACAACTACCTCACAACTGAGCATTTTCAGAGCATTGCAGAATTTCAGACTTGATACTCCACGGGAGATTTTATTTTTCTAATGACAGAATATTAGTTTTCGTGTTCATTAAAATTATATATTACAATTATCTGTCTAAGGCTTTAACACCCTATAAAGCACCCCTGTAAAGTGGCTGTCCATGCTTAAACACCCTGGTCTGAGGGACTTAATATTTGTTGATGTTAGGGACTGTTATGGACTGAATATGACCCATCCTCAACCTCCCAATTCACACAATGAAGTCCTAACCCCTAATATCACTGTATTTGGAGACAGGGTCTTTAAAGAGATAAATGCTGTTAAATGAGGCCATAAGGGTGGGACACTCATCCAACAGGACTAGTGTTCTCATAAAAAGAGTAAGAGACACCAGAGCAGAGGAGACACAGTGAGAAGATGGCCATCTGCAAGCCAAGGGGAGACATCACATGAAAAATCAACTCTGGTGACACTTCCAATTCCTGGACTTCTGACCTCCCAGATGAAGGAAAACATTACTATAATTTAACCCACCAGTCTATGATATTTTGTTATGGCAGTCCTAGAAAACTAATTACAGGAACTAAAGTTCTACAACTTGCCAAGTATGAATTGGTTAAATCTACTTTGTAGGTATAGAAACAGATTATGGGACATTCAAAACATGTCTCAAGAGACACACAATCAGTAAGTGGCATAACCAAGGTTTAATCTAGGTTTGTCTTCCAGACTAATATTTTTTCCTTCTGGTTGGTTTTCCACCGTTGAGCACATAAGGATATAAGAAGTTAGTTTTTATATTGACCTGAATATTTTATTCTTGTATGTTTTATCACTGGCTTGTGTTCTATTTGGAGTCACAGAAAACAACGTAATTTATCTTCTATGTGACAGTCCTTAATATACTTGAACATAGTTACCATATTCATTCTTTGTGAATTTCTAAACAATCCCAGTTCCGTTAACCATTCCTCATATCACACATTTCATTTCCCTACCTTCCTGGTCACTTTCCTCTGAAGATGTTCCTATTCATTTAGATTTCTTGTACTGACTTGTTAAGCCATGTATCACTCATATAGTTCATGAACAGTCTTTTAAAAATGAAAAGACAAAATTTTGCCTTTGTCCATTTTAGAAATCTCCTCTAGTTGGATATATCCCATTGCTCTCATTATTTAAGATGTTTAGAACATGATTACTTAACTCAACAATTTTTCTATGTATTTGGATTCATGTCACGTGCAACTCTGATGGATGTGCTTTCATCCAAGTAATTGAAAAAAAAATGGTGGCCAAGATAAGGGTTAGGATACTCCTGACTTATTCCATAGGACTGTCTTCTACTGTGATATTGAGCCATTCGTTTGCACTTAAGAATGTGGTTATTCAGTTACTAATCCATCTGTACATCTAAGCAGGTGAGATCAGATCATGTATTGTAGAGGTGCTTTCACTGAAGCCATTCTGGTTTTTAGCAAGCCTCACTTCTTTCAGGGGCATCATAGACCACTGCTGTATGATTTATTGTTTGAATAACACATCTAGCCTTTACTCAGGACTGAGATCATGTTGTTTGTCCTTATAAACCACCTTGTTATTCTTTCTAAAAATCAGAACATTTTTTACACCCTCGTTGTCTTTTTTTTTTTTCCCCCTTCTCCTCAGATACGAATGGCAATAATTAGTGATCTTATTGGCAAATCCTCTCACTAGCTCTTGGTTCTCTAGCCTTACTTTCAGGCTCTTCTCCTTTTCCTTTGTCCTGTTTCCTGCCAAGGAACAGAGTCACCCATGTGATCATGGACTGCATCCAGAGATGGCATACTGGTCAGAGGTAGATCTGCAAGCTGGAAGAGTAGGGAGAACTTAAAAGTGTTTTCCTTGGGCCTGGCTGTGTTGGCAGAGGAGAATGGGCTGTGATTAGGTGAAGCTTTGCTTTCATCTCTATGCAGGGCTCTGCCTGGCTTCTGTTTTTGACTTGTAGCTGTGCACCTGGAAAGGGTTACATTCTTTTCTTATTCACTCTGGATGATTTCCTTTGCCAGAGATTCAGGACAGCTTTATATTTTCAGTCTTTACCTGAGAAGGGTTGTGATATGTAATACTTTTATTTTCCCATGAAGACTTTCTCTGAGGCAGGCATGTACCCTGACCTTTACCTAATCGAGAAAAGTTGTTTGTGGGGAGGGGAAATGGGAAGGCAGGTTGGACTTCAAATGCACAAATCACTTCTAATAAAAACACTAAGATTCAGGTGCCTGAGGTTAGAAATACTGGAGGGAATTCAATTATACTAATTAATATTTAAGAAGGGCTAGAGATCACAAACTGAATGTGGGAAACTAGGCCAGTAAGAAATGAGCATATGGGGAGGGCAAGATCAACTGATAAAAGTAACAAACAAATCATACGTAAATGCTGCAACAGGAATGAAATAGAGAATATAAAATAAATGTTCAACAGATTCTGCAGAGGAGGTAAATGGTCTACCACATGAAAGCAAAATGTTCTAACACACACAAGGCATTTTATTGGTTTCATGTAAACACCTATATTACGGAAACTGATTTTTTTTCAAGTAAGTTAGTAGAAATGTTCCCCATTTATAGAAACAGACTTAGTCTGGATTCTGAGAATTCACAGCACACTATATTTCTTCTTTCTCCTCACTGGTTCATTAAGTAATGGTTTCAGTAAGGCATGACTTTCATACTAGGGACTTCCGTAAAGGCCAAGCCTACCTGGACACCCAAAACCTGATGCAAGGTGGAAAAGCAGCAGAGTATTCTGGGTTCTACACACATTCTTCTTCTTCTGGCTCTGATGTCATTTGGTTAGTGTCACAGCTTATATACCACATTCTCTCTTTGGACTTGATTTTTTATTTGTGGCCCAGATGGTCAATTCTGATTTTTGGTAACTCTTTTGTACACTTCAAAGCTTTTAAAGAAGGTACTGATAGTAAAAGAACTCTCTTGCCTCTATCTTGTAAATGGTTCCTTCTTCTACACTAACTTTTTCATTTCTTTTCTACCTTGAAGCCCCCCTCCCTCCTTCCCTTTGCTCTAGCTCATCAGAAGGTCCTGTCCCTGAACCTTGTGCTACCACCCTAGCACTCTTATTCTTTCAAAGTTCTACCATGTAAATGACACAGCTTGTGAATTCATAGGCCCATCTTGGGAGCTCAGAAAACCAGAAGCCCAGAGAATTCACTGAACTGTTTTTGTTATCAACATCATCATGTAGAAACATAGAATGATTGATGAGAGGAGGGCTGAGACTGAGATTTGGGCCCTTTTTAAAAAATTCTCTAGTGTGCACACAGATGGTAACTAGTGACTGGGCCAACCCTGTGTCTATGCACAATGTGTAATATTAGTCTCATAAAAAGAACAAAGCAAAAAAGCAAAAGCATGATGCTTGCCCTTTAGGACTTTAACCTCTAGTTGAAAAAAGAATTCAAATATACAAAAACCCACCTGAAAAAGCATCCCCAAAGTGTTGAATTGTTCTTAAATAATAGAGGAACAGAGAGAAAAAATATGGTTATTTCCTAAAATTTTGAACCAAATTAGTGGTTTTCAAACTATGCTTCATGGTCCCCAACCTTACAAACAGATGATTACAAAGAGATAACTGAGCAGTTAAATATTTAATTAAAATGTAAATGTTAAAAATTATATATTTGTATCAATTTATAATTGTGATAAAAATGACATGCGAATTAAATGTATTATGTAGTTTTTTCAAGTTTTTATTTAAATTCCAATTAACATGCAATGTAATATTAGTTTCAGGTGTAGCATTTAGTGATTCATTGCTTACATCAACATCCAGCACTCATCACAAGTGCCCTCCTTAATACCCATCACCCATTTAACCCAGAAAATACTCTTAAGTATAGAGATCAAACTGAGGGTTGCTAGAAGGGAAGTGGGCAGGGGGCTGGGTTAAATGTATTTATATAATTTAAAAAACTTATTGGAGATTGACGTCTTACTAATCATGATATATGTACAATAATTTTAACTGGTTGGGTGCCTGGGTGGCTCAGTGGGTTAAGCCGCTGGCTTCGGCTCAGGTCATGATCTCAGGGTCCTGGGATCGAGCCCCGCATCGGGATCTCTGCTCAGCAGGGAGCCTGCTTCCGCTCTCTGCCTGCCTCTCTGTCTACTTGTGATCTCTCTCTGTCAAATAAATAAATAAAATCTTTAAAAAAAAAAAAAAGTTTAACTGGTTTTCATATAGGCCTCAAATTAAGGCCCTGAGAATGGAAGGCAAGCTGTTTAAAAGCAAACCCAAAACTGTCGATACATGCAAGTGATTATGTGTCTCGTGATTTTCTTGACACCATATAGTACTCCATCCCTCATACGAAAATACACTGAGCTTCCGCCAATATAATAATCCAGTTCTGAGTTTACATTTCTTTGCATATTTACCTTTACATTCTTAGTAACTGACTTTTATAGTATTTAATATAATAAAAAATTTTAATGTATAAAATGAGTTTAATAAAATACTGTTCTTACTAGTTCATATATAAAGGCTCTAATCATATTTATTTTGAAAAGAGGATGCTATTGTTTATTATTTATTTATTTATTTTTTGTTTAAATTCAATTTCATTAACATATAGTGTATTGGGGTGCCTGGGTGGCTCAGTGGGTTAAGCCTCTGCCTTCGGCTCAGGTCATGATCTCAAGGTCCTGGGATCAAGCCCCACATCTGCCTCTCTGCTCAACAGGGATCCTGCTTCCCCCTCTCTCTCTGCCTACTTGTGATTCTCTCTCTCTCTGTCAAGTAAATAAATAAAATATTTAAAAAAACATGTAGCATATTAATAGTTTCAGGGGTAGAATTTAATGATTCATCAGTTGAACATAACACCAAATGCTAGAGGATTCTGTTGTTTAAAAGAAATATGAAAAATCTCTGAATCAAAATATTTATACGATCTCCCTAATTTTTTTTTTAATTTTTTATTTTTTATAAACATATATTTTTATCCCCAGGGGTACAGGTCTGTGAATCACCAGGTTTACACACTTCACAGCACTCACCAAAGCACATACCCTCCCCAATGTCCATAATCCCACCCCCTTCTCCCAAACCCCCTCCCCCCAGCAACCCTCAGTTTGTTTTGTGAAATTAAGAGTCACTTATGGTTTGTCTCCCTCCCAATCCCATCTTGTTTCATTTATTCTTCTCCTACCCACTAAGCCTCCATGTTGCATCACCACTTCCTCATATCAGGGAGATCATATGATAGTTGTCTTTCTCTGCTTGACTTATTTCGCTAAGCATGATATGCTCTAGTTCCATCCATGTTGTCGCAAATGGCAAGATTTCATTTCTTTTGATGGCTGCATAGTATTCCATTGTGTATATATACCACATCTTCTTGATCCATTCATCTGTTGATGGACATCTAGGTTCTTTCCATAGTTTGGCTATTGTGGACATTGCTGCTATAAACATTCGGGTGCATGTGCCCCTTTGGATCACTACATTTGTATCTTTAGGGTAAATACCCAATAGTGCAATTGCTGGGTCATAGGGCGATCTCCCTAATTTGAGGTCATATAATTCTCATGATTTTGGTTCCATACTGCCCAATTTCTGAATTCAATGACTTTCTGGCTTAAATCACTGTATACAGCAGATATACTGGGCCCAAACTCGATTTTCATATACTGGCTACTATCCCTTCAAGTTTAAGATGATATTTTCACACTGAGGCATAGATTATTTATCCTAAAACACCATGCATCAAAAGAAGTCACCTTAAGTTTACTCAGTACATGAAATTTACCAGATATTCTTAGAATGGCAGATGATCAGAATGTAATATAATAGTTTAAAATTTAACAGTACTAACCAAAAAATAAGTCAAGGGAAACTTATTTAAGAAGCACTGCTTTTAGGGGATAAAAATACATGTTTATAAAAAAAAAAAAGAAGCACTGCTTTTATTAATTATGTAACACGTGAACATTTACTCATTTATTTTACATTTACCCAAAATATGTTATATCAAAAGATTCCAGAAGACTTTTTCCTAACATTAATCAGTCATTATTTAATGTTAAAAAAAAAGAGTGAGCCAAAAATGATTTTCCACCACTATACAGAATGAAACTAGCAAACCTGATTTGAAAGATCCATTTTTCCAAAAACTGAACTATGCTCTACTATGGAAATATTTCAAACTTTCTTAACACTGAAGTATAAGTCAATAATAAACTCAATTGAGGTCTTTCATGGCCTCTACTACATAGTCAAACCAGAATTTTTGCATGTGTATTTATTTTTTAAATGCTGTGACTTGAAAGGTGCCATAGTATACAGGTTACAAATATACCTGAGTTTTTGTTCAGGCTCCACAATCCTAGCTATGAAACCTTGGGCAAACATCTTAAACTGCCTAAGCCTCAGCTTTCACTTCTGTAAAACAGAAGAAATAATAAAAATACTGATTCTCAGGGGCACGTGGGTGGCTCAGTAGGTTAAAGCCTCTGCCTTAGGCTCAGGGTCCTGATCCCAGGGTCCTGGGATCAAGCCCTCATTGGGCTCTCTGCTCGGCAGGGAGCCTACTTCCTTTCTTCTTTCTGCCTGCCTCTCTGCCTACTTGTGATCTCTGTCAAGTAAATAAATAAAATCTTTAAAGAAAATATTGATTCTCATAGATTTGTAGTAAGAAATAAAGGAATCTAAAAAATAATGAATGAAAGTTGCTTAGCATGTTGCCTAGCACATAAAATGCTCTTTAAGAATATTAACTGTAATTATTAAAAATGCTAAGCACCTAAAAGCCAGTTGTTTACTTCTGATTTTTCCTCTGAGCTGATTTTACTCATAACTTATTGATTATCTGTTCTTCCCTTCTGGAATAATGTTCTATTTAGATTTCTTTTTGTTTCTAGAATGCTCTCTGGCTCACCACCTGCACCCCAGTAATCAGATAGGATTGCAGGGCTTCATTTTGGTAGCTCTGTATTTGCTTTTCTGTCACTGCCTGTGTTATTTTCTCGTTCCTACTCAGTGGTTTAAAAAGTAAAACTCAAAGAAGAACTAAACATTATGAGGAATTTATTAAGACTAATGGTTATCAAAATTGGGCAAAAAAAGGATGTTATTAAAAATAAATCACACCAAGGGAGAGCAGCTGATGACAGCAGCTGTGAAATGGCTGTACATGGTGGGAATCAGTGAACCCCAAAGAAACAAAAGAAAAAAAAATGGAAGGCCATGAAACTTACATGATTTACAAGATAAGCCTAAGCTTAATGAACAGACTCTTTAGACTATAGGAGCCAGGGAAGTCATTTCTAGATGAATATTTGCACAAGATAGTAACACTGAAAGGACTGGTGTTCTCTGATCAAGTGGAAACTACTGGCAAGAACAGAATAAGAAATAAGACAAACGAAAATTTTTACTGCATTGATTTCATTACTGCATCACCTGCATTGTGGAGACATCTTCGTAGATGCTGATACAGATGGGATACCTAAAAAAATGCTTAGAGTTGATAGCAATAGCAATGAGAATGATATACCTCTAAGAGCCAAAGTTAGAAATTCATGGACAAGATAAATTAAAATTAGAACCCATTCAGCAGACATTGTGACAGGGTATTCTAGAACATGAAAGCTTTTCTTAAATAGGACTATAAGGATTTAGTGATTTGAAAAATATTTCACTTAGGCAGTAATGACAACAACAAACAAACTGTTTACTGCAAAGATGCATACAGAATTATGGCTTTGTCCTTTGTGCCTAGATATGGACCCACCTTTCAACTTCCATAAGCACTAAATTCAGTTAAAAAGTAAAAACAAAAATACTGCCAAGGAAATTGAGATGGTCCTATAACATCATGCCTGAGAGAAAAAACCATCAAAGCAATGAGCAAAACCAGCTGAAATGGGACTAGTAAACTTAACTCAAGTCAAGGAGGCTGTCTATAGCATTAAAACAAAAATACTACTAAGCAGAACCAAAGTTGCTATTCGTGGGAAAAACAAGTGAATTTTTTTTTCCTCAGAATCTATACAGATAACTCCTATGAGATTATTCTAAATGTGGAGATTCTTTTCAGAACTGCCCTTGTTCCCAAATGAAATTTAAAAAAATTTAAAGCCATTCGATAAAACAAGTGAAACCTTATCAAAAACAATTTACCAAAACCAAAAGCCTAGCCTAATTAAGAAAAGAAAACTTAAGTCACAAATGTTAAGTCACTCACAAACTGACTCAGAGAGATATAGTTAGAAGTATCTCCATTAAAGCCCTGATAGCTTCCCTTTTGAGAAGAAATCACTCTTCTCTCCTCAAAACCCATATTTAATTATAAACCAGTACTCAATGTGTATTCACTTGAAATCTCCACTTAGGAAAACACATACACACACCCCAAAACTTGTTCATCCCCATTCTAACATGGACTATGTAAACTCCTAAAATCATCTTGAAAAGAAAAATATCACTCTTCTTTTAATTAAGTACTCTTGCTTTGTTTTTCAGTAGCTGGACATTTTAAAAATAACAATATGCAAGAGTATGATGTCACAGTGAATATAACCACCAGGTCAATATGCTAATTTAATGTATGACTTTAAAATTGAGCTCTCCTTTAATCTACTATTCTATAAATAACTTCTCTATTCTGCCATGATTAAAATATATTTTCATCAAATTTGATATAAATGCATCAGATCTAGTAAATATATTTCTGGCTTAAAATGACAACAATGCAAATTGTATAATAAAGACTATATCACTGTCCCACTTTCATTTTGATAAAATCTCTTTTTAGGTGATATCATTTCATGTTAGGCTTTTTTGTGCTGCTTAATATTATAATTAATAATTCATATTTTTGTCTTTCCCCTCTCACTCTGACAACTTTTATTTTTAATCGGTGGGCATGTGCCAAATTGGTTTGTTATTTATTTATAATGTAAAATGACAAGGAAATTGAATATGTGGAATCAGAGAGAGATTTTCTTTCACATGACAAAAAAATTCTTAGTAATGGGGATATGTCTTGCTTAGCCTTATGGACCCAAGAATTTTAGGGGGGTTAAATCAGATGGCAGCAGTACCTCATATGGCAACATGTAATAAACATATTAAATGGAACTGTTCATTTGTGTTTTTAAAATTCATTTTAGTTTTGTGAAGACAGCTGGGCACATGCATAAAAAGAGGACAAAAAATAATAAAATTTCTAAGAGACTCCTTATTCTGATAGATCCTATAGTGCCAAATTAAGTAAAAGTTCTGACCAAACAGATCTATTTGTATTCTTTCCTAAATGCTAAAACATGCAAATTGAGTAGGAACAAACACAGAGAATTTCAAAGATATGGAATTTCCATTAAAACAAATAAAAAGTTCTATCTTGTAGGGCTTTGCAGAGCATTAGAGGACTCCAACTCACTCCTTCAGTCCCCCCCCCCCCCAACTGGAAGCCACAGAATTTGAAGGCTAGAGCACCAAATGGCTACGGCAAAAAACTCAAGAGAGTGGTCTCCGGACATCAGCAACCAAATCACCAGCGGAGCTGGTTAGAATGAGGAATCATAAGCCCACCCAAGAGCTACTGTGGAATCAGAATCTGTAGGGATATGACCCTAGAATCTGCATTAACAGCCAGTCCCTGAGGTAAAATTAAGGTGAGAATATCTTATGCTGAAACCCCTGCTTCTCACCAGAGGTTCCCTTTGTCAGGTAAGCTTTTTCAACTCAAGTTGAACAGTGGAGAATTCACAAAACATAACACATTTGATCAAATAACATGCTTCCTCAAAGATTTCAGCATCTCCCATTCCTACTAATTTAAGGACCATAGTCCACTGTCACTGCCCTGCCTAAGGCAGCTCCTTCTCTCTGGCTCTACTTTTCTTGTCAACCTGTGTAAAACATTTAGGCTTTGATGTCACCCAATTAGTCTCCATCATTTGGAACAAGGAAATTTTCCCAAGGACTGGTCCCAATTCCCATTTAAAACTTGACCATTAACATACTGTGTTTATATATAACATTGAACACTTCAAAATAATTTGGTGACCATAAGTATTTTGATCATTATTAAAGTGTAGGAGGTTGTAGGTGGGCATGAGCTAGACATGGGAACTAATGCACAGGGAATTTAAATCCTTTAATTTAGGTTAACTCATTAAGTGGTAGCATCTGAACCAGAAAGTAGACATTTCAGGCCTGCCTTTCAACCTACTCCTTGACCAAACCTTTGCCTGTCTTGTGGAAAAATTCCCATTTTATGGGCTCTGCAGCTCTGAGAAAATTCATCTATACTTTTGTGTACTGGCATTTATCTTGCAAAAAGGCATTATGAAAAAAACTAATTTTACCATGTTTCCATAGGATTTTGCAATCTGGGGTGGTCCAGTTTAAAACAGCAATAATAGCAAGTCTGGCGCCAGTGTTGTGAGGTACTATTTCTGACCTGTTAAGAGCTTGATTTTAAAAAAACTTATCATTTTGAATTTCCATAATTCACTTTAAGATTTGGTGCTAGGGTAGATTTAAGAAATAACATATAATTGTTGCCATGTTGAATGAGTATCAAAAAATTACTGATAGCCTTGACTACTAGTTGGTTAGCTATATTTCACTATTTTAATGTAACCAAGGAAAGTGGTATTCTAGAATCTCATTCATAATAAGCGCCATATAATGAAAGGAAACAGAAACCATAAGCATAGGTATTATGTTAACAAACTGGTGAATTTTCAATAGAGCTTTATCAGACCAGATTATCTGAAAAATGTTCTCTGAAAAATGTTCTCTGTCATCAGTAGAAAGAACAAACCACATACATGCGCGCGCGCACACACACGCACATACACACACACTACAGAGCATACATCAGAATGTTTATATTTAAGTTTTCGGGGAAGAAGACCAATAAATCTGTTTGTCAAGCACTTTTACTTAAGTGGCATTATAGGATCTTTCAAAATGGGAGTAGATTTAGATTTAAGTATATTTTGATCCCCAGAGGTTAGATCTGGGGGGGAAGCTAAGGGAAAGGAGAGTAAGTAGAGAATATGCATGTATGGCGTGGGGGGATAGGCTTGGGATGTGTGGTCTTGTATGAATTTAAGCACCCTGAACTTAATGAAGAAAAATGTCATTATTCTGTATTTATATATCTTTGTGTGAAATAAGTACTCTTCTCCATAACCAGAGTTTACATAGGCTCTATTGTAACACCCTTTGAGAATCCCTTTAAACATCAAAATGGATTTTTCCAAATAAAAAATCCCATGATTTAGCTTTATTAACATCTGAATGAATGTTTCCATTGATTTGTCCAGGAGAGGGAACTGAGTACGGCTTAGAGAGCAATCTTTTTCGAGATGATCGGTAGCAATGTTTCCTTTCTATCAGAAAGCAAGCTATAGAAACACAAAGCATTAGATATACACCTAGATAAAAATAATACTGTAGAGTCCAACTGGTATCTTAGAGGTGAGGACAAGCTGAGATGGACTCCTTGGCTTCCTTCTGTCCAAAAACTTTCTGTTTCCTTATTTCCTATGGTTACCACCATGGAACATGTTAAAATCTCAGTAGGGACTCTGTTTCAACTTTTCCTTTCAAAACACAGTGAAAAAGCTTAATGGAAAAAAAATGTCCTTCCTATCTCCATGCCAGGCACAGTGTAAGAGCCACAAACTTAAAAGCCAGGCAAATAGTCTTTTATGTGCCCCAAAGCTCAGCAAGTGACATAGTGCTACAAAAATTCCCAAATAGGCATGTGACCTGACTAATGTGTGCTGTGAGATGAGTCAAGGAAAATGGAACCATCTGTACTTTTATTGGACAGTCAAATAATTCCTCTCTGCCCATCCAAAAACATAATTTGTATATTTTAAGGGAGAAACAAGGGGAGCTTTTTTCAAAAGGGATCTAATTTTTTGAATTGGTGATATAAAATGATCTGAAACACATAACCTAGTCAACACACGTAAAGCAAACAGGCTTAGAAAAACCATGGCTGCCTTTGGAAATTGTCACTACTCATCTATGTTTTAAGGCTTCTTTTAGACTTATAGGAAGAAATCAAGGAAAATGAAGGGAATTGAAACTGCAATCTTTAAGAAGTGGGGTGGGGGTACCCTTCCTCCTCTGTGACAAAAGCTACCAATGATTGAACTCCTCAAGCGAGTGATGGCACAAAACAGAGCAATCAACCAGAACGCCATGTTTTTGTACATGTTCACAAAGTTTTGCCGTTTGTTTCTTACCATACACCATACCTCTATTACCCCATATGGGGATTTCTGTAGATTTGTTCTATTTTTCAAGTTTTTAGTTTTGACAGGAAGGAGGAAGACAGACTAGTAACAGTTAGTAAAATAAAATAATAAAGGTTGGGTCTATCAAAGAGTACACCTAACAAAACATGTATATTTATGGAATAAAAGGTTGAGATGGAAAGGAGCAGGATACTATGTACAAGGCACAGACAGGCATCTAAATAGAGAACCCTATAATATCTATCCTCTATTTCATAAGTAAAAATGCCCTCTCATTGTATGGGTAAGGAAATCAAAGCACATTATAACATTAGTAGCAGCTAACATGTAAATAGGTCCTTATCAGAAGCCAGGAGCTATGTCGAACATTTTAATATATCATCTCATTTAATGCTCACAAATATCTTACAAAGCAAGTGTTATTATTTTATTTTACAGACAGGAAAACTAAAGCTGAAAGAGATGAAATAATTTGTTCAAGGTTGCAGAGTAACTAAGTAGAAGACAAAGATATGAATTTAGATTCTTCTGATTTCAAAATCCAGGCTCTTAAACACTAGGCCAGTAGTTTTTAGCCCAGATTGCATATCAGAATCATCTGGTAAGCTTTTAAAAACTTCTGATGCTCAGATCTTATCCCCAGAACAATTTATCAGAATTTCTTGCACATGGGGCCCAGACATGGTTGTTTGTTTTAGAGCTTCTCTAGATGACTGTAATGTACAGCCTGGATTGCAAACCACTGTTGGGCTGCCCTGCTCCCTGTGAAGATCAGTAGACTCATGCCAGGATGAGGTAACACTGGAAACAGTGTCCTCGAGCTCATTGCAGTGGCTTTTCCCCTGCCTCACCATGTATTCCTTGCCACATTCATTCATCATGACTATCTGAAGAAGTAATATTCAGGCGGAAATTTTTACAAAGAATTGTCACAGCAGAATACGATCAAAAGTCCAGCGAAGAGAACCTATTCATTCTATCTATGGGCTGTGATGAATGAACACAAAGAAGACTCAAGTTTATTACTCTTATCCCCAAAAGGGAAGTATAAGGCTGGTCTTAAAAGGCCTTCACACCAAAGCAAGTCACTAAGATTTGGAGTGGCCTCCTCCTCTCTTTTCACAAATCCAATAAGAATAGCTACTAGATCCAAGGGGAGAAGATCCAATTACCATCCCTTCACAAAGCTATTTCACTCAGAATCTCAAGGCATTCAAAACATGGAAGTAAAGAAAAATGTGTGTAGTAAAAGTAAGATTTCAAGTCAGGGGTTCTAGGTTTCTGACTGTACTCTGCCACTTTACTGCCATGACTTAAGACCACATGGCCTTGATTTTCTTTTCTGTACATAAGTTACATCTCTCTTAATGTAGTGATTTTTTAAAGTGTGGTTCCCACAGCATCATCTGGGAACTTGTTAGAAATGCAAATCATCAGTCCCTATCCTAGACTCAGAATCAGAAACTCTAGAAGGGGGGCCCAGCAGTCTGTGTTTTAACAAGCACTCCAAGTGATTCTGATGCAACCACTTCTATAGGGCTGTTGTCTAAGGATAAGAGGAGATTGTGCATAGAATTGTTAGTTTTTATTACTGTCTGCTTAAGTCAGAAATCTCAAATTCTCTCACAGAAATACTTAGAGAAATAATGTTAGAGCTTACATTAGTTAGATTAATAACCTCACTTCTGAATTTCTCTTTGAATGTGTAGACGAGGAACAAGTCAACCAGAGGTTATGCAATTAGCTTGGAGTCAAAGAGAAAGCAAGGAGTAGAACTGAGAAGGAAACCCAGGAGTGAACTTGATTTTAATTCAATCAAACTGTTAAAGTACCAACCACGCACTTTCATCTATAATCACAATGAACCTTTTATAAACAAATCTGGATCTTCTTAGCTTAAATTTTTTTTTTAACAGTACCTTTTCAAGTTTTAAAGTGGATTGACTTCTATGATTCTGGGCTAGAAGCAGCTCATGAGGCAATAAGAAGTCATCGGCTTTCTACAAGGAGGTGGAATTGACCAGACCCCTCCATGTGTGAAGACCATACTCCCCTTGCTCACCTCCTATTTCTGATCATTGCAATGGTGGAAGCCATGATAAATAAAAGTGCATAGCTAGTGGTTGGGTTCAATCTGTAATGTTTCTATAATTTCTATAATTATTTCTACAATGTTATTATTTGGATACTACAAAACATAAACTGGATTTTAGGAGATGCTTGGGGATGGTTTTCTCCCCCACGCTTCTGTCAGCAGCACTCTATCTTTTCACTGTTATTTGTCTGATATAGCTACTAAGATGCTTGATATTTTCACTTGCAAGGGTGCAGAAAAACAAAGAGACAGCGAATGGGTTGTTAATGAAATTCTCTGATTGTAAAAAGCACTTTGCAATGATCAGGTGGTAAATAATAATAAGAGGAAATAACATAAAGTGCCTAGATGCCACAGCAATAGTCACTATATAAATGCAGAGAGATCAGACATGAATAAAATTTGCATTTTATGCAGCTTCTGCGTGTATATATGGAATATGCAGTTGCTAATTTTTTCATAATACTGATAAAATATGGTTCAAAATCTATTCTTGCTATCTCATCCCTTGAAAAGACATCATATAGAAACACTCGTCTGCCTAATGAAATGGTGAATGTGTTAAAGAGGCTAGAGAAAGAGCCTCTTTTGCTCACATGAAAAGAAAAAAAAAAGCTCAAATAAGGGGAGAGAATGAAGAAGAGTGAATAGTAACACTGGCAGGACAGCTTTGGAGATATGCACAAAGGTGATCTTTGAGAAACATGAGGGACAAGTAATTCTATTAACTTATGGCAGAGTACCTACAATGAGGATACACCGTAGTCACAGTGAAAATCCAGAACCGTGCTGTCTCTTTGCTGGGCTGTTGTTATACTGGTGGTTCTTTTTAAATGGAATTGGGGAGAGGGGAGTGACAAGTATGGGTTTTTGCTTGTTGTTATTATTGCAGTTTCATTTAGCTCTATCACTAACGGCAACTCCCTGCCAGGTATTTCCAATAGTTTTCCAACCCAGTGTTTATCACGAATTTGCCTTCAATTTTCACATTATTTTCCCTTAGTACCTGTTCATAACCCAAAACCCATTCATTAGGTATATTAAACCCTAGCCCATGGTTACTCAACTTTTGAAGACGTAGAGAAGATGCTAAGAGATGGAGAAGTTCTCTTAGTCATGGGGAAGAGTCTGATCAGGATTCTGAGAAGCAGAGACCTTGATAAAACCACTACTAGCCAAACAACACGGAGCAGTGAAAGCTTACTCAGCCAAAAAATACAGTTCTCTCCCTTCCTTTGTCTTCTCCCTTTATCAATAAAAGATTGTTTCTAAAATCTTTTCTGTCTCTTAAAAAGCAGGATTGGACTGGCACATATAACTATATTTCAAAGTATCTCAAATTTCCAACTTGGAAGAAGACACAAACTTTTTCAGAGAAACTTAGAGAAAGCAACTCTGCATATTCACAAAACTTTCACTTATTTCTAGAATAGAACAGGAAAATGGAGAGATAATTGCCAACATAAGAAAGGAGTAAAAATGTTGTTAATAATGATACTAATACGAATACTTGGGATCCTACAGTATGTTTTATCACAAAGATTCACCTGCATTAAGGGAGACTCCAGGACAAGGAGGTCGTTAAGGTTATATTTCTATCTTCAGGATTCAGCCAAAGTCAGACTCTCCGGAAAGCTGTAAACGCTCTCAGAACAGACTTTAGTAATGAAATTGGAATGAATGCTGGGACTGTGGCATAAAAGCATCTTCCTGTCCCTTGTTCTAAAAGTTAACTATTAAACCATATGTTGTTCCTCCTGATTTGTTTTACCAACTCTAGAAACAAGGACACTCTGATCAGATTGTCCCGGGCAACTGAATACCTAGTGAAGCCTTTTTGAAGACAGTGTTCTTCACGCCAACCTTACCCAAAGGGCTTCTATTATCAGACTATCAATTCTGTGTTACTGGTGAAGGATGGAAAGTATCTTTTTTTGAAGAACAAGTGCTTTCTCTCCCTGAGTTTTCTGCTCTTTGGTACATTCAACATTTTAAGTACTTGATCTCCTCCCCACCCCACCCCCATTCCCTTTTTTCGACTCTAGTTTATTCTTTTAATTATTTACAGACTTGCTTGTCTGGACACTTCGTTTTAGTAGAAGTTGGTTGACTTTTTTCAGCACCTTTTAGTGGAATGCAATAATAGATGCATAGAGAGGGAATTGGTCTTAATGGTATTTTTAGTGTTGTTGTTGTTTTTTTTTTTCCCCTGTGTCAGAGATCTTTTGCCCTTATTGATTCTCCCCCGTGGACTGTCCACTCTACAGGTTGAAATGGCTACAATGGTGTCTGAAAAATTGGTTGTTAGTCACTGTTCAAACCATTTTTCAAAACAGCTCTTGTAAGCCCCATTTTACTCTGTTTTAAGGAGGGTTTTGTTAGGGCTGGTTTCGTTTTCTTTGAGGAGTCGTGCTGGCAGAGAAACACAGTCTAGAACTTTGCTTTTAACTGTGGTGTAATTGGGATTATAACCATATTGAATCTATATTCAAAATGTATTATATTGAGCCTATGCAGCTAAAAAGAAAAAGAGGTCATAAGTCTTCAAGATTTTTCACAAACATGAACACCAAGGGATGTAAATGCTAGAATTCACGAAGCACATGAGACCCCACTCTTGGAAAGATATTTTCTTATGCTCGAAATTCATTGTGGGGGGAGGACATCTATATGTGGGATTTTTCTCCATATTTTTAATAATGGATACCTGTGAATATGCCTTATGTCTATGTAAAACCCATGCAATATCACATTTGTGAAAATGATACAAACAGCATGACAGGAAGCCCATTTTGAAAACAACTGAAAATAGCTCTTTCCTATGCTCATCTTCTAAAACTGTTAATTTTTACCTAACCAGGACTCAATGCTTTCCAGAGAAGAATAAAAGTTGAAGAATTTAGGGACTAAGAGAAAGGGTGAAAATAGACAAAGGTATTCAGATTTGTAGGAAATGGCAATATTTGTTTAAAAAACAAGGATTTGGGGCCAAGTTTTACAGTGAGTTGACAAATACACAATAAAACTTTCTGAATATTCCAAAAGTGAAAGAATGAAACATCCACGTCATTTTAACTTTAAAATAATAAGTAATAGCAAAGACACAAATCGAAACTACAATGGCTCAAATTTGAGAGAAGGACATGGAAACCTTCATTGCCACTGGAGGAAAGGTGAATATGAAAGATACAGCCCAGGAAAAACCCATAATGTATAATCCAAAATTCAGCATCATATAATAAATTTTGTCTATTTTTTTTCAGGGAAGTATTTGAAGAAAGATGGTTCCATGTTTTTTTTTTTGTGTTAGTTTCTTTCTTTCATTCTCTCTCTTTCTCTCTTTCTTTCTTTTGTTAGAATATTACCCTAAATTCTAGGGAAACTTCAGGAGCTTCTCTTAGAAGACTGGACCCAGATGAAGTTAAGTGGTAAAGTGATAAACTCAGCCAATCTTTACAAGCCCTAAGTCCCTGTTAAAGTAAGGTTTTTGGGCCTTAGAGAGCAAACTGGTACTCACTGGTCAGACTGCACCAGTGCAAAATTAGGTTTATGGGGCACCTGGGTGGCTCAGTTGGTTAAGCCTCTAACTCTCGGTTTTGGCTTAGGTCCTGATCTCAGGGCCCTATGAAATGGACCCCAGCAGTGGACTCATGCTCAGCAGGAAGTCTGCTTGTCCCTCTTCCTCCTCCTCTGCTTCTCTCCCTATTCTCTCTCTTTTACTCTCTCTCCAAAATAAATGAATAAATAAAATCTTAAAAAAAAGAAAAGAAAAGCAGGCCTGAGTACTACCCTGGAAAATAAAGATTCTCAATCTGAAAGGTAGTCCTACCACTGCTTTACTGTATGTGGAAACCATGGCTAAATTATATATTTCTATTTTCAGTGAACCTAAGGGAAAACAATGTGCTATATATATATATTTTTGGTATATATTTTCCAAGTTGTAAACTGTATGAGGCATCTATAAGTAGAATGATATTCATTCCTCATAAGAGAAACGTATAGAATGGTGATAAATGGATTAAAATGTTTTAAATGTTTGCTTTATACTAAATACTACTAGTACTACTACTTTTACTACTACTAATCCTTCCAGAAAGTTGGTGGGAAAAGGTCTACAAAATAAAATTGTTGGGAAGAATAAGCAGATTTTTAATTCTGGAGAAAAAGATGAGAACAAGACACAGAAAGTCTTTCATGGGAAGTCAGACACCCTGGTCCATGAGAACTAGTTACAACCTGTCTCCTAAAACCAAAGGAGGCAGGAAAGAAACCTGCCTGGACTCCTGTGCTTTACCCTTTTGGAGATCCAGTGAACCCAGAGCCCTGGGTTCATAGTTTCATCAAAATGATAACCCAGTAAAATCTCACCCTCACTTTGTTTTGCTTTGATGAAATTTTCCATGCCCCCAATTATATCATACTACAAACTTCTTTCCCACTAACAATAAAGGTAAACATAAAACCAGGCATAAGCATTTGGTAATGGAGAAAGGATGGGTTTTAGAGTCTTAGAACCTTGGGTTTGTATCCTATTTCCACCCCTTAATAAGTCACTTAACCTCTCTAGGTTGATGTTTTCTTAACTATTAGGTAAAGATAATGGTACCTATCTCACAGGATTATTTTAATAATTAAATGTAAAATGTTTGGTATGGTGAGGTCACTCAGTAAAAGGCAGCAAAATTTCTGCCTGAAGTAAAATCCAGATAAACATATTTAGCCAGGACTATTGCTCTGGAAGGTAGATCTGCTATTCATGCTACAAAATCCATTAAGTTGAAATAAGTTAGTCATTTTAACAATACTCTTTAAAGTTTTTTTTTTAAGTGACATTTCCCAAAAGTCAAGCTAACTTATGGTTATATGGAATTGCTGCACTTAAAAAGGGGCTTTATTCAGTTCATAAAATAGTGTATCTGGTTTTGTTCCCTCAAATCTGGTATCATGGAGACCTTTAACCATAAAAGATAAGAGTGACATTTAGAAAACCAGGTCTCTTAAAGGTATGGTAGGAAATGAATGCAGATGATTGGGATGACAAGAAGTGCCCCCAAGTCAAAGCAACATGGAGAAGAAATCTGCCCTGCAGATAAAGAAGACTGGAAGGACACTTGCAACACTTGCGAGAAATGGAGGAGTAAAGAGCAATATCAAGTCCTAGAAGACTGTTAAGTGATCAAAACTCTGACTCTGAGGTGAGAGATACGGATTCAAGAATACATACCTGAGGGAAGAAAAATCAGTGAGAGCAAAATTCCTAGGAATTGAGAAGCATTTAGGAATAAAATCCTTAAGTGGATGTGCCAATGTGGTGCTAGCTTCAGAAAATACAAATATTGATGGGTTAAATCAGGACTGAGGAAAATATAAAACCAAATATGGGCAGCTCAAAGGGAAAAAAATAGGCAGCTTGGGACTCAACTGTCATCACAATTCATTTGTGTTTCACATCCCACTGTTTGTGACATTAACAGAATTTCGAATTTAGCAATGAACTATTTTTGTATTGTGAATCTCTGCAGCCATTTTCCATATGTAGCTACCACTGCAATGAGCAATAATAGCCTTTTGATCTTTAAAATACTTCCAATTAATACTATTCAAATTAGGGGTCAACGAAGAGTTTCTCAGATTAATTCACTTTTTCTTCTACTTGAAGTGGAATGGTATCCCTGCTCTTTATTGTCAACAAGACCAAATTATTTGACTATTTTAGTAACAAATCCTTTGGTCGCTTTTGCTTTTATTGTTATTTTTTTTCCAGAAGATAAAGTTAGTTTTAGATTTTTGAACTGTTTTCACTTAACTAGAATAGCTAAAGCAAATCTTTGCATCAAGGCATTTAAACAGGTAAAGTTTACTCATAGAGTTCCTACTGTGTGTCAAACATTAAGCAAGACAATTTTAAGTATTAGTATTTTCATGCTAATAAGTATGAATTACACATAGGTACACAGAGATATATACACACACAGACACACATATATATATGATGAGGTTCAATTCAGTGCACCCAGGGCTTTTATGTCATTTTGTTTTTATTGCTGTCATTAATGGATATCATCTACTGAGTATCTATTATGTTTCAAGAACTCTGGTAGGCATTGTACACACATACTATGTAATGAGGCCATTAATGCTCCATTTTCCATTTGAGGTCTTAGACACAAGAAATTAGCATATCCATGGGCACATGATTTGAACGGTGGAGGTGATAACCAAAAACATGGCTGTGCAACTACAGAACCTATGTCCTTTTCACTATGTAGTTCTGCCTGCAGGCAAGCTTACAGTTTTAGAAAGTTACCACAATGTGCTGTCAAGATTTCAAACCACGGCTTTGTTCTCATACAATGTTATTCCACTGTGTCATCATTCTCTTAAAATCATTTACACTTCCACAGAACATCTACACTGACATTCACATGCCTTTTCTTTTTAAATGCAACTCAACCTAAAACATTCTTTAAGCACCTACTATGTGACCCATTCTAGGCTAGATATCTGTTCGCTATCATGTTAAAATACAGTTCTACAATGAAGAATCTTTTCCTTCCCGAAGATGCCTCTTTAGCTAAAATCGTATTTCTCATCCTTTTCAGTCACTGATGGTCTAAAGAAATGTAGAACAATGTGAAAAACATGAGCTCTAGAGTTAAAATTTCCTTTTAATAAAACAAACCTAGTTAGTCGCAAACTGTTGAAACAAAATCTGTAACATGAAGGTTAGTTAAGGCAGATTTAACCATCATTTCTACCTAGAAACAGAAAATTAGTCTGCATAATGTCATTTATCTACTGAGCTAAATTATAATTTTCAGCTATAAACCCAGATTCTTAATGTGTGTCTCAAAGATGATATCTCTGACCTACCCCCAGTAGGAAATGTGTTTTGAGTTGTTTTGTCAGTAGTGATAATAAGAGTTGCACTGGACAAAATAAATTTTTGGCAAGTTTCCTTGGTAATGAAAATAACTATAATAGTAATAATAATAATAATAGTAATTAGCATCATAATAATGATACCATTTGTTGAATACTTTACTATGTGCCAAGTACTGTGATTAACACTTTATGTGCATTATTTTATTCATTTCTCAAAATATCTCATGAGGTATATACTATTAATAATCCAATTTAACAGAGAAGGATGCTGAGACACAGAGAGGTCAAATAATCTGCCCAAGATCACACAGATAGAGAAGAAGCAGAGCCATACTTTGAACCCAATGAGTCTGTCTCTCATACTTACATTAGGTGTGCGTAATAGCAGATGATATGATGTGCGTGGCCAAGAATACCGCATTTGTGCTGTTCTGTCTACATCAACTAGAACTGGGACTCAGCTGGTTCGTAAGCCCAAATCTGAAGACAGCTAACAGGACTTAAAATTTGAGTTGCTGCTATTCCTACTGCCTGCTAATTAAAATGTTCCCTTCTGAGAAGACAGTGGCTGGTTGGCATAACCCTAGAACATAATACATGTTCAAAAAAGTATCTGATGAATGTTAACAATGGTTTCTCTAAGTGCTGAATTAACAGGTGATTTCCCTTCCCAACCTCCTTTTAAGAAAATACGTTGTCCAATTGCCTAAAATATTTTCACCAAGGGCATATGGTACTTAGGTGAGCATAGGAAAAACTAGAACTTAACTTTAAAAAATTCTTTGTGTTTTGTTTAACTATTAGGTTGTTAGTCTCTGTTAAATAATGATTCCTGCTGGGAAATCTTTGTAGTTGTCTACTCTCTGATCTATTCTAGGATGGTACTCTTTACTCTGTCCTCCACAGAACTTTATGAAACCCACATACTACTGTTAACTGTTTTTCACCTACCTTTAGTCCTGTGAAAACTATCTAAGACCCCTGGGCATCTAGGCTGACTTGCATTCAGTTCATTGAAATACAAACAAACAACCCAGAACACACACACACACACACAAACAAGCAAAAAAATAAAAAAGAATAATCTTGTGGTTGACTGCACACTTTTTGGTCCTTGCACGTGTCTTGTTTCTTCCTTTACATTAAGTGCAGGTCTCCATGAAAAAGTGCTTCCCACAACAAGGAGTATCTTGAAATGACTGGTCTGTTACCATAAAAGTTTATGAATGCATTAAGGTACACACACACACACACACACACACACACACATTCATAAAACCCATTATGAAATATCATGAATATAATTGGAAGTCATGGCAAATGCAAGGAGGCAAGTATCAAAAATGAAGCATGTTTTTATCTTTACATTACTATACATTTTATATTTAACAATTTTACTTTCTATCCCTAATATACTATATTCCCTAATATAAACTTCATGAAGGTATAAGCTTTATTTTATTCACCACTGTATCTCAAGTTCCTAGAAAAGAACATGGTGCTGAATATTCAAGAAGTACATGTTTTTTAAAAAAGAAAGACAGAGATACAGAAGTTCTCACAATATTTCTCATATTGTTCTGGAAATAATAAAAGGGGTGGGTGTTTTCAGTACTTTTCCAGAAAAACATGAATTAGCAATGAAATTGCAAGTTCTCATCCTGTTCTTCAGACCAACTACCAAATTCCTTCATGTACAATATGTCCCTGCTAGCCTACCGATACCCAGTTCCTGGAGCTACCGAGTACTAGCTGAGAGCAGCTTGAGAATCCCTATATTTTGCCCTACCTACCAACTATGGAGGCTGCTGTCATAGAGACGCCAGCATTTCCTACAAGTCAGCTGAGCCCCTAGAGGGAAATTGGAAAGAGGTAGTTAAGTTTTCCTATTATTAGGCACATTTACTAACACCTCCTCTCAAAGAGGACAGTAATGGCAGATCACTGGGTGACGATGATACAAATGGAATTAGAAGGTCCCAGTGATACCTCCCATCACAGTCTTGAAGGATACAGTTTCCGGCTGAGAGGGAAGATGGAAGACCCTAAAAGGTTTACTTTTGTTTTACAGCTTCCAAATTGTAGCAAAATCCTACTATGTGAAATTGCTATTAGCAAATGTATAATTATACTACTACAATACAATGAATATCTTGAGTTTTACTCAAAAGGAGATTATGTGGCAATTCCCTACTACACAGAAGATAATATTCTAGTAAGTTATCCTAGATTTTGAGTTTTTTTTTCAGGCAAATGACTTTCTCATTCCTATTCGTTGTGTATCTCTAGTACCCAGACTCAACATATGACTTAATATACAATGACAGTATATAATGACTTAATATAGTAGTTTTCAATAAAGGATAGTTAAAAACTTTAAAAAATGTTTTATACAATCCTGAGATATGACTTAAAGGGTCAAACAAAAGCAGAGTTTTTCTAAGCTTGATCTTTCTAGTTTCATCAGCAAGGCAACCATCACATATTACTGAACATGGTTTAGTGTCTTAGTGTTAATATAAAAACTCTCATAAACTGTGGCATAGAAATCGTACCATTTTATGTTCATACACCAGAAATTTTAAAGTCAAAATCTTCAAACAGTGGTTTTCAAACTTGACTGTGCATTACTAAGCTGGGTAGCTTTCTAAATTCTAGATCTCCAGATTCCCTCTTCAGAGCTTCTAATTTAGAAATTCTGGAATGAGGCCCAGGAATCTTCATTTTGACAAGGAGCCTAGGAAATTCTTATACAGGTGCTCCTTGGACAACTTACTGTGGATTGGGTTACAAAGATAATGTGAAAAAAAAAAAAAAAAACACCCTTATGCTTCCCCTTTTCAATATGGAGAAAAGACTGGCCTATTCAATGTGACTCAACTATCAAATTTACCTGTGAAAAGATCAGGCAGTTTGCTAAAACTGCTGAAAATGAACCAAGGGAGGATGCAAGGGCAAGGGAACATTACTTTTAAGCTAGAAAGGGTTCTTTTTAAAACTTGACAAAGTCTGGCAGGGTGCTTAAAGGAAAAGCAGAAGTATGGCAGCGGTGCAGCATTGTTTCTTGATCCACTCAGAGAAGCAATGTTGATTCAAGAGGTTTACTTGGTAAAATTCATTTTAATGGCTTTTATAAATGTGGATGCCTTCTAAATCCTTGGTTTACTCTTAAAATATATACATTATTAACTCCTAATTTGCCAGAAGATCTTGGTCTTGGTAACATCACTGCTAATAGTAGCTCCTCTCCCACTCCCCGCTGAAATTTATCCCCTGGGATTGAAAGGAGATTAGTCTATTCCTCCATACATGTCCCAGGGAAGGTATGGCTTCTGCTTCTGCCTTGACCTTTAGGTCTCTGCAGCCTCTAATTATTTTCAATGGGAGATGTCTTACCACTAAGCTCCCTAAACACTCAATGTTTGTCATTTTTTAAGAGCTTTAGTAATGAAAGATGGAAATTATTTTATTATTCTTATGAATGTTGTAAATTGCATGACGGGTCATGGTTTTCTCTTTGTCTTGGCTGCAAGGAAGTTTAAAGGCAAATGTATAACACTTCACTGAATGTAATTCGTACACTGACTTTACTCCTGACTCCACTTTTCTGTCCTTGCCCTTGTTTATGGTTTTATTTTGTTTATTTTTCTTACCTACTTCTAATTCATGTATTTCATTGTACTATCTGTTTCGTTTCCTTTGTCAGCCATTTTAACTCCCTCATTGGAATAAGGTGGCAGAAAGAAATGAAGAAAACAAAACAAAAAGTGTATGTGTGTTTTAGGTATAAATATATGTAAAACTCACCCAAAATATAAAATAAAAACTAAGCTCCTAAAATAATAGAGACATTTTGTACATTTTATAGTTTTTGGGCTAATAGATTCACTTGATTACTTTCAGGATTGCAATTTAGGGAGGCATAAAATGAAAATACCTCTAAGAGAAAAATCCATATAAAATTCAAGATAGGTATTCTCAGCACCAGATCATTAAATCTGACATCCTTCAAATACCGAAAGCCAACTATAGGTATGTTAAAATATGTGTGTTGAGTCTTTAGATTGACTGTATAAGAAACAGTCCTAGGCTTAACCAGTCTAACAAAGTGCACAATTCTGAAAATATTCTTAAGAAATTACATATGTATACATGAAATAATATGTGTACATGAAGTATTTCCTTACATGTATTTTACACACACATACACACATTTTACTTAGACACTTCAAACCAAACACCTCAGACCTTCGCCTCCATTATTTTCTTTAATTAAATAATTTTCATTAAAACAACAAAGAAGGATAAGTCATCTCAACACTGAAAGCTCATTGTCAAGCTGATGTAGTGTATTTTTTGCATTTCCTCTAATAATGATCCAGCTAGCCTCAGACTGATTTTAGTGAAATTTAGGCAAAGTTAAGAGAACTTTAACTGGGCACTAGTTAGAACTTTAACTGCGCACGATGCTACTCATCTTGATTTGTCTTTATGTGATGGCTCTGGGCTGAAATACTATTATATTTGGGATTTAAATGTGATTTTTGTTCTTGTATTAATTTCTGGATCTCTTATCCTTCCAGACACCAAAGGAATATAGTACTACCCTGGAATAATGTCAAGTTATGCTCATTTTGGGGGGAGCGGGCTCCCCCCAGCATGGGCAACCAATAGCTGATTCATACTTCCATTACATCACAATTGGATTACAGAAGTGCTCTTTAGTCTGACCTCTCCATGTCTCTTGCAACTCATTTGTAGATAGTCCAGAAGCTAGCAGCTGGACTTCATTTTTGTTCCAGCAGTCACCATTTTATGTTTCTCCAATTCACTGGAAGTTTCACTATTGACAAGTCCACCCCAAATTCCAAAAGGCACTTAAATTTAGTGGGTTAAATCAGAGACAAAATATTATCATTACATTTTCATAGGTTCATGTCACTCAACTACATTTTGTCATATACCAAAAGGGTGTAATGATACTATTCTCCTATAGAAGACTAATGAAAATACTTAGCAAAAGTAAGTGGTTGCAAAACACTTTTTAAAATCAAAGTGCTGTAGGGTTTTTTTTTTTTTTTTTTTTTTTTTTTAAATCTTGCATAGAACTCTGGTTCAATTTTTGAGCCTTTCCAAGTCCTCATAATTCTGTGGTATTCATAATAAAACCGGCAGATGGTTTAGTCTCTGAACATATGCTTTAAATGCCCCCTTTGCTATTTCAAAATAATGGACCAAATTGTGCCCTCAAATAGTCACAAGAAACTTTAAGGAAGAAAACGGAGGACAGAATGTTATCCAGTGGGAAATAAACCTTAAAAAATATATATTTTCTAAACTTTCTTATGAGCTCTACTCTATATTAAGATAAACTATACTTTTTAGTAAAGTAGGATATAGTAAGGAAAAATCCTGACCAGCATAATATCGCATGGTTCAAGGAACAGATTAGAAGGTAAAATATAAGTTTTATATATTTATATTTTAAATTTCTGATTCTCTAAAACTTTATGAGTCATCTGATCTAAATTCTGGGTGATTGCCAGATTTTCCATTTTTATTATTATTCTGACTATTATTACTATCAGTAGATGTTTTATTGTTAAAGCACCTTGCAATTATTAATTAGCTAATTTAGTTTAAATTATGTTTATGCCTTTGTTTTAAATCCATGTTATTCATACTTCTAAAATGCTATTTCACCAGCCAATTATTCTCATTTCAAAAACAGCCTGTTGTCAATGAAAGCATATTTTCTAGGTTTTCAGAATATGAAATTCATCTTCAGTGGATATGAATGTTTTGATAATGCTGTTCACATAACCTAGCTGTACTTAGGAAAGTATCTCTGTTTCTTACTGTCCATATTTTATACATAGAATGAGCTTTTATTTCCACACTTAACATTTTGATGTGTTCTAGTTTGGTTTTGAAAGTCTCTAAACTCCTCTCACTTACTTCACAAGGTCCACAAAACCTAGTAATCTGATCAACATTTCAGATAAAAAGACCACACAATTGATAATAAGGACACGTTTGTTATTACAGAAGCCTGAAATTTAAGTAACTATTTCAGAACTGTAATGTCCCTTTCGAAATTCTGAACAAGGACTAGCTTGGTGCAAATGGAAAATCGAGTTTACTTGGAAAAATAAATGCAATAGTTGTACCCAAATGTGTTTGGGACACTGTTAAAACAGGTCATATTTAAATGTTGAGAATAACTAAAGAACCCTAACTCAGAAGGCAATTTTATACATATATCCACAAATAACCAGGCAGAATTTATAACTATTATTGGGTCAAAACATTAACATATCGTTCTGCTGATAAAGACATAAAGTAACTCTGAGAAAACCCTCTCTCTCGTTTCTCCAACTTTCACAGTAAATGCAGCACTGAAACTAAATTCTCAGTCAACTTAGAAATACGCCGAGCAGTATTTCAATAAACAACAAACTGATTTTCAAAAACCCACCGAATTAAAAACTACCCCCATCTTTCCCTTGCATCCCCTTGCTCTCTCACTTTCCATGCACACACAATCACACTTACCTGCACAAGTCTGAGACATCAGTCTATGTATTTTTTTTGAAATGTACTCTGTACCGATGCATTTTTCTGTGTTTCTTTCTAACCCTCGGGAATGTTAAGAATTTAGGAAGAGAGCCACAGCTTAGGAGAGCAATTATTTGCCAGTAAATACTCAATTTGCTTGTCCTGTGATTTTTCTTCTAACTTGCATATTCAATAATCCGTCCCTGACTGCGTCACGAGCACAAAAAGTCTTTTCTCCAAAGGAGAACACTTTCGCCAATCAACCTTCAGCCATGCCAGGGCACAGCTCGTCAGAGTGATTTGTTAGCTTTAATTAATAATTCCTCACACTGGCCATTTTAACAAATAACGCAGTGAGACCAGAACGCTGGATGGCTATGATTCAGGCCGATAAAACTACAGTGGAAGGGGGTGGGGAGGGGTGTGTGGGGGAAAATCAGACGCCGTTTATAAACACCTCTAATCATACTCTTTCAGTTTACAATATAGAGGACATCTCAGCTGAATTACCACGTTATGTCCACCGATTTGTATTCAGATGGGAGCCATATGTTCTTCCACTTTATCTGCTAAGGCCTCCTTGGTGCCAACGCAGTTCAGACAGACAACATTTACAAAAGAGGTCTCTAGCCTCCAGATTGCAAAAGTTAACTGCAGGGTGAAGTTGAGAAATCAAACATATAAGGCACTTCTCAGTGAGCCCGTGTAACAGTCCAGAAACACAGAGGTAAGAATTATGAGAGTCAGATTCACTTTTACTCACTCTTACCCTGCCGGGCATTTCCTTTCGTTTTTTAAAAAGAAATTTCATACCTCCTCTTTACAACAGTTAGTAATAATGGCTGATTTATTCATGCATTCCACAAACATTTATTGAATCCCAACTATATGCCAACCTCTGTATAAAATGTTGAGAATTTTTTATGGAAGTAAGAGTTTTCCAGCAAAGTGACACAATCTGTATATTTTTTTTAAAACAGACAGATAATGTGTTTGAACAAAGCCACCAAATAGCGTGCAAATAAAAATAAAGATTCGTAACACTGTGTGGTTCAACCAAGTAATCAGTACTTGACAGCACACTTGAGTCCACGTGCAAAAGAATACTCAGAGTAAAAACAAAGAATATGAATAGGTAAAAACAGGTATTTTTCAAAGATTAGAAAATTTCCCTCAATGTGACTAGAGAACTCAGAAACATACTGATCTGTTCATAAGCGAGTTAAACATTCACAAGCAGCTGAGAAATACACGTAGAAAATTTTATTCATGACCCTGATCTGATGTGTGTGTGTGTGTTTGTGTATGATTGCACCTTCATTAATTTATTGGATGCATATTTATTGAATACCTACTTTATTCCAGAAACTACTAAGTAATACAGTGTATCCAGAGATTAAAAACAAACACACACACAGCCCTTGTCTTCAAGAAGCTCAAAATTTAGTCACTAGACTCTAAAAGAGAAGGAGCATATCTAAACAGAAAACACAATAATACAATATAGCAGGAGCAATAACACAAATATACACAGAAGTAGGAGGCAGAGCCACTGGAAGCAATTCATGGACTAGCTGAAAGGTAGAGTGGGAATATCATTGGTAGGAAGAATATTCTAGGGAAAGGCAAACATTTGGATCCTTCTAAAACTCTTACTGGAATTAGACCAGTTAGAAACTGGTACTTAAAGCACGACAATTTCAGATCCATAACAGTAAACACTCAAACTATAATATCTGGACACCACCAGAAAAGTATGCAGCATCTCCAGGACTAGAACAAACAGTGATAATATATGTCTTACTTTCAGTGTGTTAGTTTTGGTGAGTTTCAGTTGGGTCAGACAAGTAGGAAGCATTCGTGACACACATCGCCTTTTTGTTCCTTCCAGGCCATTTATCTTGTTTTACTGTACATACTTATACAGCTTCTGTTTTCATTGCACCATAAGATAAATCATATCTGCATGACCATTAAAGGAAGGGGGGGGAATCTATATCTATTTAGTGGTCATACATATAACTCTAGTCACAAAAGGTATGCTATATAGTACTATGGGTGAAAATTCTGAGGAAAAGAAATGATCCCCCCAACCCCCCAAGAACCAAGAAAGGTTCTTTGAGAATCAATAAATGCTTCGGCAAACTGTGTATAATTCTTAAAGACATTTAACATCTTATTTTATATTAAATTCAACAGTGTGAAGTGGAATACTGCATTTACCATAGATAAGTAACACAGAGCCAGTTTGAAGAACTGACACAATGTATTAATCCATTCAACACATATTTATTGAGCACCTGCTATGTATCACATACTTACCAGCAATTGTTTGATTTTTTGTCCTATAATGTTCATATATAGTAATAGTTATTCCTCATTGAGTGCTTACTATTTGTTAGGAACTGATCTAAGAATTTTATATATATTATCTCATTTAATCTTCACAATAATATATAAAGTCGGGTACTAGTATCATCTCCATTTAACAGGTTATGAAACTCAATAATAGTGGATCTGGATATGTACTATACGGATTTCTTCTAAATTAGCAGACCAGTGTCAGTAATACCCACCAAAAATAAGCTCCATTACCTTATAGTTATATGGTCACATGTAGGCTTATGTTATTTTTAATCTAGCAAAATTAAGGTGGTATTGAGCTTAATTTGAGAATTAAGCTAAACTATATCTACTGTGAGGCATGTCTCACAAAAGAAGACTTAGAAAATAGTGTTTATGGTATCAACAGGCTTGTAGGCTGCACTGAAAGATTAACTGACAACAAGCTTGAATAGGTATTTTTATGCGATTTAAAACTAGCACCATAAAACCATATGCTATGGCAGCCCCCTTCTCCCTTATTAAAACTCAACAGACTCCTAAAAGGTAATTCAGAATCTTCTCCCTTTTTAGGAGCAGATTGAGTGAATGGCAAAAAAGAGGGGAGCTTTCCATTCATGTTGTTGCAAATGGCAAGATTTCATTTTTGATGGCTGCATAGTATTCCCGTGTGTGTGTGTGTGTGTGTGTGTGTGTGTGTGTGTGTACACATACACCACATCTTCTTTATCCATTTATCTGTTGATGGATATCTAGGCATCTACTCTTTCCATAGTTTGGCTTCACTACCTTTGTATCTTTAGGGTAAATACCCAGTGTGCAATTGCTGGGTCATAGGGTAGCTCTACTTTCAACTTTTTGAGGAACCTCCATACCATTTTCCAGAGTGGCCTACATCAGCTTGCATTCCTACCAACAGTGTAGGAGGGTTCCCTTTCTTTGCATCCTCGCCAACACCTGTCTTTTCCTGACTGGTTAATTTTAGTCATTCTGACTGTGTGAGGTGGTATCTCACTGTGGTTTGGATTTGTATTTCCCTGATGCCGAGTGGAACTAGACGGTATTATGCTAAGCAAAATAAGTCAATCAGAGAAGAAAGACAATTATTATATGATCTCACTGATATGAGGAACTTGAGAAATGAGACAGAGGGTCATAGAGGAAGGGAGGGAAAAATGAAATAAGATGAAACGAGAGAGGGAGACAAACCATAAGAGACTCTTAATCTCAGAAAACAAACTGAGGGTTGCTAGAGGGGAGAGGAGTAGGAGGGATGCGTTGGCTGGGTGGTGGACATTGGGGAGGGTATATGCTATAGTGAGAAAAAAATTAATAAAATTTTTTAAAAAATTAAAAAATAAAAAAAAAATGGAGAGGACTTTGAGTCAGAAAGGCTTATGTTTGGATCCTAGCTTCGCCACTTACTAGTGGGAGGTCCTCCCAAATTATTTAGGTTTTCTGAGGCTCAATTTTCTCATCTCTAAAATGGTTTGTTAGGGAAAATTAAAGGAAATAATGTATATAAGGTACATAGCATTGAAACTAGCTCTGAATATGTGCACAATATATGGCATTTCAAGTATCCAGAGTTAAACTTAGCAGATATGACTAAGATTTACTATTTCTGGACCAAATAACACATAAATTATCCAAGCTTGCCTTAGACAATAAATGTAAATAAGTCTTAGCTAATGCAAATCAGAGTTGGTAATCTGGCAGAATTTCCTTTGAGAATGTTTATAATATAGCTGAATGGTTATGTTTAAGAAAACAGCTGACAGACAAATAGATGACACGGAAGTTTACCAGTTAATAATAGAAAAAAAATTCTTACTTTTCCAAGTGATTAATACAATATTACATTTTCTTTCATAGAGATGGGAAAACCTTATTTGGCATTCACCGGGGAAGCCAGCACTCAGCACAATCATTCAATCACTCGCTCTCCTCACATAACCCTATGCTGCTAACTATCAGCATTCTCCAACTCCAGGCTCTGGTGCCCTCTCACATATTTTCTTTTCTCTTGGCCCTTGATTAAGTCCAGCCATCTCCAATTCCTGGAAATATTACTGGAACACATTTCTTGATGGTGATAAAGCTCGTTCTAGGTGACATGGAGTATTTCTTCATGGAGGAGTCGTCGGAGGGGCTTCATGAAGGCTCTTCTCACTTACTCAAATGTGTATGTAAAGTCTCTCCTTTGGGGATTTCTTTGAGGTAAGGGGCTGCTTAGACCCTGTATTATTGGTCTTTAGCCTATGGTTTCCGGCTAAGATCGGGTTTGTATAGGAAATCTAGCAGACGAGTTAGTGAGCATAAGGACTGCCTGCTCCTCACTAACCTGGGAAGCTAGATCTTTCTAGAATCTGCTCATCCCTCAACTGGGAATCTCAATTGGTAGAAAACTGAAGTATGGAAAACTACTTCATGTGCTCTTTTCCTAGATTGGTAACGATGACTTAGTAAAATTTTGGCCTGGTTGGTCCATGCTTCCTTACTAACTGCTTCAGTCTCCAGCCTCATATTGGAAATTGAATCTTCTGGTAAAAAATGATGACAACTGGAAGTTATTACAGAAACATCTCAAAGTAGATGCTATTTTTTTATAACCTTTTCCCAAATAAATCCCATATATCTTATAGTTTACAAATTTACACATTTATGCATACATATATAAGTACCTAATACGTAAGTGTTTTCTAAGTGACAACTAGATGACAAAGGAGGGGAAAGATGATTTACTTTCAGTTTCAAATTTAGATTTCTGTCTAAGCAAGAATTTTAGAATTCTAACATTCTGAAATTGTTCAATGCTGATCAATATATTAGGCTGTACTTAGGTTGAGGTTAAAAACCTTAAATTTTTTTCAGAAGTTCCTAGTCCCTTGAGGCATTGGTTTCTTGGTAAAAACCTCCAACCTTTACATATGTGAAAATTGGGATTCTCTGAAGGAGAAAATGTTTCTTGTCAGAGAACTAGTCATGGCCAGTACACAGAGTGAAGGAGTCCAAGATCTTACCAGCTTACCTGTGACCCTGCTATGTGATTTGCTACAAGTCATTGAATATCCTCTTATGTCTCAATTTTCTGTCTTTAAAAAAAAAAAAAAAGATTTCTTTATTTATTTGAGAAAGAGAGAGAGAGAGTGCAAGGGGGAGGGGCGGGGGTGGGTAAAAGAATCCTCAAGCAGACATGGAGCCAGTGCAGGGCTTGATCTCACAACCCTGAGATCATGACCTGTGCCAAAATCAAGAATCAGTCATTTAGGGGTGCCTGGGTGGCTCAGTTGGTTAAGCAACTGCCTTCAGCTCAGGTCATGATTGCAGAGTCTCAGGATTGAGTCCCGTAGTCCTGGGATGGAGTCCTGCATCAGGCTCCCAGCTCAGTGGAGAGTCTGCTTCTCCCTCTGACATTCTCCCGCCTTGTGCTCTTGCTCTCTCTCACTCTCTCTCAAATAAATAAATAAAATATTTTTAAAAAATCAGTCATTTAACTAACTGAGCCACTCAGGCACCCCTCAAGTATGTGTCTTCTTATCCACATTACCCACCCAAATGACATTATGAACATAATGTGGATTGAATATTTTGATCATCTCATAGAGCATAGGCTAAAACCCAAATTCCAGAATATCTGAATGACACAACTGGCTGACACTAACATCCTGTAAATAACATAGTTAGCTCCTCAGTGTCTCTACTTTTTCAGATCTAAAATGGGTATAGTCATGTTTACATTTTCCACCACTGTACTGCAATGGAGAAACTACTGCATAATCTATTCAAACTTTCAACACAAATTTCATACGCTAAAAATTTTAACCAATATCATCAAGCCACTAACATTGATTTTCAAATATAGCAGAGGAATTGATTTTAAAATACTGAAGCATAAAATGCAGTAAACATTTCCAAGCATGTTCAGATACTTAAGGAGACTATTAAAAGAATGGGAGAAAATTTTTTATTTGTGTGGCTGTATTTTTATGGTAGATCCTAGACTCCAGGAATGAGAAAACAGAATCAAGGAAAGTGACTTTTAGCAGACTGTTGAATAATATAGAAAATAAAATATATTCACTAATGGGTTGGCAGAAATTTTATACGTGTGCTTGCAGAACCAGAACTGTTTAAGCAGCTTTTCATACTTGGCAGAGCTGTTTCTGAAGTGTCCCCTCACAACCCCCTCCCGCCTCTCATTTTTTTGTCCTATAGTGCCAGGTGGGCACAGTAGTGACCAAAGGGAGGGGCAAACCAAACAGAGGCACTCGTTGTAGCAGGAGCCACTCCAAGGATCAAAGTGCTGATTTGGCTATGCCTGCCAAAATTGGAATCTGCCACAGTGGGTGGCTCATCAGCATGGTGCCCTGAGAACCACATGGACCATTCCTAGTAGGTCTGCACCTGGGGGTACAAGCCCCACATCCTGCTTAGGAGGACCACCTGCTAAAACCCGAATGTGCACATCTCCTTACTCACTCACATCATTTGACTTCAACACAATTCTATGCTAGTATTATATTTACTGAATGTTTTCAGTATGATAGACACTATACAAATCACACAAAAGCATAATTACTTTCTACAAAGGTTTCACACCTTAGAGGATTCATGTAGAGCTCTGATTTTCCTACATTAATGGGTAAAATGTTGGGCAACTAGTAGTCAAGATAATTCAATTTCCAATACTTTTATCAGATTTCTTTCTTTTTTTTTTTTATCAGATATATGTCTTTAGTTTTCGTATCTGTCATGAGAAAATAATACGTTAATACTTCAATTACCCAGCATGCTCATATTCACTTACAGGCCTGTCTCAATTTAACAGAGTTGACAATGTACAAAAGAGAAAAATAGAGTCCTTGAAAAACTTTAAAAGATGTTATAAAGTACACACTATTGACCAAATTCATCTTTACTCATCAGTAAGGCTTCAACTTGGAACCAGTATATTCTTCCTTAACATACAGTAAAAATTATTGGGACTCTCCATTCACATTAAATGGGAGAAAAGCACAATGATAACTATAAGCAATAACCACCCTGTATCTCTGAATGAAGAGGAGATGCAGAGGGGAGGGGAGAGGAGGGAGGAAGTATCTAAGGCTGGGAGCTATGTGCACCTTACAAACATGCCTATGATTGAATCTCTCAGAAGTCAATGTGGTAGAGCTTTACACAAAGAAATAAGACTCATAATTCTTATGGGTTGAGTTCTGTCCCCTCTAAATTCATAAGCTGAAGTTCTAACCCCCAGTATTTTAGAATGTGCCCTTATTTGGAAATAGGGTCATTGCAGATGTAATGAGTTAAGAGGTGGTTATATGGAAGAAGGGTAGTCTCCTAATTCAATATAAATAGTATCCTTGTAAAAAGGGAGGGATTTGGATCTAGACATACAAAAAGGGAGAATACTATATGAAGATGGAGAAAGAGATCAGGGAGATATTTCTACAGGCCAAAGAACACCAAACCATGCTAGCAAACCATGTGAAGTGAGGTGTGAGGCATGGGACAGATTCTCTCTCCCAGTCCTCAGAAGGAACCTTCTTCTTGGTTGTCCAGCCACCAGAAATCAGACACAGTACCTTTCTGTTGTTTGAGGTACCCAGTGTATGGTGCTTTATTTTAGCAGCCCTAGGAAACTAATACAATAATGATGACTGGGGGATCATTATGTGAAGATCAAATCATGTTCAGAAGATTAAGAATATAGAAGTTTTTTTTTTGTTTGTTTCTTTGTTTAAGAAGGTTAAAAAAAATACAAGATTGACTGCATAAAAAGTGTCATTAATATGCTTTAAGTAAATAAGTCTTTGAATGTTTGAGGGGCAGCTAGATGACTAATATACATGTAATGTACAGTGTTTAATGTTTGCTAATTCAACAAAATATTGCTACCTTTACTAAAAAGACAAAGCGACAGGTACTCTATAGAAGACACCTAAGAAAGAGACCCCAACTTCCAATGAGCATTTCAATTAGCAAGGTAGATAAATATTAACTTATTTTTATTTATTTGTTTAAAATACATAGTCAAGAGAAGTTGGTACAAAGAAGCTGCCTACATAGAAGAGACTATTAAGAAATGGAATTCGAGTTTAGATCAAAATTAAGAGATGTTCATGCAGATGAGAAGCTACAGACAATCCTAAGTATGAAGAAGACTGGGGGAAAATAAGAAAACTGGGGCAAAAGAAGGGTAAGGAGGAAGAGTGGAAACAGTAGCGGAGGAGATATGAAAGAAGGCTGATATTGAGAGTAAAACAATCTGAAATGGGCACAGAAAGTGATAAAAAGCCCTGGAGGTGGTAACAAAGAGCAGGAAGACAGTCAAAAACATCGAGCCCAAGAATTAAGCTTTCTTTAAAACTAGTGTTCTGAATGCTTTTGTGTGAAAAAGAGACTGTACCTTGATTTTTCTTCAAAAGGATCCAATTGTGGAATGGAAACTTTTTTTTTCTCTTTAAGTATAAACTAAGCAGTTATGGTAGGTAGGTCAAGGAAGAAATACTTCATGAAACAGGAAAGTATAACTTTATACAATGTGTTCCCTGGAGAAGTTACAAAAATAAAAATAAAAAATGGACAAGGACAAAACAGTCCCATAAAGTTTGTTTGTTGTGTTAAATGGCTTTAGAATCTTACCTCTCCTAATCATTCCTAACATTTTACTCTGCCAATTATCAACTTAATCTGGGGAAAGAAAAATCAACTTGACTTTTTGACAGCCAAGTCAATCCAACTGGAAATTCAAATCCTACAAGAACAGGGTGTAGGGAAACCTCTCCACAGCAACATTTTCAACTGCCAACAGAAATCCATAATAACAATCATCTTTTTCTTTCTTTCCCAAACTCACTCTCTCTAAAAAAACACTAATGATGGTACAGAGATGTTCTTGGATGAAATGAAAAAGTGAAGAGAGCTATTCACTCTTTATGGTAATAGGAAGTTGTTGCTCAGGATGATCAAAGCTGTAATCTTTTTCTATTCTTCATAGAAGTTGGAGCTGGCCCTGTCCACATCTCAAAAATAACTCAATTATATCATTAACTAGAAGAATTACAGTTTAATTTAATCTATTTTCTATGTTAAACAATTCACAAATCAATTTAATTATTTGTTTTATTTTTTCCATTGGGGGAAATTTTAGCTTAGATAATGATGTTCAAATAGGGAGCAAAAATGTTGAAAAGGAGGTGAGGGATATTTCTTATGTGGGTATTACCTTTTCTTTCTACTGATTTCTAAATTTTTTCTGCTATAGAAATGCCTTCTGCAGAGCATCACTACTTCTGGTGGGTAGGGAAGAATGCTCTCCAATCTGAGATGGTAGTAAAATCACATCAACAAGAAAATAAATGAGAAGTGGATGAGCAAAGAGATAATATTACAGTATTAAAAAAATGGGTTTTGCCTTTACTCAAAATAATGCTTACTTAATCTTTCTCCTCTGAATAGGAGTAACTGAAAAGAGAAAAGGGAGGGAAGGAAGGAAGGAAGGAAGGAAGGAAGGAAGGAAGGAAGGAAGGAAGGAAGGAAGGAAGGAAAGAATTAATGTTCACTTGGGTATAAAATCTGTAATGCAGTGGGTCCAAGTGTTTTTAAGTTCACATGCTCCTTTGAGAATAAAAAGTTATGAACCTCTCCAAGGGACAAAGAAAGGGCACATTTATAAATGCATATAAAGTATACATACACATATTCATTACATACATATAAAGTATATTTGCATATAAACTCTGAACTGATTCTTGCACTCTAACCATCCATTAGTTCTATGTAAAGAACCACTGGTTCTAGAATCAGGACCAAGCTGAAATACATAGGTGAAGATAGGGACATGGAGAAATCAGAAGTAAAACCAACCAACCAACACACCCATAAAAAAGGTGCCAACTTTTCATCCCTAAGTCAACTCTTAAGCTTCTGATTGTCTTCATTATTTTTGGAACTTAGAGCACAGAAAATTATGACTTGACTAATGAACTATTTAACAAAAATAAAAGCATAGAGCAGAATATATAATATTATAGTGATTCTGCATGTTTTTAATCATTAATTTTACATTTCTTCCTGTTAATTGCCTTTGGTAATGCACTGACATGTAATACTGTCCTGATTTTGAACATTAGCTCTCACATATACAATAGCATTGAAAACCAGGACTACTTAATACTGTGAATAGCAACTCACCAGACACACAAGAAATGACATGAAGATTCAACAATGAAAATGCAAAAAAGGAATAATAAACTAATTTCAACATATTAATTAGACTGTACATATTTGAAGACAAAGACCATGCCATAACTGTAATAATGAGAATTGTTGATATTTGTTTAAAACACAATAATTTTCATAGTATTTCATAATCTTTAAATCCTTAGGGTATCTTTAGCTCATCTGATTTGGGTATCAACACTAGAAAGTGAATTGGAGTGATATCTTGATTTTATGTGATAGAATAGAGGCTAGAAATGATTAAATGACATGTTTAGTATCACATATGCAACATGTGGCAAAACTATAACTATAGTCCCAGTATTTTGATTTTTCTTCTACCCTATACTTCACGCAAAATATGTCCATTACACATAACTTACTTATTAGGCACCTACGTTGTCTTATCCTGAAAATGAGGAAAATGTGTGTGTCCAGGCCTGTGTGTGTGGGAACTAATGTTGTACTTAGTCATCTTATTAGAAAACAATATTGTGAAGTTAAACTTGCACTTTATTATTAATCTTGCATTCAGTAGTGGCACAAGTTGACAAATAATTTATAAATCTGTCTTACATCCCAGATATCAGAACCCTCCTGAAGAAAAATTGTGAAGCCAGACAGCCCGCCTGCCTGCCTGCCCTCCTTTCTTCCTTCCTTTTTGAATGTGTGTGTGTGTGTGTATGTGTGTGTATGTGTGTGTAGGAGCACGCATATGCCTGAGTGGGGTGGGGATGGCAGAGGAAGAGCCAGTGGAAATCTTAAGCAGGCTCCATGCTCAGCATGGAGGACATGGAGCTTGCTCTCACAACCTGAGCTGGAATCAAGAGTTGGACAGTTAACCAACCGAGCCACTCGGGCACCCCCCAAAATATGAAGTGTAGATGAAGCTTGTCCGCAGTTACTCTCCCTTAATTCCCTTTGACCTTGTTTCCTTTTGATCCTTTTAGTCCTTCCTTCAAACTTATCAAAAGATTTATTTATGTTCTCTTTTCCCTGGGGTTCTAGAACCTCCCTCTTTTATTACAGCTGTAAACGGAGGCCCTTATTTAACTTGGATTCCTACTACTATGTCCTTGAATTTGCCAATCCTGGAATTGAAGTGCTACCATCTATTTAATTTCACTCTGACTTGTGTCATGCCTGCACTTATAAGGGCACACTATCTTAAATATCAGCAAGAGACTTGAGATTTCCCTATTTCCTGGCAAATTATAACTACATTATCTCAGCCCTCCATGTAAATCATCTCTACTAATATTTTAGTAATCCCATTTCTGGTTCACTCAATCTTGGCTTACTTCCCTTTTCCAATTTGGCTACAACTATGGTTCTAGCATGCTTGGTGGAGAATAAAAGGGTGCTGATGAATAAAATCTGTACCACAAGCTAGAAAACCTCTACTTTAGCTCAGTTCCTAATGGTCAGCTTGGTTTCCTGTGCCCTAATTGTTCTATTTATCAGGTGAAAGAAAAAAACACTATTACCAAACCCCATGATATGTATAAGGATCAATGTTTAGGAGAAAATGTACTAACATATTTTGTAAGTGTTCATACTGAGTCTTTTCCTCTACTTCAATAGAGAAAAAAAAAAAAAAAAGAATACTCAGTGTACTCTAGAAATATGTAATAGAGGTGACCCATTCTTCTATAATTCATCTGTGGTAGGCAATAACTGCACCCCAAAACTGTCCACTCTCTAATACCCGGAACCTCTAGTACATGGCAAAATGTTACACTACATGGAAAAGGGGACATTGCAGATGTAATTAAGATTATGGACCTTAAGATAGGGAAAATATCCTTGATTATCCAGAGGGGTCCAATCTAATTACCTTAAAAGCAGAGGACACTTTCTGGCTGGAATTTGTCAGGGTGGTGGATAGGATGTAGTAAAGGGAAGGTCAGAGAGATTCCAAGTGTGATTCAAGGCACTGAGATGCAGGGGCCGGTGTGCAAGAAATGAAGGATGTCCTCCTATTGACAGCCATGAAGAGATGGGGATCATAGTTCTACTACCACAAGGAAGTGAATGAGCTTGGAAGCAGATTCTTCCCAGAGCTTCTAGTTAAGAAGCCAGCCATCTGACACCTTAATTTTTATCTCATGAAATCTGGAGCAGAAGATTCTGTTGTACCAACCCAAACTTCTGGTCTGCAGAACTGCAAAATAATAAATCTGTGGCATTATAAGCTGATAAAGTTGTGGTCATTTGTCATAGCAGCATTAGAAAAGAATATAATATTCCAATTTGATGACCAAAAGATACAATAGTTTAAAATTATATGGTAAAGAGTTGGAACGGGAACCACTATTATGAACACCATAGGTTCTTGGTATACTATGAATGCATTCTTTTCTTGATTTTCTTCTTTATAGTCACATCCTTAGAGAAAATGAAATAACACAGTACTGAAGGACAAAGATCATGAGGAGTGTATATCTACTTAGTGCCCACTGTCCTCACCAAGAAGCTTCACAAATATGCCTTTTTCTCACAGGCAAGAGCACTACCCTGATAATGCTACATTACTCATACCAACTAAATCCACTGTCTTGAAAAATGAAAATCAAAATCTTAGAATAGTCAAAGGTTTATAAAGACATGATGAAAATGTTCATTTAAAAGACAATGAAAAAAAGGTAAAGAAAATCCAAGCAACCACGTACAAAATTCATAGACCAAATGTATACTAGGGTGTGCTACGTGAGATGTCTTATAAACATCCATATAAAGGAAATCATTTTCAAAACTGTAATTCTGTAATTTATGTGGCATCACCAGAGCTACTTTTCAAAGTACCTTCCCAAATTATCTTTCTTTCTTATTCACATTTTTTTCCTAAAGCCAGATTGGGGCCTCAACAGAACATAACAATATTGGAAGAAAGGCAATAATTTCCAGTGACTTTTTTAGCATGGAAGGTTTAGAACCTGACTTTCAAAGATTTACTCAAGTTCACAACCTAAAACTCTTTGAGGTGTAACAACAAGCTGAAAATGGATACTTTTGTAATCAACTAGAAATGATTCTCATGGTAAAGGGTAAATTCTCAGCAGGTTATACATATCCTACTTTATAATTATATCACAGTATGAAATAATACAAAAGAAAATAGGAGGAAAAACAAATATAATGATTAAAAATTCTTGTAGAAACAGGATAAATGCAGTTAATTGTTTTTTTCTGCAGAGACAGAAAATACACTAAAAATTACTAACAACACACTGTGCAGCTTTCCTTTTGTATTCCACGAGGCCACAACAGGGAGCACAGTCATCCTGGTGTGGTTAAGAGCAATGCAGGATGGAGAAGGCCACTAGAAGGAAACAAAAAAACAAAAAAAACCAAAACAAAACACCTCCCTCCTCTTGTGAACACTAAATTCTGCTTCCTACATGCCTCCAAAAACTTATTTAAAACTTTGGTCATTTTATAAGGAAATATCATAATTTTGAGGGACTTTGAGGCTCACACACAGCAAATTAATCCCCATTTTATGTCTGTCCCAATTTAGTATTTCTAAAGGCGATGGATAATAAATCCCGCCAACTCTCTTTTTTTAGGGCTATTCAGATACTAAATAAACCAGGAACATTTAAAAATCCAATCTCACAAAAATCTGCTTTGCTTAACCTTCTCTCCTTCTTTAAAAAATAAGAAAGGCATGATGTTCTTTTTTTGTTAATTAATTCACTTTAGACAATTCCTTAAATTTTCATTTTAATAAATTTTTGTGTGGGTGCATTAATTACTTTCAAAGACGCTTTACAACTGTTACCTATTAAAAGCCTTTGTTAGTGAATAAAAAAAAAAAAAAAAAAAAAAAAAAAATTCCAGCATGCCCCCTCCCTTCTCCATTCTGAGCAGGTCCTTGCTATCAACTGCTGGAGTATGCTCGCTTTGCACCTAAAGCTATAATTATTTTGCTTTAATTTTACAAAACCTTTTGTTCCATTCCCACGAGCCCACCTGATCCTTATATTACACTTGCTCTATTAAAACACTCATGCAGAACAAAGCATGGCTGTACTGATTCATAAGTAACTTTTTTTTTCTCAGTAAAATGCCACTGGCTAGGGTTTGGGACATAGTCCTGGGCTTCACCTTCCTCTGCCAGTTTTCATGTATTAGAGCAAAAAACATGTTGTTTCAGAGTGTTGTATTTTTCCCCAACATCCTTTCTTTGCCCTGCTGGTTTTTGGTGGGTGTTTTAAAAACTATTTTGTTATACCTCATTTTACTCTGCAGCAACAGAAGTGATACAAGGTTGAGGATTTCTTTTATTCATATGGTTAGATTCTTTTTAAAATCACTTGCATTGCCTTCTTTAATTTTCCTTCTCTCTCTTTATTCCACCCCTTTTCCTTGAGATCTTGCAACACATGTGGGGTTTTGGCAGAAAAAAATTGCAGTGACTCATCAAGAGAATTGTTTGTTTGCTCGGAGGAGCACCCGGAGGACCCTCTGGGCTGCACACGGAGCCCTTTGATCCTAGGAAATTTATTTCTTCCAGATGTTTTCCCCACAGCCACCTTTCTGCAATGTCCCTCTTCATTATGTAGCATAAGAATAAACACTCAAGACCCACTGCTATAGCATACAGTTTTCCTGAATGGAGTGTGACAGGGAATTGACATTTGATTGAGCTGTTGGGATGTCCTTGCCTTAGGCACAATGATGGAGGAAGGTTAACACTGAGGAAGGTAGACTGGGCCTCTTTAGGCAAGTGTCCTTAGAATTAAGATGGAAATTATGTGAACCGTACCAAAGAAAATAAACAAATCTGCAGACCACTGCTCATGGACCTAGTCTTACTCAATCCTATGAAGTACTATTACTTGGATCTCTTGTATTACTTGTCCAATCGTTCCATCTGAAGTATAAAGTATAAAGAGTAGCCAGGAAAGTAAAGTCTTTGGACATCTCTTGTATTTTCTTGGCCTAGCTAAGGATGTTAGTATACACAGGAAGGAAGAAAGTGAGGAAATGGAAAGTAGGTACATAGGTAAGGACGATGTAATGGACTGAATAATACCCCCTCCCCACAATGGTATCCACATCCTCACCCCTGAAACCTGTGACTCTTATCTTATACAGAAAAAAGGACTTTACAGATGTAATGAAGTTAAGAATTCGGAGCTGGGGAAATTAATGTAATCACAGGTAACCTTATAAGAGGGAGATTTCACACAAAGACCCAGGAGGACAACTACTCTGTGTGAGCATGGAGGCAGAGACTGAAATGATGCAGCCAAAAGCCAAGAAATGTACAGTCATCAGAAGCTGGAAAAGGCAAGGATGTGCATTTCCCCCTCACAGTCCTCAGAAGAAATATATCTTGATTTCAGCCCAGTAATACTAATTTTGGACTTCTGGCCTCCAGAATTTGAGAGAATAAATTTCTGATGTTTTAAAGTCACCAACGTTGCAGTAATTTGTTCAAGCAGCCATGGAGAAACTAATGCAGAGGGTAACTTCAAGACCCCACTATTGAGCACATTACTGAAATCACCGAAGTCTTGGGTTCAAGGAGGTGTGGAAAATAGGGTCCCAAGACTTTAAGTAAAAATTCTTTATAGGGATGCGTGGGTTCTTAAGAGAACTCTTGATCTACAGCAAGTCATAGGTGAAAATAAATAGAGCAAAAAGAGTACATCGGAGCATTTTATGGATTGTGAAAGTAAATGCTCCACTTTCCTAATATGAAATGCATATTTTATGAAGAAGGAAAAGTCTATCATATTTTTCCCTTTAAAATAAATGTTTATATATAATGTATTACCAGTCATTTTCCTTCCCAAATGGCCAGTATGGTGAATTTAGTGACCCCTGCTTTGGCATGAATATAGTATATTTGACACACATATACTATGCTATAAAAGTGAAGATCCTCTGTCAGCACTTGAGGTAACTTTCCTTAACCCAAAGATCATTTGGTGCCTAAACCCAAGAATTTTTTTAAGTAGATGTGCTAAAACAGTAACTTAAATCTCAAAAAGTTACCCAAACCAAAATTATTGTATGATGAAATCACCCAGTTTATCACTTTTTCTAGATCATCAGAAAAAAATCCATAGAAGCTGCATCATTAAAAAGGACAAAGAAGACTCTTCAGTTCCCATGATTCTTTCAGCTATTGGGCTTTTCAACAACCAAATCATTAATCTTCATAATCATCGTGATGTCTGTGGACCACTTATACAGATGAAGAAATAAAGTTCTGGAGAGCCTGAAGAGATTCTAGATCAATCAGCAAATGAGAAGAACTGAGAAAATTAAGTAAAGAATTAAAATTTAAGAATTAAAGAATTAAAAATTAAGAAAAATGCTGACTCTGTTCTCTAATCCCTTTAAAAATCAAGTAGAGATTGAGATTGAGTTCCCCTTTTGAGGATAATACTCCAAAGACTGAATATGTAAAAGATTGGCACTTATTTCTCGCTACTTTCATATAGTCACCACAGTGCATTCATTGGACAGTGGGTTTAAAAACAGAAAGAACTCTAATTTTTAACAAAAATAAGCAAATGATAATCTGATTATTAATACTATTATTGCACTGAAGAAATACATCCCAAGGCATCCAAACTATCAGGAGGCTAAAAAAAACAGTAGTTATCTCCATGCACATACATTTGGGGAAGCATCATTAAATGAGAATCTCAGTGCATTGCTCTTTTTCATTTGCTACCAGTACTAGCTGTGTCCTGACTGGAGGCAGTTCAAGGTCTCAGGACTTCAGAGTTTTGCGATCTGGAATGAAGTGCAATCAATATAAATTCCACCTTCATATTCCCACGCTTCACTGTTTTATTTGCTTTAACACTATGTTCACCTTATCTTTGGAAGAACAGAATGCATATCTTTGTTGTGAGCATGGTGAGGTTTTCACAGGACCATATAACCACAATTACTATTTACTCACTTATTAACCCTCCAAAAAACCAGAAGGCAATTATTAACATTCTCATTTATCAGCACCCCACCTGTTTCTATAAGATCCCAAAGAGCAGCCATATACATATATATATTATAAAATATATATTAACATATATATATTTATATATTTTTAAAAATTTTAACTAGCTCCCCTTAGCTCTATAGCTCCTAGTATGTTCTTAAGGAGTTACTACTTGACATATAACTCAAGGCACAGGTGTACCAGTGGCCAGGATCAGATGGGATTGGCCCATTTAGCTTTGCGAACTTTGTAATAAAACACTGAGTGCTGAAGAGATCAAATATGTAAGGATTTTTAAAAATCCCAATACAAAAGTACCTTAACTCTCTTAGCATTTTTTGTAATCTTGAAAACTAATAACCTGTACCGCTCCATAACAAATATACTGTGCCATAACAAATACAGGAGGATGAGTTTAGTGTGATAGTTTGCTATGGTGGGGAAATGGTTGAGATGAATGGGGCTTTAAAAAAGAGTCAAGGACAGTTAGGAAGATATAAGATGCACTTGAGTAGTTTTTAAAAGGACAAGGACTCGTCTCTAGTATTTTAGTCATCATGTTCCCAGGACCTGAATTAATCAAAATCCCAGGTTATCAGTTACTTAGTATAAATTTTCCAATAAACACCCCTTGATTATGCACTTAGATCTTCAAATTGGGTAGATTTATACAGCTCCTTTGTACATAGGCAAATTACATACATTGAAAAAAGTAAAGGTAATATGTTTTTCTTTGAAGCTGTTCAGTGAATTCAAAAAATCCATAATGAAGAAAATCAGACTTTAAATTCTGGATAAAAATGTCCTACATTAATGACTGTCATGATGCATCTTGGTTATAGATTACTGTATTTTTTTAAATAAAATTGGATCTCCATCAAGTATATAGATAGAACAGTCTTCCCATAGGGAACTTCAAGATTACCTAATCCAATGCCTCATTTTACAGATGAAGAAACAATATGTGTTTTAATAAAGCCTATTTGAAGATTTGTAGTGAGAAAAAAATGGCTGTTACTTGAAGAGAAAAGCAGATAAAGCTTAATAGGAGAAGGTTAATGAAGGAGAGGAAAAAGAAAGGAGAAGGGCTTTTTCATGGAGTAGGGCAACAAGCAGAGATTCATTCTCTAATATGCATCCAGGTCTTTGTCGGAGACTGGCTTATATATTACAAAGAGGGTAGCATCCATTAAAAAAAAAAAATTGCTTAGATTATTAACATATAAATAGTTTAGACAGGTATACCTCTCAAAATTACATGACTCCTCAAAAATAAGCATGTTCTATATCTGTAACACGATAACCCTTGACTCCTTTTTATTATATACCACAATTTACTTCCCCAGTGCATGCAAATTGAAAGGAAACACAATGACCATGTTCAAAATCTATTTAAAAAAAAAAAAAAAAGATTATCCCATAAAAACAGAGAAATGTGAATACATTTTAGTGTTGTACAAAGATGAATTTTAATTTGGAAACTTGCTACTGAGGAGTATATAAACTTGTTTAAAGTGCAAACTCTGGAATCAGACTTCCTGGGACTGAATTTTGGCTTTCTCACCTACTTGGCCTTGAGCAAGGAGCAAGTTTATTCCTCTGTGCCTCAGTTTTCTCACCGGTAAAATCTGGATAACAATAGCAACTATTTAAAAGAGCTGTAGTGAGATTGGAATTCTAGATCTTTACATACACATGAACAGTAACTGGCACATACTAATTCCTCAATAAATATCTCTTACTACAATGTATACAAGGCTGTTCAACATTTTCAGGGGGTAAGGGTATTCTCATTAATGAGACTTGTTAAGTATTCTGTGTTTCAGTGTGTTGCCTTCCTTAATTTATGCCAATATTCTATCTCAGTATGAATAATGAAATAGTATGAGGAAAGCCTCAGTTTAGTTTGCTTAGATGTGTTTGAGACAGGGATTATCATCCTTTTGAAAGGAATAAGCTAAAAGGCTGCATTTGGTTCTGGCTTAAAGTAACTGAGGAGTGATTCTTAAAAGGCAAAGGAGAAAATGAGGGGGCAGGGGCAGCTTAGCAGGCTGCATATATCTTCTGATGTTGTGGGAACATGAGAGAACACTCTCAGAAAAAAGTGAAGGTGCTAACTCTCTGATAAGCCAATGCCCCACTTATATGACTCATAGTATCTTATGCATGTCTCAAAGCAATTAACCTCTACTATGTAATTATCTGTTTACATTTTTATCTTCGATTATATAGTGATCTACTTGAGGACAAAAATTGTTCCATTTAATTTTGTTCAATAGTTGCTTAGTAAAATATCCACTGAATGAATAACTTAACTAGTTAATTAACTAGTTAATACTATAACAGGAGAGCTAAGGCTCTCACAGGTACTCCTACTCAATGGAGGAAGGGTTGAGGTAGAAGTGACTGGCCATTATGGATTCCTGACCTCTGTGCTAGAGACAAATGCTCTCAGTAAGCATAGAATACATATGAAGTTTAAACTTCTATAAGTTTTGTAAGATTTTTTAATGATAACTTTCTTCTTTAAAAATTTCACAAATATTTGAGAATCTCTATGTAGCACCTTACAAGGCATAGGAACTTGCATACATAGGAGCAACTTGCAGTACAAATACAATTTGACTGTCAAGCCATGGCAAATGTCTGAAAATAAATTCAGTAGAAGAGTCCTAGATAATGTGTTGTGGTAGATCAAAGAATAAGTAACTATTTATAGCTAGAAAAATCAAGATAATTTTAGTATGGGGGCTATATTTGAGCTCAATCTTATCATAGTAATTAATCTAAACTTGTGAAAATAGAACATTACCCCCTTACTCTGGAAACTGAATGAGGCACAGATACATGTGAAAGTATCTGCGAATGAATGATACAAACATTAAAAGCATTCCAAACTCAAAGTATCAATGTATATGGAAAGCTGGCTATTAGTTGATATATATGTCTCTGTAATGGCAATCAGCCCAGTAAATGAAATAGTAATAATGCCCCTTAGAAAATTCATCCATTAATGAATACATCCATTCATTCTTTCAACCTAATATGAGGACCTACTGCATATCAAATTTTGAACTATGCTGAGTACACTGGATATCATGGTGGTTAAGACAGAATAGGCTCTCTGCCCAAGCAGTACATTCAGACAATAAATTAATAATTATGATTTGATACAGTCGATATTAGGCAAAGAACTGGATATTACAGGAAAACATACTGTAAACTATTTAGATTTTAACTCATTCCAGAAATATGGCAGAACTTTATTTGGGCAAATATAAAGTGCTAGTGGTTTTTATTTACCTTGGATTTCATCTGATTTGGTGTTGCTTATCTACAGAGTAGACTGCCATATGTGGGTCTTAAACACTATTTGCTATTCAAAATCTCATACTTTGAACACCTATCTAATTATGGATACATCAAGCAAAAATACATCTCTTCAAGACTAAGCATGGCAGCATTTTTCCCTACCTTGGTGTTTATTTTTCCCTTAAGGTACATCTTTCATTACAAATGACAGCAAACCTCAAGAAGATGATGGTGAGAATGTATGAAACAGAAAAAAATACGCTCTCTTTTGTGAGATTTTATCTATAGGCCTAAGAAAAGTAACATCTTGTTTGGACTGTTAAGTTGAACAAACACAACACAGGAGTCAGAGGAAGCAATTATAGGCAATACTAATTCTTACTACATAAACCTCATCAAAGATGTGAGTTGGTCTCTTTGTTTGTGATTCTTCTTCAAATCCAAGTTATAACCTATACCTTTTAACAAAAATTTCCCCTCAAATTATCATCCATACAATGGGTCTGTATTAGGAATCAAAACTCAAGATTTATTAAAGTAGACAACATGTGGTCCTTTTTCATTTCAACCTTAGAGAGGAAGAAAACTGCCTTTTTTTTTTTTTTTTTTCCATGAAAAAGTATACTTAACTAGACCTGCCATGGTTGGGGGACTAACAGGGTAAAATACTAAATGATTGAATATGTAGGGCATTTATCTCACTGGATTTCATCTAGTTCAGCATCATGGCTTTGTAGTCTAAGCACTAGATGAAAAGTGTCAATAAGCTGGGCAAATAATGTTTTATGTGAATAGAATAGAAAAGAATGAATAGAAGCACAACACTTCACCATTGCATAGAATATAATTAAATATGATTATTTTTTAAAAAGGGAAGAACAACAACAGCCGGCCCTCTGCCCCATCATTGAAAGAAATGTGACCAGTTCAAGTGGTCTTAAATATGGTGAAAATGTCCATAGGATCTCATGGGATGAGGGAACAAAAAAGTCTCACTCACATTTGTTGGGCTCAGGGTCGATGTGCTTTGTGGCTGTCATTTAACTGCTCTGTATTTAAATTTTCTGATCAATCCTATACATTATGTATTCATGTTTGTATTTTAGAAGTTCATAATTTTTTGGATTAACTTGTGGAGCTATTGTAAAGGACGAACAAATCATGCTGCAAGAATGAGAATGTGAATAAATGCCAATTCTTCCCCAGATGGAAGATGGAATACGCTTACTCTCTTCTAAGAAAATGAAAGATAGGATCAGATGTGTATTAGTCCCTTCCTTTAAGGATCACCTACTAATTAAATACATTGACACTGATTGTCACAATAACAATTATTGAGCAATAACCATGTAAGGCACTACTGCAATCATTTCACATATATCATCTCATTTCATGATCACAACAACACTATATTACAGATAAGGAAACTGAGGCAAAGAGAAGTTAAGCAATTTGCTGATGATCAACAGGCTAGTTATGAAGTGGAATTAGGAAACAAAGCAGACATTCCAGAGTCCTTACAATATTAGAATATTCAGACCCAAAGAGTTGAAAGGGGTCTAATTAATACTTTGGGAACATTATTGAACTTCTCAGGGCTTTAGGTCCTTCATCTACAATAGGGGTGGATGCATGTTTTCTATAAAGAGCCAGAGCATAAATATTTTAGACTCTGTGGGTCAAGAGGCAAAATTAGGAATGTTCTATTATATTGGTACTTATATAACAAGTAAGAAAGCAAATCACATTATATTTTTAAAATAAAATTATTTCATTTAAAAATCACATTGTTATTTTAACAAAATTTAAAATATAATAATAAAGTACATACATATTTTTTGCCATTCAGGTCTACTAGTGATAATAGAATTGTTTTTCAAAGGATATCATTTTGCGTAATCAGGGTTCAAAAACAGTGTCCCTAGAAGATCACTTGCAAATGTTCATTTGTAAAAACCATTCCTACCTCATAGGCCATACACAAACAAGCAACAAACTGGATTTGGCTCATGGGCCCCAGCTTACCAACTCCTGGTCTAGAAAACAAAGTCACTGTACTGTATTTCTCCCCAACTCTTCCAAGTTCAAGATTTTACAATACTGTCTTACGTAAAGGCATCATAATTTTGACTTTCAATGCCTTCAATACATTTCTGATAAAAAGTGAAATCTATAAATCCTATCTATACTTTATATGTTCTGGTAATTAATTGGATAGATGAATGCAACTGTAGCATCAATACTTGTATCTGCCTTACAGATTATTATTGTCTTAATTTTATCAGGATAATTTAGATTTCACTGCATTTTCACAGCCCCTGTCATTACAGAAAAATAAGTTTTCTGTTGAAAAGGCTTTTGAGTGGTATGTTAGAGGCAGAGAGAAATTCAGCTTAGCCTTACAGAGAAATAAGAAAAGAGTAAATACAACATACAGATAGTTTCCCTACTGCAGGGAATCTCCATATGTTTTAATTCTGTGTTTCTATACTAATATTTGGTATCTTAAGCTAATAATCTAAATTCATACTTCAAATGAATTGGTGTTGGATTTGTGAACTGTGGTTGTTATATTGTTTTATTATTATGTTGTTGTTTTGGTATTGCTATTACTATTATTATTGAAATTCCTTAGGCTAGTCACATGAACTTCCCAAGAAGCTTCTAGGCTCCTTGTCAGTTTTCATAGAAGGTAGTATAAACAGATGGCCTCCAGCATACACAGAATCTTTTCAACACAAACCAAAAGAAGTAAATTTCTTGCCCTTACTTAAAGCAAAAATATCAAGAACTTATTTTCACACGTTCATTTAGTCTCAACTGCATATTTAAAAAAATTAAAAAGAAGGCACTTGGGTGGCTCAGTCTATTAAGCCTCTGCCTTTTGCTAAGGTCATGATCCCAGGGTCCTGGAATGGAGCCCCAGGTCAGGCACCCTGTTTAGCGGGGACCCTGATTTTCCCTCTTCCTCTGCCTCCCTGTTCCTGCTCTCTCTCTCTCTATCTCAAATAAATAAATAAAATATTTTAAAAAAATTAAAAAGTCTATTTACAATACTTGAGGTCAAATGTCACATAATTTGTTAATCATTGAAGGTGTAACTGAGCACTTCTGTAATAATCAAAATAACAGAAAATTAACAATTCTGGAAGACTTACTACAAACTTATAGTTGAAGTAAGTTTCTGGTGTCTGGTTCCTGACTGAGTTAAAAACCTAAAAAATGGTGCTATTATGCAAATTTTTTGATGGTCCTAAATAAGGTTGGTCCTGCCAAAGCTGCTAAGTGTTCAAAAGCTTCACTTACTTTAAATTGTATTTTGTATTTTCCCTAAATACTACAGTTTATTTTCCTAATGAATCAACAAATCAATTAATGCTATTTTGTATATACTTCCTAATGGCTCTTCCAAGGCAACATTTTTAATTTTGAGAGGGGCTTTTTTAATATAAAAAACTTTTATTTGAAATTAGTGAAAACAATCCCTCCTCCCATAAACATACAAAAGATAAAGTTTTAAAAAATTATGAACAATTCCACCACTTAAAAATAAATTTTAACAAGAAGCAGAAGAATCTCGCGCTCTGTACTTTCAATCCTTCTCAGTCACCACTTAAGATAACCAGTTTGGAGTAAGTTCTTCCTGTATCTTTCAGACAGTTGTATTTCACTCTGCATCAAGGCTGATAAGAAAATTACCTATATTAACCTGCAACTTCCTATTTAAACTTAAAATACATTATGCAAATCTCTTTAGAGCAGTATATATGGATCTATTTTATGGTTTATAATAGTTTGATATAGTTTAATATAACAATGTTTTCTGTATTTATCTTTTGACAGAAATCAAGTATGCTTTGAAAGTTTGCTATTATGAATAAAGCTGCAATGAAAACTGTTATGTATGTGCAAGTATTTCTTAAGGAAAGATTATTACAAGTGGGTTACTGGGCCTTAAGACATATTCCTTTGAGAAACTTTTTTTTTGACAGTGCATTCTTTAAACATTTAAAACACCAAGCAATTTTGTTAATAAAATAATGACCGTGATTTAGTACCTAACATTCTAGGCAGTATGACATGCCCTTTAAGTGCATTAATACATTTCAGTATGTGAAGTTTATTACATACAGAAATTCTACTAGTTGAATTCTGAAGGACCTTAATTGTCACACTTTGGGACTTGGATTGCTCCTCTACAAGCAATGAGGAGTCTGAAGATTTCTGAGTAAAAGATTGGTCCATTTTATTCACTCAGAATTGATCACTTCTAGGAAGGAAAAAGAGGAAAGAGACCCCTCTGGCTGGAGGAGACATATTAAATAATATCTGGTGAGCCTGGGACTAGAAAATAAAGACCAACCTTTGCAAAGGGCTAACATGAAAAAGGCTTAACACAGATCCAACTTCTTCTGTATTGAAATCTAAAACAAAACGGAAGCCTTAGCAGGAAAAAGAATATCCCTTCAAGTATTATCTGTCAGATAGACAATGGGACGTTGCTTAGAGCAAGAGAAGATTCAGAACATGCTTTCTCATCCTGCCTGTTGTTTCCAATGGACCCCAGATGGTCACTATTAAATTGAAGAAGGTGGGGATGAGGAGAGCACAGGGTCTGTTTAAAAATAAACAGAGCTTTCAAGGCTTAAAAACTATGCTTTCTTGAGTTTCTGTTGTGATTACTCACATACAGAAGTTACCTGAAACAAAGGACCAGACCAACTACGTTTTTGAAGAAACTGTATTGCCAAATAAAAATAAGGAAAAATAAAGAAATAAGGGGAAAAAAAGAGATATAGCATAACTGGAGCAGGCTTCTTCTAGCAGGGTGGTGATGCTCACCAGAGGTGGGGAGAAAAATTAAGATCTTTTACTAAATCAAGATCTCTTACTAAATTTAAGATACCTGGTGGGCCATCTAATTGAAGACAGTAAGTAAAAGACAGTAAGTTGCTTTTATATCTGGAGCCCAGGTGATAGGTTAAGGTCAGATTTAAGATAAATATCTGATATCATCACCATATAAAGAGTATTTAAAGCTACTAAACTGGATGAGTTCATCTGGGCGTATAATAGAGAAGAGGAGATCTAACACAAGAGATTGACAAATCAGTAAGGTAGGAGGGAAATCAGAGAGTGTGAAGACATAGAAGCCAAGGGTAGATATTATTACACACACACACACACACACACACACACACACACACACAACCTGCTCACAAAAGTATTAGATCATTTTGAAATGCTTCTGACAGGTTGAATAAGATGAGAATAGGTCTCTATATCAGGGTACAGGCAATGTCCTCCAGCAAGAAATAAGAAGCAAATTAGTTAATTATGCTACATGATGTTATAAAGTAAATATTTGTTAAGAACAATAAAAATGTTGCCTTTCTTGTCATCACTGGTAGCTAGATGTAAGTCCTGGAAAGACACAATGCTAGTTTTTAATTTTTAACCTAGAGAGAATTTTATGGACAAGGAGATAACTTGGAGAGGGGAAATACCTTGCCCTAGCAACTAAACCACAAAGTGGCAGAACTGGAGATATGATGCAGGTCTTCTAATTCCCAGAACAGGGTCTTCTCTCTAAAAGATAATGTGTGCTCTTTAACATAAATATGTTTTCATTTTTCCAAAATGTTATTTTAAAGTAGAGACGAAGACCCATTCAACACCTGATATGCTGATCTCGAAGAATTTTATTTCAGGAACCACATTCTCAAATATAATTTGCCTCAACATTAGAAGTACAAACAGAACTGTAATTTGCCTTTTTTCCCCCCAGATTGCCCTTTCCTATTGTATCACATATTATTCACCTAACGGCCAAGATATAGCAAACATTTAAAAAAATGTACTGAATGAGTATAGTAATTTTCTGATACCTTATAGTTAGCATTTATGTGGGTACATACACTATTTTAAGCTATGTTAGAATTTAGATGTAAAGAGACAATTTTTTTAGATCTTCAAGAAAAAAATTTCTGAAAAATTAAATGAATGCACTATCATAGGGAAAAATAGCAATTCTGAGAAGAGTAGGGGAAAAGTAACAGTATCAGAAATCTAAAAATAATAGACCTCACTTTCCTGTGAGAAAAAAGTACACAGGAATAGAATATCTCTAAAAATAGGAGTCAGGAAGGATTATGGCTCCGGAATCACATTATCATCTATAGCTTTAAAATATGTAGTCAAAATAAAAAAGTATTTCCACTCCACATCTATTACAATGACTAAGATAATAAAATGACTAAGATAATAAAAATATTGATAATACCAAGTGTTGTCAAGGTTGTGGAGCAACTGGAACTTTTATCCATTTCTGATGGGAATATAAAACGATATAGCCACTTAGTAAAACAGTCTGGCAGTTTCCTACAAAATATACATACATCATCTGAACTAACAAACTGACTCCTGGGTATTTACCTTAGAGAGTGAAAATCCATGTTTGCATAAAATCCTGTACACAAATGTTTATAGCAATTCTATAATAATTGCCCTCCAATGAAAAACAAACAAACAAACAACTAAATGTTTTTCAGTGGGTGAATGGATAAGCAGTCTGGTACAACCATACAAGGGAATGCTACTCATCAATAAAAAGAAACAAATCGGGGCACCTGGGTGGCTCAGTGGGTTAAGCCGCTGCCTTCGGCTCGGGTCATGATCTCAGGGTCCTGGGATCGAGTCCCGTATCGGGCTCTCTGCTCAGCAGGGAGCCTGCTTCCCTCTCTCTCTCTCTCTGCCTGCCTCTCCGTCTGCTTGTGATTTCTCTCTGTCAAATAAATAATAAAAAATAAAATCTTAAAAAAAAAAAGAAACAAATCATTAATACATGCAACAATATGGATGAATCTTAAATGCAATATGCTGAGTGAAAGAATCCAGTCTCAAAAGGTTACATGCTATATGACTCCATTCATGTGAATGACAGTTCTCAGAAACACAAAACTATAGTGGATAAAAAATGGATCACTGGTTGCAGGAGTTGATGGTTGGGGGAGAGATTACAAGAATAAAGAAGTTCTTTGGAGTAATGCAACAGCTCTATATCCTGACAGTGGTGGCAGCTATAACATTTAAACATGTAAATTTATACATGTAATAAAATTCATAGAATTGTAAAGCAAGAAATTTATAAAAATTAACAAAAATGTTCAACATTTTCAGGAGAAAACAAAAGGAAGCAACTGGCTTACATACTGGATTACTGGAAAATAAGGAATATTTAAAAAATACAGACTTATACAAAGCCATGGCTTGTCCTACCAAGAAAATAATTTGGTAAGAGATAGTATTGCTAGTGAAAAAGAAACCTGCAGCTCTCCCTCTCCCATCAGTTAACAAAAATGGGAATTCCAGTATAGCTATAAGCATTTAATAATAATCCTACTTATTTAGAATTTAGTCTCTGTAGTTTATTAGTCATTACTGCTTATGAATCAAGGATACTATCAGCACTTGACTATCATACATATGACAGCCCTCAATAGCAAAGTAAACACTATTACTTAAACTAATAAAGTATTATATTTCATAAACCCTAATGAATCTGTGAATAGACTACTCATTTTTAAAAATGTTTTATTTATTTGGTTGAGAGAAAGAGGGAGAGAGAGAGCATGAGAAGGGGGAGAGTCAAAAAGAGAAGCAGACCCCCAGCTGAGCAGGGAGACCAAAGTGGGGCTCAATCCTGTCCTGAGCTCAAGGCAGACGCTTAACTGACTGAGCCACCCAGGTGCCCCGGACTACTCATTTCTATTGTGTCTCTGAATCCGGTAACTACAATCCATTTTTACTGAAATATCATGAAAGTTTTAAAATATACATTCCTTTGTTTGTTTGTTTGTTTGTTTTTATTCCTTTTATTTTATTTAGTGGTAACATATATAACATAAAATTTACCATTTTAACCATTTTTAGGTATACAGTTCAGTGGCACTAAGAACATCCACATTGTGCAAACATCACCACCATCCATCCCCAGAATGTTTTAATCTCTCAAAATGAGACTCTGTTCCCATTAAATAGTAACTCCCCACTCTTCTCTCCTTCCAGTCCCTGGTGACTACTTTCTTTGTGTATGAATTTGACTATTCCAGGTACTTCATATAAATGGAATCATCCAGTATGGGCCTTTTTGTGTCTGGCTTATTTCACTCAGCATAATGTCTTCAAGGTTTATCCATGTGGTAGCATGCGTCAGAATGTCATTCATTTTTAAGGCTGAATATTCTGTACAATATTCTGTTGTACTATTCTGTTGTATTTATATGCCACATTGTGTTTATCCATTCACCTGCCAATGGTCACTTGAGTTGTTTCCACCTTGTGAAGATCAAATGTACATCCCTTTGACATTGCAGTCAGCCATCATTTCTCCCCCATAAATCAGACTCAAGGCATATTCTGATACCCTTAGCAATGCAAGGCATTTCATTTACAATAGTCAGTTTTAAAGAGAACTTTGAAAATTTGGTCAGCTATGCTTAGTTTCTAAATAATTATTGTGGTAATAGCAATTCTATGTTATCAAATATTTGTTCAAGTTTGGTCATTAGCTTAATGTTTGTGTGATATGCATGTCTGTAAGATGCATACAGCTGTATTATGCATAATGTTAAAGCTTATTATTGTCTGGCTAGGAAGGTGGTCATTATCTAGAAAAATGATTTTCTAGAGTGAAGCAGCAGGTTAAACCAAACCTGAATTGGAAAATTTTGAAATGAAATAAGAGTTTCATCCTTTTAAGGTTGTAACTTGCTGCGAAACTTCACCTTTGACAAATGAAAACAGAATATCTGGGAGGGGGCAAATGCATTGTTTTTCTTTTGTGTTTCATTTTTTGCTGTTTTTTGTGTGTGCATTTTTTGTTGTTGTTTTTACTTTATAGATGATTTTAACATGCAGCCAGGATTAGGAATCTCTGAGCTAAAGAAAGAGATTCCAAGTTAGGAAGAGCTAAGAGTAATCAAGTAAAAGCACCTGTAAAAAGTAGTTGGGGCCTGGAGCATCAAAATGAAGGGAAGAGAAATTCAGAATTGTAAATGGCAGAAGAATCACTCAAACAGGGAGAAATTAAGTAGCCTCTTAGGTAAAAACAGAGGAGTAGGAGTGGTGTCAATTATAATAATAATTAACACCTAGGTTCTAACGAGCTCCAGGACCTAACCTAGAAATTAAGCCATGAAAAATGGTCTGAGGAAGTCAGAAGGTGAGAACAAGATAAATAGGTAAATATTTAGAAGAACAGGAGATTATAGAGTTTTGGAAATATCCACTTTCTTGATTGTATGTAGTTTTTATTCCATGTAAATGTTTATAGTAACCGAACTTTATAGGTGTCACATGAAGTCATTTATCATCTAAAATACACATTACATTTCTAATCAAAAACATAGTTGGAATATATCCATCGACCTAGCTAACTTCTTTGGACTTCTCATAGGTGAAGATCAGAGACCTGTTTGTGCTACACTAATCCATTACCAGTAACTAGAAAAGGAGTCATCTCTCTCACAACCTTCTTCCCCCAATTATTCCACCAGAGCTGAAGGACTACTTGAGTATTAAGAATGACCAGAACATTGCACCACAACAGCAGTCTATTAAAAACTCTCAGCAACAATATTATGTCACTCAAACTTGAGGTGAAATCTCTTCATTATAGGAGGTACCAATATTAAAATTAACATTGATCGAAAGCACAAAAACAAAATGACAAATAAGGAAGGATAGCCCAAGAGCACTTTTCCTTTTCTTGTGTGTGTTTGTGTGTATGTGTGTGTGTGTGTGAGAGAGAGAGAGAGAGAGAGAGAGAGGCATTTTGGAAAATGCAAAGAATGGAAAAGAAATGAATAATGACCTCTCAGAAATGAACACTAACATATGTTTTATGTCTTGACTTTTTTTCCACTTAAACATTATATAAGCATTTCTTAGCTCTTTAAAATCTCTTCATAAACACTATGTTTTTCTAATCACATCTCTATTATCTGACATCTTTCTAGCTAGAGTTACTGTTCTCACCAGACTATTGGGGCACAGGGAGGAGTCATATAACAGATAAGAATTCATATTCTTTGTGTAAATCCCCTAAACTGGAAGCATAGGGTAGAGAAGGGGACCTACACCTTGAGGCAAGCTTTCCATGACCAGCTACTCATTGACTTCTTCAGCTCCCTAAGGTTACGAGCAATAAATATAATTGTGAGCATATTCTAGAGATCTCCTCACACCTGTAAATGGTTTACTCTGAGTCAGCACTCTCTAAATGGAAGGAGAAGACAGCTGGCTGGCTGGATGTGCCAAGTAGAGCCAGCCCACCCAGGGTAGAACCCATGAGGGACCGGGAAAGATTTGTGAAAATGTAAAGAAATAGCTGGAGTGTCAAAATACATTTTATTTTACTTTTTCATGCTTCCTAATCTCCTAGCCAATCACCTTCTTCCACTCTCCACACACTCTCATTTTCATTTGGGAGGAGGGACCCTCTCTCTTTGTCTAGCTATCTGCCTGTCTCTGTCTCTCTCTCTCTCTCTTTCCCCCTCCCTTCATTCCTCTCTCCCTCTTTTTCTCCATTCCTCCCTCTCTCCTTTTTCATAAAGCCTCTGTCATAACTGGCTGCAACATGAAGTAAAGTATGCCTGTGTATCACTACTCATGGTTATCATATTACAACTTTCCTTGTTTTAAATTAAGCTCATGGTGCGTCTGTTCTCTATCTGTAAAAGGTCAGACATTGTCAGGACTTTTCTGTGATGGGATGTAGAATGTACTGACTTGGGGAGCCTGTGGAGCCTAGTGGGTTAAGCCTCTGCCTTCAGCTCAGGTCATGATCCCAGGGTCCTGGGATTGAGCCCCTGCACAGGCTCTCTGCTCAGCAGGGGCCCTACTTCCCTCTCTCTCTCTGCCTACTTGTGATCTCTCTTTCTCTGTCAAATAAATAAATAAAATTAAAAAAAGAAAAAAAAGAAGAAAGAATGTACTAACTCTGGGAAACATGGTCTCTCAGACTGTACAGTCCTCTCCTGCCTTGTTCCAGTTCAGATATACTGCCTAACTCATATGCTCAGGCCTATTTAAGTACATTCTAAATGGGGCCTTTGGTGCATATCTTCAAGCTAAGGCATCAGGGTCTGCCCCTCTGATTACTTAAAACTCCTGTGAAGGGACAACTGGGTGGCTCAATTTGTTAAACCGCTGCCTTTGGCTCAGGTTATGATCCCAGGGTGCTGGGAATCTAGTCCCACATCAGGCTCCTGGCTCATCGGGGAGCCTGCTTCTCTCTCTGCCTCTGCCTCTGCCTGCCACTCGGCCTGGTTGTGCTCTCTCTCTCTCTGACAAATAAATGAGTAAAATCTTAAAAACAAAACAAACTTGTGAAGTTTCTGTTGGGAATATAGTCCTGAAACCTTATCTTGCAGAAGTATTTTTTCTTTTCTCTCCTTATTCTTTTCTTTCTTCCTTCCTTCTTTCCTTCACCCCCTCCCTCCCTCCGTCCCTCCTCTCTGTCTCTCTCCCATTCATTCATCCATTCTTGTCCTCCTCAGTGAGTGAAGGAAGCTTGAAAATCTAGTGAGATTATCATCAGAAAGGGAAGAAAAAGACAAACCCAGCAAGAAGTTGGGAGGTGAGCAGAAAAGTTAATTGACCTGCGCCAAGGAGGATTAGTGAGAGCTCTTGACAAGGAGAGAGAGGCAGCAGAAACTTCAGGGAAGCTATTATGAGAGATGTATTGTGGATGACAGAAATAGACAAAAAACAAAAACAAAAACAACCAAACCCCCCAAAAAGGTTTTTGGTGAATCTGTAGGTTATATATACAGAGAAACTATACTAAAGACTCAAATTACTTCTAACAACTTTTGCTTGTTCAACTATTAGTTCTTTGTATATGATTCCATGTATGAACCTGCATCATGAAAGAGCTCAGCTACACACACACACACACACACACACACACACACACACACACACATCATACTTATTAACAAGAACTAGTAGCATCATAGAGCTCAGGAAATATTTATTGAGTAAATGAGCCACTCTATTTAGAGTATGTGCTTTACTCTGTATTATGGAGGTTGAGGTAATACAATGAAATTTAAAGTTCTGCATGGTGATTATTTTTCTCAGGCTGATTTTCCAAGAAACAAAAGGTAGCAATTTAAAAAATAATTTTATATATTCATTTTCAAACTTATAGATATTCACTATAACTAATGAAACAATAAAAATGTTTAAAGAAAAAATTAATAATCTTCCATCAATCCTTTTTTATTCTCAACCCTGTGAGATGACCATATATGGTCATAGAACATGCACAATAAACTTATTCATAAATATTCATTACCCTGAAAATTTGTTCTTTTCACTTAATAAACTATGATCATCCTCCCAGATCAATAGCAATAGATATAATTCATTCTTTTTCAAATGGCTGTATAATCTTCAATAATACCTGTCCATACCATATGGTATATATGTAGTCAAATTAATAAATTCAATATCTTTTTCAAAAAATGTTTATTAAAGTTTTACTAAATTTTCACACAAGATACTCAACTAACACTGAATATCTATCCAGTGCCAGTTTTAATAAATGAGAAAACTAGTAAGTTACTCATGGTTCCTTACCCTAAGAAATTCACTCTCTAATAAGGAAAGATAAAACAGTAATTTTTCTTTTTAATTTAAGAGAAACTGCTCAGAGAATTTACAGTAAAAAATGCCTTTAAAATAAACCTTTAGGGACACCTGGGTGGCTCAATGGGTTAAATATCTGCCTTTGGCTCAGGCATGATCCCAAGGTCCTGGTATTGAGTATCACATTGTGCTCCTTGCTCAGCAGGGAAGCCTACTTCTCCCTTTGCCTGCCACACACGACCCCCCTGCCACGCTTGTGCTCTCTTGCACTCTCTCTGACAAATAAATAAATTAATAAACCTTTAAAAAGAATAACTAAAAAATAATAATTTTTTTAATAAAAAGAGTAACATATTACTGGCAATTCATTGTTAGTCATTTCTTCCAATGTATGAAGAGTGCTTAGCAGCAAAAGAGTACCTCCCTATATGGCAACTCAAAAAACAAACTAATTTCTAAGCAGGAAGACCTCAGATAAAGCACGTTACTCTGGAGACCTCAAAGTGATTTATAATTCTGCTAATACTTTTACTGTAATAGTACTACATGATATTTATGAACTTCCTTTATTCCATAGAGCTCTAAATACTTCATATATATCATTTGACTTCTTTGAATAATGTCTGCACAGATCGAGAAAAGTGTCCCCTACAGATAAGGAAAATGAACTTAAAGACAAAACTATTTGACAATGCCTGGATCAAGTCTCCAGATAGTCAGCCCCATGCTCTTCCCTTTCCATTACACTTGGGCCTCCCTTGTGGTAACTGCAATGATAATGTGGATAGTATGATGTAATCAATCAGAAAGTCTCATGAAGCATAAGAGTCAGTATTTATTAAAAAACAAGGGTTTTTCATGCAAACTATTTCTTTATCTGCTAAAAGCACTCATGAACAAAGCTGCACTGACAAGTTTTCTGGGTGAATCCAAGTTAACCTACAGAGCATTTAGGCTAGTCGGCCCCTCTCACTTTCCAGTGGTGCAAGAAGATCAGACAGACAGAGCATGAAATGTATAACCCGGGTTTTCAGGGGTTCCTGCCAGCTCTAGTCCAGAGAAGAAAACAGAATTCTGATAGTAACAACACCGGCAATGATAACAATGTTAGACATATATTGATTATTTAATAAAGTCCTATAAGATTCAAGTAAGTTAAACAAAGAATAGTTCAGTAAAATTGTAGCAAAGGCTAAGCAAATTTCATCTGGTCAAGTGCAATTGCAAAAAAGTAAATGACTGTCAAGAATCTTAATCTTTGAGTCCTTATAACTATCATCATGAACAAACTTATTTTCCTATATCTTTGAGGACATTTTACCATAGGAAGTTTATAATTCTGAGAATCTGATACTAACCATTAGATTGAGTTCATTCTGTATTCAATTTCTCATGACCTCCAGAAAGAATGTCGGTTTAGCATGGCCTCTTCCCTTCTCCACTTGACCCAAAGAATAGTGCTTTCACATTGCCATTTGGGATACGTGAAGGGGTGCATTTAGAGCCAATGTGCTGCAACCTGAAGTGAAAATCTCTTTGTGCCTAATTCCCTGGAAATTTACTGTTTCAGAGTCACACGTCTCCTGATTGCTTCTCACCAGTCTTGAAGAGATTAGATAAGCTTCCTTCCTCTTACAAAAGCTTCTCTTCATTTAAAAGTCCTTTGAGAACAAAACATTGAACCAGAATTGGATTTTTAACAAAGTATTATAAGACTGTTGAAAATATTTTTTTTTTCTCCTGATGAGACCCTGCAGTTCAAAAGATGTATTAATGTACTTTCTGATTTAGGGCTACTAGCAACATACTGCAAAGTACAAGGATGGGCCAAAGAACAAAGTCCTTTCTGCAAAGTAGGAAAGATGGTTTTCATGGAGTTATTTTAAAAGACTTGAGTGGACCCTTTCACATAGGAAGACTTAGAAGTCAAACTCAAGAAACAGAGAGGATAAAGTAACAGCTGCAGAACCCTAACAGGTAAGCATCACTTCTAATTACCATAAATTTGTTATGTATATTGGTGCCATTCCATACTGACAATTGGTTTTAGAATGATTAAGTGTACTCTCTAGTAATAGAAACTGACCTTCTCAGAAATGAAGGTGTATACATGCAGTGCCACTAAAGTTGACACATAGAAGGAAATTCAGGATCATGTCTGAGTGGGAGCTGCCATTAAAAAAACTGTTTCCAAGCTCTTCCTCCTCCCCTTTTTCCCCTTCCCGCCTACCCTCCCAACTTGTCCTCCCTCCCTCTCCCTCTCTCTCTCTTGCTTTTATCAAGAGTCCACTTCTCATGTAGTCCTCACTGGTCATTAGAAAACAATCTAACAATAAGTATGTTTGGATTTTCAGTTTTGCACTTTTCCTAGAAGAAGTTAACAATGAGCTCTTTCATTGACCTGTATCTCTAATCAGGCTTCTAAGTCTTCAAATACGTTAGTTTTGAGAAGGAAAATGTAAAACTTCTTCCTTCGTATTGGCCTCATAAATACAGTAATTTTACCTCTTTTACTTTTCAAAGGTGTATTCAAGTATGATATAGGCTAGTAGTACCGTTATCTGTGATATGATTGGGGTCTTGGGCACAGACACAGAGTGAATCAAGATAACGTAGAGATGAAAGAGTAATGTCACAGATTTGACCTATCTTCCTAGTTCCTCATTTCTCAAAGAAAGAAACATAGATGGGGCATTATATTTATTTCCAGATAAGGTAATATAACTTAATTATAAAAGCACCTTCTCAACACACTCTCTTACTTCTTGGGAAGTCGATGAGAGCTACATTACAATTCTCCTTTGCCAGATAAGGATCTGAGTATGAGGACCATAGAAGACTAACCAACATCCATGAGAAGAGCAGACTTGGAGGTTGATGGAACAATGGAAACAACGCCTGGGATCAGAAAGATGTGTGTTAGAATTCTGGCTCAGGCTTTTACGAAGATATGTGGGACAATTTCATCTCATTAAACTGAGGATTAGAACATTGATCTTGAGGTACTGTTGACAGAATTAAATGAGAAGAACTTTATGCAGAGAGGGCACCTGCTAAATCTTCCTTTTCTTCCTAACTTTTATTTCAAAAGTTTGGACTATTATAGAACTAATGACCTATGTGACCACATGAGCTAAGGCGATAACAAAATGCAATAGATAAAACACCAAGCAGCAGATAGTACAGAGTTTGAATCAGTTAGGCCTGGCATCAATACAAATTCACTTACTGGCTTTGCAATCTTGGATGTTACTTAATCTATCTGGAGCTCAGTATTCTCATTATAAAATGGAAACGATTCCTACTTTGCAGAGTGGTTGCTGAGTGTGGTAGCAAGGATTAAAGACAACTTTCACAAAGCATCTGGTACATTAAGTAAACAGATTGTGAGTAATACATATTGTTCAGATTTTTATTAATTAAAGCTTGTCTGTAGACTTATCTCCTGTACTTAATATTCTTTTTTCTACTCAAGACCTTGCAAGGTTTATGGTAGGGGTGTTGATCACTGATTAGCTGGTCTCGTGTTAATCTACCTCCTAAGAATTAGGGTTATAGTTCCAGCCCTGACATTAACTATTTAACTGTATGTCTGAAATAAGAATTCTAGGCCTGAATTTTGTTCATCTCTAAAACGAGGAGGCTGGAATAAATAATTCCTAAGTTTCCCTGTTGCTATAATATTTTATGATTCTAGTGTGTTTTTACTGAGTTATAGCAGATAAATCTTCATATCTTTAGAGTTTAACCTACTTCTCTATGGTTTAATTTTTACATTCCCTCTACTGTATTTCTTTTTCCTTTTTTCTTCTCTCTTTTTTTCTTTGACGAAAGGGGATAATTTCTATCATTTTGCAAACAAACCAATATCTCCTTTCTGACTTAGTGGTAATTCCATGATATTAATGCATCATACTTTAAATTAATCTGCATTGTTTTTAATCCTGAAATTCAGTAATAATGAAGAGAGTAATAATGAGGATAATGATGATTCATTTGGAGGCTTTCTGTGCCTCCAGGCCCCTGGTCATTGCACATGATAAAATACACCTCAATTAAAAATCAGATCAAGGTTTAATATGTTAAAAATACATCCTAGGAGTAAAACACATTTTTGGTATTCATTCCTACATTGAGCAATGAGCACTTAAAAATAAACAAAAATAAGAGATTCATTAACCAACAACATAATCTTAATAATTATTAACTAGAAAGGAAATAAAATTAACTTGACCTTATCTTAGAAGGTTGTTGGGAATCTGCTTTGGTTTATGTAGATGGGAAATATGTTGTGAACTATTAGACCTCAGTTTCAGAAATCCAAACCGCCCTCAAACTTAGAAGTGAACCTTTGGCAAAGATTTAAAGTAAATGTGTAGTTGCTCTGAGCTGGTATATATTATTTAACTTTGAATTATTTTCATCTTTTTCTATTCAATTAATATATATATATATATATATATATATATATATATATAATATTACACACACACACACACACACACACACACATCTATTATGTGTTTTTCCAATGATTCAAAATAAAATCCAATTCATCACCCTGCTACTCCTCTGACATCACTTCCAATTAGTCCCCTCCTTTGTTTACTTTCCTCTAGCCACTCTGGAATCATTTTATTTCCTTGAATACACAAAGCTTGTCTTTGCCTCAGAGCACTGTCCATGCTATTTTGGTCTGGAGCTTTCTCTTCCTTACATGATCCTATCCCCACCCCAAATTCTTCACTTGCCTGATTCTTCCTATCAACTTAAATTACACTTTCTATGATAATTTTTCCTCACTACTCAGTGGATAGTATAATAGATTTTCCCCATGCATTACTGTCTTGCATATCTATTAGCTCTTTTCATGGACTATAATTTGTAATTTTGTAATTATTTGTTTACTTATTTAATGTCTGATTCCCTTAGGACACTGTAAGTTCCATGCGAGCCTGACAGACCATTTCTATATTCCCCAGATTAACCATGGATGGGTAATGAATTAGTGATTCTACTGTGGTAAGTTTTGTAGAGTTTAGAAATGTTAGTTAAATATGGACTCTATTCCCAAAGAATTTATTATCTAGTAAAGAGATAAAGTCTACACATAAATATCATTAAAAATATAGAAAGTAATTCAAGTCTCAAAAAAAGTGTAGACAAATGCTACATTAGTTTCACAGCCTATTGTGACAAATTACTAAAAACTTGTTGACTTAACAGAAATATATTCTCTCACAATTTTGAAGGATAGAAGTCCAAAATCAAATTGTCAGCAGAGCCAGTACAGGTAAGAAGTGGGTTTGGTAAGCAGGGGAGCATGGATTATTTCTGGGTGGGTCAAAGAGGGAAGGTTTCATGGAATTAATAGCATTTAAAATAGACCTGGAAGGATGGGTTAGATTTACATATGTAAAAACAGAATAACGGAATTCCAGATGGCAGGAACAATATTAATAAGGGAGGCTGGTGGTGGTGGTGAGGAAATTTGGCCTGAGTGTTTGGTATATCAAACCATAAGAATAAGTCAGAAATTTGGTTAGAATTAGATTTTAGATGGTCATAAACACAGGCTAGAAATCGGTAATTAATCTAGAATTACTAAAGTTTTGTCTGAACAAAGTGATATAATCTTAGGACTCCTGCTTCAGGAAACCCAATGAGGCAGCAGTGTTTAGGATGAACTGGTCTCCCTTCCCCCCCGTCTTCCTCAATTAGGAGATTATTGCAAGCAAGTGGACATGAAAACCTAAGACAAAGGTACCAAGGAAGGAGAATGAACAATACCTGGCCACTTGGACACCTGAGGGGCGGGGGGAAAGCAAGAATGATATATTTTGAGTTGGGATCACCTGGACAATTGAGATGAAAAAAATTAGTATTGTCAAAAGGGGGATGATTAATTTTCACTAGGAGGATAAATTCAATTTTGATGTACTGACTTGGAAAAAAACAGTGTGATAGCTATTTGAAGATTTAAATAAGAACATTAGAAATACAAGACTGGAATTTGGGAGAGATATCAGGACTAGAGATATAAATGTGTGAGTTATCAGTTGTGTAATAACTGAAGTCATACAACCTTGGAAAGCTGTGTCAGATGATGGGAAAGGTACGTATATGGAGTGACACACCTATTAATATTCTATCTTTTACATTCACCTGTTCTATGACCTGGGGCAAACTGCTTAATCCCTCCACAAAGAGGGAGAAAATGATATTATCCCTGAGTTGGGATTATGTGAGTATTTAAAAGACCAATCTTCTTGATATATGCTTTCATATTTTGGTGGCACAATTCCCAGTAAGAAATATATTTATTTTGCAATCCATTATCTTAAAAATATGTAACACACTCTTTTTATGAATTTCTCCCTTTGATACTATTTCATTAAAAGCATATTGACTGTGATCCTTTCAACTGATTCCATGACCTATGAATGGTTCTCAACCCACACTTTGGAAAACACTGGCTCCAACTAGCAACCTATCCTCAGATCACACCATTACTATTCACTGTTCCCTCAACTTTCATTTTCATTAATTCCTCTAATTGGGCTACTGTTAAGTATCAGATCATTTTTTGATGGTCCAAAGGAAATGATAAATATTTGCTTACTCTGCTGTACCCATTCAACATAACTGTCTTTAACTGTATTTATTGCCCAAACAGATTATGAACTCCTTGATGACAGGAAGTATGCATTATTTACCCTGGTAAAAAGATTGTTTATAAGAGGCACAGAATAAGTTTTAATTTATTGTTAAAGAGAAAAAAGTTCTGAGGAGATAATCTTGTTGGGCACCTACATCCAAGTCCCGGCGCTGGCATCCTCATGCTTCAATTCTTTCTTCTCTATATGCTAAAGCTTCCATGGAATTTTTAAAGGCAGAACACCATCTCCTCATCTGGGCACAAAGACATAACCACTAATATTTTGTACATAGAAACTTGACCTTCTTCACAGTGGGGATGGGAAGGTTGCGAGGGTATAAAATAAATTTGAGGAAGTAACTAAGATATATCCAGGAGTTAGCTCTGGGTAAAATAATAGAAAAGTTCCTACGCTGGTCTCCTCGGATTGCTAAATGACAGAATCCAATAAAGGCAACCTGAAATAAATTACTAGGGCAAGTAATTCATTTTAAATTATTAAAGTTTATTTCATTTTTTTTTCAGACACTAAAAACTTTTCTCTGACAGAAATGACCTCTGGCAACAGTGACATTCTGACACCATGCGTGATGCACACTCTTGGGAAGTCTGAATTCCATGTCACAATGGCTCTGTTCAGATTACTGGTTTTATCGTGCCTGTAAGCACAATTAAACTACTGAAGTTTTTAATGGTCTTCTGTCTACTTTGTAAATTGTCATAAAGAATATTAAGTCAACCAAATAAATTTGCTTCTGTGTAACTCATTACACAACAAGAGGCATGATATCAAAATGTACATTAAAAATGAAAACAGCAACAACAACAACAACAACCTTTTTAAGATAACAATGAATATTTCCAGAATACTCCTTATGTATTAATTTTGGGCTAGTCTGTGGAGGAGACTATAGTTCCATGGGTCTCATAAAATAAGCCTAAGGCAATTTGTTCCTCAGAAAACACTGCTCAAACACTGCTCAGACCTTTCCCACAGAGTAAAGACCAAAGCCCCAGAGTCTAAATTCAGGTCTATTCTCAAGCCTAGATGACTAAAGGATGATCTGCATTGGTGGTCATTATGGCTTGGGTAACTTGCATACCTTCCCCTGGGCCTCAATATAGTTATTTCAAAATTAAGATTATTAGGACTTCTGCTTCTTTTTTTTTTTTAAGATTTTATTTACTTATTTGACAGCGAGAGATCACAAGTAGGCAGAGAGGCAGGCAGAGAGAGAGGAAGGGAAGCAGGCTCCCTGCTGAGCAGAGAGCCCGATGTGGGGCTTGATCCCAGGTCCCTGAGATCATGACCTGAGCCAAAGGCAGCGGCTTAACCCACTGAGCCACCCAGGCGCCCAGGACTTCTGCTTCTTACAGCTTTTGTACTATAATGTTTGATGAAGCTCTACCCTTAAATCCTTTCACCTCAATTTTGTAATCTTAAAAAATATGAAATGTGTTTATAAAGTTCTTTGATATCCTTAAATGTTATTCAACATGATAACAGTACAATTCACTAAGCCTAAATTTTATCATTTTAGTTTTGCCTCAGAGGCCACGTTTTATGAAAGCTTTAATTTGCATCAGCTGTAGCTGATTTAATAAAAATGAAGGTACCCCTTTTGGAAATAAATTAAAATTGGTGGGGGAGGGCAGAGAACTTTATGCAAAGAACAAACAAACAACAAAGCAAAACAAAAAATCACCAGGAAGCTAAATGTTGAAGGGGTCAGAAGGGGTCAAATCATTTTGAGTTCTGAAGAATATTGTGGTCCTATTATGCTGAGAAACTGAGAAACTGGTCGTGGTTTTTTATGCGCCTGTTGAAGCTTCTAATGATGACTTCCCCAGGTTAACTGCCCAGATACCTATCATACCACATGCCTCTATGTGCCTCTTTCCTTCAAGCACAATTCACTGCATGGCAATTAAACCAACAGGTGAAGAGCCCATCCTGGAGTCAGGTAGATTTATCTCTGGAGACAACTCCAAAGTATGGGATCTAAGACATGCAAATTAAATGGAAAACTATTGGAGATGATTTCACGGAAAAAAGGATATGATATGACTAGGCCCTCCTCATCACGGTGATGAAAAAGAAGTGTAAAGTCAATTAGGAGAAATACTAAGAGATGGACGCCTAATGTGATATGCTGGACAGTTGGTTTGCTTTGACAAATTCCTTTAAAATTGTCTTTCTGGGGAGCCTGGGTAGCTCAGTGGGTTAAGCCTCTGCCTTCAGCTCAGGCCATGATCTCAGGGTCCTGGGATTGAGGTCTGCACCGGGCTCTCTGCTCAGCAAGGAGTCCGCTTCCCCCACTCTCTCTGCCTGCCTCTCTGCCTATTGTGATCTCTGTGTCAATTAAATAAAAAAAAAATTTTTTTTAATTTAAAAAAATAAAATAAAATTGTCTTTCTGACTGTCAAGAACTTTATCCAACCCCTCTTCACAATATATATTCTCTGACAAAATAAATCCTAAAGTTTATTAACACATTTTGTAATTGTATTAATAACAGTAACCATCTCTTCATTACTTTTATTATGCTAAGCACTGGAGATTAAAAAAACAAGTCAGATGGGCGTCTGGGTGGCTCAGTGGATTAAAGCCTCTGCCTTCAGCTCAGGTCATGATCTCAGGGTCCTGGGATGGAGCCCCAGCATCAAGCTCTCTGCTCAGCGGGGAGCCTTCTTCCTCCTCTCTCTCTGCCTGCCTCTCTGCCTATTTGTGATCTCTGTCTGTCAAATAAGCAAATAAAATCTTTAATAAAAAAAAAATGAGTAAGAAACAGACCCTGCTTTTGGAGACCTTTGAACTGTTGTAGTTATGACAAAAGCAACAATAAACGTCATTTATTCCCTCATACCAGTCAAGCACTGTACTCAGTGAGCACCATGAATAAGCTCCCTTTCCATTTATCAGATACACTGATGGTGAGGTGATTTTGCTCTGTCCATGCATCATCTCTCTCCTCCCACCAAAAAATGGACCTAGCAGAAATTCAGACCATACGTAGAGACGCTTAATTTCTGGACTATCTGCAGTCAACACATAAGCACTATAGCCAATAATGAAAGAGTACAGTGAATCAAAGTGAAAATGGAAGAAAGTGAATCACCTTTAATGCACTCTGTGGGACAGACACGGTGGCACTCTGAAAACCACGACACAGTAGACCCTGCATTTGGCCTTCCAACAATGACTCAAAAAGATGGGTGTTATTTCAGTGTTTTAAGACTCTCTAAGGAAAGACCTTGCAACACATTAAACTGCAAAACTTAGGAAGACATCATAACCTTCTGGATTTCATTACCCAAACATACATTTTAATCTAAAATTAAAAAATAAAAAAGATTGACTTTTCTCATAGTATTTCACAACCTTTGAGTGCAGCATTAAAATGCTTTTCTTTTTTCCCCCACCAACTATAAGCTTCTGTTTTCTTACCCTGGGCGTCTGAATCTTTTATATGCTCGGGTTCTATTCACTGCCTGTTATTCAGACATTGAAATCCCAAGTGTTAATTGTTCTTCCAAGTACATTGACAAAACAGCAGCTAAATAAGGGTAGACCAGACTGTGGTAGACTCTGACATGCATTTATGGAACAATGGGGCTCTGAGAGACAGCCTTGTAGCTCACGGGAAGACATAAGATGTGCTATTTTGACTGCTTCATAGCAGAATGGGGAACACACGCACACAAGGGAATTATGCATTTTACTTAGTTTTGCCCAAAGTCCTCAAGGCAACAGAATCTTGTGATGTCATCATGAACTTTTTTCTCTCCATTTCCATTGACACTAAAGGCTAAAAATTTCTAATGACATCACAAAGGAAACAGGAATCTACTTTGATTCCATAAGAAATCCATTACCTTCAATGAGACTTGAACAAAAAATGTGAGAATCCCTCCTGTCACGGTGTATGTCACTGTGCGGATGCACAGTGGGTGACACCCTCCCTAATGCAATTCAAACCAGGCAAAAAAAAAAAAAAAAAAAAGATTCACAATTTAGGTTGAATAAAAAAGACATACTGAACATTGAGCCCAACAAATTTTCTTTTTTTATAGAAGGAAATCATTTAAACATATATTTCTTCAGGGATATTCAAATTTTTACTCATGCCTGGTTACTATGTTACCAATGTTTTTGTCTTTTCTTGGGTTGGTCACAAAATCACAGAGGAAGAAGGTACAGGAAGCTTTCACTTACAGGAATGCAGTGCAGCTCAGTCTTTTGTTTTTAAGGTGCAGTGATTTCAGTCTCTAAATGTAACTTCAGGCAGTCTGAAAAGAAACAGGTTAAAATCTCTTTCAGTTATAATTGGTATTTCAGATTTAATTAAAAATTAAACTTTCATAATGTTTCACCATCCAAAGCAATGCATTATCAGTCAAGCGTGGCTTTTTTTTTTTTTTCTGTTAAGGAAAAAAAAAAAAACCCTCTTCCCAGAGTAGTTTTTTAATGAAAAGAAAAGGATCTAAAGAGGAAAAAAAAAAAGCAATTCTGAAAAACAAAATATGCCTCCCTGTTTAGGACTTCATAATGATATGACTAGAAGCTCAGTGGCTCTGAATTTCAGCTAAATTCTATCTGATTTTTAAAAACTCCTCAACAACAATTTCACAGCCTAAAGATTACATAAAATGTTAATTTTAGATAATAAAGAATAAAATCTATTATCTGAATATACATGTTGAAGGGAAATTATGACTTCAAATAGAACTGGAAAAAAAAAAATGTTAGATCTACTACTTTCAAGTGGCTGCATTGGTGGTGGGGCAGATGGTGAAGCAGAGGTAAATGAACGTATTTAGCAATACAGAATGCCCATTGCAATGTATGGTGGGCTTAGCATGCCGGATACCACATCATATCTACATACATCTTATCAGTTGCTGCCGCTGCGGTGTGAAGCAGCATGAGAAGACCATCAGGATTTGAATTGGTTCCGTGGTTTTAAATAACTGAACCACATTTTTTAATATGTATTTTTAATCTTCAAATTAAGAGTCCAGGCATTAAAATCTCCAACTATGTCATAAATATTTGGGCTTAAAATGTCACACTATTTTTTCAATCCCTTCTTTCTTCATACAGCACCATCTCTAAATAAGATAACAGTTTAAAAAAAAACAGACTAGATTAAGTCATCCCTATTTTTAGCTTTAGATAACTGACACTACAGGATTTAGAAAAATATAGCTTTCTCGTGTAAAATGAAGATAATACAATTATCTTTCTTTTACTTCACAACACAGTAGTACATTTTTTAAATATATTTGTAGCACTAAATGTGGTGTGTTTATGTCCACCTTCACATGAATGTAAGGTAATATTTTAATATCTCCATATATGAGAGCATGATCATAAATCACCCTTGAAATTGCATCTATTATTAGAAAATGCATCTCATCTGACTTATGAATTCTATTTTCTTTTTCCCTTCTAGTGTAGGGAAGAATATTTTAGGTATTGTGTCTATTCGATATATATAGATTTTAAATGCAAACTGGTACAGATTCACTAAATCCATCCATGAATGGATCAGAAAAAAAATCACTGACATTGACTAACTAAACTTTTCCCCTGCTTCTCACATGCTTGAATTAGACTAAAAATGCACCAGTGTAAAGACAGAAATTATGGAGGCGTCACCAGGGACAACTGAATGAGAGGAGGGGAGTGCACATATTTCCTTATAAGGTAACAAAACATTCATAAATGAAACTGACAAAAATAACTCATGCTCAGAAATTATATGGATAACAATAATCCCCAATAAACAAGTCAGAAATACAAAAACTGCCCACCTCTACATAAATCTGAATCACCGATTGGTATTGTTCTACTCACCGCTCAAATATGGTTAGTGAAAAACTGATTCACTATCTAGTTCATACAGGGAAATGGGATGGAAACTAGGCTGCATATTTATATATAAACTATTTAACTGACAACTAGAAGTTCAGTTTGATCAGTCGGATTTTCTTTCCCTCAATTCACCAGATGTTGAGTTAACGGAACTATCCATTCAAAATAATCAAGTAATTTCTATGAACAGGCAGTCTGCTCTGTTACGTTCTTCTTGTCTCGTCATGTATCCCTCATCCTCTTTGACCTTTCTCCTCACTTCTTTTTCCTGCATGTTTCTTCTTTACTTTCGCTTTCTTCCTTATTTTTTTCCCTCTCTCTTTTTCCCCTTGGTGAGGGTAATGAAGCTCAAAAATAACATCTTGTATCCTGTTGAGGGAAACTTGGTCACAACTATCCTTCCAGATGACAAACTCATTCTTAAATGTCTGTTTCTCAATCCAAAGAAAACAGAGCAATTGAGAAAATAGAGACGCAACATCACTTACCACTACCAACACCACCACTTTTAATTCCCATGCTACATTCATCACAAGGAGGACTGAAGTTTATTTATATTATCCCCTAACCTCAAATAGGACCACAAATAAGACTAATAACAGGACCATTTTGTGGCACTCAGGCAAACGGCTGGGCAAAACAGATGGATCTTACTTTGCGCCAGGACTCAAAAAATACAGTCGCCAACTCACTGTTGGCGACTACATATCTTGGCCCAAAGATGGACCTGGAAGTGGGACCAGTTGTCTTTGATATGAATACTGTTCCTATTCATATCTGCCTCATGAGATAATCATTAACTCTGTCACTATGTAGTGGGGGTCAGTATTGGATAGAAACTGGAAAAATGGTCATCAAGGAAGTGAAATATTTTCAAGGCATGTCGGATTAGATTAGGGAGCACAAAGTCAGGGCTAGAACATTTTTGGCAATTCTCTCTACTTTTCAACTTCCTGTTTTTTACGAGTTCAGTACGGTACACTGTACCCACCTTTAAAACAGTAGATTTCCAGAGTGTGTGTGATCAATAAGAATAACTTGCTCTTGACATTTCAGGTCCCAAAATCTGTTAAAATTTTTTTAAAGTCACCCGGATCAATCTTGGTCATTATTATAATTAACCACCAGTGTCAGACTTCTTTAATCAGGACAAAACTATGTAAGGCTTTATAGATTACACTCAACACCCAGTGATGCACTGGGAAACAGCTCAGTCAGTAATCAATGCAAATTACAAAGCCCGGAAGAATGCTTCTCTTGGCAGAGACCCTTTAGCAAAAGAGTTGTACATTCTGCACTAGTTAGAGATTCTGAATGGCTTTCCAGAGAAGTGGCAAATGCATTATATTACAGTAACCTATCTTGTAACTCACAAGTCCAAAAAACAAAGCCCCAGACAATAAAGAAAACTGAAGGGGGGTGAGGAACTATAGATCGTAACACTGACTAGTAACATAGGGCTGCTACAGTCCACACTCTACTTTTTTTTTTTTTAAATCCTCACATGCATAGGAGTTTTAGATATCCCCAGGTCACAAAACTTCAAGAAAAGAACAACAAAGCATTCTAGTTTAGGAAGTCTATGGTAATTTAGGCATTTCTCTTAATGTTCTCCCAACTATTCAGCATCGATTTTATCTTGCCCAGATTGTTTTTGAGAGTTCCCTCACTTCTCTTATAATTTGTTCATTCTGATATTGCTCAGATGATTTTTAAGAGACAAGCCCTGTCTGTGGTCAGTGTAGAGTGAAATCATAATATTTTAATTATTTCTTTTAGTCATTTTTTTTCACTTAAAAAAATTTACTATGGAAAATCTAAAACAAGTACAAGAGTAGAAAGCAGAGTAAATGAGCTCCCAGGTACTTATCATCCACAGGCCATCTTTTTTTTAAATCTACAGTCACCCACTTTCTCTTCCACTAGCTCATTTCAAACATAATTCCAGCTCTATCATTCTACCCACAAATATGTTAGTATGTAATACTAAAAAGTATTGGCCTCTGAAAATCATAGTATCATCTCCCACATCAAAAATAATACCAATTATTTAATATTATTAAATATCTTGGGTCAAATGATTGACTTTTGAATTCTTTTTGTTCTTTGTTCATTTTTATAGCTGGTTAGTATGAATCAGGATCTAAGTAAGATCCACACATTACATTTAAATCATAATTCTTTTAACTGATAAATCCCTCATTTTTTAAAAAATTACTTTTTATTTTGGGACAATTTCACATTTATTGAAAGTTGTAAAGTTAGTAAAGAGAATTCCTGTATTTTTTTCACTACCAAACATTAACATCTTATGGAATGATGGTAAATTTGTCAAAGGAAGAAATGAACATTGATACAATACTATTAACTACATACTTTATATAGATGTTACCAGTTTTTCTGCTAATACCTTCACTCTTTATTCTAGGGTACCACATTGTGTTTAGTTGCCATTTCTCCTAACTCTTTTCTGATTTGTGACAATTTCTCAGTCTTTTCTTGTTTTTTATGATGCTGATAGTTTTTAAGAGTAGTGGTCAGATATTTTTTGTACTAATCTAAATAATAATTTGGATTCATCTGATGTTATTCATTATTAGATTGGGATTATAGTTTTAGCAAAGAATGAAAATGAATGAAGAGCTCTTCTTGTAACACCATATCAGGGCTTGCTTGATATACTTATCACTGGGGACGTTAATCTTGGTCATTTGGTTAAGGGAGTGTCTGCCAGGGTTTTCTCTTCTTAGTTTAAATTAGCATAATTTCCCTTTTAACAGTCTATTAAGGTATAATTTACATAACATGAAATTCACCCTTTTACATGTACAACTTAAGAATTTTAAATAAATTTAGAGTGATCAGTGGTGCCTGGGTGGCTCAGTGGGTTAAAGCCTCTGCCTTCGGTTCAGGTCATGATCCCAGAGTCCTGGGATAGAACCCAGCATTAGGCTCTCTGCTCAGCAGGGAGCCTGCTTCCCCCTCCCTCTCTCTCTGCCTGCCTCTCTGCCTAGGTGTGATCTCTTGTCTGTCAAATAAATAAATAAAATCTTAAAAAAAAAAATTAGAGTGATCATCACCAGTTTTAGAACATTTTTGTCACCCGAGAAAGATCTTTCATGTCCTTCGGTAGTCAACCCACTCTTATCCCAGTCCCAGACAATAACTCATCAGCTTTCTGTCTCTAAACATTTACTTTTTCTTGACATTTCATATAAAAGCAATCATACAATATGTGGTGTATGCATGTGGCTTATCATGATGTTTTTCAGATTCATCTATGTTGTGGTATATAGTAGTACTCTGTTCCCTTTTATGGACAAATGGTCTTCCACTGTGTGGATGTACCACATTTTGTTTATCCACTTATTAGTTGATGAACATATGCATTGTTTTTATTTTTTGACTATTATGAATAATTCTGTTCTGAACACTGACATATATACAAGTCCATGTGTGGACACATGTTCTTACTTCTCTTGAGTAGATATCTAGAAATGAAATTTCTGGGTCATAAATCATGGTAAGTTTATTTTAACTTTTTTAAAAAATATTTTTCAAAGATTTATTTATTTATTTTGAGAGAGAGAGAGAGAGGCAGGAGCAGAGGGAGTGAAAATCCCAAGCAGACTCCACACAGAGTGCAGAGCCCAATAAGGGGCTCGATCTCACTACCTGAGCTAAAACCAAGAGTTAGAGGCTTAGCCAACTGTGCCACCCAGGTGCCCTAGTTTATTTTAACTTTTAAGAACTGCTAAGCTATTTTCTAAAGTGGCTGTACCATTTTAAATTTCAACCAGCAATGTATGAGGGTTCCAATTTCTCAGCATCCTCACTAATACTTGTTATTGCATGTGTACTTTTATTGTATTCACTATAGTTAGCATAAAGCAGTATCTCTCTGTGGTTTTAACATAATTTTTTAAAGGATTGATGATATTGAGCATCTTTTCACATTCTTATTAGTGATTCTTATATCTTCTTTGGTAAAATATTTATTCAAAAATTTTGCCCAATTTTTAATTGGGTGTCTTTTTGTTATTGAATAATACTTTATGTATTATGAGGACAAAGACCCTTTATCAGATATATATTTGCAAATAATAAATCTTGCAGGGGCACCTGAGTGGCACAGTTAGTTAAGCGACTGACTCTTGTTTTCAGCTCAAGTCACGATCTCAAGGTCATGAGGTCAAGGCCCACGTTGGGCTCCCTGCTCAGTGGGGAATCTGCTTCTCTCCCTCTTCTTCTTTCTCTGCCCCTCCTCCTGATCACCCTCATAATCTGTCTCTGTCTAAAATTAAATAAAACAAAACAAACAAAAACTCTTGCAAATTTTCTCCCACTTTTTATTTCTTTAGTGGTATCTCTTAGAGTATTAAGGTTTTAAATTTTATTAAAATACAAATCATTATGTTTTTAATTTTTGTATCATGGTGCCATATCTAAGAACCCTGTGTAGCTCAAGGTTATGAAGATTCTTCTCGTGTTTCCTTACAGAAGTCTTAAGTTTTAGCTCTTACATTTAGGTCCATGATCCATTTTGAATTAATCTTTATGTATGGTTTGACATAAGGCTAGAAAGTTATTTTTTTCATATAGCTCTAGCACCACGAATATTCATTTATATTTCATATAGTCCTAGCACCAATTGTTCTAATATTATTTACTGAGAACAACAACAAAAAACTATTTCTTACCCTATCAAATTGCTTTGGAACCTTTGTCAAAATCAATTGACCAAAAACATAAAGGTTAATTTTCTGAATTTACAATTTCATTCCATTGATTTATATGATAGTACTATACTCTTCCTTAAAATTAGAGGTATAGTTCATCTAATTTTGTTTTCCTTTCCAGAATTATTTTCACTGTTCTGGATTCTTTGCATTTTCTTATAATCAACTTGTCAGTTTCTACAAAAATGCCTTTATTCTTTTTGATGCTATTGTGAGTAGAATTTTTTTTAAATTTCATTGTTCACTGTTAGTATATAGAAATAAAATTAAAATTCATATAATTATAAAATAACACATATTTGGTATTATAATATTATATAATTTTTGTATAATTACAAAATAAAATTTGAAAACTTGCTGAAGTCATTTATTTGTGTGTATGAATGCATTCCTTCAGCCTTTCTACATAACTTATTTTCTGAAAACAAAAAGTGATAACTTTTTACCTTCTAATCTAAATGCCTTTGATTTCTTTCTTTTCCGTCTATTTTTTCTTTCCTTTTCTTGCTTTCTTTCCTCTCTTTTTCTTTATATTTATTTATTTATTTTCATCTTTCTGGACAGACACCCTGGTATAACGCTGAATAGAAGAGGTGAGATCTGACAACCATGCCTTATTCCCAAACTCAGGGTTAAACCAGCTAGTCTTTCATCATTAAGTATGATGTTAGTTGTAGATCTTGCATAGATGCTCTTTATCAGGTTACAGAAGTCCTCTTCTAGTTCTAGTTTGTTGAAAGTTATTGTCAAAGATGGTGAATTTTCTCAAACGCTTTTTGTGTACCTACTGCAATAGTCACAGGGTTCTTTCCTTTATTGTACTAATATGGTATATTGCATTAATTAATTAATTAATGTTTACCAAATTTGCATCCTTAGGATAAATCCTACTTGCTCGGGTTGCTATATTTGATTTGTGAATATTTTGTTGAGGACTTTGGTGTCTATATCATGAGGGATAATGATTTCTTAAATACGTTTGTCTGGCTTTGGTCTCAGTATAATATTATTGTCATAGAATGATCTTAAAAAAATGTTCCTTCTCCTATTTTCTGAAAGAGTTTGTGAAATACTGGTATTGTTTTTCTTTAAATAATGGATAGGATGCAGTGAAGATTTCTGCATCTAGAGGTTTCTTTGTGGGATGACTTAATCAAAAATTCCATCTCTTTGCTATTATAGATCTATTCAGATTCTCTATTTCTTCTTGAATCAGTTTCAGTAATTTGCGCATTTCCAGTAATTAGATAATTTTAGTAAGTTGTCTTAGGAATTTATTGATTCATAGTATTGACTTTTAATCTTTTTAATTTCTATGGAGTTGGTAGTGATGTCCCACTTTTATTCCTTATTTTGGTAATCTGTTATCTTCTCTACTTTTTCCTTGGTCATTCTATCTACACATCTGTCAATTTTATTGGTCTGTGCAAAGAATCAGCTTTTGTTTTCATTGATTTTTCTCTACCATTTTATTGTTTTCTATTTCATTGATTTCTGGCTTAATCTTTATTATTTTCTTCCTTTTTCTTGAATTGAATTTTGTTATATATTTATACCATATCTATATTTATCTATGTAATAATATTATAAGTGCAAATTATTTGCTTGGGTGGATTTTAGTTACTGTTGTCATTTCCTTTCAATCTAAACGATTTCCTTTAGTATTTCTTGGAAGGCAGGTCTGCTAGCAACAAGCCGCTTCAGACTTTGTTTATGAATATAAATGAATATATAAATTAATTAATATAATATTTCATTTTCATTTTTGAAGAACAGTTTTGCTAAAAATAAAAATTCTTGATGATCACTTTAAAAATCTTTTTTCTTCAGCACTTTGAATAGGTTGATCCTCTGCCTTTTGACTTGACTTTTAAGTTTCTGATAAGAAGTCAAATGTTAATCAGAATGTTGTTTCCTATATTGAATGAGTCTTTTTTCCTCTTGGTGCTTTCAAGAATTTATCATTTTCTTTGTCTTTCAAAGTTTGACTAGAATGTGTCTATGAATGGATCCTTTTGCATTTTTCATACCTGGAATTTGTTGAGCTTCTCAGATGTGTGGATTAATGTTATTCATCGTATTTGGCAAGTTTGGGGCTATTATTACTTCAAATATCTTTTTTCCATCCTTTCATTTTATTCTTATCTCCTTTTCTGTTATTCACATGTTAGTATGCTTGATGGTATTTCAGATCTCTGAAGCTCTATTTCTTTTTTTTTTTTTTTTAAAGATTTTATTTATTTATTTGACAGAGAGAAATCACAAGTAGTCGGAGAGGCAGGCAGAGAGAGAGAGGGAAGCAGGTTCCCTGCTGAGCAGAGAGCCCGATGCGGTACTCGATCCCAGGACCCTGAGATCATGACCTGAGCTGAAGGCAGCGGCTTAACCCACTGAGCCACCCAGGCGCCCCTCTGAAGCTCTATTTCTTCTTTTTTTTTTTGTTTTGTTTTTGAGATTAGGTAATTTCTATTGATTTACTTCAAGTTCACTGATTCTTTGTTTTACCATCTCAAATTTGCTCGAGTCCCTCTAGAATATTTTTCATTTTAGTTATTGTGTTTTGAACTCCAGAATTTGTTTCTTGGGTTAAAGCCTCTGCCTTCGGCTCGGGTTATGGTCCCAGGGTCCTGGAATGGAGTCCTGTCCCTCTACTACACAGGGAGCCTGCTTCCCTTCCTCTCTCTCTGCCTGCTTGTGATCTCTGTCAAATAAATAAATAAAATCTTTAAAAAATAATTTCTATCTTTATATTGATTCTCTTTATTTTAAAATTGTATTAATAGTTTATTTAATTATTTAACATAGTTTCCTTTAGTTATTTGAATATATTTATAATAGCTACTTTCAAGTCTTTGACATCTGCTCTTCCTCATCCAACCTAGAGACAGTTTCCACTGACTGCTTTTCTATCGGTCATACTCCTATTTCTTTACATGTCTTATGGATTTTTTCCTTGCAAGTTGACACTTTATACAATACATTATAGCAACTCTGGCTCCTGATTTTTCCCTCCAGGAGATAGCTGCTGTTATTACTACTAATTTGTTTGGTGATTTACCAATCTAATTCTGTGGGGTCTATCTCCTTCATGCTGTGTAGCTACTGATATCTCTGGTCAGTTTTTATAATTCCTAATTTTATTTTTTAGTTAAATAATTGCCTCTGTGTCAGCACAGTTTGCAGTTAACATCTAATGATTGATCTGGAGTTGTACTCAAACACCTTGAGGGCAATAAGCTAACTCCTTTGCTGATATATGTGTATGGGTTGGAAATGCATTCAAAGTTCAGGCACTTTACATGTTTTCCTTGGCTCTTACTTTTCACTGGAATCACTCTTTTCTCCACTTTGCACAAGGTCTTAGGGTTAGCCTTGGGCATGTAGATAACTTGGACCCTCTCTGGTCTTTCCTGGAGTATGTGCAGACTTCCAAACTACCAGGGATATGTGCTTTTCAATGCCTACTATAGCAGTCTCCTTTTCCAATTCTCCCTGTTAAAGTTCTGGCAATTGGCCAGTCTACTGCCTGCCTCTATCTGAATTACAACTTCAGGCTAGTTGTAATGTTTATCTTCCCTGTTTATTTGCCACTGAGATTGCTGCTGTTTGTGACACCTAGAGACATGTGGTTTTTCATGTTCTATTCCATCATCAAGTCAGCCTATTTCAGCAGGAAGCTGTGAGTTTTCATGGTTTGGCCTGGCCGGGTAGGTCTATTGTGCCAATGGAGTTTGGGAAAGGGTAAGCCGTGGAGGTAGTCCCAGCTAAAACACCAGATCTCATTTATGCCTGTTGCTTAACCTCTAGCATGTCCCCTTCTACCCTCAGAAGTATCAAGTTTGGGTGGTATAATTTATGATCTCTTTTATATAGTGAGCATAAAAAACTTATGATATTCCTTCAGCAAATAACCATTGCCTAATTCTATTTCTTGTAATGCAAGATTTGGAAGCCAGTTGCAGGGGTGTGTGTATGGGTGGGTGGGGGAGGTCCAAACTGCCATTGAATGGAAGTTTCCATGATGGTTACATGTGAATAGGAAATCTTCAACTGCCTGTTCCACTATACCTCTAAAAAGTCTAAAAATTCTATAGGTTAGGAATTTCTACCAATCATGAGAACTGGGAGGTGGATGGAGAATGAGTATGAGGGTGAAATACTTCACCCTTAGGAGATTAAGAATTCTGCATGACTTTACAGAGCTTAGAGAAACCACACAATGAAAAGAGCTAGCATTTCGTGGTTCATAGTTGCTAGAAAATTTGGAGCTGGACGGAGCTAGAATAAACTCATCCCAAACCATCTAGACTTAATCTCATACCAAACAGTAGCTAAGCAATCTCTCTAAACAGGTTCAAATACTTAAGTGAATCAAGTTAGTTTTTGCAATTTACTCCCTCACAGTTTTGTGGTATGCCCAGGCTATATCTCCTTAGGAACATAATAAAAGGATATGTTTCTCTGGGCACTTAAATAACTCTTGTAAATCAGAAAGTTCCCATATTGAAATAGGGAGTAATATGCACCTTAAAAATGATTTTTTTTTTTTTTAAAGTAAATTCTTTTTTTTTTTTTTTTTTTTTTTTTTTATTTATTTGACAGAGAGAAATCACAAGTAGATAGAGAGGCAGGCAGAGAGAGAGAGGAAAGCAGGCTCTCCGCTGAGCAGAGAGCCCGATGCGGGACTCGATCCCAGGACTCTGAGATCATGACCTGAGCCGAAGGCAGCGGCTTAACCCACTGAGCCACCCAGGCGCCCTTAAAAATGATTTTTGCTTTACATAATGATCCACAATAAAATTCCCTTGAGAATAGATTCTCCTAGAGCATTTAAATTATGAATAGATTTACAAAATCACTCATCACATAAAATGAGATAAACATGTAGTATCTGCTCCTAGGATTTTCAAAACTTTTTTTTCATAGAGACTGAAAGGAAAGGGAAAATCAGCAAACTTTGTGCAATAGAAATTTAGAATGTATGATGCATTAACTTTGAATATCTTACTGATGTTTTTGGATCGACATTAATCCCTTACATTTACAAAGTGTTGAAAAAATCAAAGTATTCACCAAACTTCATCTCATGAAAATGTCGTAATAATTCACCTTTAACCCAAGAACTTGTAACAGCAAATATTAGCACTTCTATTTGGAAAACAAAGAATCTAATCATAAAATAAAGCATGGAACATCACATAAATTGCTTAAGGACACAAGAAACTCTGGTGATGTAGTATGTGATAAAATTCCCTTACCTTGTAATATGAGAATTGCAATATGTAATATTTAAGCTGTAGCAAAGAAGAAATTGGAGCCTCCATCTCCCACTTGTCCATATATTAGAGCAGAATAAAAACAAAATGTTTAAGATTTTTTTGGTCCTATGAAATGACACTTCTCAAGCTAATTTCTCAGGTAAAGTGGGTGGACATTTTTTTGACTGTGTGTTTTTGAGAGACTTTGCAATTTCTATAATAGAATTTCAACCCAACCCCGAACTTGAGTATTGTTTCTGCTATTAACTAACAAAAACAGCTGTTGTTCCAGTGATACAATCTAGAATTCACTGTTGTCTACTAACAGTTACAGGCATAACTTAGAAAAATATTATCTATAAAAATTGCAGCTCTTCCATTGGAGGTTAGATCTAGATATATTCTAAAATCTTTCTTCAAGCTATATCAGAATGTAGTGTCATCTATCTGGTCTGTACCTTATAAGACTGAGAATACCAAATTGCACATCACTGAGACGTTATCAATCTATATTGAGAGCTATAATAGAGGTATACCTATAAAATATTCTTGGTTTCTCATAAAAGTGAATACTGATCATGGTATTCATGGTGACCCCTTTATATACTGAAGAGTATGAAAGGAAGGTAGTTCTTTCTAGTCCGAGTATCAGCAATGTATTTCTTCAAAACATATGTTACATATTTATATATTTGTAAATGTATATAAAACTCTTCACAGGATTTTTAAAAAAATATATAGGTCTAATTCTTATGTTTTTCCCATATGTTTTCAGTTTTCAATTTGTATCATATACTTTATATTTTATTTACCTTCACACACACACACACATACACACACACATTTATAACACGTACCTATGTATCCTTTTAAACCACATTTCTTTCTTTTCAGAACAAGGAGCTGTCCATCTGTATCTCTTTTAATCTACCCTTTTGTATATCAAGCCATCTGAAGTTATAAGAATATACCCCCAAATTTTAGAAGCAATTTCAAAATGCAACCTAGATCATTCAGGAGCCAGACTTGATAAACTCATCTATGCTTTGTGGTAACTTTATTTCATTTCCTTCTACCCTCAATGCTATTCAAATCAGGTATCTGAAGCAAAGTAATAGATTTGTATCATCAGGGTCCCAGACTAACTTAAACCTTAGATAAGCATCTTTTTGCTAAGTCACCTGAAGGTGATTCTTGGCTTTCTGTGCAAGAGAAGAACAATTTGGAACCTATAGAGCAACAGCAACTATTTTCAAATCATTAATAAAGCATATAACACAGGGCAGCTAAGACTGAGTGTGCAGGCTTTGCCCTGTACAAGGGCACCCAATCTAGAGGTGTGCTCCACTCTAGAAGCCATGCTCCCTGGCCCAAGATACATCTGTTGGAGCAAATTTTTTTATAATTTGTACAAAGGTTCTGAAAGAGGTCACATTTTTCTAAATTGTACTAACCCTCTATGTAAGTAAGAAGCCCAGTATAATATACTTCTATAGAATTTCTAACAATATTTCTATTCCATTAATATTTAGCTGGCTCTATAGCTGCTGCATGTCACATGAATATTCAGGTAAGCCTCCTAGTAATGCCCTCACCACGTGAACTTGAGTCCCCATGACTTGGGCTAAACAAGATGTTAATTATATATACAGTTCTCAGGGAAACTGATTTTGAAACAGAACAGGAGAAAAAGGATGCTTCTAACACTGTCTTTCTCCATAGATGACAACAACATATATCAGATCATATTTTCACTTTAGTGAAGCTTTTCTTCCTAAGTGGAGTGAAAAAGTGGGTACAGAACATAATGTTACTCATATTATTACTATTTCCTTAATTAAATAGTCTTCAGTTTGGAATTTTCAAACAATGAGAAAGTGATAACAAAACTTAATAAGCTCTGAGACAATGGATTATTTGTGTAATGGAATACTTTGCCTTTAAATTTAGCTCGTGGCTTCCACTCTCCCTGGGAGACTTTATATAGTTCATTCAATGAATTATTTGCAAATGGGGATAACATAAAATACATAACACATTTTTACATTAACTTTTTCTGGCTACAAAATTAATACATGCTCATTGGAAAAAGGGAAAAAAAAGGAAAGTATAAGAAAAAAATTACAAACACCAGAAAGTCTGATCACAGAGACGATCAATTACTACTGGCATGTCAACATTTCATCAAACATGACAAATTTTAATCTCAGTTTCGCTTCTTCTTTTTCTTTAGCACATCACTCAGTTGCCTCCTATTCCCCCTATTTGGTATGTACTCAAGCAGTAATAGTTATTTTCTACAAACTAATTGAGCAATTAACCAAGTACCATTGTATTTCATAGGTCTACTATTATTACTCATGCTTATTATTATTCATTCTTGTTGCTTACTATTACATGAGTTAGCTTTTATCCGATCATGTCCTATGAAGATTATCTTTTATACATAACATAGTATGACATTACACAAGTGTTAGATCATTTCTACTCCATAATGCAGATGTTAGAAATAGCTTCCTTAACCAATGGAAAACAAAAATAAGATGGTAAATTTTATGTCAAAAAGTCAAATAGTGTCGGGGCGCCTGGGTGGCTCAGTGGGTTAAGCCTCTGCCTTCGGCCCAGGTCATGATCCCAGGGTCCTGGGATCGAGCCCCACATCGGGCTCTCTCCTTGGCGGGGAGCCTGCTTCTCCCTCTCTCTATCTGCCTACTTGTGACCTCTCTGTCTCTCTCTGTCAAATAAACAAATAAAATCTTAAAAAAAAAAAAAAAAAGTCAAATAGTGTATACAGAGACCAAAAAGAAATTACTTTAGATAACAAAGTTGTTTATTTTTATTTTTACCATATTTACCACAATACTATAATATTAGTAAGGAAAACTGCAAGTTAGTTATGCTTATAAAGGTAAAGCACTATAAATACCCGAAAGCATATATCTCAAGAGTCTAATCCAATTCTATCTGTGAGCTCTGTCATGTAGAATTACATCATCTCCCATGGCTCAGATTATCTCCAATTCATAAAACGCTTTAACAAAAACTGTTACAAAGTGAGTTCTATTATATATTCACATAAGTTCCTTCTCACTTTGGTTTAGCATGGAAATACACAATATATCAATATGTGTTTCATTAAGACAGTTGTTTCGATACGGTAACAAGCTGGGCAAATAGAGGAAGTGCGCTGGGTATAATTTATTTACATTTTAATAAGACCTCAGATGAATGATACCACACAGGAAGCTCACAGTGAGGCTAGGGAGAATGGTAGCTGAAAAAATGCCTTGAAGTTTGGAAGCTGTAAGTATTACTTAATCAATAGTATTACTTCTGAATTAAGATAGTATAACAGTTCCACTGGGATAGGTATTGTGGTCTGTGACAAACATTATGCAATGCAGGCATTAAAAATTGAGGGGGATATAAATTTTCCAAAACATGAAAAAAATTAAGGTTATAAGTTGAACATAGATCAAATGACAAAATTTAAAATAAATGTCCCCATGATATAAAAATCTAATCAAAGCCCAAAGGATAGGACTCTACTTCCTTAATGTACCAAAGATTACTGCTAAAATTCCCATTTAGTAGAGATGCTAACTTCATGTTAGCATTTGAATTTCTCCTACTTTACATGTTAATTCTTTTGTGAACGGTTCTAAAAATCAGGGCAAGTTTTTTAATGAAATAAGAGATTCCAAAAGCAATGATTTTCAGCCTACAATTATATTGGCCTGTACTACTCCTATTTCCAAATGCTGAGCAGGGTCACCTTTGTGTGAGACAAATTATCACTGGTAATATTTCAGAAATTAATGTGCATGACATTTGTCTATCTGGTGTTGTTCCAAAGAGAATTTTAAAAATCTTGCAAAAGTAAATATAATTTTTAAGCAGCAAGGCAAGAAATAATTGTAAAGGTACAATAGTATAGGAAAAGCATGAAGAAGTCAGGGTGAGGTCAATATACAAAAGGTATGTTGTGAATTCTAATACATTTGCTTAAATATAAAACAAGAATATGACTGTATTTATATTAGCTACTATAAAAATAAGTATTTCATTAGGATGTGTGTTTTTGCATTTTTTCCTTGTTTGTGTCTTATCTACCAATTAGAAAGTAAGTTCCCTGACAGTGTATGATTTATGTTTTTCTATACTGCAATTCGTAACAACTAGCATGATGCTAATGAGAAAATTGATTCTTGATCAATATTTGCTGTTTTGATTTGAGTGAAACATAAAGAATCAGGTCAAAAAAGTAAAGTTTTAAATAGCAGATGTTCATGCATATTGTATAAAAGAACAAAAGAAAGAATTCTAAAAAATAAAATAAATTATGCTAAACTACATTGAAGCAATACAATAAAAAATAAACTTCAATTGAAAATAAATCAATCTAAATGTATACTTAAATCCCACAGATAATGCAGAAGACTCCCAGAGAAATAAAAACACAATGTTGCCATCATGAAAGTGATGGGTCCCAATATCTCATATCATTTCTGTAATAAGATATAAGAAGTGATATCTTATATCTTATATATGATTGGAAATTCCATTTTCTTGATTATATAGAATGTAAACAATCTGTATTATAGAGAGTTATACATTTTTTGAGACATTATTAAGCTTTATAGATTTTTTTCATTAGAATATGAACACTTCAGATATAAAAACCCATAAGTTTGATTATAAATAATAATTTTACTTTTAGCAATTTTTAAAGTCCACATTTTGACATGGTATACAATTAGGTTATAAAAGCCTTCAAAGTGTTCTTCATAAAATACTAAATGTGATGTTTTTCTAGTAATGTAAGGGCAATTTAATAATGGGAAGTTAATTACTATAAATCCATTGCTAAATTATCATGTTCTGAATTATCCTATGTTTTAAAGAAAGGGAATATGCATCTGAATTTCAATGCTCAGCAAACAATTTCTGGCACATAGTAAGTACTGAATAAATATGTGTTAGAACTGCTCTGGGTTGAAAGAGACATCACAATAAAAGTCTATGTGCATCAGTTAGAGTTTAAAAATATTTATCCAAAAAGGCATGTAATATACTTCAACATTCATATTTAATAAACAATGGGTCAGAAATAGTATTCTAATCCAATATGAAAAAGAGTATCTGTCTCAAATCAACAACAAACACCCATCTTAAAACTTTGAAAAAAAAAAAAAAACAAAAAAAACTAGAGACATTACCACATAATCAAGAACAAGGATACTTGAGTCTTCATTATTACTTAGCTGTTGTAGAAATTCTAGTCAATGAAGTAAGACATTAAAGAGAAATAAGGAAAAAAAGAAGATATCTTGAGTCATCATTGCTTGCAGATAATTGAGTGACCTTAAAAACTTGAGAAAACTTCTAAAAATTATTAAAATTATTAAGAAAGTTGAATAAAGTAGCTAGGTAGTAAATATCATACACTGCTATATGATGTATAGGAATGTTGTTAGAATAAATCCTAAGAATTCTCATCACAAAGAGAAAACTTTTTTTGCATTTTCTTTCTTTTCTTTTTGTTGTATCTATGAAAAGATGGATGTCAGCTGAACCTATTATAGTAATCATTTTAAAAATTCATGTAAATCAAATTATAACAAAACCATTATAAAGAAGATATGTTTTTTCTTAACCAAACAATTAGTAAATGGAATATTCACAAATAAGGACAATAACAAGAACACAGCATGCCTACACTTAAGTATAACAAGAAAAAAAAAAATATTATAAAGAATTTGGGGACCTATATGAATAGAAAGACATTATGTATTTATGTATGAAACATCATATAAATAGAAACATAGGATGTTTCTGAATGTGAAGACAGTATTGCAAAGATACTAATTTATAGGTATTGCAAAGATACTAATTTATAGGTTTAATAAAATTCCAATAAAAATTCCAACAGAACATTTTTATGAACTGAATGAGGTAAATTAATCTTGAAGAATAAGTAGATAACAATAGTCAGAGTATTTTTGAAAAAAAGAAAAATAAGGAAGGATTTGACTTAGCATGATGATACTAGAAAAATGGCAAATTTTTATCTGATTTTAAGCTGATGAAAAAAGATGATAAAAGCAAAGGCCATAGTCATATGGAAAAAAATAAAATAGAATTGATTGTACAAATACGTAACATTTTCAGGGTGGCACAGTCTGTTGAGTATCCTTCTCTTGGTTTTGGCTCAGGTAGTAATCTCAGGCTCGTGATCTCAGGGTCATGAGATAGAGCCCAGTGTCAAGCTTCCCACTCAGCATAGTGTTTGTTTGGGACTGTGACTCTCTCTCCCTCTGCCCCTTCCTGCTATGCACTAACATGCATGCTCTCTCTCTCTCAAATAAATAAATAAATCTTAAAAAAAAATACTTAACACTTTCTCACAACAAAAACAATTAAATGGCATATAAAAATTGATTGAGCTGCATCATGTTTGACAAAGTAGTGACTTAACATTTCAAAAATTTTGCAAATCATCAAGACAACATGAGTAAAGAACATGAGCAAACAATTTATAGAAAGAAGAAAACAATGGCACATAAGCATATGAAAGACATTTCAGCTCCATATTAAGAAAAATGATGCTAATTAAAATAAAATAAGCCAGGTTTTTGTGTCCTGCTAAATTAGCAATATTTACAAAATAATACTATTCAAAGCAGGTAAGAGTGTTCTTAGAAAAGCACTCACATACAATTCGGAAGGAGTTAACAAGAGAACCTTGAGACGTTTACCTCCTCTAACCCAGAAATCAACCTTCTAAAAAAAATGCTGAGAACATAATTCAAGATAAAAGTGTATATATAAGAATAGCCCTCAGAGCAGTAGGAATACTGGTGGAAAATAACCTACATATCAAATATGGAGAAGTTTAAATTTTTTGGTACATAAATAAGGTATAATATTATACAACCATTAAGAATGGGTATTTTTTGACTGAGAACTAATAACATAATTAATGCTACTTGAAGAAAACAGAATATAACTATATGATCCAAATTCTTACTTAAAAATAGGTACACATACACATCCACTTAGAATGTACAAAAAATTGGAAGGAAGCAGAACAAAATCTTAGAATTGTTCATATTTGGTTTAAATGTATGTGCTATATATTTTTTCTATTTCCATAATTATATGCAATGAGTATACTTTACCTTTTAATCTGAAAAACAAACAAACAAACAAACAAACCCAAAAAACCCTTTATTTTAAACCTAAAGTGAATTTATATGTGTTCAGTCAGAACCCACTCAGGGGAAAAACCAACCACCAATAAAAACCATTTTTCCTATACATACAGAATTACTTTGCTCATTCATCTATGGATCTCCTTAATTCTGAGTATAAGGAACCCCTACTGAGATACTTTATTTTCTTATTTTTATTTCCAAAGAACATCATCTTTTCCCTGAACTAAAAATCAAAGAAAATAAAGTTACTCTAAAGTACCATGTTTGACCTCAGGGTGCTTCCAGTACTTTGATAGTCCTTTCTCTGACCACTTCAAGATGAAGTTTACCTATTTTGTTATTAACTATTTTGATATCAAGTTCAGTAATATTCAGTCTGAGAATGTGTATTTAGTCCATTTAGCCAACACCAAAGAGTTACCTTCAACCAACTGTGGCCAACACAGTGAATAGTGCATTTGATTTTCACATCTCCTTTGCCCGGAACACCAACCATGCTGAATATTCTGAGAGTAACAATGGATGGGACTTGGATTTTTCATCAGTGCTTAAAAAATAGCTGCCAAAGTCAAGACATGCAATAACCTACTAAGTAAGTTTGCTGGCTCCATATTGTGTTTGAAGGCACACCCCCTCCAAACGTCTGCACTCACCATCTGCTACTCAACTGCAGAATAATGCACTCAAGTCTGGTGTTGCTTGGCATAGGCAAGGATAGTCAATGTCCAACTCCATTCAGACATGTGCACCATATCAGGAACCTTATGACACAGTCCTCAACATCAATGCAGCACTTTCAAGCCCCACTGCACATCAATCAAGTTTGTATGACAGTCAAGCTGATAGACAAAACCTAAGCCAACCTTAAACACCTACTGTGCATGGATCTCTCCTGTTTGCCTGCCGCTCACCTTCTATTAAGATGATAGCTTTGGCCTAGTCTTCCATGCCAAAACAAGTCCATGGAGTCACTCTGGCAAGAAGAAGGGTCTATATCAATGTCAACAAACAAGTTCCTTGCTGCCGACCCTACCATCTGTGCTCCTGCTTCCCACCTACCTTACTTTATGTGGACCTTGATGAATGGGATTCTAGTAGTCCAAGATTCTAATTTAGCCAGCCTTTGCAGATGGGGTCAACATGACTGCCCTCTGGCCAAACACCCAGGGTGACATAGCTGAAGGTTACCTGGAGAGTGACTTTTTGCACATTTGATATAGAAATAAAGCAAATAAAGATGTTCCTCTCAGTTTTTGAGTTTTGGGTTTGTGAAAAGAATGATGTGTTCAGTGCTAAAAATGAAGACGATTTCCCTTTAAATTTTTTATAAATATTAAAAATGCTAAATGATAAATTCTATTTCAACACTATAGATAAGAGAAATAAGGTAAATAAAAATAAAACAGGTTGTTTTAAAGTATTTACAAAGTTTGAGAAAATGACTTGAAAAAATCTCAGAAATATGTAGAAATAAGACTTTATAATATTAGTAGAGAAACTGAAAATTTCAATAGGCATTAGATGCAACAATATTAGAGAATAGTGTACACGCTAAATGGAGAATAATAGCTTTCAGACCTATCCTCCAGAAGTTGTAAAGCACTTGCAGTCTTCATGGTTGAACAGCAGAAGTGGACATAATTTTAAATATGAATAGTTTCTGGAAAAATCAAATTTTTTTATCTTAAAAAAGACATATGAAATACAATAAATCAATACTGTCTTAAAATTGTAATAAATTATTTTTGTGAACACATTGGCAAATATTTTCAATTAGGTCATTAAAAATGCATTTTAGACTGAACCTAGTGACATATAAAACCAACAGAAGGGGCGCCTGGGTGGCTCAGTGGATTAAGCCGCTGCCTTCGGCTCAGGTCATGATCTCAGTGTCCTGGGATCGAGCCCCGCATCGGGCTCTTTGCTCAGCGGGAGCCTGCTTCCTCCTCTCTCTCTGCCTGACTCTCCGCCTACTTGTGATCTTTCTCTCTGTCAAATAAATTAATAAAATCTTAAAAAAAAAAAAAAAACCAACAGAAAATCTCAGGAAATACCACTGTTTCCATCCCAACTCAATTTAATATAATGATACAATGATATGGGTTTATCTTACATTCAAGGGAAAATAAATGTATTTCTACAATGATCTCTGGACTCACCAAAAACAAAACTCTACCCTAAATTCAAAAAACAGCATCACCTAGGCAATTTAAATAAGTAATAATTATAAGGCAAATCTTTACCACATAAATAATGAATGTGAAAATATGTTACACGTCATAAAGCATCATACACAGAATTATTCAGAGCATCTATCTCAGGGCTTTGTACATTAAGCACTTACTAAACGTTTGTAGAATTGATTAGAATTTAATTGAAAAGAGAAGTATAATGAGACTTCTATAAGTAGAATTCAGATCCTTTCAAGATCATGGGAAAAAGTTCAATCAAATTATATTACTAGATACATCAGTTGTCTTTGATGTTAGGAATCAAGATGAGCTTCTATTATATCCAAAGGAAATTTTTGCAGGATTCTCTTTGGAGAAAGCATACTGGAATAAAAAGCATGATTATTTTTAATTTCTAAATATACCCAAATTTTCTAGCATTCTTTGGTCAAGTAAGATAATGCTATAGAAATTCTACATAAAACCCGAATTTACAATGTCCTGGCCTAATCATCTGGATAATCTCTTTGAATTTTCCTAAAATATGCTCCCATCCCATTTTCTATGGGAATTCTCCCACTGATTAACACAGAGAATGAGAATTTGGCCTGTGCTCTATAGACACCATTGAAATGTGGCCACCTGAGGCATGTAGGGAGGGCATCCAGCTGGCACGCCACATGTTGCCCTGGAGTAGAGTACAATGAGAGGGATATTTTGGCTAAGACTACCTGGACAATCTCTTCAAAGGCCCTGATTATGAAAAGGACTTCAGTATCATCATTGTCTCTTGAGTGTAATATGAGCCAAGGAAACTTCTCTTTCTAAGTTTATGTATTTTACCCCAAAAAAGCACTTATAAGAAAAATCAGAGAAAGCTGGGCCATTAATACCAGAATCTTAGCATTATCCATATCACTGGGGAAACATTTTTAAGAACCCCAGACACTTTAAAATTGATGCTAAAGCACATCACAGACTTGACCATAAACTGTAATGCGATAAACTTTGTAAGGCAAAGGATAAAAAACACAGAATGAAAATTTATCTATAGTGCCATTGTTAGAGTACATACTATAAAAATCAGTCAAGCTTATATATTACTCATTTAAGAAATATTTGTTGATTTGATTTTTACTTTATGCAAGTTATAAGAAAGAAAAGCCATGCATTTGAACTGCAATGCCAATGAAATAATTTTGTCAATTTTGAATCCTTTTTTTTCAAAACACCATACGTGATTAGAAACATAATAATGCACTATTATTATTATTTTTTTTTTTTGCCAATTTTTGTTTTAAAACCAAAGTTGTTTTTGTATTACATAAGCACAAAATCAGAATTTCAAAATCAGCAAACATATTTAGGGGTGAATTTTAAATTAAACCCACTTGATTCTTTGTTATATTAACTTTGAGAGCCAGGAACATTTTTGTAAAATTCCACTGGGGTAAATAGGGTAGCTAGGAAACGCTCCTCATAGTGAGAAGAAGCATATGCATTATTTTTCAAGTTTTGTTTAGAGTTTTCATCCTCCTACTGAATGGTTCTAGTGATATTTATAATACAATATGAGTATAAATCTTAAGTGATTTATGATGTCACCAAATGCTAAGAAACAATTACAGCTGGGATTTACATTTGTGTTTATGTATTATTTTGCCTATAGATTCCAAAAACCAATGAAGAGAAACTTTGATACAAAACATATCTGGAACTGAAAGACAGATTCCATCTATCATTATAACCAGTTGATAGTATTTCTAAGACAGAGTTTGACAGTAAGTGAAACAAACAAACATAATGGTTTAAATATGCCACTTCAGCCACTAGAGCTGTCAGTCAAGAGCCTTTTTTTTTTGTATCATTAATTCAATGCCACACAAACAGGAATTCTTACTGTTCAATAAATTTTGGTGACAACTTGTCTACACAAAGGAAACCAACACCTATAGGGAAACTTTTAATTTGTTATCATGTATGTCTATTTGAACTTACTTAAAATATTATAATTGTGGGCTTAATTTACATCCATTTTTCCCCTACAAGCTCAAGAAAATCACAATGATCACATTATTGCTAAGACTAATGAGTCCCAATTTATGACAGAGAAAATAGAAGCTCAGAGAGATAAAGAGTATTGGAAAGGATCATACTGCAAGTCCAGCAATATATTCAGAGCAGTCACTTGGAATTTTAATAAAACCATAAAAATTACCATTTTACATTTTTCATTAACTTATCATTTTACTTAGTTCAAAATATTGTGCAGAAAAGTTTTACTGCTGACTTAGGTAACTGAAAATTTTTATTAATTTAATTAGTTCTTGCAATTTGTGACCGATAAGGTTTGGTTTACATTTTGCCTTTTTCTTTAGGAATTTAGAGACTTTACAAATCTTAATACCCTGATGGTTACTTAAGTCTTATGACGCCAGAAAATAATGAGATTGAGCTTGGCCTCTCTTCCATCTTTATTGACAGACAGCCCTGGTGCCAAAAGCTAGCACTGCTGGTTGTCCATCATCATATCTAAATAGTGATTTTCCCAAAACTTGTATTTTGAGACTTTCTTCGTTTTAGAATTACAGGTAAAGTCACTTCCCTTTGATATAAACTGCATGCAATAAAAAAGGAGGCAGTCCTACAGAATAAATATGTAGGGAATGGTTTTCCCCCTCTGCATGCTGCAGAAAATCCCACTGAGTTAAGTAGGGTTCTACCAAGGCCACTTAAACATATTAGCCTATTATGCTCCACATTTCTTTATTGTTCTCAAAAAGCTAATGAAATGTTCCAGTGTAATGTTTATGCTGGAGCACTTTTAAAGGCATTTTAGAAGTGATATTTCTCTCATAACTCCAGAAGGGGGTTCCACTTCCTGGAAGTATTTAGTAGACCATGCAGAGACCATGTAGTCTCATTAGCCAGACTGTTTAAGTTACACGGCTAGAGAAGAATTCTTCAAGATAATCACTTAAGAGTTTCAGTGTGGGCTTTAACATCATGGTGAATTTACAGGGATTACAAACCTGGCAAGCATAGGTGGCCTACTGTCCTACTTGGATAGGCTTAAAATACTGTGTATGGTCTATTCACAGGTAACATTGATTTATACTGTCAATCTATTGGTTCAGAGTATCAATGTAAAATTAAACAATCAATTGAACAGATTCAATTCTTTTTAGAAAGATAAAAAACTATGATCTTCTATTACTAGAACAGTCAGTATGTGGAATAACACCCCCCCACTCCACCCCCCCACCGCCCGCAGCTATTTTTGCTGTTAGGGTGTCAAGTTTCTTCATCCCTCTGAGGAAGGAATCTGACTTGTTGATCTCTGTGATCTCTTCCCATTCTAATGGGAATGCTTATTTTATCATTCTAAATACCAATACTGAGTGTTGAGGAGTAGCAAAGTAGGCAAAGAGCAAGGAACAAAATTTTTTTTGAACTATTAACTTTACAGCAAAATTAAAGTTACATAATTGTGCCTTGAGTTGCCATAAACAAGCACTTCACCTACAAAACATCATAAATAATATGAGTAAAAGGTTGAATACTAAGGTCACGTGTGATAAGATTAAGGTTAAAGCCAAGACTAAAAATATAATAATTAATGAGAAATTTAAAAAATATAAGCTTCTACCAAGATAATATATGATATGCTTTTAACAAATGGCAATTTCTTATATAATCATTCTCAATTAAAAATAATAACTTGTAGAATCTGGCAATATTTTGTTCTTACTTTCAAGAAATTAGACTATAATGCTAAAAAGTACTTAACAGAGTTCATACCTCTGGCTTCTACTGGATAATCCTAAAAATGTAGTTTTCTTATTTTTATTCTTTTTTTAAAATAGATATTAACATTTAACACAGATACTGCATTTAATTAATGTCACCTATGTTCCACATGCTTTAATTGCATTCACTTTGGCAATCCTTGCATCAACACAAGGGAGTAAGTACTATTAGAACACAGAATCATGGAGGTGGTTATCAGTAATGCTAGACTATCAAACTAACTTATGGGTCTCCCCATTTTTTTTTTTAGCGTGCAAAGTTAACACAGCATTGATGAGGGAGCAGGAGGCTGGCTGAGAAGAAAGCAAAACCTGGCGCCTTGCACCCCCCCCTTCATCCACTCCCCTCCATAGGTGTAGCATTCCTCAGGCACCCTTGACTGCCATAAAATGATAAATAGTTAACTTGCTGAGATCGCAATCCTGCAAAACAGGAGTCTCCCTTGGTTTGCAAATGTCCTTGAGATTACAACAAAAAGTTACCTTATCAATTTCCAAAGACACAGAACTCAGTTTCTCAAGCCTAATGTCACCCTCCCCTCCATAAAAAAACCGAAGGAGGTGGAAGTAGAAGGAAAAGTAAATAAAGTTAAATTTCTTCTAAACATAAATCTCATTAACAAGGATGCTTGATAGCAGGAATGTAACATTCCACCAGACTTCCAATTGTCTTTACTTAATAACAACTAAGCCTTCAATATCCTGATAGTATTCTTTGCCCCAATAGCCCTTCTGAACACCCCTTTGTCCTCACCTACCCAACTCCTGTGTATATAACCAACCACTCCTCACAACCCGGGGCAGCAGCTCTTCCTGCCCACGGGTCCTGTCCCCGTGCTTTAATAAACCACCATTTTGCACCAAAGATGTCTTAAGAATTCTTTCTTTAGTCATCAGCTCCGAACCTCACCCCACTGAACCTGACTTAGGTTCTGGGACTTCATCAGCATGGCACTGTGTTTCAAGAATAATATCACTCATATCAAATGATTATGTTTTTGTATTCTTCCTAATAGTAACCAAAAGAGTAACTTATTCTTCCATACATGAAAGTAGAGATAGAAAAGGGATGAAATTAGAAGGTACACACACTTTTTCTCACTCAAAGTGTGAAGATATATCCATAAATTATTAGAGGCATAAAAACCAATAACCAATGAGAATAAAATGGTTTAAAAGTACATTGTAAGCTCTTTAATAAGTGGATTCTTACAGTATAATGAACACTAGATTGGGCACAAGGGACCTATATTTTAGTCCTGAAGCTGCCACTATCAGAGTGTATAATTTTGGGCAAGTTACTTAACATTTAAGTGCACCCATTTTTTTTTTCTAACATGGGGGGATTCTGATCTCAAAGTTCCCTTCCAACAATAGCATTCTATAGCATGCTATCTACAAAGTCAAGTAGTGATTTGCTTTGTTTCATTTATTACATAACAGTTATTAATGTAAATGAGTTGTATTATATTCACAGCTTTAACTAATTTACAGCAAAGACTGGGCCTGCTTTGTAATCATCTCTCTAACTGCAGCTCTGATGTAATAAGGTGCTATCTTGAACACTGTGGGATATGTCATTCCTGCTCAAGATTTAAGCAAAAATATATCTTGACAGTAATCAGATAATATAAAAAATCAGAAGTGCATGAATACTTGCACTTAATCTTCTTGACCTCGTCTATAATTTTTGATCTCTACTTACTATCTCAGCCTGCTCCCCTTGACCTCTAATATTGCCACGTACCAGAGAAGTTCTTGGATATAGTGTACCTGCACCAAGAGTGGCAAGCATAAGACAGATGAAGGCAGGGACAGGAATATTATCATTCAGTATCATTTTTCATGCTTCCCACTATTCATTTAGTTATATTTGTCCCAGAACAATTTTAACATACGACTATAGCAGAAGACATATGCAGCAGGCTGGTATTGTAAGTAAAATTTAAAAAGTCATGGGAACATGGAGTATTAGGTTCCAGCATTACAGCATTTCTACCACTAGAAGTAATTGACAAGCATACCACTTTTGTTGTAATCTGGACATTGTTTGAAGTTGTTTGAAGATAAAATCAGATAGTAGAAATCCAGTTTCTGTATTGTGGGTGATCAAAGGTCATTTGAAAGGAGAGAGGAGGTCAAGAGCAAACCCCATAGGTCTACTCCAAAAATTTCACTAGAGGGTGCTCTTGGGCTTTTAGGAGTTGTCAGTTCTCCAATAAGAAAACCAAGTAGTGCTTACAAAGTGTTCTGCCTTAACATAAGTTGAACTCCATCATGGAACCCATAGTCAATACTTCAATATCAATGTAAGAATATTAGCAAATTCCAAGCCTGGTTCTTATTTCCCTTTAAAACTGACTTGTCTCTACTGGTATTAAACTTGTAGGCTTCACAAACGTGAGACTTTCTTCAAAAGTCTGCATTTTAATTATGTAACTACGGAAACTTCCTGAGATATCAAAATGAGCTTAAATGGGGTTAACTGATGAAGCTATTTTTGCAAGTGTATTTTTGCAAACACAATTTTGATCTTGTAACTGGTTCATAATTTATATATTTACTGAAAAGATTTTCATTATCCTATAGGATCTGGAGATCCAATCTTACCATCAAATAGAACCAATCTGAAGCAATTACTTATGTATTTATTACTTGTATTAATCACAACATCAAATATTGAGCATTGGATAAGTACTCAGTAAGTGTCTGTATCTTTGAATGCATAAAGAAACTTCTGTAGTATATTCCTGATCAGACGTCATATAATTAAATCTTGATTCCTACTCCATATGTTAGACAATTTTCTATAACTATAGTTTTCACCTTTCTTGAATTTATATTAAATGACTTATTCTAAGTATTCCCGATAATAGCTTCTTTCTATATGCTTCCTATTTATGCTACACTCTTAAAAGAAAATGGAACATGGAAATTGTTTTCTGTGATTAACTTTTAAATATTTATTTTTTATTTATTAGGAAGACTGAGCAGGTTTTTTGCCTACACATTAAAACGCTGGTAATGGCATATAACCATACATGGCAATGTTCTTCTTAGGAATCAAAATTAAAGTCTAAGTAAAATTCTTCTCACCTTCAGAATGTAAAGAGTTCTAAACCACTGATGGTCACTGACCATTATGTCTAGCATCATGGTGACTTCTCATCACACATACTTGCAATCTTGATGGCTTTAGCATCTTTAGAGTTGACAGGATCATTCTGAAGATGATTATGGAATACTAAGACTTTGTCTGCATTTTCCATCTGGTTAAATTTGAAGTTCATTATTCTTTAATTGAATTAAGCTTAACAGTTTCTCTCAAAAATTGGCTTGAAGCTTCTGACAAATAAGAAATTCAGGGCTGAATAGTAGCCCTCTATAATGCATGAAACTGTATAGAAATGTGTTTTAAATTCTCATTTGATAAAAGATAAGTCAGTGTCATTTATGAATTCTGGCTCCTTTTGACATCCTACATGGATTGCAACCAGCATTAAAAGTTAGGAAAATTCTAAGTGGATTCCGAACTTTTAAGGGGCCCTCTTTAAGAAGCACCGATTTAAAAAAAAAAAAAAAATTAAAAGATTTAAAAAAAAGAAGAAGAAGAAGCACCAGACAGTTTAAGCATGCACATCTGATGCATGTTATTCCTCCATTCAACTTGCAGAGGATCGAGTCTCTAGATATATTCAAAATATGCTTCATCCAAGTTGGTTATAAATAAGTTTAAAGCACTCTATAAAGAATTGGCAAAATTCCATGAATACTGTGAAAATAAAGGGAATCAATGAAAAGATATAATTATTTTAGCCTTAGACGTAATTAATTTGTGAGTGAGGTCATTTTCTCTCAAATACATTCAAGTTTCTCCAAACACAGGTCAATGTTTGCTGGCCGGTGGGAGAAAAGACTTACTTGGTTTGAGTTTGCCCACGTTCATATTCATTTCTATATCATAGCAAAATAAAATATCTTATAAATCATCACATCTGCAAAAGAGGGTTCAAGCTGAGGCAGAGGGACAAGTATTGCTGATTGGCAATAAGAAAATCTCTTAACTATTCATAAGTGTTCTTTCTATGATTTTCTATTCTAGCCTTTCTTTTGGAAAGAAACAAAATAGTTCCACCTCATTTTATGAATCAGATGCACTAGAATGTTTAGTTACATGTTACACAGCAGATCTAAGTCTAATCTGATTATTTACAACTAAGACAATAAGATATGGGACAAATAAATGGCATCCTAACACACGCCATGCAGTTAGTACATGGCAGGTCTTATTCGGAGACCCTAACCCAGTGATCTTTCTATTACACAACCTTCCAATGCTGTTTGGTTTTTCCCAAAGGATCTATGTATCATATCATAATTTCATGTTGACTTCCACTGAAATTTCAGAGGAAGAAAAAGAGATATGGGAAAAATTACTTTTAAGTAATCAACTCTTCAATTTAGGCAACATCCCTATGTGCAACAGTCTAGTGGTCAGCTGACTTATATGAGTTGCATGCTCATTAAAAATGTATACATCATCAAGTACAATTAATGTTCTCCCTGACTACAGCACCCATGTTTTGTTTTAGTGGTTACCCAGCCTATGCCATTCTGAATCCTGGAGGCAGTCTTATTTTCCTGAAAGTCAGCCCAGCATGAAAATTCTGCTACCTTGTGGGAAGAAGAGTGCAGGTGTACGCTTTGCTTTAAGAAGACTCAGTAAGTCAAATTCTGAACTTACCCAACAGATAAATTAGGAGGTGATTATTCACATTATAAAAGCATTTACCACAGGATGCTTTTAAATCATAAGCTGCTCTACTGCATTCAAAATAAGTCGTATTACAAAGCTTCCTTTATAAGGACTTCTCACATTCCAGAGTCATGGTCCCCTATCCAAGGGCAGTGAAAGACGGGTGGGCAAAGTCATACCACTTATTACCTGCTAGGCCAAGCTCCTTTTCCATATGAAAGAGTAATCAGCACTGTAGTTCATCTTTGAAAAGTTTAATGAATTTCTCACTCCGAGCACTTATTATGTGCCTGGCACAGTGCTAAGCATTTACGTAACGATCTGATTTACTCCTCCTCACCATAAGTCTAGGAGATTAATACAATTTCCAGATTATAGATGAGGAAATTGGGATTCAGTAAAGTTAGATTCAGAGACTTAGTTAAGTAATTTGAATCTAACATCATGTGCCAGAATTCAATGCCAGATCTGTCAAAGAGCTCTAGCCCCTACATTCCTTACAGCATTGTTTCAGATGAAATTTATCACCCCTTACCTCTCACTTAATTGAGCATAGCTATATACTCTGATGTACTATACCAGTGCAGGAATCTCGTCTATAGCAAGAAGAACGAGACATGTTGCCAATATACACAGACAGGGAACTTACTACCAAGACTATTTATTCTGATTACTGCACTGCTTTATTGAGCCAGAACCTATCTCCTTATAATTCCCACCCATTGGTCCTAGCTTTGCTCTGTTGTCATTGAAAACAATTAGAATCCCTTTTTCCCATAGCTCTCACATTCTTCCCATGGTTTCTTCTTTTGTAGGTAAAATTCTCCAGTTCTTTGAACCTTTTATTTTATATAATGGGTATGTCTGCTGTTCACATATATTCTATTCCTTCTTGAAACTGGTTCTTCTGGAGCACTGAGAACTTATCCGTACCATTTCCAAACAGGCATGTAACTAATATGCCTGGGAGGCTGCACAGCACAGTGTTTAAGGGCAGAAGTTCTGGAACCCAGATTGCTTGAGATCCAAACTTTACCACTTAATTGGTCTGTTTCATTGGTAAATTTATTCAATGTGCTGTGCTGCAGTTTCCTCCTTCAGTTATGAAATGGAAATAGCTATAAATGGTACTCACTTTATAAGGCTCTTATGAAGATTTAAGTGAGGGACTGTAAGTAAACCAATTAGGGTCCTTCTAAGAAGGTTGGAAGTTCTATAAATGTCTGTCATTATTATTCATGCTATAAGAATAGGCGAACACTTACCTGCCCAGGAAAAAATATATGATCAATATCATTCTATGATATTGATTTTATTGTCCAAATATAAAAAAGTCAAGCTCTACTAGAATATGCACTTGACTAGAGGCCAGAGACCTGTTTCTAGTTCTGCTCTTCCACATACTTCCAGTAAAAGATATTGGACCAGTCATTTATCTGCCTCATCTACTACACAAGGGAACAGGACTATCCTTCTAACTCTAAAAGGATATGATTTTTTTTTCTAGGATTCTACAGTTCTATTCTCCCAAGCCCTGCTTAAATTTCATTGCTAATTACGTCTGAAGACTACCATTAAAATACTAACTTTTTATCTGAACATTTATATTAATCTGTTGAGATTTCAAGCAGCTTAACTGCTTTATTTCCATGAAAGAAAATAAGACTCTTAGATTCTATAGACAGGTCTCCTGGAAAATGAAAGATGTTATAATTGCATAGAAAGGGATTTAATGTTATTTTTGAGGTGATAACCTGAAACCCTATTCCTCCAGGTGAGCAGAATCCTGACCTCTCTCTGCCCCAGTGGACCCATCCATTCTCAGTCATTTTGCTGAATCTCAGAGCAGCCCCTTGGATAAACACAATCTCAGGTTTGGATGAAATGCCAAATAGGTACACAGTCATTAGTGTTCTTTTCCACAAAAGTGCATCCAGAGTGGACAACTTCTTTCCTCCCTAAAATTATTTCATTCTGTAATATATGTATATATAATGTTCACCTAATTGTGTTATGGCTGAATGTCCCAGTGCTACTAATATACCTTATTGTTTATCTCTAATGAAGGCATGGTGACAGGTGTCAATATCAAACCAATTATCTTTCAAAGAGTGTGACAATCTAGTCTAACAAAGTAAATTCCACAAAGTAGCAAAGGGCAACAATTCGAAATTCACAAATGATAAAATCTTTGACATTTTGTAACTAAGCATAATGCATTTTCCTATCAATAAAAATGACATCATTGTATTACTTAAAGTTATGAAACATTATCTTTTCTATTCTAAAATTCTCTATGTTCAAAGTTAGTAATTAAGTTTAATTAAGTGTTCTTAATTGCATGGGCAGCAATGATGTTTCAAATCTTAAATACTAAATCTGCATTTAACTACCCTCCTCCACTTAGGTATGAACATTCTTGTTCCTACATAAAACAGATGAATATTTTAGGTCAGGGTTCTCTTTTGTGTTGTTTTCTGGGTTTGTTTTTGTTTTTGTTTTTGTTTGCATGCATGTATGTGTGTTTGTGTGTGTGTGTGTGTGCTTATATGTGTGTGTTCTGTTTTGATAATTGACTTATAGCATCTGTTTGAGCAGGTAGAAAGGTGACAACTTATTTCAGGATATTTACAATTTCATAACACTAATATGGCCTTTAAGTAATTCTGCTTAAATAATATTTAAATATCATTCTATCTGTAGCTTTTGCATTGTGAAGAAAAGCTTAAAGCTGAAGGAAAGATTTCAGTAAAAAGGATCTGAACTTTATATTCTGGAAAGTAGAAATCTTAGAAAAATCAAAGAAATGAAATTAAAGATTTTGGGATTTCTGGTTTTATATCTTCCTATACATAAGAAAATAGTCTGACATATAGTCATTCACCAAAAAATCATTACAATATTACTCAGTTTGCCTAACACTAATTTTGCTATACCAGCTTTGTTTTGGTTAATGTTTGCATGATAACTGGTGATGCTTTAGCACAACGCTCAGCAGAAACAGAGTCATTTATATATATATTGCATTACATATGCACAAAGCCATCCCTCAAAATGCAACACTGTTGCCTTTAGAAATAGAATTTATATAATATTTGTCAAAAGATTAAAGCAATATTTTCATAGCACTTTAAGCTTCCCTAAGAACTTCATTATTTCACTGAATGGTTAGAGACCCTTATAGATAGGTACTGTTAACTCCATTTTACAGATAAAAAAAATAATAAGGCACAGAAGGTTAAAATGAGTTGCATAAGGCCAACAACTGGCAAGTAGAATGAAACCAGACTTTGAACTTAGATCACTGGAACCTCAGCGCTCCTCCTATTATTCCTGAAGCAGCTTTGTTAATGTATATGTTAGACTGCACTGACATACTAAGGATAAAGGAAACCTATTATCTCTGTATAACCACTGCCCCTTGAAAATACAGAAGGGTATTAAAAACACTATCCCATCAGAGTTTGGTAACACCTATTAAACATTTTAAATCTCAGCTACATTATAAAGTATTTTAAATCTTTAAGAGCTAGGGGAAAATAGCACCCAATTTGCATCCCTTCACATTTGTAAGCCTCAGAAATCTAAAATAACTTTCTAATTCCTGACTTGTAACCCCTCGAGAAGGAAACTTATAACAAAACCAGAGACAAGCCCTTTGTTAAGGGTGCCTATGACGCCATGGATATACAGATCTGCCCCATTTTACAGTACACAAAGACTGGAATTCAGCTGTTATCAGAGATAATAATAAACTTCTGCTGGTGAGTCAGTCTCTTAGCCTCAGATTTACATTCCCACTGTCAGCAAGAGTTTTTCAGTGAAACACTTTTTAAAAGTAAAAATTCAATAAACAATGTTTATATTGCCAAAGGAATGTATTTTCATTGCTTTGGTGCCTGGTTCTTTCCACTTTACTCTCATCTTTCTCTCTTTCCTCCATCTCTTAGCTCCTTTGCTCCAACCCTTGTCCCTCTCCATCCCTGTTGTCTCTCTGAAGCTTCAGGGAAGAGGGCTGCACACCATTTCAATGCCTGGACCCTTATGCTTCTGAGATTAAACCCAGACCTACCTATGGAATGGGTCCTGTTCTTTGTCTGAAACCAGTATCTGATGGAGTCAGATATGGAGTTATTATCAAACTGAACAGCAAGCCCAGATTTTTTACTGTGTAAAAATGTATCTTTGTATGCAAAAATGTTTGTCTAATAAACTCTCTCAAAGAAAACATCTTATATTTTCACCCTATTTTCTCATTCTACTCTTAAAGCCACAGTTAGAGGAAAATACTGTGGTCACTCCAAAATATTCTTTCCATTTCTAGTTACGATCTGGTTTTGACAAAGCTAAGCAGTAATTTCTAGTTTGTAGCTAAGGACGCTAGTTACCATTTACTTATAGATGTTTATTTGGACTAATGGGGGAGCGGAGGTTATCCTTGGAGTGATAACTAAAGCTTGCCACTTCCTTGGCATTATGTTGTAGGTGTCAGGGGAGTTTTTGTAAAGCTAATTATCTCCCAATACCATTTTATTCCCCAGGGAGTGAGCAAGATGGAAGAGTTCCTTTTCCTCAAAATAAGGCTTACAGCATTGACCAGGGCATTTAAATGGATCTTTACAATTCCCAACTTGGTCTCCCAGGAACAGCTTTTATAGATTTAGATTTTTTTTGTCATAAAGTATTCTATTTATTTCTCAGCAGCTGGTGTCAAAAAAGTTGTTGTTGTGTTTTTTTAATATTCCTTTTAAATAAATAAAATCTGTTTTCATATTGTGTAAAATTAGTTTTGCCTGCTGTGAGTTTGTGGCATTATGAAGTGATCATTTCTTCCCATGAATTATTTAAAGTGAGGATATCAAAATCTGACGGAACAATACAATGTACTGTACAATACAATTTAATTTTATAATATCCCAGTTCATACTTGTATCTCACAATGCACAGCAGTTATAATATATTGGCTCAGAAATAACAGATCAAGACTATGCTCCTTAGTTTCATATTTTAGTATTTGAGAGTCAATTCTATATTTCCTAGTGTGCTAGAGAATCACTCCATATTTGGCAACACACAGATACCTAAAGACATTTTTGCTAACCACTCATGCAGGGCACTGATGTTCAAGTAGCCTGAATGAGCTTTAGCTTTTTTCTTTTTAATTCTGTAAGACATTGAGTTTGACAGTTGTTCCTTTTCTCATTACAGTTGGCATTGTTAGCATTTCTTCTGGAGTTTTGGATCACTTTGTCTTATGGGATAAATGTATGTATGTAACTGTAGTTATTCTCATTTTAAAAGTCTGTTCCACTGAGGGACATCGCTCCAGAGGCTAAACCGGGGCGAAGCCCACGCGGGGTCAGCGTGGCCTCAGGTCCCGCAGGGTCACAGAAGGATCGGGGGTGTCTGAGTGTCGCAGAGCTTGCAGGTATTGGAACGGGAAAACCGGCTACAGAGACAGAGCCGACAGTAAGCTCACAGCTCGGTGTTACAGTTATTCTCATTTTAGATCCACTCAAATCCCCCACTGCACTTATGGAAGCGTTAGCAAAGCTATAACAAACTTCTAAGGTGAGTTGGGCAGCATGAGGAAATCACCAATGAATAGGGATATGGCATGATTAGAAGCTATAACAAAGTCTGGATCAAGGAGACAGTACTGACTTGTATTTGATAATATTTATTTAATGGTATTTCAGTTATGATAAATTATAACCAAAATACCACACTGATATTTTTCCTCAGTGGATTTTGTAGCACTCTGTAAGAGAAATTATGTCTGATTAACTCACTATATTGAAAGGACGAAGTAACATATGTTATATTAGCATTCAAATAGCCCATGATACAATTCAACCACAAAGACTACAAGAGAAAAACAAAACTTAGGAGGAGAAAAGATACTGTGGGATGTTAAAGTGGCTTTCCAGAGTAGGAAACTATCTTGAACCACAGAAAAGAGATTAATGAGCATTCCTCTTGTAGTTCCACACAATACTTTCAAAACCAAACTCCTGTCTTCATAGCACCCACATGCTATGTCCACATCCAATCAAACTGCACTTCTTCAGTGAAAGATGCCACCATCCATCCAGTTGATCAGGCTGGACATTAGAAGCCTTGGAATTCCTTTTGCCTTTGGAATTCCCAACATATCTAATCCACCAATAATCACCACTAACTCAATCTCAAAATTACATTCTAAACCGAGCCATTTCTCACCATCTCTATCACCAACCTAAATCATGAGTAGCTCTTATTTGATTCCCTAATTGATTTCTCTAATTCCACTCTTGACTTTTTTTTTTTTAAAGATTTTATTTATTTATTTGACACACAGAGAGAGAGAGAGAGATCACAAGTAGGCAGAGAGACAGGTAGAGAGGAAGGGAAGCAGGCTCCCCGCTGAGCAGAGAGCACCATGTGGGGCTTGATCATGACCTGAGCGGAAGGCAGAGGCCTTAACCCACTGAGCCACCCAGGTGCTCCTCCACTCTTGACTCTTAAAATCCACTTTCTAAACAGAAGCCAGAGTGAGCTTAAAATGAAAAACAGATAATATAATTCCCTTATACAAAACCCACAGTGTATATATGTTGAACGAAATTCAAATTCAAAATCATGATCAGTAAGTCCTTCCATTATCTTTTCTGCACACCTCTCTGATGTTATCTCCTACCACTCTTCCCTATTTACTGTGCTTCTGCCTCATAGCCCATTCTGTCCCTCACACAAGCCAAGCCTATTCTTACTATTCCCTACTCTAGCTATCTCCTCTGCTTGGACGGTCCTGTTATATCTTCACCTGACTGATACCTTCTCATTACCTTCAGCTAAAACATAATCTTCACAGAGAGGTCTTCCTTTCCCTGATCATGATATCCAAAGTATCTCCAATTCACTGAACCCTGATTTATTTTCCTCTTATAATAACTACTTCTCATCTTCACTCATGTATTGTGTGTATGTTTGTGTGTGTGTATAGTTTCTATTATAGTCTAAGATCCATGAGAATAAGGTTCTCTTAGCAATATTGCTATATTAGTTATCTCTAATGGTGTAAGAACTTATCCTAAAACTTTGTAGCTTAAAAAAACCAAACATTTATTATCTCATAGTTTCTGTGGGTGAGGAATCTAGGTGCAGCTTGGGTAAATCTCGGTCAAAGCCTCTGGGTCAAATCCCTCCTTAGGGTGTGATCAAACTCAAGCAAGTGTATGGTTTCATCTGAACTAGAATGGAGGATTCTCCTCCAAATTCATTCACTTGGTTGCTAGCATGCCTTGCTCCCTTGCCAATTGGTTTTATCAGCAGACCTGCCTCATGAAAAGGCATTTGTATTTTCCCAGAGAAAACAACCCAACAAAGAATGAAAGAAGTACTCAAGATTAAAATCATAGTTTTTTTTTTTTTTAACTTAATCTTGGAAGTGACAGCCTATCGCATTTGTCCTTTTCAGAAGCAAGAAACTAGACCTAGTCAATACTAAAGGATAGGGAATTACACAAGGAGGTGGGATATATGATATGGAGATCATTGGGGGTCATCTTAGAAGTTACTTATCACAACTGTTTACCACTATACTCTTAGTGTGCAGAACAGTTCCTGAAATTTAGTGGACAAATGAATAATAAATGAATTTCCCATGGATTAGTACTTGAACATATTTCTAATTCAACATTGTGCCAATGATAGAGAAGAGAAAGTAGTAGATAAAATCTTACTTAAAATCAAAATAGTGGGGCGCCTGGGTGGCTCAGTGGGTTAAAGCCTCTGCCTTCGGCTCAGATCATGATCCCAGGGTCCTGGGATCGAGCCCCACATCGGGCTCTCGGCGAGAGCCTGCTTCCTCCTCTCTCTCTGCCTGCCTCCCTTGCCTACTTGTAATCTCTGTCTGTCAAATAAATAAATAAAATCTTAAAAAAAATCAAAATAGTGACATTCAAATCAAAGAGATAACCAGTAGGAAGATCAGGTTGTGTGAACAGCAAAAAGCAGCAGCAAACTGAGCAGCCTCAGTTTCTTCATCTATAAAATACAGGAAGTAGTTCTACCATGTTGTTGAAGCATTAATGAGGTAGCTCATATGAAACGTTTAATATAGGGCCTCACAAATCAAATATATTGCATAAATGGTGGCTATTATTCTTTTTGATGTTGCTATTGTTTGTTCGCTATTATTTTTAATGAGAATAAATGCAATCCAAACATTTTGGGAGAAAATAACACAAGTTATATTTTTAAGATGATGGCATTTGAGCTATGATACAACTCAAGAAAGAATCAATGAATCACTTTGAACTATTTACTAATGATAATATTTTAATATGAACCAGTGGCCAAAAAGCATAATAAAGTGTGCTGAAAACAAGCTAGAAACATTTGTCTATTTTTATGTACAATTAACACATCTTTGAACATGTGTAATAATGCATTTCTAGTCTGTACAACCCATGAAAGGTTAAATGGAGATGGACGTGTGCAGCTTTGGAAATGGTATATCCACAGTATGACATGGGGTTAAACTTTCTTGAAGAGTTAAAAGAAGGGCACAGAACACTGATCTGTTATATAATGGAGTTATGAAAGTTATGAAGACGGTAAGCACAGAACTATTTGCAAAATCCTAGAAATTAACACCGGAGGACAAACTTCAAGTTTGGGGAGTCACAAATGTGGTCAGAAGATGAAGTGCTATTCCATATTTTAAAGAATGCCTACCTTGAAAGGTAGCAAAGATTAAACAATTAAGTAAGTAGTTGTAGAAATTCATAGACAATATACCAAAATAGACAATAATAGTATATAGATTTGAGGTTGGCTTCGGGAGGGAAACTAGATGTCTTTCAACCTATTTATTGAGGTCTCTATTTATACCAAATAGGCAAGATGGGTCACAGCTTTAGTGAAGCCCCTCTAAAAGCATAAACAGCATCCTATAAGAGGTTATCATTCTTGTCCTATTAGTGAGAGAATGACACTCACTATTCTACTGGTGGTCCTGATGGAAAATCAGCATCAACAAGCCATTTGCAAATATCTATGTACGTAAGTGAAATTTAGCTTTCTGCATTTTGACTAGTAAATATTCCAAAGATGTATCTACTGTTCTGAGGGAGAAAGAGTTCCTACAATACCTAGTATATTGGGTTGAATGATGGCTACTTAAACGATACGTCTACATCTGAATCCTCCAAACTTGTGAATGTGATCTTCTTTGAATAAAGCATCTTTGCAGATCTAACCAGCCTAAGGATCCCTAGATGAGATCACTCTGGATTATCCAGGTGGGCCCTAAATACAATGACAGGTTCTTATAAAAGACAGAGGAAGAGAAGACACAGACACAGAGGAGAAGGCCATGTGAAGATGGAGGCCGAGGTTGTAGTTATGCAGCCACAAGCCAAGGAACAGTTGGAGCCACCAGAAGATGGAAGAGCAAGGAAGGATTCTCCCCTAGAGTTTTTGGTGATTTGTTGATTTCAGATTTCAGATTTCTGGGTTCCAGAACTGTGAGAATATTTCTGTTGATCTAAGCCATCAGGTTAGTGGCAATTTGTTACAGCAACCCTGGGAAACTAATATACCCAGAACAAGTCAATGTTTCACAGAGAAGTAAAGAAATGGAGTAGAAAAAGCATCTAAGCAAGACAGATTCAGATTTAAGCCTGGGCTACCTTGATACAGGCTGTGTGATATTAAAAGCAAGTTATTTTATATCTTTGATCTTCAGGATGTTCATTAATAAAATGGTGGTAAGTTCTCATTGTAGGATCACTGTGGGATGTGGAGGTATGTAAAATGCCTCACTTGCTGGAAGCATTCTGACAGCAGAATATTACTCTGCTCAATATTCAATATTCAATTAATCTGTTAATAATAAATTCAGAAATGTGTCAGATATCTATAAAAGTTAAAAACTGTTGTTTTCCTTGAGAATCAACATTTTAGCAAGGTATTAATTAGAGCATAAGGGATTGATTAATGTGGAAACTGGCTGTGCAATACCAAATGTCTTGATGAACCTTTACTGCAAGCTGACTATGCCATTTTAAGCAACCTCCTCGCTTGTCAGTGGAACCATTTTCTGTCAGATTCCTCACTGTCTCATCTTTAATATCCTCCCTAGTTTCTTATAGACAAATAATGGAAAGCAATGCCAGAGTATTACTGAAAAATGTTTCCATCTAGCTGGGGCTTAAGATAGCCAGATGTAGAGGGAAAGACTGTGATAATAGAATTTTCCTAAATGTTAGTCTAAGAAAATTGACAACAGCATAATAATCTCTAGGATGAAGTTGTCAGATTCATACCAATCATGGACACCTTCAGTTATCCCTAATATTAAGGCAGATAAAAAAAAAAATAAAAGGAGCTCTAACAGTGATTTTCCTAGAGAAAAAAAAAACATAGGAATCATGCAATTCTGGTATTTCATATTCTGGAATAACCCTTAATACCAGAAAATTGAGAATCTAGTGAGATCCATTCAAAACACATATAGTAAAGTAAAACACATTTTCAAGAAATGCTTGTTTGGTTGTTGTGTTTTTTTGTTTGTTTGTTTATTTGTTGTTTTGTTTTGTTTTTTTAACTTTTCTAGTGACAAACTGGGCAAATATTACAAAAATAAAAAATTAAAGTGAAAAAATTAATGGAATAGCCATAACATTATTTATGCCTATTAAATTTACTTATTTATGTATTCATATACTCATTCATTCACTCAACAAGTATTTATTAAATGCCTAATCAATACCAGGCATTGTGTTAGGCACCAAAGACACAACCTTGAGGGAGATGATTATTTCCTATCTTAAAGGTGATCTACACAAAACAATCAATAAAAATAAAGCATGAATTAAAGAAGTACAATGTAAGACAATTCTAATTAGTTGGGGAATTAGGGAAAGCATCCCAGAGAAAATGAGATTTAAGTTGAGACTTGCTAAGATATTTCAGTGTATCTGAGCAGGGGTAAGTTGGGAGGTATGGAGGGTATTCCAAACAAGGGAGAGCTCATAGGCAAAAGCCAGAAATGAGAGTGCATTGAAGACACCAGAAGTTGAGTATGATTAGAAGACAGAATGCTAGAGAAAAAGTGATCTGAGTCATGCTACAACCAGAGACAGGAACCAGCCTATTAAGATTAGTATTAAGGAAACCAGAAGAATTTTCCAATAATTTTGGTGAGAAAGATGATATTGTAGATCAGCATGGTAACTCTGGTATGGAGAGGAGGGAACAGATTTAAAGAACTCTTAGGAGGAAGCATTAGTAGGGCTCAGAGAGAAGCCTGAGCTGAAGAGAAAAATGTGGTGGTCATCTATATAAAGATGCTAATCAAAGCTATGGAAGTGAATGAGATTGACGAGGAGGACTGTCCAGAGAGATGAGAGAGCCTAAGAAGTCTTGAGAGCATCAATTTTTAATACTGCAGTGGTTACGTTTAGATTGTCTTTATGGGACTTTGTCACCCTTCCTAAGAAACCCTTACCTTCCCACAGCAATTCAATACTTGTTACATCCATTCTCACTTTTGGCTCTCAGACAAGATTATGGAAGCAGGGCGGGCAATATAACTCCTTACATATGAGAATCTAGGTTCCAAGAGGTTGGACCTGAGGTCACTGTATGCCAATGTTACGACTGGGAGTAGGGCCTCTTTTTTTTTTCTGCTTTGTTTTCTTTCCATGATGCTACTCTACTCCCAAGCATTAGTGGCTTCCAGCTTCTTCCTTAGTGTCAGCATGAGCAACAACACACTAATTCTGAAGGTTTTAAGCTTTACACACATACTCTATCAAAAACTTCTCCATTTGGAACTGCTCTTGGGACAGAAGGCTAACCTAAGGCAAAGTATGAAGTGGGAGAACTGTTTCTTGGCACTTTGAGTTTCCTACCTTCTCCATCTCTATCTTCTCTTCTCTAAGGACATTTGTTCATTACTCAAAAATTAGCTAGTAAGCCAGATACTTTGTGGATACAGGAATTAACAAGTCATACCCTGTCTCTCCCTCAAGTTTTGAGTTTTGAAAGTTCCTCATATTTTCTGGATACAAACCCTTCATCAGATATATTCTTTGCAAATATGATCTTACAGTCTGCAGCTTCCCTTTTCATTCTCTCAATAATGTTTTCAAAGAGCAGTTTTTAATTTTGATAAAGTCCAATGTATTCCTTTATGGATCATGAGTAAATGGCTCATGCACTTACCAACTCCTAACATACTTCATCTTTTTCACTGGTGGATCCCATGTATCTAGGATGATACTTGAATACACAGTAGGTATTCAGTAAACATCTGATGAATAAATAAAAATTTCAAGGAGTGAAATGCAATTGTGGAAACTTAGTTTGTAGGCCCCATAGAAAATAAAGTAGTCTTAAGTGCAAAGTCATGTTCAATTTTTGTTATCTGATCTAGTATAAAATTTTATTGATAAAAGGACCCAAATACATTAAATTCTCTCAGTTAAGGAACCTGGTGCTTTTCCTGGAGATAATTCTTTCTCTCCTAAAATATTAATTTGAAATTCTATGGAACTTCAATGTAAAGCAGTAAGCCCCCTACCCATTTCCATCCCCCACCTCCCCAATAACTCAATACTATATTAATCCATGTAAATAAATCAAAGCTGCTGAATTCTCGAAAACTCTAATTGTGCCAATTATAAATAAGCCTCAGGATGGATTTCAACCAGCAGCGTCCCCAAAACCATTATCTGCAACTATAATCCATTATTTTTTCTTTCATAATTAATTTTTCTAAGTAGGTCAGTACTATTCATTTTATTTAAGTGCTGTCCCAGCAATCCCATTTTCCCAACAACCAAAGTCAACTGTAACTATATACATATTTTTATTAAATACACCAAAACTTTCTTATATTATGCAAAACACTACAGTAGGCAGTGAAGTTTTTTTCTAATAAGTAATAAAGTAATGTAATATATTGGTCTTCAATTGCACATGTCTTGACCAGATGAAATCTGGTGGAATCTTGAATAAGCACCTGGAGGACTTCCAGATATGTAGTGCTTAAGCAGATACTCTCCCTACAACCCCTGCCCCATGGGCTTCTTTTCTAGATTTTAGCATCTAAATCACTAAGAACAATGAGGAGAGATATAAATAGGTAGATAGATAAATACACAATGTTATAGGCAAACATATTTATAGCATATAATATTTTATATGTGCAACTATACATACCTAATAGTATGTACATGTTTGAAATCAAAACTGAACTTAGTGGTACACAGGAGAGAAAATGATCAGGCAATCAACAGATTTCACCACATAGATGAGCTTGATGCCTAAGAGAGCTCCTCATGCCCTTTCTGAGTCTATATATTCTCCATTTTAGACACAATTCTAAAAACTTTGGGTCTCTGCACTTCCATCAACAAGAAATCAAATTCAAGAGTATAGATGAGCTTGTGGTTGCTACCAGCTGCAAGTTGCTTGATGTAGGGAGAAATGAGAGCTCTGATAGAGCCCATCCAGGTAGTATCCTGGAAGAAGCACTGAGGGCTACTGGTCAGGAGAAGGCCTATTGGACATGGGCAAAATTTCTTACATGAAGGATAATTAATCAGGGAGTCCTTTTGGATGAAACCAGTGACAGGGGATATGGATCCAACAGGAAACTAATAACAAATACGAATAAATTATCTTTTACATAGTGCTGGGTTTTTTTCTTTCTTTTAAAAAAGATTTTATTTATTTGAGAGAGAGAAAGAGAGAGAGAGAGAGAGCACAAGCAGGGGGAGCAGTGGACAGAGTGAGAGGGAGAAGCAGGCTCCCTGCTGAGCACCTCAATCCTAGGACCCTGAGATTATGACCTGAACCAAAGGCAGATGCATAACCGACTGAGCCACCCAGGACCCCAGTGCTGGTTGCTTTTTAAATGGGTGTCTCCTTATCAATTTTGCCACCAGGTATTTGTAAACCATTCTGAGTGAATTAATTATTGCCTGATTTTTTTTTTAAGATTTTATTTATTTATTTGACAGAGAGAGATCACAAGTAGGTAGAGAGGCAGGCAGAGAGAGAGAGAGAGAGGAGGAGGAAGCAGGCTCCCCGCTGAGTAGAGAGCCTGATGCGGGACTTGATCCCAGGACCATGAGATCATGACCTAAGCCAAAGGCAGAGGCTTTAACCCACTGAGCCACCCAGGCGCCCTTGCCTGAATTTTTTAAACCACTTTTGACACTATAAATTAGCTAAATCTTTTCAAAAAGATAATGAGAAGATAGGGTTTTGCATTTCTCATAAAAGGAAAAGAACACCACAAATGTACCCTTATACAACATTTAGGCCCTGAACTCAGGAGAAATTCGGTTGAATATGGGATTACTATCCTGACTTTCTGCAATACCCTCTGAGCTATCACCAGAGTTCTTAATTCAAATACATATTCTTGATCTAAAATTATGCTAGTCCAAGAAACCAAATGATTACCCCACAGATGAAAGCATATTTAATGATTTAGTGAGGTAAAAGAAGTTTCATTTTACTCAAGCAAATTGTTTTGGTATTCCAGCCAAAGGACAGCTCACTCACATGGGAGCCATCATTATAAAGGGATGTGACTGGATTTTCTAAATGTATTATAACATAGACCTCTAATAAAGACTATTTTTCATAGTGGTCATCCTGGGAGAAACTTCCTCCAGGGATGCTGTCATTATCTGAAAGATGGGGCACTGCCTTTACAATTAGTTCATGAGAAAAACCAGTACTTTTTGCTTCATAGTTACCTTTTCTCTACTACTACCTGGCCCTGGCCTCCCGACTTTGTGCCTCATTTACACTGATCAATAAGAACCCTCCTCTTAGAGATTGGTATCATAGAATATTTCTCCTGGGCTTTGCTGGAGTTGGAGAGGGTTTCTGGGAATTAAGAAAGTCTATTTCTTGAGCATTGCATTTGCATGGCATACCAAACTCCTTTGGCCAAAAAAGCAATAGAAAACTAAGACTATCCAGAGGTTGTTGTTCTCAGACCTAGGGAAAGGGAAAAATTCTCCATGACCAAATAGAGCTGTTTTAGGTACCATTTCTCTTCTGGGTGCGTGTGTGTTACTGGCTTGTCTCTTTGTTGAGCTGCTCTACCAGGGTCTATACAGTCATTTGGTATCTGGAGTCTGAGAGAAAACTCCAACCTCACCCACGCTGTTGTGTAGTACCACAGTAAATAAAACACAATGAATCAAGTTTAAGCACCTAGTGTGGGCTTCTGTGTACCCTGTGGGTCTTCAGTACATATCTGCTGATCGACTGGATGTCTGATTCAGTATGGATGTGAATAAAACACACAAACATCTTGCTCCTAAAATAAAACAACGAACACCAATGCTCTCTAACTTCCCATAAGTAAAGCAGCAAATTGGCAGAACCACTCTCACCCTTGGGAATCCCTACTCCCTCCAAACCCATTCAAAGGAAGAGAAAGAATATGAAGGGAAAATGAACATAAGAAAAACAATTAGCCAATGCACTCTGCAAAGCCTGTAACATTATCTAGGATGACAGCAGAGCCATTGTTCCGGCTGCCAGAGCCCTGCGTGCTTGCTAGCTCACCCGAGGCCCTGGGAGGGGAATAAACTAAGCCGAGGAGATGGAGACTGATGCCTCTACGCTGCCACCACCTCACACACCATGCACACTGCTCTGAGTGTCTGGACACATGCAGGCAGGTAAACCTAGAGAATGGGCACTCCACGTTGGCGGGAGGGGAAGAGGCTGCCAACAAACAGGGCCTGTTTATTATTTAACAGTTGGTACTGCTAGAGGCCTGGCACTGCTATAGAGCACTCTCTGTTTCAGTGCAAGTCAGCCTGATTATGAGAGCGTGTGAGCCAAATCGTGTTTACCATAGTCTGCAAGAGCCTCGGTGCCCCCAACAGACATGGAAATTCTTTCAAGAGCTCTTGTCCAAACAGAGGAAAGCATTCCTGAGATGGAGGTAAAGGGCTCCACAGACTGAAAGCTTGTCTGATCGTCCTCTCAGAGTCTCAGCATGGATTTGCTTTGCCCCCAGTCAAGACCAGTCATTCCTCTTCAGTGACAGAGGCTCCATTCCTCTGCTTTTAGTTACTTTGTTTGGGACCTAAATCAACCAAATAATGTGTGAATCACCCATCTACTAATGTTGCTATGCTGTCCTGCATGCTTTGGCTTTCCAGCAAAAGAATCTGCTACCCAGGACAGCTACCTCCTACTTGGCCAGGACTGCCTCGCAGCAAGTCTCTTCTCTGCCAACGTGGCCACAGGTGGATGCCTTCCTACAAATCCAATCAGCAGGATAATGTGCTACTAGCATAAGAGTGGACCTTAATGACAAAGAGCCCTGCTTAGATGGTCACCCCATTAACTTTGATTTGATTATTCTGCCCCAACAGAACACTTGGCTTCACAACCACAGATGGCACCAGCCCAACATAAAACCTGTAGAGAAAGTAGTCATGGTGGGTTTATACATTTTCAAAATATTAAATTTGATGTAAAAAAACTAAACATGAGGTAGTATTGAGATAGTCTTTGGCTCCCCAGAAAAGCACTGTGTTTTTCTGAAAAAATAAACTAAGGTCAGAGCAGATGAGACAATTGTGATAACTAGGCAACACAGATAATCTAATCATTTCCTTTGAAATTCAACATAAATCAACATTTCTTTTCATGTAAGAACCTTGGCTTTTATCTTCGATATACAACCAAGGCAGCCTTTGATACTTTATGTGACTCTTTTCTATACAACTGTTTATAAATTTGAGATAAAACTGGCTCCATATAAGCTAGTTCAATATTTTGAAACTTAATTGTTCCTTGGATACTTTCTCTCTGACCATGAGTAAATCACCAAATACTTTCTACCAAAGAGGAGAAAGACATAGCAAACTGCATGTCTTACTTGAAACTGTGTATATTAATTTTTTGTTTTTGTCTTCTAATTGACAGCTGATATTTATATGCTTATATAATAAGCTCTCAACTTTAAATGCCATCAAAAAAATACATGCTGAATATAGTTAAATAAAATCAGAATTTTACATTTTTACTCTATTATGTTTTTCTAAGAAAGTGTTTATCCTTAGCTCATAGATTGTATACACATACACAATAAATAAAACTTTACAAAAATGGAGAAAGTATGAAAAAACAATTCCATTTTTAAATGAAGTTAATCCCTAGTTTACTTTAACTGCTTCCTCTACTGATCAGAGATGCTTAATAAACAACCCCAAACTACGGAAGGTAATTCTAGAATTAAAAGGCATCTTCCAAAGCATCCTGCATATAACAATGCTCATAACTACCAGTTAATAGCAGAGGAATGGATTCGATCACAGGTTCACACAGGGAATGGTGCTATATTGGCTATGGCCAAAATGTGAAGAGAGAAGGTTCACAATGAGTAGACAAATGATGTTTGTTTACCCCTGTGCTGACACACTTCACAACTGGTAAGCAGACACACTAATAATAGTTCACACTTGTGGAAAACATCCTCTGTTCTACGGCATGCTTCTAAGAGCTTCATACATACATACTTATTTAACACACATCTCCCTCCCCCAACAACCCTATGAAGTGGGTACCATTATCTTCTCCACTTTGCAGAAGAGGAAGCTGAGGCACAAAGAAGTTAAGTAACTTGCCTGCGGTCTTGCAGTAAGTAAACAAAGGGGCTGAAATGTAAACTACAGTGGTCTAGCTCCAGAGACAAACTGCCATCACCAGGTTTGTTCCGCTTTTCACAATGATAATCATTCCATCTGAGGTTTGTGTTCACTTTAAAGCTGAGCAGTCCCTGAGGCTTATAAAGCAATTTAAAATTGTCTAGTGCGTGGGTCTAGAATCCTTTCCTTGACCCTGCCATGGGCAGAGCATGTCTGGCAAACCAGCCTGACTTTTATGTTGTAATCCTGAGTTGAGGAAATATATGCACAGGAGTCAAAAGAGATGGCTTTATATCTGACTGTACACAAATGAAGGTTTCTTTTCTCTTTTTGGTATAATAGTTTGTTTTGGCAGAAGGAGGAAGCACCTATGGGTGTGGGAAAGTTTGTGTAAAAGGAGACCGGGATCCATGCCTCTTACCTAGGTCTAAAAAAAAAAAAAAAAAAATCTTCCGGTATGGAGAGGAGATCTAGTAAAACTGTGAAGCACCCTAATTTTGTGAATAGATACAGCTTTCTAAGAAAAGAATATGAACCAGGAATCTAGTTCAAATCCCCTAGCTGAGAGATTAAACAAACAAACATAGAGCAAAAGAATATGAACCAGGAATCCAGTTCAGTGAATGCAAACATCACATATAATAAGCAACAAGTAGCAGAACCAAACCTAGAAACCAAGGCTTCTCTCATTACCCTCCAAGTCCTAACTGTGTCAGCCAGTGGGCCTCTGAGACAGAAGAAATTGAGTGAAGGACACAGAAACTGTGAATGCCTCTACTCATGTCCTCACAACTCAGTTAAGCAAACAATTAGAAAAACATGTCCTCTATGAGAAAGAAAAGAAAAGAAATGCCAGAGGAGTCTGTTCTTGACTACTCAGTGCTAATGGAAAAAAGGTGAAGACATGATTAAGAGATACGATGAAAAAATATTCTCTTAACAAAGTTAACAAATTGATTTACTTAGCAAACACACACACACACACACACACACACACACACACACACACACACACACACTTTATTAAGCGCAGCCCTGAAACTTTCTAAATTTTATTTCTCTCAGATCAATTTATATTTACCTAGAAATCATCCATTGTATTTAAAATTTTCAAATTTATCCTAAAGTACTCATTATAATTATTTTAATTTCCTCTATTTCTATGGTTACTTCCTCTTCTGTATTTCTAATTTTGTGCATTTGTGGGCTTTCTCCTTTAGTAATTAAATCATGTGATACTGCTTTATTTATTGCTTTGTTATTCTCTTCGAAAAACCCAAATCTTTGATTTATTAGTGTCTCTTTTCTGTATCCTAATTCATTAACTTCTGATTTTATTTTTATCAATTCTTTATTTCTGCTTTGCAGATTTGTTGTTTTTTTTCCTTTTAACCATCTTCCTGAGATAAATGCTAATATATTAATAATTATTTTTTCCACATTGTACTAGTATTTAAAGCTATGGATTTTCCTCTGCACACTGCTCTATCTCCATAGATGCTTATTCTTTGTAAATTCTGTTATCTCTTTAATTCAAAAATGGATTTTGAAAGTTTAAACTTTAATTTTACCAAGATATTATTTTAACTTTTTCTTCCCACTATCAATCTCTAACCCACTACATTATAATATAATATGGCCTGAATTTTTTCAAATGTCCTTTAGGCACCATATTTTTTTTCTTTTTTGATCTATTGATATGGTTAATTGTAGTGGTAGACTTCCTAATAATAAACTATATATTTTTAAAAGATGGTTTAGCCTTATGCATATTGCTATAAAGTATATGCTTGATCTTAATTCTGTCATCTTATTTACATTATTTTAAAAATTGTTTAATTTCTTTCCTAATGTTTTGCTTTGTTACCGTGGTAAGTTTTCTTCCTAATAGTTTGGCAATTGCAGGGTTTCTCCGACCTAGAGGATTTACTGAAAACACAGATTCCAAGCCTCATTTCTCTCCACCCTAAGGTGTAGTAGGTCTAACCTGAGATACCTTTGTAATACATATTCCAATGATCTGATGACCCAACTAGAGTACACTGTTCTAATGGTTAACTTTATACATTTTAATAAGGGAGGTAAAGTCCTATTTTGGATTTGATGACTTTATTTTTTAAAACATCTTAATTTTATTTTTTTCATGTTCCAAGATTCACTGTTTATGCACCACACCCAGGGCTCCATGCAATATGTGCCCTCATTAATATCTACCATCTGGCTCACCTAACCCCTGACCCCCCTCCCCTCCCATAACCTTCAGTTTGTTTCTCAGAATCCACAGTCTCTCATCTTTCATCTCCCCCTCCAATTTACCCTAATTCACCTTTCCTTTCCTTCTCCTAATGTCCTCCATGTTATTCCTTATGCTCCACAAGTAAGTGAAACCATATGATAGTTGACTTTCTCTGCTTGACTGATTTCACTCAGCATAATCTCCTCCGGTCCCATCCATGTTGATACAAAAGTTGGGTAACCGAGATGCCTTTCAACAGATGAATGGATAAAGAAGATGTGGTTCATATCTACAATGGAATATTATACAGCCATCAGAAAGGATGAATACCCAAATTTTATACCAAAATGGACAAGGTTTGATGACTTTAGAATACAACTTGGGATTCTCTAGAAAATTATGAAAATACTCCACTATACTTCCTTTGGCCCCCCACTCTCTCCTTCCTCTTCACCACCAGACCTGGGTTGAATTTTTACTTTTAATTTTTCATGTCGCCATCCACATTGACATCTCTGTTCTGTAGTTGGCCAGCTCTGGACAGTACTGACCCTGCATTCCCTGCCATGAATTAGTACACACTTTCTACCTCCTACCTCTTCTATACCTTTCAGACATCTCAGGTTCTGCCATGGTATCATATCTGTATCATCAAGAGTTATACCATTTACCTTCCATTCTATGATATCGCCCCCACTCACACCCACTGTTTATCCAAAAGTTTACTTTTGAGTTGCCAAATCCACTTGTTTATCATGGCTTCTCTCAATATTTTAGTAGCCTAAATTTATCATTCAACATTTCGCTTTGTTTTATTTGTTTACCAGAATAGTTCATGGTGTTATAGTCTCTGAGCAGTTGTATTTTAAAATTTTGAGGCAAATCTAGTCTCTCCCTTTTTGATATATTTTTTTTTCCTGTATACTTTCTTTCCAGGTTTCATTTCTTAAGACTTGAAGTGCTGTAGCTTGGTCAAGATAGGTCTCACTGTTTATTGCTCAGCACCACAATTTTGCTGGAATACAGGGTACTCTTTCAATATAGAGATTCAGGACTACCTTAATTCCAGATAAATTGTACTTTTTTACACATTGAAATTGTTTTCCGTTTGCTCTGTTCTTTTCTTCCTTCACAAATGTGAGTTGTCCCTATATTTCTTTTGCCTTCCAAAGATATAACATAAAATTTTCATTTATTCAATTTGAATAGATAATACATTCACATGATTCCAAAATACAAATGCATGAAATGATACATGGTAAAAAGTCTCTCTTTTACCCTGTATCCTGTCATTGTTAGACCATTTTCTGACAGATAACTACGGCTATTAGTTTGTTTTTTAAAAAACAGATATGCAAAAATAAAAATTTAATAAAACAGATATGCTATGAAAATAAAAATATATTCTTTATGTGTATATTTTTACATTATACACCCTGCTCCACATCTTGAATATTCACTTAAGGTACATCAGTTGGATGGATATCCAATAGTTAATTAATCTAGTCACCTACTGACAAACATTCACATTGTTTCCAATATTTCCAACAACAAATGAGACTGTAATGAATAATTTTGTGCATATATTATTTTATTCATGTAGAATAAGTTCTTAAAAGCAGAACTGATGGGTCAAATAGTATATGTACTTGTTATTTTAGTAGATATCATAACATTTACCTCAATCTGAAGTTATTTTTGGCATTTTGATAGATGAAAATGCATCTTGATGTATTTCTAATTTGCATTTCTTATCATGCATATTTTATTCTTTATTTCTCTCATTATATATGAATTAAATATCTATTAATATGTTTAAGTGCCATTCGGATATCTTGTGCCAGTTTTCCTCTTGAATTGTTGGTCTTTTTTTGCAGGAACTCTGATTTATTAGAGAAATAATATTTCTGTCTGAGATATGAGTTGCCAATCATAATTAATACTTTCTCCCATCATTTTTAAACTATTTTAAAATTCTTCATTATTTTTTAAAAATTTTCCTCCCTACAATTCTGGTGGCATTGTTAGTTTTCTCATTCTAATTTCTGCATCTAATATGGCTTTTCCTCCTAAAACAGTTTTACTTTTCTCTTCCATTTCTTTCCTGTTCTCCCATAGCTCATTTTATTTCTTTTTGTTGTCTTACCTCTTTGATCCTGTATATCTAATCTTTGACTTCTTTGAGGGGGATAGAGTAGGAGAGGGAGGGTGGGAAAGGGGCAGAGGAAGAGAGAGAATTCCCAACCCTGAGATCATGACCTGAGCTGAAATCGAGAGTCAGATGCTTAACCAACTGAGACACACAGGCAACCCTCTTTGACTTCTTACTTTAAAGATGTTACAATTTCTTCTATTCCTTTGCTACTATGGAAAATCCATATTATTTTCTGATATAACTCTTCTAGTATATATCTTAATCTGCTTTTCCTAATGTTACTTTTGTCTTATAATCAGGTATGCATGGGTTCATTGCTGGTTTCTTTTGATTATTTCTCAATTTTCAGTCAATTTGATCAGCTGTTTGCTGAATAAGAGAGGCTGAGCGGGGGATGAATGGCAGCACTAGGGAGTTTCATTTTGGTGATGTATTTCTTGGCACGTTAGAGCTTTCTCACTAACTCCACTGTGTCCATTGCCCAAGGGATACGACTCTGCTCATTGATTTCCCCTATAACCCAAAAGGATTGTTATGAAGTCCTGCATGTTACACATCTCAAAGGTCATGATTTAGTGTTTCCTTTTCTTCTGAATGTGGTCTACAAGGCAAAGGTGATGTCGTTTCTTATCCCCACCTTGCCACCCTCACATGCCAATTCTGGTATATGGGCAAACTGAGGCCGTTTCTCCTTCACTGCCACCTTCTCTGATAACCTCTGCTATAGAATAAGGCTCACGGATGCTTCTGCCAACCACCTGTAGCCTCATACTTTCCTGTTCCATGTAAGAAATTATAGCATGTGTCCCTTGCGGTCATTCCATTTATTTTTGGAGGTTCTGCCCTCTGTGTGTTTCTCTCAACATCCCCCCCCCCCCCGACTTGGTCTAAATTTCATTGTATTATTCCACAGTTTGTGATATGGGATTGTGCCCGCTTCTAAAGGAAGGGACTTTTTTTTTTTTAAGATTTCATTTATTTATTTGACAGAGAGGTCACAAGTAGGCAGAGAGAGGCAGGCAGAGAGAGAGGAGGAAGCAGGCTCCCCGCTGAGCAGAGAGCTCAATGTGGGGCTCAATCCCAGGACCCTGGGATCATGACCTGAGCCGAAGGCAGAGGCTTTAACCCACTGAGCCACCCAGGCGCCCCAGGAAGGGACTTTTTATGTGTGTTGTTTTCCTTTGTTTGCATTTTGCACAAGAAGATATAAAATGGGCTTGCGTTTTTTTCTATGTATGTCCTTTTGGTTGACAAAAGCAGGACTCCACTTATTAACTCCTCTCTAACCCTTTCCTCGATTAAGTACTTGGCCATCCCTGTCCCCAAAACTGGACTTATCCATTGAAAGGTGTTAACTACAGTATTCAAATTATTTGTCCATTGCATGTCTTCCTTCATAGGCATATTTGCATTTAAATAGGGAACTTTAAGCCCTATGCTAAGCTTTGGGCTTCCAGATGAGGTTACGAAATGAAGCTAAGGTTGTAGAGTGACAAGAAATATGGTAGATGTAGGAAAGAAGCAGAGGACCCCAATTAATAGCTATAACATTATTTCATGTCAGCAAATGATAAAGTTGTTTGAGTTGCTTTAATCTCTTGATTTTGGTACTGCACTGACTCATTTTCTTTCTATAACAGGAGAAAGTAAGTTTTCTAGTTGATTGAACAGTTTCCTTTTAAAACATTAGGTATAAATCTTTATAATTATTTTCTATTTTTTAAAAGAAATAAATGACTTAATAGAGTGAAAGTATACTGGAGTAAGTACACTGGACTTCTAAACACTGTGGAAAATTAAGTTTTGGCAAATTAATTAAGCTACCCAAGCCTCAGTTTTCCATCTGTAAAATGGGCATAGCAGTTCTTTTTTTTCCTACCATATAGGTTTTCTGTGAGTGGCAAATGAAATAGCATATATCAAAATGCTTTGCAAACTAATAAACAATCAGAAAAGTAAAAGGGACTTAATAATAAGAGATTATCCAAATAAAAATAAGGACCTACAACACTGTCAAAGATAATACAGGTATACAGTCTACCCTACTCAACTTGATACGACTTTGTGATCCTTTTGTGTGCTTTCTCTAATTGTTCACCTAGACTCTATAAACTACCATTTCATTTCTCACTGCTTTCTATGAGTCTGCCTCCAGGAACAACACTTTCCTCTATTCCTTCTTCCTTTTCCCCAATACAGTTATATATTGTATTGTTTATTTCTTGATATTTTTTACTGCTTTAAATCTGCCCCCGAAAGATAGTACTAACAAGAGAATGAAGCTTTGGAGTCAGACAGACCTGGTTTGAATCTTGGTCTTTGGTCTCTGTGCTCATCAGTCAACATCCCCGAATCTGTTTCCTCATCCATAAAATGAATGTTACGAGTATTGTTAGGAGAAAAATTAGATCATATCTACATAAGTTCTTCTAGATAGTTTGAGCTCCATAAACAGATTTCAAAATCAGCAATTCCCTGAAGGGCTATCTAATATATAAAGTTCTTGGACTTTATCAACTCTCATTTGCTTTCTTAAAAGCCTATTTTGCTTATTTCTATGTTCTGGGGATTTCATGACACTTGACAACTGATCTACTGCCTTGGTTTGATCTATATCTTTTTATTCCATGAACCGTTTCACTTTTTTCTAAATGGCACCAAAGAATCTACTTTTCCTTAAGATCTACTACTTTCTGTTGATGTTCTTGCTAATTCATAGTTCCCAAAGTTTCTGTCTCAAGTAACATCTTTTTATCTTAACATTTTTTCTCTTATAAAATAATATATCCTAAATTTAACCTCAGGACAAAGACCATGCTGTTTCCATTCATAATGCACTGGATATTCTATAAAAACTATACCACTATTAGGTAATGATTATAAATGTGAATATTCTTAATTTCACAGAATTTATCCACTCTGTCTGAGCTTACACTCTTTCATTCCTAGAAGATCACAGAATATTACTATATGGCGATTATATAATCCTTCGTCATTTTGCAAACATTTCACAATCATTTAATGGAGGTCTTCAACACACTAGTATAGACTGATCTTGTTATCATTATTGGCAAGAAGAGGAAACAGGGATGGAATGATGAAAACGTGTCAGATAGCACATCCCATACCATGAGGAAAAACAGGAGTAGCATTCAGTCTCTTATTCTCTGATCTACTGATACCCTGTTGAGCTAGGGTTCCCTTAGCACCAGAGGAAGAAACAGATTGATTCATTTCCAAATATCATTATTCAGAAAAGGTCTGCTCAGTAATAAAGAGGTGGTTCTCTTTATTTTCAAAATAAGTAAAAAGCAAATCCCAGTGATTCTTGGAACTCAGAGTTGGGAAGAGGGCAGGAAAACCACAGGCCAGGGCCAGAGAGCAGGAAGAAGATAAGGGAGATAAAATTGGTTGTGGATGAATCCTCATCCATCATTACATGGAAGAAATATTTAAGAAAGGAAGGCCACTATCTTCTCTCATCTGAGGCTTCCTCCAGAACCTGTAGGAGAGGAAGACACACTGCTGAGTCTTCATTTGGGGAGCAGCAGGACAAGGCAGCGTCTCCTTAGCCAAATGAACCCCTTCCTGACAGCTGTGGGGAAATGTGTTTGTTCCACCAAGTCTCTTTGAAAATTACTCCTAAAATTATTAATGTTTTGTAAATTAAAAAAAAAAAAAAACTCAGCTTCAAAAGGAAAATAATGTGGACAGTAATAACATACCAAATTTAATGTGACCTCCTAGCATTTTTATAGGGTGGCCTAGGGAGGAGAGTGGAAACACCCAAAGTTGGGATTTAGGAGACCTGATTTTAGTTTCAGCAGTTTCACTCTCTGGATGTGTGACCTCAGACAAGTGGATTAACCTCTCTGGACATCTGATCCTTCGTATTTAAAATGAGGGAGGTGGTTATTAAGTGATGCCTAAGAGCCCTCCTAGAGGTAAAAATTCTCCAGTTTATAATAGTAATAATTAACATCTGATGGTGCTTTACCACCTATAAATGGTTTCCACATATATTAGCTAATTTGATCCTCATGCCAGTTCTGAGTTAGTATTATTATGATTATGCCCATTTTTAGAAGAGAGACTCAGAAACCACAAAATGGCAGAGTTGGCATTGAACAGATGTTCCCAAGAGGAAATACCCCTTCAGTAAAAGAAGCAGCTGATGCTAACAAGGATAAGCAACAGCAGATAATGTAGGCTGTGAGCTCTTGTTTAGGGGTGCAACAGAATTTCTGGAAGCCGCATTGGGGTAATGATAATCCACCATGTGGAATGTTATCTGATGATGTATTTATCAAAAAAAACTAATAAAAAGAAAATTAAAAAAAGATACAATAATTGTTACTGCACTACACCCTAATGAATTATTGTGTTCAAGGTTCCTACAAAAAAAAAGTAATATTATACTCGGCTTATGTTTTAATTGATTTATTAATATTTTATCACAGGAATGTAATTTAAGCTCCTCATGATTTAGATCTCATAAACCTTTAGCATTTTGCAAATTCAAATTCCAATTTAAAGCCAGGGCGAGCAATTAACTTTTCTATCATCTTGTCAGGGGAGAAGGTTCGTGTTTAATTTGAGACAAAGTGACAGAAATATATATACACAGTATGTATTACTCCAATTTAATTTATGAGTCAGCACCATCCACCTTCAAAATGTAGATTTAATAGAAGGGGAGGAAGAAAAGGCCGTGCTGTCATGATAGGGCTGTGATATCTGCCCTGAATTTCATATATATAAATAAATATATATGTACATATACATATATATAGTCCCTGGTTTGTTAAGATATCAGGCTAGATTGATTGCAGGCATATTTCCAATTCTTTTGTTTTAAATTAATTTAGTAATTATTTGCACATAGAGCACACAATCTCATGGATATCACGGGGAGCTCTTACGCCTGTTTCCATGCCTACTCCTACCACCCTCCTCCCTTCTCAGTTTCATGGAGAGCTGCCCCTCCAGGTTAATCCTAAACTCAATACATGAGACACACTGTGGAAAATACTGCATTTGGGTCATTTCTTCATCCCCTTTCTCATTTTCCAAAGGGATCTTTTAAATGCTCTCTACTTAAAACAAATAAGCAGACAAAACAAAACAAACAAACAAACAAAAAAAATCACCACAACTTTATATTTTAATTTACAGGATTTGGCTGACAAGTTAAAACAGTGGTACTTTCTAGTGATCCTTTACAAAATATTTAAGGACAGGATCAGAAGAAATGAGCTCAAAGCACATAAGGTAGTCAGGTAAACTGAAGGGAAGTACTTCCCTTTGGTGGTTATTAAACACTGGAACAGGGCTGCAGAGAGAGGTTAAGGAATTCTTCCTAGCTCTGTTATCCTATAATTCACCAAAGGAGCACAATGCTCTATGCTGATGAGATGAGTTACATGACATCTCCTCCTTGGTTCAATCAAAGGGAAGCAATTTACATCTCAAACCAGTTCTCTCATCAGTGGGACATAAAGACTGCGGAACAGAGACACAGCAAATGTGCGTATTTATACGGCATCAACTCAGTTGCCACTGTTCTTTATTATTTTCTTTGCTCCCTCCTCCTCTGTATGGTGGCCATTTTGAATAGGATGCTTTAAATTCTAAAGTGAGAGAAACACAGGACTAAGAACAATTCAGGACCAAAATTAACTAAAGATTTCTTGTGATTCTGACAATCACTGGCCTTTGTGATGCTAGGCCAATCCTTTTGTTCCATTTAAAAATAAAATCGGATTCCCTTTGCAGACCACAAGAAGGGAATTAGAAGACGGTTAATGGAAAACTCTGGAAGGTAGCCTGACAAACGTTTATTCACTTTCCAGGCATACAATTTGGTGCTACATAAGTGAATGCAGTGCATTTGTCAAAGAAAGGCTATATTGAATGAGTGTGAGGTCTTCATTCATAAAACAAGCTTATTTTACTAATAGTCTCTATTAATCTCAGCTTAATTATGTCAGACGTTTTGCACTTGCATACAACAGTGAAAATCGCCAAAAATGCATTTACTGCACCTGCTTAAATGCAGTCATATTCCTAAAAACTACTGCAGGGAAGGAGGAAAAGCTCCCACAGACATGGCTTTTAGGCAGAATATGGGATTATGGCAGAGGGGTTTAAATACATGAGGTAAAAATGGTAATCATATTCATCAAGTACACAAAGAAGTAAAAACAAGAAGCTCTAGATAATTCTTTTTAGTGGACTCACTAAAATAACAATAACAGCTTGATGAAGAGAACATGATTGTCGAAAGCTTGTCCATTTTACATTTTCTCTTTACATAGTGCAATAAAAAGGGAGCACCTGCAGTTTCTACTTGTGTGGGTTTTTTTTTCTTCTGATGTAAAAGAAATCGTGGGACATCATATTTGTTTTGGGAGCTACTAGCCTCACGTCTGTCTAATACACACTCCCTACCATAAAGTTACGTTTGAGCCCTCTGGGAATACCTGTGCTGGGCAGCCGTCTGTCTGCAGCCTCCAAGTAGTCTTTGCCTCACACCCCTTTCCTTCATTCAAACACACCAGCCCTTCCTCACTTTGGAAATCCAACTAAAACAGACCTCTCTGTCATGAACCTTTTTAGACAAATTACAACAGAATGTGTTGTAATTTCCATTATCTGGTTGCATCTACCTTATGCTAGACACTAGCCACTGAGGCATCACTGTTACGGTACCCTAATACTTATCTAAAAAAAAAAAAAATACTGTTAACTACACATTGTGGATATTTGAAAGTGCCTGAGAAAGCCATAAACTTAATTACATTGGAGGGCTGGTGTGAGCTCACATGAAATTTGAGCTATCGTTATTAAAAAAGGAAATTGCATTTACTTAATGCTTCTTACCGTATACCAGTCAACTTTAAACTTTTGAGGTTTTCTAGTGAGACAAAACAATATTTAAAAGAACAGAGCATGTGTTAAGAATTCGATAGAAACATTTTACATGCCAAGAGAAGCATTCCTCCCCTTTCCTCCTTTGTATCTTCTTTTCTTTTCCTCTCTCTGTTGCTCTCCTCCCCTTCCTCCCTTCTTTCCTTCCTCCCATCCTCCCCCTCCACCTTCTCTTCTCTAATTCAGGAGAGGTGGTATTAAACTTTGAGTAAGCAAATGATATTCTTGTTTCAGAATCCATGTGCTTTTACTACTCAAAGCACTGTTTTAGAGGGGAATTTGGATGAATTCTTATGGCATTTTTTTTCCTCCTGCAGTCTACAGCTATCCTTCAGGTGTCAAGTTATTTTCAAGCATTCCTATAACAACCTCCAATATTCCACGGCAGTCTCTGATAAACCTTAGCAAGGTAGTCTTTTGAAGGACTGCAACAGCCAGTGAAGAAATATTTTTTTTCAACTACTTTTGTAAAAGAACAGAGAAAACAACAGTGAGGTTCGAGAAAACAAGGTTCAAACTGCACTTCACAACTACAGGGCCACTAATGACGTCAGCCCCTTGCTGTTCTTCATATCAAGATTCAAGTGTGCGGTTTTAAGCAATCTTTAACAGACAAAACAGTACAAGGGACTAACCTGCCTTTCACGCTCTAATACCACAGAGGGTACTGGAAGAAAAACCTGTTTCCGCGGATGCCTGTCACTGAGAATAGCTAATACACAAAATTCTGAAATTATGACAAAGTGAGGATTTGACTATGTTTCACAACACGATTTGCCTTTGGCCTCCACTGAGGAGAGAGCAACTCCAAGTATGTCAAAATTTCATTTTCTTCTATTTTCATAAAACTTTTTAAAGAAAGGTTGTCATAATGTAAGAGATGTCAAAATTTTTCAGAAGACTCAGAACAACTCAACATTACAGATTAAACATTACAACAGACGTTCCTCATACTCATGCATCAGTTAAACCAGTGCACAGGAGGTGATTACAGATGACTGTGAGGGTAGATGTCTTCTAAGTGGAGAAAGGCTAAAAAATAAAGCAGCACCTATAGTGCTGTGCATTCATCTATTTCGCCCTGCGGTCTTGCTGCATCTCTCACACTGGTGATGCAGGGCTCATCTCACCGGTGTAAGAGATACATTAATTGTCTCATGGCATCCCTTTCCAAAGCACTTTCAGAGGGATAAACTTCCAATCTTACCAGAATTGACTTAATCCTGTGCCACTTGACTGAAGGCATTCAGTCCTTCTATGGTTTTTCTAAAATCAAAAGTAACATAAAGACACCTTAAAATCTGAGACTGCAACTCACATTGCAAGGATGCTTTAATGTCCTCCAGCCCTGTAAGTTGTATAAGGAAAAGTAAGTGTGCATCATATGGGTCAGTTTCTACGGGGTTCTTTAGGAGTTTGAAGACTGTCAAAGTTCGTAAAGCGTTTCTTCTTTCCTGGGACACAACAAACCAAGTCCCACCCCAGGCTCTGAGAACTTCATCTTACTGAGGCCTGGAAAGTTCTTTCTCCAGAGTTTGGCATGTTCACTCTTTCTTTATTTTGGTCTCTATTAAAATCTTACCTTTTCAGGAGACCTGTACTGAACATAATATCTAAAAGAGCTTGCCACCCCCACCCGACCATACCCTGCTTTGTTTTCTTTTTTTTTTTTTTTAAGATTTTTTTACTTATTTATCTGACAGAGAGAGAGCACAAGTAGACAGACAGGCAGAGAGAAAGAGAGAGGAAAGCAGGCTCTCCGCTCAGCAGAGAGCCCGATGTGGGACTCGATCCCAGGACCCTGAGATCATGACCTGAGCCGAAGGCAACGGCTTAACCCACTGAGCCACCCAGGCGCCCCTGTTTTCTTCATAGTATTTATTCTTTCCTGAAGTTACCGATCTATCTGCTTATTATGTATCTTCCCTACTGAAATATAAGATTAGTGAGCCAGACTTTGTCTTATTTCCTACGGTATCACTAGTGTTGAGAACTGCACCGGATGTATATGGTAGGTCGTCACTATATATTTGTCAAATAAATGAAACTTACTAGCTAAAATACTTAGCTTTAAATGTGACAGTTTAAACTCGTTTCATCTTCTGATGAGAGAGCACCACGTGCAATGACCTTTCACAGTCTAGATAATATACAAAGTCAACATGCAAGAATCACTATTCTGGGAAGAGTGTGTTTAGACCTGGTTTAAAATCACAGCCTGTTGCTGTGTGACATTTACAGTCTGCCATTTTAGTTAGACCAGTGAATGGATGGAGTTAACCAAAGAGCTGACAAGACACACACACACACACACACACACACACACACACACAGAGCGAGAAAAATCCCAAGCCCTCCTGACTGTGGATATTGGAGTGGATTGCTACTTACTCCAAGCCAACAACAGCTAAAGAAGAGAGGTGAAAATCAGAAGACCTTTGGAAACCATTTCACCAGAGCTGCCACCTGTCATTTATGTTAAAAGTAGCAATCATCCATCTGTCCAAACTGGAGAATCTTAAAGTCCTAAATACCATTTACTTACCCCAAACTAGTAATTCCTTAGAAATTTTTTATATCACATAATAATGAAATGACATGATCTTTGTTTTCCTCTAGATACACAATGAACTTTTTCTTTAAGGTGGCATTCAACTTTTAAAATACAAACACCAATTAACTGAGGTATTTTTTGGTAGAGGAAAAAATGTCTATCATAATTTTAGTGGCAATAATAGTCCTGTACATTTCTCTTAAAATTTAACCTCAGATTTCTAAGCACTATGCAAACATTAATTTACTAAGTTCAGCTGTGTTCTCCATGTGAATTAGATTATCACATCTTCATTATTTTCAGGTAAGAATCACATGGAAGGACCCATAACTTGCCAAGACCAAACAGCAACTAACTAACTAACTAACTAACTAACTAACTAACTAACTAACTAAATATTAATTAAATAAATAAATAAAGAGCAATATCCTTCACTTTAGAAAGTGGGTACCCAGGGAAGATTAATGAAATAAAGTCAGAATATACCTAAACTAGCATAAGCTGATAACCCAATACAGAAGCTAGGGGGTCTGAATAAACACCCCTGAAAAAAGTAGTGTCAGTCTTTAAAAATAGCAGTCAGCAATTACGGAGCATTTACTATGTGTTGGACACTATTCTAAGAGCTAGTGGAAACAGGGACTTTGTTTCTTGTTCACCACTGTTTCCTGAGAGGTAGAACAGTGCCTGGGCCAGAATGCATGCTGAATACATACTTGTAATAAATGTATGAATGAGAGATGCATTCTTGGTTCCAAATGACTAAACCGTCTAAATTTTTTAACACAACCTATTTGTAAGTTGGGAACCATCTATATAAACACTTGCTCTTGGAATTGAAGGAACAAGGAAGAGGTTTGACTTGACCCAGGGTGTAACTAAATCTAGGGTAACAATGAGCCTTTTTACAATAGAGTTCATTTATTTAACAAACATTTATTGAACACACTCTATATGCCAGGTATTATAAGAGGTTCTAGAAATAAAGACAAGGTGCTTGTTGTTGCAGAGCTTAAATTATTGTTTATGTATCTGAGAGGAGGATGTCTTTGTATATATTGTAATTACGAGGCAAGAACTTTCTATAAACCAGTGATTCTTATTTGTTTGTTTTTATCATTTTACCATCCTAACTTGCTAATGCTTCGATAATTCAGCCTGTGAGGAAACCATAGCAAAATGTAGGTGTACTGATTAATTAAAATATATATCCATAAAGAGGAGTGGTTATCTGACAATTACCTAGACAAACCAATCACTGTACAAAAAGTTGATGTCGGCAGCAGGGTGAGTTCTGGAAGATATGAATTACCTATTTTAGCTCTCTATGTTGTCAATTCTCAACTTTATCTACCTAAGTCTTTAGCTTCATTTGGGCTGCCCCAAACTGGAATCCAGATGCAGTTATTAATGGATAAGCTTAAGCATAATACCATTTCAATGAAAAGAAATAAGGAAGTACACAAAATAATAGAAGATAAATAAGGTCTTACCAACTGCCTATCACGCATGGTCTAATTAGGAAAGCTACTGCTACAAAGGCTGGCAGTCTCATCTGTGTTCACCCTCTGGGACCTTAACATGTGCTCCTTCTGTCCACTACAAAAATTCTTTCAAAGCCTACCTGACTAGTGCATAGCTTGTGTGTACATACTTGAATTTATTTCACTCTGATCATTCACTTGAGATGTCTGGTTTCTCTAAAACTATCTCAGTTCTTTTGACTTTTATATGAAATCAAGCTTTTGCAAAGATTTCTGTTGTAAATTAAGTTTGATGTTTAATGATTGCTAGCAGTCTACTTAAGGCTAATGCCTCCTCTAAAAATAATATATATATATATATATATATATATATATATATATATATATATATATTTGAGCTGGGAATTCAGCAATTCCAGGAAATATTCTAAACCCTTGTTGGCAAAGGAAGAAAAAAAAATATTGAAAGGAAAAAATATACTGACATGTTGATTATCAGTGTATTGAAATCAAGAACTAAAGACAGGTAACAGATCTGTTTCAACCGGCTGCTGTATGCGTTTATAAAACTGAAATATGATTATCTAAAAATCACTCTTTTATTCAGAATTACTCAACATTCCCTCTCTGTTTATACACGTTTCTGTCAGTGATACAACAGCCCCAGGCATTCTACTACCAATCTCCCTGTACATGTCCATTGACATTGTCTCTATCAAATTCAACCCAATAAAATTAAATGGAATTAAATAAAGCTGTCTGCTTGAACCTCAGTTTTTCTCATCTCTTATTGTATTGTACTTATCATTTCTTATTTATTTAGCTGAGGCAAAAAGCTTTCCAGACACAATTACATTTTCCTTTCTGGTCTCCTATTTCTGAAGTATTTTTTTTATTGTTGAGTGATGTAGTTTATGTCAATTGGCAAAAATAAATAAATAAATAAATAATCCTTATAATTCTATGAAAATAAGGGTATGATAAAGCAACCGCTGCCTCATACAAGAGAAGACATTTCCATCCTATGTTTACCATAATTTTTTCCTCTGATTCCATTAGTTTTCACATAACAATATCCAAAACCCTTGCCTACTTTCAAACGATTCCAATTTGTAGGAGGCATATGAGTGGTAAGTAACTCAGGGAGAAACTTGTTAAGGAAGGGTTCCAGCTCTGGCTTCAGAAGTTAAATTTGGTGGCTATTAAGGAGGGCACGTATTGCATGGAGCATTAGATGTAAATAATGAATCTTGGAACACTGCATCAAAAACTAATGATGTATTGTATCGTGACTAACATAACACAATAAAATAATAAAAATATAGAAAGAGTAAAAAGATAAAAAACAAATAAAAACAAATTAAAGAGAATACAAAAGTGTTGAGGATGATATGCAACTGGCCTCCAGTTTCTCCCCCACTCTCTCGGGCAAGAGGGTGCTCCACATTTCTCACCTTCGTTTTTACATTCCCTTCAACCTGCACAATGCATTTTATGATTCCCTTTCAAGACTGCCTTTAATATTAATTTTAACCTGATTTCAAAAGTAAATAAACATTTTGGAGTGAGGGGGAAAAATAAGACACATAATGATTTTCTCTGGAGTTCTCTTTCCATAAGCAACATCCAGATGACAACCAACCTCTCATTAATCTCTTGGAAAAAAAAAAAAGTAAATTTCTTATGTCCTTCATACTGGATTGCTGTTTATTATAAACTGTGCTGAAAGACCCCACACACGGCAAACTGAACCATGTGGCATTTAATCCATCACACAGAAGGATCAAGGATTGAGTCAATACTTCTAGGGCTTCTACCCCTCAACTATGCATTTCCATGGTGCCCATTTCCATGGTGTTCAGACCTTCAAACAAACACATTTGTCTAAAAACAAATACATATGTAGGAAAACAGTTCTCTAGGGCTCTTGCCTTTCAGCTGCTTTTGGCTGACAGATGAGAGGTCAGATACAACATTCTGAAATTCTGAGTCTTCTTGTTTTATATACTGGAGAGAGAAATAGTTGGTTCCAGGTAGTGAACCTTTCATGCTTTCTATTAAATAGGCAAGAGAGGGACACCTGGGTGGCTCAGTGGGTTAAAGTCTCTGCCTTCGGCTCAGGTCATGATCCCAGGGTCCTGGGATAGAGCCCCACATCAGACTCTCTCAGTCTCAGAGACTCCTCTCTCTCTCTCTCTCTGCTTGCCTCTCTGCCTACTTGTGACCTCTGTCTGTCAAGTAAATAAAATCTTTAAAAAATAATAACAAATAAATAAATAAATAAATAGGCAAGAGAGTCACAAAAAGAGGTCCTGGGATTTTCATCCCACAATGGAGTCCTCCTTGATTTCCTTTCACCTCCTATCTATGGATTTCAACTTCATTTTGAGGACATATACAATTATTCTAAATGAAAAACATTACTTTTTTAATCTCTCTCTTTTACAAAAAGTTTTATAAGAAATTAGTTTCAAAACAATTCTACCTATTCTATAGTAATGTGCTTTCAATACTTTTCTAGATTTCATTAATCTTACCCATCTTAGAAAAAGCTGGGATAATTCAAGGGCATTTGAAGAAATCTCTCCTCTATAGTCTTTCTGCACCTGAAATTCTATCACTTAAAATTTATAGATGAAGACAATATCCCCAGAAATCTTTTGATTCTTTGTTACTCTGAGAAGGATACTATTTTATGCCTATCTTAGAGATGAGGAAACTTGGACATAGAGAAGCTATATAACTTTCCTAAAGTCTTTTGGTGAGTGAAGAGCCAGGATTTGAACTCACGGAGTCTAACGCTAGAGCCTTAACCATCTACATTACATTGCTTCCCTGTTAAATAGAGATGAGCAGAAAGGAATGACTAAATGCCTCATTTTGGGGACAGAGAGCATAAGTTAAATGCCAATTTTACCACATACTAGCTGTGTAACCTTTGGCAATAGTCTTAACCTCTCTCAATCTTTATTTCCTTGTGCATATAAAAGTAGCTAGCCTTCACTGAGTACTAAGCTATGTTCCAGTCTTCAAAGCTAAGTGTTTTATATGTATTATTTCATTTAATTCTCACAATAACTCAACAAGGTATATAATGCTATTATCTCTAATTTAGAGATGAAGAAACTAAGTAACTTGCACATTGTCATATCCTAAGTGGCAGAGACAGAATTTAACTGATGGGCAAGCTCCCTATAGAAACCATACATTTAATCATTAAGTTTGGTGATAACCAATAGTAGTTACCTCATGGAGTCTGGGGCTATATTTTGGTCAGGATTAAATTAGGTAAACCATGTGTGTGATGGTTACATTTATGTGTCAGCCTCACGGGGCCCCAGAATACCAGATATTTAGACTAACTTTATTCTATGTGTATCTATGAGAGCCTTTCTGGAGGAGATTAACATTTGAATTGGTAGACTGAATAAAACAGATTGCCCTCCCTAATGTGGGTGGACCACATCCAATCAGTTAAAGGATTAAATAGAACAAAAAGACAGATCCTCTTTGGAGTAATAGGGAAATCCCCTAACTGTCTTTGAGCTGGGCTATCAGTGTTTTCCTTCCCTTGGATTCCAACTAAAACACTAGTCCTTCCAGAGAACTGAGTCTACTAGCCTTTGGACTAAAACCACATCATTGGTATCCTGGGTCTCCAGCTTGCCAACTGCAGAGCTTAGAACTTATCAACCTTTATAATCATGTGAACTAATGCCTTAAAATAACTATATATGCACAATACACACACACACACACACACACACACACACACACATTTATATCTCCTGTTGGTTCTGTTTCTCTGCAGAACCCTGACCAATATGGTATGTAAAGTGCCTAGTGTAGAAAGGCCCACATAAAAAGAACTGTAAGATAACAAAGCCTCCTTCAATAAGGAGAGCAAAGATCGTCCAGAGGAAAGGATAAATAGTCTGTGGGCCCTGGACTCTTAAAAATGGAGTGGGGGAGATTCTAAAACATAGTCTGCATCAGGCCAGATGATTAGCTTCTTTGTGTAGAATAAGAGATGGTAGAGAAACTTTGATCTAGACATCAAGAACAAAAGCTATGTGCATCTTTCCCTAAGTAACCTGAAAGGGAATTTTGGTTCTTCACCATTATGACAAGCTCAGTGGGAATACAGATGTGAACTTCTCCTTAAAGAGGTAAAAGGTTAGAGGGAAAGTGAAAGAATTGACAGAAAAGGTCAGGTTTGTTTAATGCCTGACTTACAGTGCACAAATCCAACCAATCCAACTCCTATATATGTACTTTGTTCCCAGCTATAAAATAATGGGGAATAAAAAGACTTCTTTATGGAGCTTTGTTTCTCCACTGAAACATCCTAGAAAGGTAAATTAAAGTTTCCAAATGCATGTGATTTACACTGATACCCTTGAAATACTGATTTAATTACTCCTCTCCACTGTGGCCATCACTCAGGAACATCCCTCCCTGAACATCTCCTTCTAAGTATCATTCTTCAGTTAGGGTTAGCCAGTAATGTGACTTCAAGGAGTTCACATATGAAGAAAATAAATGGGTTTTTTTCTTAAGAGAACATGTGTTTCTCCCATCGTCTGAGCTAAAAACCAAGGAAGCTGTAACAGCTGGGAAAAGAAGAAAAAGCAAATTTAATTTTTTTAAAATTTAAATCCCTTTTTGCAAATTTAATTTTTAAAGGAAATAGAAAATAAAAGCAATTTGTCCAATTCTAGTGTGTGGCATCTATGCTGATTTTCTCAAGGAAAAGTGCTTATTGTCACCCAAATCCCCAGAGTAACCACAGCTGACACACTTCTCAGCATTAGAGCACTTGGCAACTGGCAATAAGGCCTGTTTCTTTCCCAGGCAGATGAAAAGCCAGGCACTCCCCAAACAAAACCAATGCAGCTTTTCTTGACTCTTTAGCTGCCTTCGTGTCTTCTGAACACAGCATTTTATTCTGTGCAATGGGAAGCTCATGGAGCAAATCTATTTCACCCAAAGCACTAAAACCAATACAATGAATTTTTCTATTCTTTTGGCTACTTTGACTAAAGAACCTATCCTTACTGCACTCAAGTGTTACAACTGCTGATGTACACATAATTGTACAAAGATCCAAGAAGCACTGTAAATAAACAGAAAAATAAACCTTGCTAAAGAATGCCTAAACATGCAAAGGAATGCAAATATAAGACTTCTTCCATACATAGGATCTTTGTTTATACCAGTTGCACATGGTCGATAGAAGACATGCAAAAAACACTTTTTAATAAACAAATTGTCATCTCGCATTAGCTTATAACAATAGAATTCTTCCAAGTATTTTTTTTATAATAAAATGTGTATAGATTGTTTTGGTTATTTTTCATTCTCATCAGAGATAATAAAGATCATGTGACTTAAAGTGTTTTCTCTTGTGTAAAAGCAGGAAGCAGGAATTTCAAAGGCTGCCATTTTAATAACAAACGCCTTCATTTATATTTTTGTTAAGAAACAAGCCTATTCTCTTATCTAAGTTCTATGAAAGTCTTTCTACTTTTTTCACATTAAATTACATGTGTGAAATTCATCAGTGTTGTTACCAATATTTATTCCTGATGGCCAGAGCTTTTCTAATTCTTGTGTAGCCGTATGTTTAATGTCATATAATCCAGTGGGAATCCCTTTTTTTAAAACAATAAAATAAATGGATTTTAAAAATTGTATCCCTTTTTTCATGTCAAAAAGTAAAAACAAAAGAAAATCTCCAAAACAGACATTAGACAATGTATGCAATTCACCTTATAAAAATTGTTATTTATGTCAGCAAGTCTTTACACAGTTTTCACAGATGGAAAGCCCAGCCCTGGGGTGGCATAAGACGTATCAGACATATCATAGTGAAGCATGTCCACGTATGTCAGTAGTCAATCTACAGAGAATGATTTCATGACACAACACTTACCCTGACTGAACCATATCTAATTCCTAAATAACGATGATGACTAATAGTGTTTTATTAGATAATGTTTACTTGCTAACATTTCTTATGGGAATCTTGATTAATTGCCTCTCTAATCTTCCAAGGATTATTCCAAAATATAGTAGTGTCTGAAATGTAGTGTTTTCTTCTTAAACCTAAGCACAAATTTGTTGTAGTTAATATGAAATTTTTTGTAGATCTTTTACTAACAAGTGAAAAACATGAATTAGGATCAACATGTAGGTGAAATGTTCTAGAAATTAGACCATCTTGAGAGAACTACCATGTGATATGAATCACATACTAGTTGGCCATCATCGTTATTCTTATATTTTTCTGCATTAAACTTAACATCAGTAACAACCATTAAACACAGCATAAATCACAGAAGTCTATAGATTCCTGAACACTGGGATAATTCTGAGCCTCACTTCTTCACTGGGTTGTGTTGGTAATGGAGGTGGGAATGTGAGAACAAAACTGTCGTCCAGGTGTTACCTAATCTGATTCAAAATAATAGCTGCCAAGACTAGAAACATACTAAAAAACAGAACAAAACAAAATAATCCATTTTGTTTAGTCTCTCAAAAAAGCATCAAAAAGAGGTAGAGAAGAATATTTCCTCTCTGTCTTGGATACATTAAATACAGTCACTAATAGTGCCTCAGAATCTCTCTCTACACTCTTTCAACTCCTGGCCCAGACCTCTCTCCAACCTATTTTTCACAAGCAGCACCCACACCTGTTCATTGTTCTTCCCATCTCTGTTCTTGTCCTGTTACTCTAGTAAAATCCTGCCACTTTTGGATAAGTTATCTGTCCCCTCGTCCAGCCAAGGTCAATTTCCCAGTTGTTTTACATTCTCCTGGTTCTACATAACCAAAGTCCTGACATTTCAGCAGCATAAACAGAATGCTCAGAAGGAAGGGAAGGAGGGTAACTGAGAGGAGTCCTCCGCTATGGTTGAAGAAAGTCTCGGGATATGAGCCCTTACATGAAGACATGCAGGCCTCGAAGCTTTGCAAACCATGTGCCAGTGCCCTCTTCTTAGCTCCTCTGCACATCTTCTCTCCTGTCTTATCTTTTGGTTAGTTATCAGTCACAGGAGTTAACTTACAACATACAGGTAGAGAAATTACAACATACAGGGTAGAGAAATTAGGATAATCCCTGGTCTCTCTCTCTCTCTCTCTCTCTCTCTCCATTTTTTTTTTTTTTTCCAGGTCTATGGATCTATGGCCATCTCCCAATGCAAAAATCTATTAAACACATCTTTCAATATCTCTGCCTTCTTACAGTCTTTTGATAGCCATAACTTTACTTATATTTTTAGAAGGCCTTTTCACCTTCTGGTCAGAACAATATTATTCTTATTCATTGTTCTTTTCTTCCCAAATATCCTACCTCTGGCTTAACCTAATTGTGCTAAAAGGTACAAAATTCACCTTTCTCGTTCAACAAGACCAATCTCTGAGATCCAAAGCATTCAAAATAAAAGCCCTCTTTAGTTATAATCAATAGAAGTGATTTCAACTCATATACATTTAAATGAGAGGTAGGATGTGATGTGAAAGGATATATGATTCAGAAAGATGAAGTGAATTATTTAGGTCATAAAACAAGTATGGAATCGAACTTAGACTTGGATTCAGACCTTCTTTCAGACATGATCCCTCATTGTTCTTTTCCTGCATTCACTGTTGGCTAAATCTTACCATTTCTTTTTCCACACACAAAAAGCTAATGTCTATATTCTTGCAACATAGTGTTCTCTTAACCACAAATATACACTTATGTTGGAAAACTAAGATTATTCACACAAAACACTGAGCAACTCATACATCCTTTAGAATATTCTCCCAACTTAACTTTGTCTTCCTTTCTGTCACCTGATCCCCTGTCTTCTTGCTACCAATCAACTGTTTGAACACATTAAGCTCTTATGTCTGCAAAAGCCTTATTTATTCTTCCCTCTTTCCATGAGGAAAAAGAAATTAAGAACTTTTTATAAAGTAGACAAACTCCGATATCATTTGCTCTTAGAAGCCTTCCCAATATCTGCTCCAGGAAGCTTTCAACATCCCCACTTACGTAACACTTCCGCTATTAGTAGATCATATGTGTTACTCCTTTAAAATTCTTGCCCCTTGTTAGGTTTTGGAATTCTTCTTGATAGAGTATATGATAAATATTAGGAATACAAGAATTAAAGATACCAACCTTGCCCTCAAGAAGTTTCCAGTATAGTCAAGAATTCAAAAACAACTACAGTCCAGCTCTGACATAGACAGCATATTTCTATATAATTGACTGGAATTATAGTTGCACATATTTGTTGTTGTTGTTGTAATCAAGCCTATACTATATATAATAAATACAAGTACTCCAAAGCTGACTCACAAAAAGCAGGGAAGTAGTCAATGTACATAAGAAGGACATCAAAAGACATCAAGGAGAAATAAACTATAAAGATGTAATGGGAAAAAGGAAAAAATACAGAGTTAATTGAAGTACAGGCTTAATACAAGAAAAAGCAGCTTGGGGAAAGGAAGTTGAATTAGTTCAAGATATTTTTGGTAGCAAGAGCCAGAAAGGCTACAGTCGCCAGAAATGAAAAAGGGACTGACTATGGAGCAAAGCTATGCTCCACTGTGCCACTGGGCATTGAGTTCAGTGATTTATATAGTTTATTTCAACTAATACTCATAACCATCCTGTGAGGTAGGAACTATGAGGAAACAGAGGCTCAAAGCAGTTAGGACTTGCTCAGCTAGTCACTGAAAGAGCCAGAATTCAAACTCAGGAAGAGTGGATTCCAAAGTCCACTCTTCATAGATTCAATTTTGGCCTAAATCCAAGGAGTCTGTGTCCACAAAATTAGCCAAAAATTACCTTATTTTCTCAAAGATCAAAGTGTAAGAGAGACTGTGTACGATCCCAAAGCTCTTCATATGGTAATAAAGAATAAATTCATTTTATAATATAATCAGCTATAAACTCTAACACTGCTTATTGGAGATGAAGATACCTCAGAAACCATCTAGTACAACCTCTTATTTTGCAAATATTGAAGATACTAATGCCAACTAATTGACTCATATAGATTACTAAGGAGAAAAGTTCTGAGGAGGAATAAAGCACAAACTCTTTGTTCCTAAAGCTAAAGACCATGAGAAAAATACCATCTTATCTCCTGTGTGCTCCACAATGCTAGGCACTTGTTTATTTTTGAATAATTGTATCTCCATTATCAAGGACAGTAAACCATACTGTTACTAGTACATGGTACACATTTTACAAAAGGAGCTGCCCAAATAATATTAGTTTCATGAAGGGATGAGCGGGTCTATGTGGGAGAGTGTGTGTGATATGGGTGCAAGTATGTAATTAATCAGGAGTTTGGACCTATTAGTTGAATACTACTAAATTAATTTTTGTCTGCCATTTGATTCACATCATTTTCTCCTTGAAATTTTCCAGCAACATCTTAAATGCCTTACATAGCAAGATCTTTGCTTTCAAATGACTTAATAAGAAATCAAGAGTTTAGTACACCATCAATGAATGGAATTTTTGCATGGTTTCCTTTGGGTAGAATCATCAGAAGTTTTTTTTTTTAACTTATTAAGAAATAACTTGAAAGATTTTGATAAAGTGGTATTATGAACATTTCATCTTTATTTTAGTTTGGGGGGTTGGGGAACACAGAAGCAATATTTCATTTCTAAAACCATGTTCCCATGAAGCTGAGCAGAAGGACTGCTTATAACAGAGTTTTCCAGCCAAATTCTCAAAGGGCCCCCAACAGGCTTTCTCAATTTGTGGGCGCTGTCCTCTAACAATCTATTCCTTTCCAGACTCTCCTTGGAAACCAAAGATCTATGTCATTCTCTTCATATTTTAAAATGAAATTGGTCCTGGTTAAAACAAAAATGAAAACTGAAGGCAAGTCTTTGTTCCAAATACCAGTGCTGTCTGGACAAATGCCTCATTAATATGCCCTATTTTGAAGACACCACCAATGACTTTGCCTCTGCAGTAGTCTTAGCATTATTCGGACATTTCCAAAAACCGAGCTCACTACAGGCATTTGTGAAGATGAGTTGTATTTAGGCAGAGGACTGAAAAGGAAAAGTAAATAAACCCCAGGTTGGAAAGGGGGAAGCAAACCCTCCTTTTTACAAATGACTTGTAATAAATCTTCTGCTCAAATTCCAGAGTCAAAGAAAAGTCACATGGACTGAATGTGTTTCTTTTAAAAAATGAATATTCACTTAGTAATCCTGAAATGCTTTCTGCTCTTTGAATACATTCAAACAAGTAGGTATCCACGCATTTCACTGATAGCTTATCAAACCACAGAACAGAACAGGAGGAGCGAATCAAAAGGGCTTTCCTAGGGGAGCTCCATGGTCATTGTTCTATAAAAACATACGAACATATTGCTATAAACTCATCTTCACAGGAAGTCACCCAGCTTAATAAGCACAGACCTGCAAGTTAATATTAAAATTCACTTTGATTTCAGCAGCAACAAAGCTGATCCAACTAGGAGCTATTACATAAAACTCTTATTGTCATATTCGTCATCATACTCTCAGTGGAGACAACTGCCAGCACCACAAAGCCCTCAGTTCACCTCAGGAAACCTGCTATACAGACGGCCATCCCAATAACAGTGCGGTGCTGAGATGGCCCTGTTTATTTTATCAGAGTGGCACTCCTTTAATTTTTCAATTCTCTTTATTGATGTCCTCTTTCATGTATAGGTCTATTAGATTCTACTTTCTCTACTGTCCTCCCAGGAATTGGTGCTTGCCAACTACAATAAGTTGTTTTGACAACTTGTCTAGCTATACAATACTCTGTTTCTTTCCCTCTGCAGTCTTTTTGGCTTCAAATGAGTGCCTTCAAAATATAGCAGAGACTATCCAACCAAACTATGCAACAGGGGGAAAAACAGCTTTCTATGCGTAAGCACCGTCCTGCCAAAACCACAATCTTCCGTGTGCTTCTAGTTCTCTTTCCTTTCCTCCTCATTTTTATGGATAAATCCCCCTTGCTATCTTGTCTACTCCTATCTTAATAAGGAATGACTGCCGTGACTACCCCCATCAACCAACGCCATTCACCGCCAGCACCTCTGCTCTCCTCGTGTGCTTCAAGAAGAACTGATTAGCACTTTGCATAATTAACCTGATTAGCACTGTGCATAATCAAACTGATTAGCACTTTGCATAATTAAAAAGAAATAATAATAATAACAATAATAAGCACTAAGTAATATCAAAAGCTGTTAGTCCCACAGCCCTTTGGTTACCTCCAAGATGAGTTTGGTGCAGCATATTTTGCACTTTCTCACTGAAATCTTTTTTTTAACTCAAAAGTCAAGAAAATAACTTAAAATGCTTTCAATCCATAGACCCATCATGATTTTCATACCCACAGCAGTTATCAAAATAATCATTCTTGCCCATGTGTGCCTTCCTCAGTCTTACATTATTTTACTCATATCAATAAAAAATATTTGGGATCAAATTAGAATCAAGATGTATACTTCTTATATAGCTATAGAATTATCCTATGCATCGTTTCTGGGTGATAATGAGGTAAATGAAAAGAACTGGACAGCCTTTCAGGAAAACCTGGCTCTGACTTTTACTGTGTGACCTTGGCTAAGTCACAACCTCTCAGAACTTCAGTTCTCTCATCTGTGAAATGGAAATAAATGAGGTTAGTCCTGAAGCTTCAAGGGCTGTTGTGATGATAGGATAAAACAGTAATTTAGGAAGGTACTTTGTAAACTATAAGGTACTACATATATGAGATACTCCATTCTAGGTCTCCAAACCTCTTATCCCCTAAATTTTATTTCCTACCATGGAAAACTTTAGACATTATGAAAAATAATAAAATTTTATATTTTTAATGTCTTGGAATGCAAAAGTTATAAAATTCCTTTGCATACTTTATCTTACTTCCTATTCAATAGCTGAATGTGATTAAAATTTTGACTTGGAGTTATAATTTAACCCTAGTCATTATTGTATCCATCACAGCCCTCATTTGTGTTTCCACAGAGGTTAAAATCAAGCTGTTGCTGGAAATTCATAAGAGAAGAGAAGAAAATCTAGTATGTTTCTATTAACTGGGGACTGCAAGGAGGAGAATTTTGCAACTCTGCTCTTCTCCACCCACCATAGCCAACCATCTGCTCCTGACGACCCACTTTCCTCCAGGAACCTACCTCATATGCTCTTCAGTCCGAATTTCTCCTTTTTTCTGGTGCTCCCAGACAATTTTATCTGTAACTTTACTGTGTACACTTTGCTGTGTTTTAAGTGGGTGTGTGCCTGATTCCTGTGGGAGATGATGAGCTCCCAGAGAGAAACCACCATGCCTTGTCACCTTTGTCCCCCCAATGCACTTGGTGAGCACTTAACACACTTGTTATGGTTGAGCCGAGGAAACTGGATAGTGAAGTGTATTACTTACCATGTAACTACTATATGCAAATCAACAATTGCTTCACTAACTGTCTGCAAAGGTATTTGACATATCCATAACCACTTTACTGACCAAACTTAATGTTTGTCAAGTTACTTTTTATTTTTATTTTTATTATTTATTTATTTATTTATTCAATTATTCACTTAATCATTCAAAAATAAATGTGAGTGCCTAGTAAGTGTTAAGCATTGTGCTAAACATTCAATACAGCATGATCATGCTCAGAACAAACTGTTGGTTTCTCTAAAGAAGTTTATAGTCTACATATCTCTTAAGAAGCCTAGAGTAGCCTTTAGAAGGCCAGGGTGGAGTAGCCTGGAAGGGGAACCTTAAAGTAGCAAAGATCATCAGTTGCAAGCTACCCACCATGGAGTCATAAGCCTCTCCATCTAAAGGAAAGGAATCCACATAAGCAGTCAGTGTTCCTGAGCCAATCATCCATTTTACAATTCATTTAATTCAAGAAAGAAAATGCTGCTGTGGAGATTATTCAAGTCCAAATGTTCCTGGTGAAGGTGCTTCCAGTAATTCTGGGAAAGAAGCCAATCCCCTAGTTTTATATGTAAATATTTAAAAAACACACACATATATATAAGCACAAAGGAAAGGTCAGGAAGACGTAAGTCTTTTAAAAATCTATTTTAATAATTTTTTTCTATAACTGTCCACAAAAGTTTGGGCTTTTTTGTAGCCTTACATTTTCTTTTACACAATACACCTGCTTTTTTTTTTTCTAAACTAAATATTTCTTCCATCTAATGACTCTCTTTATTAGACAGCATCTAATTTGCATACATTTACATACAATTTAACTGCTAGCTTGTGAGAACAAAGAAATGGCTCTGTATTGTACTGAAGGACAATACTCAGTAAAGGAAGGTATAAAAACCAACCAGCTCAGTGACTGTGTAAGCTCTTTGTTTCAGATATACCAGGCTTTTTTTTTTTTTTTAACATACCAGTTAAAAGGGGCAAAAATTATTTCATCAAACAATGAAAGATACAGCACTACTCTGTTTAACTGCCCATTTCCTCCCCAGCTTGGTTACTACAATTCAAGGGTCCAGGTTCCCTGAATCTACGAAAATTTCCTTCATTAGATTTGATGGATTCAATCCCTTCACATATTTTGTTTCAAGTCTGATTTCTAAAACAACCTGGGATTCCACTGTGATAAAGCTCTGTTCCAATGCTATGCTAATTTGTGCTACCACCCGGCTTGTTCCACTAAGGGACAGGGTAAATATGACACATCCTGTTCTCCAGTTAAAAATGCATACCCTTACCCTCAGTAAGAACAGATTTTACTGAGACTTCTGGTCTTTATGTTATGAACCAACTCTTCTAAAGAAATGGTTTCCAGCATCCATTGGGGATGGGAAAGGAGGACCTGAACATAGGGAGTTTATGCTGAAGGAGAAATAAGGAGTTGAATCAACTGTCTCCACTTTGCAATGCCACCCCTCTCTAAGTCTCCAAACCCAGAAGACTACTGGAAGATTTAAAAAAGAGAAGAGAAAAAAAGAAGAAGAACTGGAAACAGGGGTTCTTGATCCTCATTTGCAAGTGAATTCCTATGCTCTGTGACAGGGTAAGTCACTATGACTCTTCAGTGCACCTCTCATCTTTGATGCATCCAGAGGGAGATTATAGAAAGCAATCTTGAAGAGTTTGTTCAGTGTTTTGTAAATATTAACTATTGAAAACACATGAAATAAGTAATAAAGCTGCGGTCACAACCAATGAAAATAAACACTAGAGGGATTCCAGTTTCTGAAATGCCATGTGTAAAATAGCACAAAAACGAAATATGGTACATAAAAATGCTTCAAAATTACAACAAATGATACGGATACAAGGCAAGGAACTAGGACAATCTTAAAAACATAAAGCCACATATGAAGTGGCCCCACAGGCTGAATGGAAATATAATCCATAAGTGAGTGCTAGAAGTGGTCATGGAAGATGCATTTTCTTAGAAATATACTTAATAATTGGTTTGGCCTATTTTCTGCATCTGATAATTCAGATTTACAATTTTAATGACCAAAAGAGGTGTGAACTTGTCAGTGATAAGTGAAGAAATTCTACCACTCTGTGGGGCTGCAGAATGCCCACATGGTTTGGAACCTTCAGCAGCCAAACAGATTGCACAATCTCTACCAGCGATCTTGAAGCATGTCTGATTTTCCACCTGGTGAGAAGAAGCCTGAGTTAGAGACTTGTATTAATGCTGGAGTGCTGGCATAGACCAAGTGTGCCAACTTCCTAACCCATAAGCAATTCTGAATAATGATCTAAAATAGCACTTAAAGGAAATGATTAGATACTTTCCTTTTAAACTGTCCTTTTAAAATTAGACACTGTCCCCTAGGTACTAACTAGATTCTAGTCCCTATAATGAGAAGAAAGGAAGGTGTTGATGATCCTCTGAAAACCATGGCTTAGCTCTAAAAGCAGCCTTAAATTACAGGGAAACTGACCCTGATCCCCATATCCCTGGCTGGATGACAGACGAAGGCAATTACCTCATGAGGGATTATCAGTAAGTTTTACATGAAAGTTCTGTTTCTAAGGTTCATTAGCTCTCTCTTGTTGATATAAATTTGAGGTTGTACTTATTTGTCATGTCATAGAATATTATCTGTTGGTACCCAGCACCAGACCCATTTTCTACACTTTAACAGATTAAATTCTACCTTGTTTGTTTGTAAAGCATCTCTTAATATTAACTCAGCCAACATCACCTGTGCTGGATGTGGTTAAGATCCACCTCCCCAAAGCATGTTACCACGGTGACAAAGTAGTGACCTAATTTGCACACACCTGCTGGGTTAATTGGGCCAAAATGAAAGATGATATATATGCTCAAAATCCAAAACTGATTTTTTCCTCAAAATTAAATATTTGATTTTTTTAAATTAGCAATTTCTAAAGCTAAGTAACATACTCCAGGTGTGCATTTGCCAGTTAATATACCCTGAATGTTTTATGACACTTGAGGAGCAAAATACATTGAGTGATGAATACAAATCTTTTATGTATTTTCTGTGTGCAGTGATTAGTATGAGTAAGTGGTCTCAATCACCAAATACACGAGATGTGTCTAAAAGGCCAGGCCATTGCCTCAAAGCAAATAAGGACATTTCATCTGTGCCAAGTTACCAGAGTCTGAGGTGTTCCTGAAAATGCAAGTTCATTTTGGAGCTACTCTCCACAGCCTTTGACAGCCTGTAACATCTCTTAGACAAAAACGTCACTTAATTCTGCTTGACCTCTTCCTTCCTCTTTGTACTCATCCTTCCCAGACCACTGATAGCTTTTCTGTGGGCCAAATAAAGTTACAGATCAGGAACCGATGGAGATATGAGCAGGCACTTGATGAGACTGCTGGCCAAGCCACAGCAACCTGTAAGAGGTATAGCTAAAGGCATCAAAAGCTTGAAAGTCAGATATATCTGTGACCCAGCTATTCTGCTTATAGTAATTTATCCTAGTACATAATCAGGGGTGTTCATAAAAATGTGTACACAGTAATATTCATATGTTATTTGTAATAGAGGGAAATTGGAAGCAACTTACATGTCCAAGAATAAGAGATTGGCTAAATTATTTTAACATATCCATTGTGTGGAATACTATATAATCCATAAAAAATCATGCCATGGGAAAATAAATTATTAACACAAACAAGTGTTCACAATATACTGCTGGTATCAGAATCCACAATCATGCAGAGTATAATCCTACATTTTTGCATGTACATATACATACACACATCAGAAAGTTAATAAAGACCTTTTTCTATGTGGGAATTATATCAAGGGTGATTTTGTTGTCTTTTTTCTGCTTTTTTTGTGTGTTCTAAATGGTTTTATCATGCTGGTGGATTACTTTTATAATTGAAAAATGAGTACTCTGTTAAAAATAAAGGGTAGGGAAAAGTTAAATTACATTTCCTGATTCTTCTCCCTCACTTAGAGTTCACATCTCATCTGTCTTCACTTCTCTCCTGGTCAATTCCAATCATGAATATAATAGATGTTAAACAGAATAATGTTCTTTTACTGTGTAAATATTCCACTTTCCTAGCTAAATGGATCCTTTACTTATTTACAAACTTTACAAAAATGTCAGCCATGAGAATTGGTGTAGTCTCCACGCTGTTTCTCGAGCTTAGAAAACCAAACGAAGTAACTGCCCTTCACTAATGAGGATGACTTGAAGTGAACTTTTCAAAATACAAATGTGTCTATTTATCACTTGGCTATTGCATCCTGCTTAAAATTAGAACATTCACATTTTGATTTTATTTGTACAGTTATAAGGTCTTACTGATAAGCAAGTGCTTCTCTTAAGTAAAATTAACATTACCATACCAACTGGAATTGCTGTTAAAAGTATCTCGCTAGGGTTTGATTTATTCTATGATGCTTTACTGATTTAATCACTGCTTAGATTATCAAAATACAATAACTTATTCTCATAGGTAAAAAAGTTTCTTGGGATTTTCCTATGTCATAAACAAAAGACATGAGTGATTGATAAATAAAAGAAAAATATGCAAATTTTGACATTTCAGTTCTTATTCTAGCACTTTTTTTTTGTTTTTTTGACTTAGTGCATTGTACTTCCTAAAAAGTTCATGGAACAAAAAGTGATTAAAAGTTTATTTGTATGCCCCAAAATAAGTGTTAATAAATATTTTTTAAAATATGTGGTACATAAAAGTAATTTTTTGTTGAATTAAAGATGGAGATTTTAAAAGAAACTAAACCATCGATTTAGTTTGGATAACTTTTTGATGAGTTTTCTATACCCCAAAGGAAATGACTGATAAACCCAGCCACATAAAAAGTCTATAGTAAAAGTACAAAGCAAAAACTAAAAAATATTTTAAACATATCTTACAGTAAGTGTTATTTTCTGTTAATATACAAAAAGGTTATACAAATCAATAGAAGATTAAAAAGAACCTTTACAGAAAAAGTGAAAAAATATTTAATAGCCAATTCACAGAAAAAGAAATATAAATAGCTAGCAAAATTTTTAAATGTTTTTAATCTAACTCATTAAAAATGCAAATCAAAATAATGATAGAATATAATTTTCACTTTTCAGCTTAGAAAAAATGTTAAAACTAAGTTTTGGTCAGGCTGTGGGAAAGCAGGAATTCTCATACACTGTTGTTAGAAATATATATTAAAATAATGTTTATGAGGGAAAATTGTTAATAAGCTGTAAACATTTTAATCACACAAATATTCTCAGAAAGTATTAAAATAAATACAAAATATATTTAGAAGGTTGTTTATTGTGATATTTTTTGAGTAAAAAAGAAATTGGAAATAACCAAATGTCCACAAATTAGGCAGTGGTTAAATACATCTTGTTACATCTATAAAGTGGAAATATTAGCAGCTATTTAAAAAAGATGATATAGAATAATATACTATAGTATAAATACCATAAAATCTCTGAGATACGGTATTAAGAAAACAAAACAAAACAATTTAATACAAAGAAAACTTGAACGGTACGATGCTCTTTTCATTTTTATTTACTTGTTTTTCCCTCTGTTCTTAAAATAGAGGTATATTGGCAAATTTCTGTACACAAGTATACTTGGAACTATTTATCTCTGGTAATAGCACTATAAGTTGGTGAAGAAATATTTTTCATTTTATATCCTTGAGTACCAATTTACTTTTAAAATTTTTTTACCATGCATTTTTAAGATAAAAGCAGCAAAACCATTTGTTTGGTGTAGTAATAAATGGTGAAAAGTACTCTATACCGAATCTCTGGATCCTTCACTCTGTACTTGGCTACACCTATTCATTGTTTCCATTTCCTCCTCTAAAAATAATTGAATTACACTAGAAAGATAGTATGTAAATTATCTTGTAATTCTACAGGTTATATTTTTATCTTAAGAATCCTGTACAGAGGGGCGCTGGGTGGCTCAGTGGGTTAAAGCCTCTGCCTTCAGCTCAGGTCATGATCACAGGGTCCTGGGATCGAGGCCTGCATGGGGAATCTCTGCTCAGTGGGGAGCCTGCTTCCTCCTCTCTCTCTGCCTGCCTCTCTGCCTACTTGTGATCTCTGTCAAATAAATAAATAAATCTTAAAAAAAAAAAAAGAATCGAGTACAGAATAATGGAAAAACATCTTTGAGATTTCAGTCTCTACTAAGCATCTACAACTACTACAATTAACAAATCTCTATTTGGTACTTTGTAGACAGACTGTCATCACATCTTTATGATAGCAGAGAACAATGTATAATGCTGAAAATTTTGACAAGCTGAGTAAACTGAATATACTCACTATACAAGTAGTATTTCTGGGTATCAACATGTCTCAAGGTGTTGAAACATGCCAAACAGGACTGATCACAAATGTATTTTTTATATATTTTACTGCCAACTTCTAACTTTGGCTTGTTTACTTGACTTTATCCTTGATCTATGCTCTCAAATACACAACATGAGTAGAACAAAATGTCTAAATGGTTTATAATTTCAGGTATGTATTGCCATATGCACTCCTTAAAAATTTGTGATATTCTATAACATTATAGTGCATGCTCATGAGTTGTAAGAAGTACTCTGTATCTTTTAAATTTGTGGTATTTGAAGCTTCAGTATGATAATCTTCCATCATGACTTAATATTCTTGTGGTTTGGATCATTGTTTTTGAAAGCAAAACCTCTCAAAACAAACAAACAAACAAAAAACCTCTCAAACATGGTTTGGACGACAAATAATATGCCCACTTAAGTTACATGGTGGAAATTTTGCACCATGTTTTCTCTGAGAAAGTAGTTCTTTCCTTCATTTCTGGTTTTTAGGACTGTGATAAGAACAGAACCATGATTCAGTGGTATAACTGATAACAATGTTGTGTTATTAATCACATCACAGTTTAGTTTACAAATTGGAATGAAGGTAAAGCCTATCAAAAATTATATATATTTTTTAGTTTCTCTAGTGAAAAAATTAAGCCCTTTCATCTAAGAACTTAATAATCTCTGAAAATGTTGTTAGGCTCCATTTTTCAAATGCCCACAGTAAACCGTTTACCACCTTGTGCATTTTTTCATATAGTATCAGCCTGGGTCATGGTAACGCTGTCGTCTGTTACAGCAGCAAGCAATGGGAAAATAATAGTGCCGTGAGTGCAATGTTGATTAGACAGATTAAACTCAGGAAAATTCAATCAAATCTCATCAATTTCAATAATTTACCACCACACGTCCTTGTCTAGTTAGAGATAAACAATTTAATTTTGAATGAAGCATTTGGAAAAATTTCTACTTCAGAATGAAAGTAAAGATGAAAAGAACAGATTTCCTGTGCTCATCACAAATGGAAAGTTAACTACATATTCCTAAAAAGTTCTGTGCTTAATGGTGGCCTGCTATGAACTAATACTTTAAAAAAATAAATAAATCGGGCGCCTGGGTGGCTCAGTGGTTAAGCCGCTGCCTTCGGCTCAGGTCATGATCTCAGGGTCCTGGGATCGAGTCCCGCATCGGGCTCTCTGCTCGGCAGGGAGCCTGCTTCCTCCTCTCTCTCTCTGCCTGCCTCTCTGCCTACTTGTGATTTCTCTCTGTCAAATAAATAAATAAAATCTTTAAAAAAAAAAAAAAAGAATATAAATATAAAAAAAAAAAAAAAAAAAAAAAAAAAAAAAAAAAAATAAATAAATCTAAAGATATTTAGTTTGACCTTCCATTTTCATGTACTGCCTGGATACATGGCAAAAGAAGAAAGGCGGTGATATTACTACTAGGAAAAATTATTTGCCAGAGGAGAAATGATGGTTCAAGAACCCCTGTAGCTCCTCTACCAATTCTTGGCACCAGAGCAGACAATGCAATTGACAAGGACAGCTAAGAGTAGCAATGAATCTAATTCCTTTGAGACCAAATTAACTTTGGCTTTCACAAACAACATGTTTGTCCAATTTTAGGGAGATATTGTTGACCGTCTTTAGTCCATTTCTGAATGCTTATTATTGCTTTATTTACTATCAGGATAAAAAGGAACATCAACCAGTTGTCCCTGAAGCAGACCTCCTAATTGTACCTTGTTAATAGTGAAGAGTCAGGGCAGGCATCCCCTTGCCCTTCTGCTCTAATACATATACACTTTGGTACCACAATCCTGAGCAACCTGTAAGAATACAGAGATCATGATGGATATTGGGGAGGGTATGTGCTATGGTGAGTGCTGTGAATTGTAAGACTGATGAATCACAGACCTATACCCTTGAAACAAATAATACATTGTACATTAATGTTAAAAAAAGAATATAGAGATAAAGTTTAGATTAATTTAGTTCCGTATTATTTCCTCAGAAAGCCCACCCATGACCACTTCCCACCACACCCCAGGCATTCTCTATCCTATTTTTTTGTTGTTGTACTTCTTGAAAAGCGCACACCACCTCCTAAGCATCCTATTTACGTACTTGTGAATTTGTTTACGGTCTCCTCCCATACACACATACTACCACCCCATAGCCATTTTAACTTCATGAGGTACAGGATTAGGGTCTTCTTATTTAGAGCTCTATCTGTAGTGCCTAGAACTAGCTCTGAATTTCTCCATGGTGTAAGAGTGATCCAGACCAGTGAGAAATCTGCAATTTAGCAGAAGGAGACTTTCTTCTCCTTGGTTCTTATAGCAACAGGAACAACACAAACTAGATGGAATTCAATTAATATATTTTGGGTGCTAATCAGTTTTATAAATCACAATCACATTTTCACATTTAACTATATCACTACTTCAGAGATAATTTAATTTTAATTTTAACTTCTATTTAATCTTTATTTTTTCCTGGTAAGGAAGTCTAATACTTATTTCTAAATTTTGCTATCCCATGAGCAAGCTTTTATATACATTATAATTATGTGCACCATATATTATGTGCACCAGAAAGGAAGTATACCATAAAAGCTGCAACTTAAAAGAACTGTCCAACAGATAAGACTAGTAATAATTCATATAACTATGAGTTGATATTTCACATAATTCATATAATCACTCTACTAATAAGTATATTTTTAAAATTCAAGTTGTTGGTTTATTGAGTATTCTTAAAGAAAACACATCTGTAATATCCCATAATCATGGAATTGATGTGAAATTGACAACTAAGAGTAGCAATGAATCTAATTCCTTTGAGACCAAATTAACTTTGGCTTTCACAAACAACATGTTTGTCCAACTTTAGGGAAATATTGTGGAAAGGACCAACAAATGCTTCCAATTCTATTCCAATTCTTTTAGGAATGGCTCTACTTTGCTCCTTATGTCAACGCTTACTTTATCATGGGAAACAAAAAACACTTTCAACAACTTGAGATTCAACTTGGGAGAAGCACAAAAAATACTGTCTCAGGTCACTAACTGGGTACTTAAAGTTTAAAACTGACTTTTCTGAGCTGAGCTCTGCTTTTTCAGTCTGGTCCTGGATACTCGAGACTTCCAATTATCGCTTAATGGATGTGTAATGGATGTGTATTTCTATAGATAGCCAGATTCATAATTGTCTAATAAAGGCCTTGCCTATGCTAAATATATAGAGATAAGTTTAGCTATCTCATGGTTTGAACAACTAAAATCTAGTGCAATGTCTTTGTCACCCTACAACACTAAATTTCAGGTGCATACTTGGCTTACAAAATCTGGAGACCATTATGAAAAAATTTTCTGAAACTAATGATTTAGTTTATAAGTAAAGTTATTTTAAAGTTCTGTATATTTAATGAGATATTTGGTATCTCAGCACACATGGCTTCACAAAAAAGCCGAATGACCCAAAGTCAGTTTTGAAATTTGCACTACCTATAACCCTGTTAATTACGTATTCTATGCCTCAAGTTTAGCATTTATAATAAAAAGACGTTTTAGTAGTTGAAAAGAATACGCAAGAGAATCATTCATGATTCAGTAAAATCCATAAAAAATACCAAGGTGCTAAGGCAACAAGTATTCTAATAAAAACTGAGCAGATAAACTGTGTCAACTACAGAGAGGAGAAAGGATTAATATGTGAATTTGTAAATAAGCCTTCCATAGATATTTACCATAAAAAAATAAAATTATTCTCTCTAGTAGGTTGAACAGTTTTCCTCATAATTTCATGTCTACCTGGGTTCTCAGAATATAATATTACTAGGAAATAAGGCCTTTGCAGATGTAAATAGTTAAGCCCCTTGAGATGAAATCATTTTGGATTTAAGGTGAGCCCTAAATCCAGTGACTGATGTCCTTGGAAGAAGAAGAGGAGAAAAGAGAGAGACACAGAAGAAATGGCCTTGTAAAGATGAAGGCAGAGTTTGCGGTTATACTGCCAAAGCCAGGGATACCTAGAGCCATTGGAAACTATAAGAAGCAAGAAAGATTCTTACCCAGAGCCTTCAAAAGGGATTGTAGCTGTGCTGGACCTTGCCTTTGGACTTTTGGCCTCTAGAACTATGAGAAAATAAATGTTTTAAGCTACCCAGTTTGTGGCCATTTGTCATAGCCATACTGAGAAACTACTACACTCTCTCTGTACTCCGACATGGTGGAAGCAAATACAGCAGTTTCATAAGTGTAAATGGTGACGTCAAAATCTCCCGCTGATAGGAACATACAAGTATAAGGAAAGAACAAAGAGAAAACTTACTGGGAGGTTGCAGTGGTGGTTGCTGGGAGTAGTAAGTCAACTTTAAAAGGAAAAAATACTGCCCTCCATCTGTAGTTGTTCCCTCTTAAATCCTATAGACAGATGCTATCCCAAAGTAATGTAACTTCTAATCCCATACTTTCAAGAAAGTCAAAGACTGCTCTAAACAGGTATCAATCATTTTTTGAGAAAATGATGAGATTTTTAAATACATAAATAAATATTTAAAAATGTAAATTATGACATTTATATTTCTTAGAATTCTTAGTAAAATACTGACATGAATAAACAATATTTTATGATGGTACATGATTAACAGCAAACATATTCTTAAAAATCACTTAAATGAATGTAATTTAAGTAGGCTCCACTCCCAGTGTGGAGCCCAATGCAGGGCTTGAGCTCACAACCCTAAGATCAAGAACTGAGTGAAGATAAAGAGTCAACCATTTAAACTACTGAGCCACCCAGGTGCCCCAAGTGAAAATAATTTAAATAAGCCAACAAATTAGAAATTATTTACGTTGTTGAAGAACTGGATTCAGAAAGTAAATATACCCATTTTTGACTAATGGAAATTTAAGTATGACATCAAGTGACAAATACACAGGGGAAAGAATAAATTTTCTTTTGGCCTAGGGTTTATCTTATCCTGACATTGGCAAAGATACTAATAAGTATGCATTGCTTTGCTTAAGGCATCAGACCAGGATGAGTAAAAATTATGTTTGTCTATTCAGGGTCTTTTCTGGTTTCATACAAATTTTAGGATTATTTGTTCCATTTCTTTGGAAAAAGTTGATGGTATTTTGATAGGGAATGTTGAAAAGGAAAATAAAAGCTGGTGGCATCACAATTCCAGACTTCAAGCTCTATTACAAAGCTGTAATCACCAAGACAGTATTGTACTGGCACAAAAACAGACACATGGGTCAATGGAACAGAACAGAGAGCCCAGAAATGGAACCTCAACTCTATGGTCAACTCATTTTCAACAAAGCAGTAAAGAATGTCCAATGGAAAAAAAAGTCTCTTCAACGAATGGTGTTGGGAAAATTGGACAGCTACATGAAGAAGAATGAAACTGGACCATTTCCTTACACCATACACAAAAATAGACTTAAAAAGGATGAAAGGCCTCAACGTGAGAAAGGTTTCCATCAAAATCCTTGAGAACACAGGCAGCAACCTCTTCGACCTCAGCTGCAATGTCTACCACAACAGCCAAAGTATGGAAAAAGTCCAGATGTCCATCAACAGATGAATGGATAAAGAAGATGTGGTATATATACAATGGAATATCATGCAGCCATCAAAAAACCTGAAATCTTGCCATTTGCTAAATGACATGGACAGAACTAGAGGGTATTATGGTAAGTGAAATAAGTCAATCAGAGAAAGACAATTATCATACAATCTCAATGATCCAAAGAATTTGAGAAATAAGACAGAGGTTCATAGAGGGAGGGAGGGAAAAATGAAACATGATGAAACAAGAGAGGGAGACAAACCATAAGGGACTCTTAATCTCAGGAAACAAACTGAGGGTTGCTGGGGTGGAGGGCATGGGAGGGTTGGGATGGCTGCATGATGGACATTGGGGAGGGTATGTGCTATGGTGAGTGCTGTGAATTGTATAAAACTGATGAATCACAGACCTGTATCACTGAAACAAATAATACTTTATATGTTAATTAAAAAAATGTTTGTCTCTTAATACCTCAAATCAACCATTTTTTAAAGTAATACTGAACTCAGCTCTCCAATTTGCTATATAAATTTATGATATTATAAAAGCAACATTTTAAGGTAATTTTCAGTTTACCTATTTTTTCTGTTTACAGCATTATGTTTCTATGCTTACTAAATCTCAAAATTCAAAACACCCAAATTCACTCACATTTTCTATCTTTAAAAAGTTATGACCTATAGTACAATTCTAAATTGATCTTCTTAACAAAAAATGAGAACAGCAAATAGTGTGAAAGGTGCAAATACTTTAAAGAAATATATTTTGAGGCATAAAAGATATATTCACACATTTTACCCCAAATACAAAGAAATGAATATATTTTTAAAATTAGAAATTATTTTCAAAGATTCCCTTAAAGACCCTCAAAATCATAAGGATGACACATGTAGATATCCATCATTAAATGTTATATGTTCAAAGCAGAAAATACTGAAGAAATTATCCTTCTAGAAAACATCAAACATCAATTATTATTTTTTCTTTTTTTTTTTAACCTGAGAAATGAGCAGTAACGATTAGTAAATGAAATTGTCTCTGTAGTTAATACATTTTAGTTAGTCAACCTTCTAATCAATCTTCTAGTCACCAACTACACTAAAGGTGGGAATAAATGGTTCTAACAACACAGAGATGAGTCTATTTATATTTGAATTGTTTTTAGAGACATTGGTCTACTAGCACTTTATAAGCTCAGCAAGATATAGATAATCAAGGTGTTTATGCACTCAGGTAGAAAGTGAACACAGTTGTATCAATAGCCAGAACAATTTCCATTGAATGAATGAATAAATAAATACAAAAAAGTAAGCTTAAAAAGGATCAATATAAAAAATTTAAAAATAAAATGGATCAATCTAGAAGTTATTTTATAAATTATTAATATCAAATAATTATATATCAAAAGAAAGAATTGGCATTGAGGAACAAATGATTCAATGATGAATATTAGTAAGGACTAGGATATGTAGTGTTTCTTGAATTCTTGCTTCATTTTTAGGTAAGCGTAATGCTCAAATCAGTGCACAATAAAACTATGAGAGCTAGAGCAAATATTAAAAATGGTAGAGAAAGAAGGATCTATATAGTAACCATGATAAACACTTTAGTATATGGTTTAGGGTATAATTTTGATAATGAGGATAAAGGAAAAGAAAGAAGAGGAAGAAGAGAAGGAGGAAGGAAAAGGGCTAATTATATTTAAAAAATTTTTTTTTAATTGTACTTAAAAAAAAAGTTTTTTTTTAAATTGTATTTTTGGTATACTGCCATCTCTGATATACAGATGAGCAAACTGAGACTAAAAGTGCATGAGGGTGTGCCCACTATCTCATAGCCAATAAGTTATCGTGCAGAAATTTAAATCCAGATCTTCAATTTCTTTTTTTTTTCAATATTTTATTTATATATTTGTTTGTGTATTTATTTATTTAAAACACACACTTGCAAATGGTGGGGGGTAGGAACAGAGGGAGAGGGAGAGAGATGGGAAAAGAATCTCAAGCAGACTCTACTCTGAGCTTGGAGCCTGACCTGGGCTTGGTCCCATGACCCCAAGATCAAGACACATGCTGAAAACCATGAATAGAACACTCAACCAACTGAGCCACCCAGACACCCCCCAGATCTTCTATTTCTAAACCTCATATTCCTTCCACTATAATGTCTTGTCTCTTTGTTCCCTGAAATTAGAAATATGTCACAAAATTCTTAAATCCTATGATTAAAATACAAATCTCCCCCCAAACCCCTCAAAATTAAAAAAATTAAAAATTAAAATCTTCCAAATTAGTGTCAAGAGAGCCACAGGTTTTAAAAAGTTGCTGTTATAAGAACAAAGTCCTCTTTGAATCACCCTCAATTTTAAATATAGAATATTGGCAGCAAGAAGGTGCTCCCCAAGCCATCAGGTGAAGGTGAATTATATACTATGAAGGTAAATTATATACTATGAAGGTGAATTATATACTATGAAGGTGAATTACATACTATACTGCAGAAATGTAAGAGAGCCTAGTTCAGATAGGAAGAATCAATGAAGTTCTCCCTGAGAAGGTATGTTATAATAAACAATAATATAATACTGCATGAAATTTGTTCTATTTATAGAAATTTCTAGAAATTCTGTTCTAGAATTTATAATTCTAGCAGAGAAGAAAAAATTCAAACTAATAATTACATAACCACTTACATATTTATGATTGAGGACTATTCATTATCGTTGATAAGCCACACAACTTCATATTTAACTCATTTGTTTATATGACTCCTCAACCTGAAAATGATCTCCTTTTTCCTTTCAAACATCTTATGTCCTATGTTTCATGTTATTTCAAGGTCTAATTCAAGCCCCGTTTCTTACTTGCAGCTCACTGAACACTCTATCTCCATGGGATATCTTCAGTACTTAATGACTTAATCAGCAATAGCAAATGGGTTTCATTTTACATCCAACTTCCACCAATTAGTAATAGTTGTCTAAAGTATTGTCTTCAGGAGGAGTCTTCGATCAAGTTATGGTCTAGTGGCAGAGGGAACCATGATGGATGGGTGATGTCCTTCATGAGCATTGAAGGGGAAGCAGGACATCAGGTCCAGGGCATTCATTTGACAGGAATGCTGATATTTTCACTTTTACAGCATTCATTTGACACCAAATCCAGGTCTACAGCGTGCATTTAATATCGAGAGTGACTTATTTCATTTTATTTTTAAATTTATGTCATGTCTTTTTAAGAATACCGTAAGATTCCTACTGTTAAGGACCATATACAACTCTTTAGGTCCATAGTGTCTAGACATGCCTTGCAAAGTAGGCATCTGATGATGATAATGAAATAACTTTTGTGGAATTCACTCATTACTATTATTCATAAACTCAATTTTTCTCTTAGTTTCTCTCAAAAGATTATCAATGCCAAAACCATGTCAGAAAGAACTATGTAACTATAAACTTAATACACTGTCTTTGTCATCTCCAGGTTCAAATGAAACATTAGGAAACTGATAATATTTGAATTAAATATATGCCTACTAAATAATACAGTGGGAAGAAGAGAAGATAAAGTAAATACACATTTTAAGTGGATTTTAACCATTAAAAAAATTCCAAATATGTTTCTTTTAAAATATATTTTATATATTTAGTACATCTTAGAATTTTTATCCTTTTTAAGTAGACTGCATCTTCCTGGACATAATAAGTGTTGAAGAAATCCATGTCAATTAGAGTTACATTAGAGAAATAGTTTTTACATTCTCCCCTGCTAAGCAAATGTATTTATCATATTCCATAACAGCTCACAGTTTGTTATACATTAACTGCTCATTCTCTGTGCCAATAAGACTGTGCTGGAACAGCAAATGAATTTGGTGCGTTCATTTAAATGATTCTGCAAACCACAGGCTACCCAGTTGTCTAATGATAAGAGAGCCCCAAAGCCACCTGATCACCATTATACTCGCTTATTATTAGTAGTATTTTTTTTTTTTTTTTGGACTAGCATGGTCAGTACTGTCAGGATCCCCATACCGAGAAGAATGAGAAGGAAAAGTATACCTCAGACATAATGATGAAAGGGGACTTTATTAATTCAGGCACCAATGATGATGTGGCTAGATTGGAAGGAGAATGGAATATAGGGTCTGAAGTGCTTTCTGCTCCAAGACCAATGCTGGTTTTGGCACTTCTTTCACTCTAGTGAGTTGCAAAAAAAACAAGCAGGTGCTAGCAATCGGAGAGACCACATGCCAGCTACAGCTGCTTCAAACTGATTCAATTACATCTGCCTGAATAGTCCCAGGACATCAAACCAGTTGAAGAGATCCATAGGTTGCAAGGAGACCTAGTCTGTCCTGAGACAACCACCTGCAAATCTCCAGGTTTGGAAATGAGTGATTGTTCTATCCCTAGGCATAGGAGAAAAGACGGGTTGGGGGCAGGGCAATGGGGAATGCAATTTTAATTCACTTTAAACTTAAAAATTGGTTGGAGCAAGCAAAAAAGGCCCTTCTAATTTTCATGTTTAAAATCTGACATTAGCTGAGGTCTTAAGGATACCTTGAAATAGCCTGATTTTGTGAGAACATTTCCCAAATCATTGGGTACAGCACATTTACAGAACATGCTCTTGGGATCCGGACTTCGCTCCAAACCTTGTTTGTACAAAAAGGGGCCAAGCAGCTGGGAAATTCTGGAGTGGAGTGTGTCCTCATTAGTTCCCATCTGCCACCAGAACTCAGCTCATGGCAAGTTTGGCTAAGTCCTGGTGTACTCAGGTCCAAATGTGGGTCAGTTTTAATTACACTATACAGAATTCAGTGTGCAGTTTTTAAATCCTTATTATACAGCACAGAGGAATGGGCAGCTCTCCAGCTAATCAATTTTTTAAAAGTACATATATAAAATTTTTAAACCAGAGTAGACAGACAGTAGTTGGGAAAAAAATCTTATAAATGAGTACAAGGGTTGCTTAAGAGAATTATTAGCAAAATTGGGTCATGAGCAAGTTCCGTTTTAAAACTTCAAAGTCAGAAACAAACTGTTCCGTTGATAAGAGAGAAAACTTAAATAAGGTACACAATGCCCCTTGCTCTTCAGTTTGAATAAGTAACAAGGCTACAGCTAGTTTACAGTAAATACATACAGGGACACTAGCCTTCATGGAAGCAGAGATATTTCCTAGTCTGTCATTCTTCACATCTCATCCCTTTCAATGTTTATCACTCATGGCAGGGACTATAGAAAAGGAAAAAGAATCACAAACTATCTGTTAAGAGTGAAAAACAAGGATGAAGAAGAAGAAAGACAGAAAGAAGAGGAGAGTGCACATGTGCTGAGTATCAGACCCTGGGCATGACTTGGCTCTCAGTGCCATCCACACCAACTAGGGCCAGAATCAACCCATGCAGTCTATGTTCAGAATCCATCCTGTCCAAAAGCTTCATCAGGTGCAGAAGAGCTAAAACACTAAGCTTTCAAAGACGACTGTCAGCAAAAAATCCAGGAGTGAAGATGTAGGCAGCCAATGCTGGGCATTTAGCAAAAGCACAATGTACCACTTTTAATGGATAAAATGTTCTTAGGCACAAGCCCTAATGATGATCCCCCCACCAAAAAAAGAACCTTAAATGAAGGCTCAAAGTATTTTGGGGGGTTTTGACTGAGTCGTTTAAAACTCATCCATTAAAAAGCCAGCATGGAATTCTATGGGTTCAAATATTAGCAATTTAACATGTACTAGCTGTGTGTGACCTTGGACATATTGCTTCTTTTCTCTGAGTTTAAGTTCTCTCACCTGTAAAATGGGGAATAACATCCACCTAAGAGATTGTTGTAAGGATTATCAATAATACAGATAAAACATCTGGAATATAGAAGTCACTCAATAAATGTTAATTGTTAATCCAACTATTATGAGTTAAATTGAGCCCTCAAAAGAGTTGGGGTTCTAACCAAAGTAAAATGGGTCCCACAAAATGGGACTTCATTTGGACAGGGTTCTTATAGAGGTAATCAAGTTAAAATAAAATAATTAGAGTGGGCCCTAATCCAGTATGACTAGAGTCCTTATAAAAAAAGGGAAATTTGGACACAAAGATAAGCATGAAGAGATGAGAATGTGAAAAGACACAGACAGAAGATGGCCATCTCTAAGTGTATAAGAGAGAAGCCTGGAACAGATCCTTCCTTCACAGCCCTCAGAAGGAACTGGCCCTGCCAAAACATTGATACTGAACTTCTGGACTGTTAGAACCAAATTTCTCTTGTTTAAACTGTCTAGTTTATGATGCAGCCTAGCTAAATAATACCCAACTAATTAAAAATTTCATTAATCATCAATGTTTACTTTGACCCATCATGGTCTAAGCTGTACACCTGACATTAGGCAAGATAACTTTATGAACTCTGCTGAGTAATAGTCTACTCCATATATTATCTAGTGCTTTTTCCTTCTTTCTGATTGCTGTTAAGGCAGATACTGCTAGAACATAAACAGGATGGCAGAAAAAACCTGGTTTACTTAAGATCATTCAGTTTTTATTAAAGATAATTAAGGGAAAATCGTACACAATCATACACACAACCATACACATGTAACTCACTTTTCTACTGTTGAGGGAGTTTGCATTAGAGAGTATCAGGACATTTTACCACACTAATTCCCTTCTCAAGTGAATAAAAAAAAAAAAAAAAAAAAAAGACTTATACGGCCATTTACTCATTACCGACTATGCCCCCTAAATCTGAGGCTGCTTAGATTGTGACAACCTTCCCAACAGAACCAACTAAGTCACTAGGATGCATGGAAGCATACATGGTTTAATTGAGGAAGCTGTGCTCTTCATTGTTTGCAAGAGACTGGTTTTAAGGGTCTCTGACTTTCAAAAGAGGGGTGGTAGTTGTCTGGGTGTTGTATCAAAGCCCTTCCACTGAAAGGTACATTTCCATAGTCATGTACATTTAAGGGATGTGATTATCTTCATCTTCAGTTTTTCTTTAAATAGCCCTGGCCTTCTACAGACATGTAGCACATGTACTTAGAAATGGTGATTTTAAGGGTGCCTGGGAGACTCAGTCGCTTAAGAGAGACCTACTATTCATGTCAGCTCAGGTCATGATCTCATGGGTTCTGAGATTAAGTCCCATGTTGGGGTCGGTGGTCAGGGTGAGTCTGTTTGGGATTCTCACCCTCTACCCCTCCCCTCACTTAATGCCTGCTCTCTCTCTTTCTCTCAAATAAATAAATTAATTAAATTAAATAAAAAAAAAACAAGAGGGGAAAAATAAAATTAATATGTAAGGAATACTAATTAATGCTGTGCACCAACTAAAGCATTTTGTATACCTAATCTAGTTTAATCCTCACATCTATTATTTAAAAGTTAGATATCCTTGTCACCATACTTTACACCAAAATTGAAGTTTAGTAAGGTTAGGCAACTCTAGTCATGTCACACAGCCACTGCAATGTAGAACTGGGACTTCAGTGCAGGCAATTTGGACTCCAAAGCTCCTAAATTCAAACTCAGGAAAGAGATTTAGAATCCAAATATCCTAAAAGGTATTTGCAATTCACAGCCTCCTTTAAAGTATCTGAAGTCACGTGGATAGCAGATATCTTGCTAAATCTGACTCAGTTTATTCTCCTTAAGAAGAAATCAGTTATTTACAAACACAAACTTCAATCAACTTAGATAAAATTAATTTCATTATAAGAATACCTGAAGGTCTTTTAGATTCAGTACAGTGGCAGCTTTTTTATGATTAGTATTCCAGGAACTTTATATAGCCCATTTACTTCTTGGAGATAAGCAATCACCTCTCAAAGTTCTAGTAGGAAGGTATTCCACGTGAGATACCTTATATTAGAATCAAGAATCAAGAGCTCCACGTTCAAATTCTGCATCTCTCACTTATTAGACTGTATAACACTGACAGGTACGTGAACTTTTCTGAGCTTATTCCCTCATCATGGATACAACAATGATGTTAGATAGATGACCATTAAGGTCCCTTCAAGTTCTAACACTATATGACATTGAGAATCTCTTCTAAAGTATAAGAAGCCTAGATAACACTGGATAAAACCTCTAAGATAATCTATGTGACAATGCACAGGCCAGGATATACTTGCTTTCAGGCAATTAGATGGTCTTTCTTTGGTATCTAAGTTATAATAGTGATGGTAGTGATAAAAATAATAGTAGTATAGCTAAGATTTATTGAGCACTTGCTATGTGCAAACCACCAAACTAAGAATTTTACATGTATTGTCTGATAGTTAACACAACAATAGATGAGGTAGACACTATTATTTTTCCAATTTTCCAAAGAAGCAACAAAGGAACAGAAAGATTAGATAAGTTGATTGGGTCTATAGTCATAAGTGGCGATACCAAAAAGAGCTCTATTGACATATCTTTGTTTCCTGTGCTAGTCTATGTGTTTCCCCAAGGACAAGAACTTTGCTTTATTCATTTAGCTTAGCGCTGTGTCTGGCAAATAGTAGGGCTCCATTTATTGTGTAGAATAAAAAGAAGAAAGAAAATGAAGGGGGAGAGTAGAGAGAAAGAAAGGAGAAAAAGAAAGGATATTTAGATATGCTATGTTCTTAAATGTTAATTTTCTTCCTTTATTACTTTAACCCTGAAATTACAGGAAAAAATCAACACTTATGCCAGGCATCCTGGGGCTTGGCAATTTCTCATTCCTGGGGATTCTATACTATATTTTCTGGTACAAGTCAGTGAAGCAGCTACTGTTACCTGGTTTAGTATTCTAGCTAATCAATACTCTTGCCTCATCTCTTAATTTCTGATGTTGAGACTAACAGAAGAATATAGTTTATTCTATCACACTGATGTTCTGGGAAAAAAGAATGCCCTTAATGCTGGCCTCTTAACGCACTGATATAAACTAAGGTGAAAGAAGAACTGTTCCCAGAAGAAACGTACTTCCAGGCCTAAAGACATCCATGAATAACATTAACTAGTGGTATCAAAATTTGAGAACCCTAAACAAAATGTTTTGATGCACTAGACACTGTCCCTTTCTGCAGCCTCTGCTACTGTCATGTGACTGCCAAATGCAGCACAAAACGGATCTCTAGAGCGGCATCTCCAAAGCGGGTCTTAGCTACCCTATGTTGACTTTACCTCTCTACTTGGCTTCATCCCTACTTATTTACAGTTAGAATTGAGTGAATAACAGAAACCATAATTATAAATATGTATACAGTAAACACAGGGCCCATTACTTACGTTTAGCAAAAGCAGTTACAGATTTTTAATACAATCTGATCTTACCTGACATGAAGAAAGTTAACATACATTACAGTTTTGTGTTTTCAGTGAGGTAGAGATTGGGATAGATGGGGCAGGGGGATCCAGTGATAGAAAAATGGAGAGGGAGAGGTGAAGAGAAAGTGATTTCTCAGGAAACTGATAGCATTGAACATATTAACGCTGATTTGTTTATTCCTATGCTGCACAGTATATCTAAAGTGAGAAGTAACTTAGTCACTGAATAGCTCAGCATTGTGTGAAAAATAAGTCTAAAAACTTTTCTCATGGCAAAAATAAATATAAAGCATATTGCAAACAGTGTCATGTAAAGTCCTGATTATAATGAAGATCAATTCTTACATATTCATTCCTCATTTTAAGATAGAATTTATCAGTAGTAGTCTCATCTCTGTCTATTTAGCAGTATGAGAACTAAAGGAAGTCCAAAGACCCATCCAGAATATATAAAAAGTAACAAATTTCTAAGACTTTCTATTCCTCTATGTCCAATACAACTCCAGACGTTTTATTCATATACGCATTCATTCAACATTTCCTGACCACCTGCTTTGTATAAAGCACTGTATTAAAAGGCTGTGGATAGTCCTCTACTTATCTCGGTACCTGTTTCCTACTCCCAAAGAGGTTAAGTTCATATTACGGTGATTAAGAAAACAAACAAACAAATGAAAACAGCTTAAATGGAACAATATAAAGACAAGATACACTAGCTATAAGATTTTTGTTACCAGATATTAATGGCAACTTCTTAACCTTTCATTAATATAGCATTGCTAAGGAAAATAAGGCAAGTTATTTGAAAAAGTTTTCAATATCAGGAATTTGGGACTACCAAATACATTATTTACTTAAATACTTTTTATATTAAGTTGCCATTTTTATATTGCATTTAAAGAACTTGACTTAATTGGTATAAACTAGTCTCTAGTAGCTTGTCTACGCTAAAATTGTAGATATTTGTCAGAAAGTAGGTAGAGCTATTAACATCTAAAACAGCAACACTTAGGAAAAAATACCAGGTGACCGGGATTTTGTCAAAAGTAAAGGTTCATATTCCAGACTTAAAATCTACAGCCAGATTTCAGACCCTTTCCTAGGACTACCATTAAGTAAGTTTCACTTTTCTCTTTCTCTCACTTCTACCCAACTGCAACAGACACATGCACAAATCAAGAAATCATCTTATAATATACACTTAAATTCTCTGAATATGCCCCATGTGTCCACTAATAGCCAAATGCTTTCAAATCTGTTCAGCTAAATGGATCAATAACTACATCCAGTCTCACATAGTGGGGTTGCCAACATGGTGAAACTGAGCCAAACACAAAATTGTCTCTACCAGGACAGAAATTTTTATCCACCCAATAATCCAGAGAGATCGACTTTTCCTAGGTATCCTTTAGAGAGGTTAACATGCACATTATCTACAGCAGTCAACAGCTAATAAAAAAAAAATGTTGAGACTAGGATGAAGGGTTTGGAGAAAATAGTGGGTTTTATAATAAACCAATGTAATAGTTCAAGGTCTACATCAAATAAGAATCTTTCAAATTCAGAGTACACAAAATACGTAACAGCTAGAGCAAACTGCTAACAAGCTTCTCTGTACGCTCACTCATATGACACAGCTGCAAGAAACAATTGAGCAGGTGCAACCAAGCTTTTGAGAATTCCTGCCTGTTGCCCAGGAACCACAACACCGCACAGTTGAGATTTTAAACAGGTGCAAACATTTTTCCATTCCTCTAGTGCTTGAGACAGTACAGCAGACAGTACATCTGCAACCACTCCTTACCTAAAATCACCACAGAAAATAAACTCCAAAGGAGCAAAAAGAAGTTTGAAAATAAAACAATAATGTCAAAAACAGTGGTTTTGCTATAGTCTCTGACCCCATATCAGCAGTCACTTTAGTAATACAGTTCCATAAAACACTGTCTAATCTCTTCACCAGATGAATGCTTTGTAATTAAAATTATTCTGCCCCATCAAATCTTAGAAATGTTTATTTGGTTCTTACAATAGAATGAAATGCAAGGTATGTATAAAATGCACTCTCCTTTGAAGCTGTCAATATTTATAAGTGCTCAAAAATTAACATTTTCACATTTTGAAATCTGTAAGCAATTTTAATACACAAAACTAGTAACTTGTCAGTTAATACATAGATTTACATAACTATAAGTAATTCAAATACATACCTGTGTAGCTATGGGGCACAGACAGACGTGAAATTTATCAGGCACTCTGAAATGCAAAACAAATATATAAGTAAAAATTAGTTTTCTAAGTGGAGCCAGTATTTATGCTGAGGTAGTTTCTACAGAGAAGTAGAAAAGACAGCAGTCCTTAAAGTGGTGAATAATTTTATATCTGTATTTTCCCCAGCAGATATTTCAGACCACCCCAAATTCATATGTGTAAATAAACACACAAAGAGTCCCTTAGCAATGTTATCAAAAGCAAGTACCAGCGAGGGACTAAGACTCACCATGGCCCCTGAAATGAAAATGCTTTCACTAGAGGACGAAGCAAACACTTAAAAATGATTTTTTTTTTTTTTGGTATTCTTCCAAAACCATAGCCTTCCTAAAACAAATATGACTGTTACTCTTTAAAATGAAACCACTCAGATTCATCTGCACTCAGTTTGGATAGAATACTGGTAAGGAAGAAAGGTGCTTTTGTAGAGCAGTCCACAAACATGCATAAATAAATAAATAAAACCTGTGAATGTTCATTAACTTTAGGTTACAACAGCAAATAGGAGATTGTTTCTCTACAAGAGGGGAAGCTAAAGTCACACCAGATATAATGCCTCAAGACAGCCCACTTTGAGAAAACTGCCAGTGAAGTAAGTATCAATACAGAAGACTACGCAAATCGAGCTCAAAGTACACAGAGTTTACGATTAGACCCGAAACATATTTGTATGTAGGTGGAAACTGCATTGCAGCATGTGGCCTCTGGACAACTTGGACTCTTAATAAATATACCATAATTCTTTCTGAAAGCAAACTGAAATGTTTAATTTACGTATTTCTAAGCATGGTTAATGAAGGTAAAAAGTCAGTAGGTCTACACACTTGCCTAGAAGTGTATACAGGAAATAATCAATTTTGATGGTAAATTCAATGAAACACCATCTTCATACACTTCTGATGGGACTGTGAATTGCTAAGAAATTTTGGGAAACTATTGGGTAAGATGTATCAAAAACTTAAAGTTTTTACTCAGTGATTTTATTTCTAGGAATCTATCTTAACATGACTGAAAACCATAAATCTGAAAAGGAAAAATTATGATAGCAAAAAAAAACTAAAAGCAATCTACATGTTCCAACAGTGGAAAAAGTAATTAAAGCAAAGCACATCTATGTAAAGGAATATTTTGCAACAATCCATAAGGTAACTTGTGGTACTATAATGTTATATAAACATGTAGGGTACCAACTGTATGGACATAATGAAATTGTGTAGATGACGAAAAACAGAAAGAACACACAAAAATATTACAAATGATTAGATCTTAGATAATTAGATTACAGATCATTTCAATTTTTGCTTTTTATTTTTGCATATAGTCTCTGCAGTAAACATTACTTTTACAATAGGAAAATATATTAGCTGGCAGGGTAGGAATAAAAGAAAAAAGTAATAGAGTGCCATATGGAAATCATAAATCTAACCTTCCTAAGTGAAATAAATTAATTCAGTCACACATAAAATCCACTAAGTATACCTACAGTGAGAAACTCATCTTCACTATTTCCTCAGAGGGGTACAGCCAGGGTCTCTTTCATCCCACTGCTTTAGAATCTACACCAGTAATTCAATAACACATTTTTAATCATCTTAGTTAAACTTCTTTAATTATGCAGAGTGAAATGATGGCAAGAACAATTTAGGACTGCAAATCTGTTCAACCTATTATAGACTAATTTATTCACTAAGTCAACAATATTTAGTGAGCATATAGTACATGCAAAGTGTTGTATTGGCATTATGATATGCTAAAAGAAAAAACAGACCAATCTTACCCTCATAGAGCTAACTATTTAAAAGTGCTAAAAAATATGCTCATATACCTTCCTATTAACTTTGGCTAGAAACCCAAAACTGTTCTTAAAAAATAAAATCTTAAAAACAAAAAACGAAAACAAGGAATACGTATATATAGCTCACATAGAGATGTAAATACAATATAGTTTAAGGTATTTGCCATAGATAAGGTACATTTTAAAACAAGAAAATATATATCAGACTTGTTCTTTCATATTATTGCACAAAAACTGATATTTAGGTAACATTCAAGAAAGAGTCATGAGTACACGAGTGTATATCACTTATAAAATGCCCTAATAAATCCCTTTAAGTATTTAATTTTGTTTGTTATATGACCTACTTTTTGTTAACAGAGAATTATATAAAAGAGACCAGGTATGAAGGCATATCTAATCCAACCTCAGATGCCAGATGTCTAAGCCTGTCTTAGATTATCTAAAGCCACACAAAACATATGCACAATTATTAACAGGCTATAGTCAATTTATTGACAACCAAAGTAGAGAAGTGGTTACTTGCTAACCTTGCCAAAGACACTGTTAGTCTTTAAGGCAAAGGAAAGGAGACAGGATTGGAGAGATGAAAGCTGAGGGGATCTCTAACAGCCAGAAGTGGTGATGGGGGTAGGTGAGACCATTTTTATGGTGTGGCTAAAATGATGCAGAATAGAGCTTCTCTTAATAGCAGTTCAGCTTCCTTTTGGCCCATAACCATATTGTAACCAGCATTGGCCCCTCTGAAGCAACACAGGATTGTTTTAATGGGGTCAACTTGCACGAGGTGGTGATAAGAACGAAGAGAAGCTAGTCATGTGAGCAATGATCTGTTGGTCTGGAGCTCAAGAGAGCTCCGCCCAGCAGCAGTTATACGAGGTAGTGCAGTGGTTAAGAGAGTAGCTTTTACCCTCAGAGAAACCTAGAATCGAATTCCAGGGCTCTCTCTTCAGTGGTGTGGTCTTGAGCAAGTAACATTTTCCCTGTCTGTAAAATGAAGATCATGTTACCTACCCTTATAGGAGTGTTTGTGCCTATTGCATGTTATAGAAATGTAAAGGAACTAGCACACTGCCTGCTATAAAGTAAGCATTGTTGAAGGGAAGCTCTTAGTACTGCTCTAGTTGAGAAAAGGAGAGAATATCTGTCCCTTTAAGCTAAAGTGCTAACTTAAGCAGGAGTAAGGAGATAGAAAGATGGCTTACTCAAGATATCATTCTATATTCTACAGCTCATCCAGAGCCAGTCAGGTGCTGGATGTTCACAGAGTATCTCTGAATCAGGAAACACTGTAACAACAGTAATAACCACAATAAGCAACTCTAACCAGCCTTTTAAAGCACCATTCCTATTATTGAAGAGCAAGACAGTAGGATCTCAGTATTATGGGCAGCAATACTGCCCATTTTTTCTGAGTGAAAAATGAGGGCTTATTTTTCATACTTTACTGAAACAATCAAGGAACAGAAAATAAGGATGAAACAAATGTAATTACTCAACAGGACCCAAACCAAGGTGTTGTGGACTCCTTAACAGTCAATCACAAGTGGCAGAAGCACCTCTTTATGTTATCTAGGGAGATCCTGAGCTCACAAATAATATAAGGTACGCAAATAGAAATACAGAGTCAGTTTTTCTCTTCTGGTTTGGAATATGTAAGTGAAGGAATAATGATGTTGTTCTGACAGTCCTTATTTCTGTTTTGAATTGGAAGACAGCACAGATCCAGAATTGTTAAATGGTATCTCCAGAATCCCATGCAGATGATATAATCCCTAGAGTGGTTTGGGTCACATGAGGGTGAAGTTGCTATCTGCACCATTCCAGATGGAGATATACTATAGAGGATTTCTGTTAAGTTCTTTCTACTTCCAGGTTGGCACAGCTGTATTCCCCAGGGGGAACTGAACAAGTCCAATTCTGTGCTGTGAAGTGCAGGAAAGTTTATCTTCCCTCCATACTGGTTAGGCCTGGCTAGAGATGGAAGAAGGGGTCCTCAGTGGTACCTTGTGGGCCATTAATAAATCGAACAGCTAATTCATTTAAGACACTGAAAATGGCCTCAGCAGGTTCTGTAGGGACCAGTGACTCCATAAAAGAGCTCTGGACTTAAATTTAGACCACAAACTACTTCCCCAGTGACCAAGTGAACATCCTTAGGAACATTTTAAGTGCTTTACATGTTAAGTTTGACCTATTTTGAGAAAAGACACTTTGTAAACCAAAATATTTTAATTTTATTTCATATATGTTTACTTCTGCGCCGACTACTGAGCAGAGCTGAAAGCTCTATCACTATAATATTGTTATTATTAAATGTTGAATTTAATCATCAATAAAGACAATTTCTTTTTTTTTAATTGGGTTTCCCTAATTTCTGTGGTTTTATCTGAAACAGAAAGCCTATGAAGGGTAAGATGAATTATAATTTTAAAAGTATACTTGAAAAAACTAGTTAATTATGCTTATTTTCGTAAATTACTAAGCTAGATTTAGTCCTTCACACTTAAATCTTTTTTTTTTTTTTAAAGATTTTTTTATTTATTAATTTGACAGAGAGAAATCACAAGTAGACGGAGAGGCAGCCAGAGAGAGAGAGAGGGAAGCAGGCTCTCTGCCGAGGAGAGAGCCCGATGCGGGACTCGATCCCAGGACTCTGAGATCATGACCTGAGCCGAAGGCAGCGGCTTAACCCACTGAGCCACCCAGGCGCCCCCTTCACACTTAAATCTTTCTTCCTATCAGAAAGAGGAAGTATGAGAAGCATCATTTATCTATGTATCAACCCTGTGAACTGGAAATAGATAAAGGGCAATAAGGAAGGAAAAGGAAATCATACGATAAATACCCGTTAGGCCAAGAGCACAGTTTGTCTGTCTATACCTTAGGTCAGACTGGCTATAATAATCCACGACAACTGAGCTTATAAAAAAAAATGCTAGGTTTGAATTTTCTAGTATTAATGGCTACCACTTAAAATGAAACAATTTAATATTAATTTTTATGTATAAACATGATTAATTTGAACTCTCATACAGAAATCTGATCTATAATATGCTGCAAATAACTCTATTCTACAATCCACACTTCACAGTACATTAAAGAGAAAATAGTTTTATTAAATAAATGATATTTTAGGGGTTCCTGGGTGGCTCAGTGGGTTAAAGCCTCTGCCTTGGGCTCAGGTCATGGCCCTGGGGTCCTGGGATCAAGTCCCGCATCGCCTGGGATCGAGCCCCGCATCGGGCTCTCTGCTTAGCAGGGAGCCTGCTTCCTCCTCTCTCTCTCTCTCAGCCTGCCTCTCTGCCTACTTGTGATCTCTGTCAAATAAAATCTTTTAAAAAATAAAAAAAAAATTGATATTTTAAAAACTTTAATTCTTATATCAAAATTTAAGAGCGAGTCAAGAAAATGAATCAAACTAGAATTTAGATAAACATTAAGAATTATACCCTTATATATAAGTTGAAATAATGATATTGGAAAGGATTTATTCTCAGGTAATGTGAAAGTTCTACTGACCTGCATGTACACATCCCTGGGGTATTAATTTAGATATTTTCCTCCCCCAGCATCTGATGTCTTGTCCTTAATCTTAGCATAATAATAGTAACACTGGATTGTAATTGTCTTTTACATAAAACTATAGGCATGTCCATGAGGGTTTTGTCTTATTGACTTTTACATCTCTAGTCCTTAGCACAATACCTAAAAAAATAGTAGGTATGGCTTACATACCGGTTAAAGAAATGTTGAGTGAATTGTGTTACCATCTATCCCTGAAGATTAAAGAAATTCATACTGCATTAAAAAAAATAAGGAATTCCATTCCTAAACAAATTACTTTTCAATATTTAAAGAACTGGCTTTCTGAACCTCTTCTTTTACTTTCCATCCTACTCTTCCTCTTAATCAGTACAAAACCAAATGGTGAGAGTCCTAGTCTCAAATGTTTACAACAGATTAAAAAGCCTTGTTGGTTTGGCCCCATGGTGAACAGGGGTGAGTGCTCCAAATCCCTTTTGTTAACAGACACCTCCTACTGTATGATAGAAGCTGAGTCAGATTTCCCTGAAAGAGTTCTGCAGTCCCCAACCAATTGTGGGGTTCTTCTACTCTTCCTGAGGGGCCAACTCATGACAGATCTCACCATTATTTTATTCTTTCATAGCATTTATGACAGTTTTAATTACTCATGTGGTTATTAGTTTATGTGCTTATTCTCTTTCACCCCACTAGGTTGTACACTCCACAGAGGCCACATTATTTTGACTGGCACTCTATATCTAGGGTCTAGTTTAGTGCCTGACACACAATAAACACTCAGTTACTATTAGATGCATAAGTATGAGGTTTGGAGCAGCAGTTTTCAATCATAATAGACTGTAAAATTAGGTAGGTAAAAGCAACCCCTATCATTATTTTTTTCTACATTCCAATTCTGTCTACCACCTGGAAACCTCCGTACTGTAAGAATGCTTTTATTATAAATCCCATTCAATCAATAGCAGATCAGGAAAGCCTGAAAGGCAATTCCAGGTAGGCTGAAGGTGGAATATCTAGGAGAAGCAATGGAATTATAATGAGAACAGCAACCACTTCCAATTAGAAGTTTGGGGTTTGAATTTCAGCTTACAAAGCGTGTATCCTAGGGGGACTTACATAATCTCCCTAATACTCAGTTTCATATTATTTAAAATGGGGGGATTTTATCTAACACAGAGTTTTTAATGGCAATTGAATATTATATATGTGAAAAGCAGCTGGTAGTATAATTTATGGCACTTAAGAAAAGGGGTTCATTACAAATTAGTTCTTTTGCATTGGCCAGCCAGTCTGCAGCAATACAGAGAGATGATTTGACTAAAAGCCCAGGAACAGACATTTTAGATAGAGAAAAATGGAAGAAACAAGAGGTCAAAGGAAGGAAAAAAAGTAGGTGCTGGGGACTATAACTAAAATAAATAAATAAATAAAATGGAGTAATAGGACTATAATAACAATTAGAAATGGAAAAGACTTTAACATGATAGAAAAATTGCCAAGAAATCTATTAGCTTTTTCCTTTGGGTGACACAGCCTTCCCAACATATAAATAAAATAATTGCTACTATTATAGTTAGGAGAAAGATCAACTGAAATGTACATTAAACACATATTAGAGGTTTAACATTCTTCCCATGATTTCACATGCTGGAAACTCAGCCTGTGTAAATATAGCCATGAACTTTATTATTTACTATGATAAAGTAACAGCATATCCTCCTGTAGGTACTACCTGCAGAGTTATAAAAGGCAAATGTGTACTTGCTCTTTAGGTACAATTACAAGGCCCCAGAATGTAGAATTAGGCCCTTTCTTTGCATTCAATGGTTACCAACACTGAAGAAGAAACTTGGTATCGTGAAAACTTTGTTGGAAATTCTTTTTTCACACTTCAGTCCTTTTTTTTCCTCACTGCTTTAGTCAAACTTATGTCAGCTCCCTTAGTAAAATTATTTTCTAAATCATTATCTTCCTAGTCTCTGCATGAGTGTGTGTGTGCGTGTGTGTGTGTGTGTGTGTGTGTGTGTGTATTCTTTGGTTTGTTCTTACAAAAAGAAAGAGGATAAGAGGCCTTAGATGCATTGCATACCAAAAGTAACCACCATGTCTCCATACTTCTACCTCAAGAAATGCCCAGCTGGTATCAAAAAGTTCATCAAAAGAGCCCATTGGAATTTATAGTCTTTGCCCATCTTTGGTGATTAAGTGATTTTTTAAAAGTCTATGTGTTCTAAGACTGTCATCTTCATGGGGACTGAAATTGTGTCTATTTTTCTTCTTTTTTTTTTTTTAAGATTATTTATTTGTTTATTTAACAGAGAAGGATCGCAAGTAGGCAGAGAGGCAGGCAGAGAGAGAGCAGGGGGGAAGAAGGCTCCCCATTGAGCAGAGAGCCCAATGCAGGACCCAATCCCAGGACCCCAAGACCATGACCTGAACCAAAGGCAGAAGCCCAACTCACTGAGCCACCCAGGCACCCCTCTATTTTTATTTACCGCATCACCAATACACAGGGATAGGCACCCAATATTCAGTCACTGAATATTTAATTCATTTATTAAACAAAAATTTATTGAGTATTTACTCTGTACCAGTCATTCTTCTAGGTAGTAAAGATATAGGAATGAACAAAATAGATGACAATTTCTGACTTCATGGAGATTATATTTTTGTGTGGCAAGTGACAATAAGCAAGAGAAATAACTGAAATACATAGAATAATAGACAATGGTCCACACTAGGGAAGTAAAATAAAGCTAGGAAGGGAGAAATAAGTCTTGTAATGGGGGAGGTTGGTGTAAAATTTTAGATAGGGCAACTGGTAATGATATAATTGAAAGATCATCACATTCAGGTAAAGACCTCAAACAAATGCGGAAATGAATTAGGAAAATATTCTTAGCGAAAAGGTATTCAAACATAGGAATAGAAGTAGAAAGGCCTTCTGTTTCCTATAAAATATCAGGCTAGAGTCACAGAAATATTCCTTTTAAAACACAGAGGTGCTATATTTAAAAGAAAAAACACACAAACACATATACAAACAAAATTTTTTAAATGTTTGGTCTCATGAAAAGAAATTCAAATTCCAAAATGATAGAAAGAAAAAGGAATATAATTAAACATATTATTACAAAGATACCACAACACCCAGGCACATTATCAAATTCAGTAATAACCAGAGGATCTTAGGGACACAAAGCGGTTTTACAGTAACTGCGATGACAGAGAAAGGCAACCACGTAATATACCTGTAGTACATAGAAGAAGCAAATCTTCTCTGCTAGGACACCCTCCACAACCCAGGCCATGTGGGAGTCTCACAGAAAAAGCACACTAAAATGAAGAAAAACTCACATATCAAAAATATCAAACACATGAAGAAAAGTTTTTCTAGAAATAAGTAAGCAGATACAAGTGTTTTATGTCAAACATGAACATTAAGTTAGAAAATGAACAGAGCACAGTCTTAAGATATGAAGTGACAAAATATTAATCTCAGACTTTAGTGGGGCAAATATTTAAAATGATAAGAAATTTTATTTTTAAAATGATTTTATTTATTTGACAGAGAGACAACAAGAGAGGGAACACAAGTGGGGAGGAGTGAGATGAAGAAGCAGGTTTCCCACTGATCAGGGAGTCTGATGTGGAGCTTGATTCCAGGACCCTGGGATCATGATGTGAGCTGAAGACAGATACTTAACAACTGAGCCACCCAGGTGCCCCTAAAATATAAGAAATTTTAAAAGAAAAAGGAAAAAAATTAAGGAGAAAAATACATGAAGAACTCAGATTTGATTAAAAAAGGAAGACATCCATATAATTGAATTTTTATTAAAATTAATATTTGAAATGAGGTTATATCACATTAGATGCAGCTAAAAGAAACATTACTGAACTGAAAGATAATTCCAAGGAATTTACTCAGAATAAAAAGATGAAAAACATAAAAAAGAGATTAAGGGATATAAATGAACAAGAAGATCTGACATGTCTAAAAAAGTATTTGAGAATGAGGGCAGTTTGGATTTTAAAAAGTCCTTTTACATGCTGTTTATGAGAGACTTAGCTAATATATGAGAGAGAATGAAACTACAAGAATAACAAAAAGTAAGATAGGCATATCCCTGTTTAATAAACTAGATTCTAAGTAAAAACATTATTAAATAATAAAGACGGTCATTACATAATGAAAGTGAAGTAATTCATAAATAAGGTAGAGAAAACTGTCTAAGAATCTAACAGCATAGATCTAAAATATGTAAAACAAAGCAAAATTCTCAATCATAATAGAAAACTTGGTCATATTTCTATCATTAATTGCAAGACTAAGCAGCTTAAAAAATAATGCTAATTTAATAAGGCAGATCTAATTAAGAAATGTAAAGCCCTCCACCTAAGAATTAAAAGATATACATGTCTTCCAAACACACATGAAAAATGTACAATAACTGTCCCTAAATCAAGCCACAAAGTAAGGCTCAACACATTCTAAAGAATTAAAATCATTATATTATCTTCTCAAAGCATAAATTCAGACTTTAATAACAAAATTAAATTTTGTTATTAAAATTTTATGCCCCCTAAATATCACCAATTAAGTGGGATCTTTTTTTTTAATTTTTATTTTTTATAAACATATATTTTTATCCCCAGGGGTACAGGTCTGTGAATCACCAGGTTTGCACACTTCACAGCACTCACCAAAGCACATAACCTCCCTAATGTCCATAGCCCCACCCCCCTTCTCCCAACCCCCCTCCCCCCAGCAACCCTCAGTTTGTTTTGTGAGATTAAGAGTCACTTATGGTTACTCTCCCTCCAAATCCCATTTTGTTTCATTGATTCTTCTCCTACCAACTTAAGCCCCCATGTTGCATCACCACTTCCTCATATCAGGGAGATCATATGATAGTTGTCTTTCTCTGCTTGACTTTATTTCGCTAAGCATGATACGCTCTAGTTCCATCCATGTTGTCACAAATGGCAAGATTTCATTTCTTTTGATGGCTGCATAGTATTCCATTGTGTATATATACCACATCTTCTTTATCCATTCATCTGTTGATAGACATTTAGGTTCTTTCCATAGTTTGGCTATTGTGAACATTGCTGCTATAAACATTCGGGTACATGTGACCCTCTGGATCACTACGTTTGTATCCTTAGGGTAAATACACAGTAGTACAATTGCTGGGTCATAGGGCAGTTCTATTTTCAACATTTTGAGGAACCTCCATGCTGTTTTCCAGAGTAGTTGCACCAGCTTGCATTCCCAAATACAGTGTAGGAGGGTTCAAGTTGGATCTTTTCTTAAATTAAAGTTTCACATAAGTCATAGGTCAGAGAATAATGAAAATTTAAAAATTATAGAAAATATGTAGAACTTAATGAAAATGAACACAACATATAACAAAACTCAAGGGATGCAAAGCAAAGGAAATGCACAGCTTTAGATTTTTATGTTAAAAAGAAAGGAAAATGCATAGCTTTAGATCTTTATGTTAAAAAGAAAAAAAAACTAAAAATTATCAAATTAGAAAAGGTACAATAATAAAGCAAAATAAAAAATAAGAAAACAGGGGAGGAGGAGTCAAGATGGCGGAGAAGTAGCAGGCTGAGACTACTTCAGCTAGCCGGAGATCAGCTAGATAGCTTATCTAAAGATTGCAAACACCTGCAAATCCATAGGCAGATCGAAGAGAAGAAGAACAGCAATTCTGGAAACAGAAAAACAACCACTTTCTGAAAGATAGGACCGGGGGAGAAGTGAATCCAAAGCGACAGGAAGATAGACCCGGGGGGAGGGGCCGGCTCCCGGCAAGCGACGGAGCAACGGAGGACAAAATCAGGACTTTTAAAAGTCTGTTCCGCTGAGGGACATCGCTCCAGAGGCTAAACCGGGACGGTCCCGCAGGGTCACAGAAGGATCGGGGGTGTCTGAGTGTCGCAGAGCTTGCAGGTATTGGAATGGGAAAGCCGGCTACAGAGAAGGAGCCGACAGTAAGCTCACAGCTCGGTGTTACCTTGAACCGGCTGCAGGCTCGGTGAGCTCGGAGCACAGCCGGAGGTCAGGCAGATGGGAGTAACTGGGCGCTGTTCTCTGAGGGTGCACTGAGGAGTGGGGCCCTGGGCTCTCGGCTCCTCCGGGCAGGAGACCAGGAGGCCGCCATTTTTATTCCCGTACTCCAAAACTCTACGAAAAGCGCTCAGGGAACAAAAGCTCCTGAAAGCAAACCCGAGCGGATTACTCACCCTGGCTACTGGTAAGGGCGGTGCAATTCCACCTGGGGCAAAGACACTTGAGAATCACTACAACAGGCCCCTCCCCAGAAGATCAACAAGAGACCAAGTTCACCTACCAAGGAGTGTGGTTTCAATACCAAGGAGAGCAGCAGAATTCCAGAGGAGGAGAAAGCAAAGCACGGAACTCATGGCTTTCTCCCTGTGATTTTTTTTAGTCTTGCAGTTAATTTAATCTTTTTCTTTTTCATTTTTTGTTTTTTTTCTCGCCTTCTGGTAAATTTTTTTTGTAACTTTTACCTTTTTCTTTTTTAACGTTTTTTAACTAGTTTATCCAATATATATATTTTTTCTTTTTTATATATTTCTTATTTGTTTTCTTTTTTTAAATTCTTTTCTTTTCTTTTTTTTTTTCATATTTCTTTTTTTTCTTTCTTCCTTTTTGAACCTCTTTTAATCCCCTTTCTCCCCCCTCACGATTTGGGATCTCTTCTAATTTGGTTAAAGCATATTTTCCTGGGGTTGTTGCCACCCTTTTAGTATTTTACTTGCTCCTTCATATACTCTTATCTGGACAAAATGACAAGGTGGAAAAATTCAACACAAAAAAAAGAACAAGAGGCAGTACCGAAGGCTAGGGACCTAATCAATACAGACATTGGTAATATATCAGTTCTAGAGTTCAGAATGACAATTCTCAAGGTTCTAGACGGGCTCGAAAAAGGCATGGAAGATATTAGAGAAACCCTCTCGAGAGATATAAAAGCCCTTTCTGGAGAAATAAAAGAACTAAAATCTAACCAAGTTGAAATCAAAAAAGCTATTAATGAGGTGCAATCAAAAATGGAGGCTCTCACTGCTAGGATAAATGAGGCAGAAGAAAGAATTTGTGATATTGAAGACCAAATGACAGAGAATAAAGAAGCTGAGCAAAAGAGGGACAAACAGCTACTGGACCACGAGGGGAGAATTCGAGAGATAAGTGACACCATAAGATGAAACAACATTAGAATAATTGGGATTCCAGAAGAAGAAGAAAGAGAGAGGGGAGCAGAAGGTATACTGGAGAGAATTATTGGGGAGAATTTCCCCAATATGGCAAAGGGAACGAGCATCAAAATTCAGGAGGTTCAGAGAACGCCCCTCAAAATCAGTAAGAATAGGCACAGAACCCGTCACCTAATAGTAAAATTTACAAGTCTCAGTGACAAAGAGAAAATCCTGAAAGCAGCCCGGGAAAAGAAGTCTGTAACATACAATGGTAAAAATATTAGATTGGCAGCTGACTTATCCACAGAGACCTGGCAGGCCAGAAAGAGCTGGCATGATATTTTGAGAGCACTAAACGAGAAAAACATGCAGCCAAGAATACTATATCCAGCTAGGCTATCATTGAAAATAGAAGGAGAGATTAAAAGCTTCCAGGACAAACAAAAACTGAAAGAATTTGCAAACACCAAACCAGCTCTCCAGGAATTATTGAAAGGGGTCCTCTAAGCAAAGAGAGAGCCTACAAGTGGTAGATCAGAAAGGAACAGAGACCATATACAGTAACAAGCACCTTACAGGCAATACAATGGCACTAAATTCATATCTCTCAATAGTTACCCTGAATGTTAATGGGCTAAATGCCCCAATCAAAAGACACAGGGTATCAGAATGGATAAAAAAACAAAACGCATCTATATGTTGCCTCCAAGAAACTCATTTTAAGCTCGAAGACACCTCCAGATTTAAAGTGAGGGGGTGGAAAAGAATTTATCATGCTAATGGACATCAGAAGAAAGCAGGAGTGGCAATCCTTATATCAGATCAATTAGATTTTAAGCCAAAGACTACAATAAGAGATGAGGAAGGACACTAGTTCATACTCAAAGGGTCTGTCCAACAAGAAGATTTAACAATTTTAAATATCTATGCCCCCAACATGGGAGCAGCCAACTATATAAACCAATAATAGTAGGGGACTTTAAACTCCCCTCACTGAAATGGACAGATCATACAAGCAAAAGATCAGCAAGGAAATAAAGGCCTTAAACGACACACTGGACCAGATGGACATCACAGATATATTCAGAACATTTCATCCCAAAGCAACAGAATACACATTCTTCTCTAGTGCACATGGAACATTCTTCAGAATAGATCACAACCTCGGTCCTAAATCAGGACTCAACTGGTATCAAAAGATTGGGATCATTCCCTGCATATTGTAGGACCACAATGCTCTGAAGCTAGAACTCAACCACAAGAGGAAGTTTGAAAAGAACCCAAATACATGGAGACTAAACAGCATCCTTCTAAAGAATGAATAGGTCAACTGGGAAATTAAAGAAGAATTGAAAAAAATCATGGAAACAAATGATAATGAAAATACAACGGTACAAAATCTGTGGGACACAATAAAGGCAGTCCTGAGAGGAAAATATACAGTGGTACAAGCCTTTCTCAAGAAACAAGAAAGGTCTCAGGTACACAACCTAACCCTACACCTAAAGGTGCTGGAGAATGAACAAGAAAGAAACCCTAAACCCAGCAGGAGAAGAGAAATCATAAAGATCAGAGCAGAAATCAATGAACTAGAAACCAAAAAAACAATAGAGCAAATCAACAAAACTAGGAGCTGGTTCTTTGAAAGAATTAATAAAATTAATAAACCCCTGGCCAGACTTATCAAAAAGAAAAGAGAAAGGACCCAAATAAATAAAATCATGAATGAAAGAGGAGAGATCAAAACTAACACCAAAGAAATACATGCTATTATAAGAACATACTATGAGCAACCCTACGCCAACAAATTTGACAATCTGGAAGAAATGGATGCATTCCTAGAAACATATAAACTACCACAACTGAACCAGGAAGAAATAGAAAGCCTGAACAGACCCATAACCAGTAAGGAGATTGAAACAGTCATTAAAAATCTCCAAACAGGGGCGCCTGGGTGGCTCAGTGGGTTAGGGCCTCTGCCTTCGGCTCGGGTCATGATCTTGGGGTCCTGGGATCGAGCCCCGCATCGGGCTCTCTGCTCAGTGGTGAACCTGCTTCCCCCCCTCTTTCTGCCTGCTGCTCTGCATGATTGTGATCTCTACCTCTCTCTGCAAAATAAATAAACAAAATCTTAAAAAAAAAAAAAAAATCTCCAAACAAACAAAAGCCCAGGGCCAGACAGCTTCCCGGGGGAATTCTACCAAACATTTAAAGAAGAACTAATTCCTATTCTCCTGAAACTGTTCCAAAAAGTAGAAATGGAAGGAAATCTTCCAAACTCTTTACGAGGCCAACATCACCTTGATCCCCAAACCAGACAAGGATCCCATCAAAAAAGAGAGCTATAGACCAATATCCTTGATGAACACAGATGCGAAAATTCTCACCAAAATACTAGCCAATAGGATTCAACAGTACATTAAAAGGATTATTCACCACGACCAAGTGGGATTTATTCCAGGGCTGCAAGGTTGGTTCAACATCCGCAAATCAGTCAATGTGATACAACACATCAATAAAAGAAAGAACAAGAACCATATGATACTCTCAATAGATGCTGAAAAAGCATTTGACAAAGTACAGCATCCCTTCCTGATCAAAACTCTTCAAAGTGTAGGGATAGAGGGCACATACCTCAATATCATCAAAGCCATCTATGAAAAACCAACCGCAAATATCATTCTCAATAGAGAAAAACTGAAAGCTTTTCCGCTGAGGTCAGGAACATGGCAGGGATGTCCATTATCACCACTGCTATTCAACATAGTACTAGAGGTCCTAGCCTCAGCAATCAGACAACAAAAGGAAATTAAAGGCATCCAAATCGGCAAAGAAGAAGTCAAATTATCACTCTTCGCAGATGATATGATACTATATGTGGAAAACCCAAAAGACTCCACTCCAAAACTGCTAGAACTTATACAGGAATTCAGTAAAGTGTCAGGATATAAAATCAATGCACAGAAATCAGTTGCATTTCTCTACACCAACAGCAAGACAGAAGAAAGAGAAATTAAGGAGTCAATCCCATTTACCATTCCACCCCAAACCATAAGATACCTAGGAATAAACCTAACCAAAGAGACACAGAATCTATACTCAGAAAACTATAAAGTACTTGTGAAAGAAATTGAGGAAGACACAAAGAAATGGAAAAATGTTCCATGCTCCTGGATTGGAAGAATAAATATTGTGAAAATGTCTATGCTACCTAAAGCAATCTACACATTTAATGCAATTCCTATCAAAGTACCATCCATTTTTTTCAAAGAAATGGAACAAATAATTCTAAAATTTATATGGAACCAGAAAAGACCTCGAATAGCCAAAGGGATATTGAAAAAGAAAGCCAACGTTGGTGGCATCACAATTCCAGACTTCAAGCTCTATTACAAAGCTGTCACCATCAAGACAGCATGGTACTGGCACAAAAACAGACACATAGATCAATGGAACAGAAGGGAGAGCCCAGAAATAGACCCTCAACTCTACAGTCAACTAATCTTCGACAAAGCAGGAAAGAATGTCCAATGGAAAAAAGACAGCCTCTTCAATAAATGGTGCTGGGTAAATTGGACAGACACATGCAGGAAAATGAAATTGGACCATTTCCTTACACCACACTCAAAAATCAACTCAAAATGGATGAAGGACCTCAATGTGCGAAAGGAATCCATCAAAATCCTTGAGGAGAACACAGGCAGCAACCTCTTCGACCTCAGCCGCAGCAACATCTTCCTAGGAACAACGCCAAAGGCAAGGGAAGCAAGGGCAAAAATGAACTATTGGGATTTCATCAAGATCAAAAGCTTTTGCACAGCAAAGGGAACAGTTAACATAATCAAAAGACAACTGACAGAATGGGAGAAGATATTTGCAAACGACATATCAGATAAAGGACTAGTGTCCAAAATCTATAAAGAACTTAGCAAACTCAACACCCAAAGAACAAATAATCCAATCAAGAAATGGGCAGAGGACATGAACAGACATTTCTGCAAAGAAGACATCCAGATGGCCAACAGACACATGAAAAAGTGCTCCATATCACTCGGCATCAGGGAAATACAAATCAAAACCACAATGAGATATCACCTCACACCAGTCAGAATGGCTAAAATCAACAAGTCAGGAAATGACAGATGCTGGCGAGGATGTGGAGAAAGGGGAGATGCGGAGAAAGGGGAACTCTCCTATACTGTTGGTGGGAATGCAAGCTGGTGCAGCCACTCTGGAAAACAGCATGGAGGTTCCTCAAAATGTTGAAAATATAACTGCCCTATGACCCAGTAGTTGCACTACTGGGTATTTACCCTAAAGATACAAACGTAGTGATCCAAAGGTGCACACGCACCCGAATGTTTATAGCAGCAATGTCCACAATAGCCAAACTATGGAAAGAACCTAGATGTCCATCAACAGATGAATGGATCAAGAAGAGGTGGTATATATACACAATGGAATACTATGCAGCCATCAAAAGAAATGAAATCTTACCATTTGCGACAACATGGATGGAACGAGAGAGCGTATCATGCTTAGTGAAATAAGTCAAGCAGAGAAAGACAACTATCATATGATCTCCCTGATATGAGGAAGTGGTGATGCAACATGGGGGCTTAAGTCGGTCAGAGAAGAATAAATGAAACAAGATGGGATTGGCAGGGTGACAAACCATACGTGACTCTTAATCTCACAAAACAAACTGAAGGTTGCTGGGGGGAGGGGGTTTGGAAGAAGGGGGTGGGATTATGGACATTGGGGAGGGTATGTGCTTTGGTGAGTGCTGTGAAGTGTGTAAACCTGGTGATTCACAGACCTGTACCCCTGGGGATAAAAATATATGTTTATAAAAAATAAAAAATTAAAAAAAATATGAAAACAGGAAAATAACAAAATAATATCATAAAAATGACATAAAAACAGATCTAACAACAGTTAGCAAAATAAAATTGGGTTCTTTGGAAAGACTAATAAATTGTTGGGAAGTTTTATTAAAAAGAGAATGTATGAATAAATAGCATTAAAAAGGAAAAAAAAAAAGAACATACCTGTTTAGAGATTTAAAATAATTACTGAATACTATGTACAACTTCATGGTACTATTTAAGCTAAATATTTAAGCTATTTTAGAACTTATATGAAAAGACAATTTTATTGAAAAATATAAGTGGTAGGAGCCTGGGTGGCTCAGTGGGTTAAGTAGCTGACTCTTGATTTCAGCTCATGTCATGATCTCAGGATTGTGAAAATGAGCCCCACCTTGATCTCAGTACTGGGCATGGAGTCTGTTTTAAATTCTCCCTCTCTTTCTATCCCTCTCCCCCTACCCCCACCCCCCAAGATAATAATAACTGGTTTGAGAGGAGCTAGAAAAGCTAAATAGACTACTATAAGTAAAAACGTTACATGAGTAGTTAGGGCCCAAATAAATTTGGAGACATTTAGTAAACCTTCAAACCCAGTTATGGTCTATGTTATAAAAACAACCAGAGAAAACAGTAAAGTATCTCAACTCACTGTATAAGACTATTAAGAATCAATATCAAAACTAGATAAAGGTGTCATGAGGAAAGAAAATTATTTGCAATTATGAAGATTAAGAGGTACAATCAAGCAAAGAACACTCAGGGAAAAAAGATAAAAATAACTATGATTTATATACTTCCTATGAGGTGTTTTGCCAAGAATTTTATATATATAATTTAATCTGCACATTAGCCAGGTAAGGTAGTTTTGTTTTCATTTTTATCAACATTTTATAAAAGAAGAAAGTGATGCTCAAGTGATGCTCTTCTCTTTGAGACAAGAAACTGGCTCAAGGTCACAGAGCTAAAAAGTGGCAGTTTGGTGGTAGCAGACTAAAGCATATTAATTAAATACTACCTCCTACTGTTTCCTCATCTTTTTAAAAGTACATTCAAATAGAACACTATGTCTTTATAACACTAAATCTTATTTTTTAATACAATATAATTTTGGCTTTCAGCAGTTTTATTATAAAATTCCTAGGCATTGTTTTCTTCAAATTTATTGTTTGGAGTTCACTAAGCTTCTTGAATCTATGTATGTCTTTTACAGGGAAGTTTCAACATTTAGTCTTAAAATTTTTTCCTGCCTCATTCTTTATTCTTCAATTACCTCCTTATATGCGAGATCTTTTTAAATGTCCAGTCTTCTGAGAGTCTACTTTTTTCCTTCTTTATTTCATTCTTTTTTAGATAGGATACTTTTTATTGATCTATCCTCAAGTTCACCAACTTCTTCTGTCACCTCCATTATGCTACTGAACTTACTAATACTTTATTTCAGATAATTATTTTTCTATTTTAAGCTTTTCATTTGGTTATGTATTCACATATATAGATATAGATATATAGAGATATGTAAATTTCTCTTTGAAATCTTTTTATTCATTTCAACAGTATTTTCTTTTACCTCATTGAGCATGGTTGTAATAGCTACTTAAATTTTTTTTGCCTGATAATTCCAACATCTCGGTCCTTTCAGGACTATCATCTATAGATTCTCCTTTCTCTTGAGAAACAGATTTTTTTTTTCCATTTTGTTTTGTTTGTATTTGAACTAATTTGGGGTTTTATCTTGGATACTGTCAATGTTAATTGTGGATATACTGAATTCTATTATACAGAGCCAGCAAGTGCTGATATTTTTATCTTAGCAGGCCATTAACTTGGCTAGTCTCAAATTGCAAACTCTGTTCTGTTCTGTTCTCATCAGATTTCTTTCAGTATGTCCTATACATATGTTTTTCAGGAGCCAGTCAGAGTTAGGCACAGTTAATATACAGAAATTGAGGTTCCTCAAATTTCCTTTCCCGAGTTGCCCCTCACACTCTGGCATCTGTACTCTTTGCCAGGTTTCCACTAGTTAGAAAGCAGTGGGCTTTCTTTTGGAGTTTAGCTGCCCTGTTGCCACTCACTGCAGATACCCTCAGGAAAAGCCACAAAAATGTAAAACTCACCCCACTCCAACCAGTTGCTTAATTCAAGTTTCAGCTCTCTTCTAAAATCGTCCTACTATTGTGCACTTTCCAAAACCTTCAGATCATTTTATTTTGTTTTATTTATTTTGCTTTTGTTCTGAGTTTATGGTGGTTGTTGCAAGTGAGTTGTTGTTTAGAAGTTTTTTTTCCATACAAGAAGTAAAACTCTTATTTAACTGGGGGAACAGAAGGCTCTAAAAAGGTATCAGGAAGTATAGATAAAAACTACAGTAAACAGGCTAGAAATATGCCACTTGCTTCTGGGAGAGGCCTGGACACATGAAGAAAAGGGGCAATAAAGAGGGTAATAAACATAAAGAAATATGTGCCACCAAATGAGTAAAAATAAAAGTGAAATTCAAATACATCAAATTCTCAAAAGTTTTGGAAGTGGAAAAAAATTTCAGTCAAATATTTCAAGACCAACATTTTCATCAGATCTCAGAACCAAAGTAGGAAAAACAAATAGATAAAAGAACCTCTGTTCAAAGTCATTTTTTTTTTTTGCTAACATTTACAGTAACTTACAACACTTCTCTAAGCTTGAAAACCTATCTGAAGAACTGACAATGATTAAGTTCCCAACTAAATTATATTTTCTAAATTAAAAACAAGCACATACTCAAATGTAACTTTAAAAAAAAAATGAAACTAAAGCACATTCACTTTACAGAAGAAAACAGAGCCCATACATCTTTATCGCTACAAGATCTGTTTTCAGACTTGATACATTATAGGACATGATAACATCAGATACTAAGAAAAAAATCTCACTGAAAACTCAGCAAGTATCTAATTTCTGCAAGAGATCTATCATTTGAAGTAATTTCATTCTTCTCTCCTTTGGTATGCCTCTGGATCTAATTCTTTCATAGTACAGTGAAAAACAACAGCATTCCTTCAGCCATGAGAAGGTATATTTCCATCATTAAGTAGCTATGGAACCTTAGCCAAATCCCTTCACTATCAAGGCTTCAGTTTGCTCATGTGAAATGTGAGGCTAGAATAGATGGTTTCCATTCTCCAACTGTAGCATTCTATGACTATACATAACCTTATTTCTGGATTCTTCAATGTTTTAGGCATCACTGTATGATTTCTGCATAACAGGTATGACAAATTCCTCAGATACTGGGCTTATGGAAGAGATTTCAGAAGAGAGAGATTATCCTCTTTAGAAATGTGAAGATAAAAAAAAAATGCAGGCTCCCACATACAACTTTAAGTAAATCATCAACTGACATAGAAATTGTCATACCTACAAAGGAAGAAACCATATTTATGTCAGTACTTCAGGTGAGTGGAATAGTTTTGTGAATGGTGTGTTTAAATAATTTTAAATGTGAAGGTTAGGCAATTGGAAATTTGTTATGAATTTCAAGAAAAAGATGCTACAATATTATTTAAGGTTCTGAGAACTTTAGATATATCTCCTTACAAAGACTCTGCTTAGAAATAAAAGGTGGGATGATAAGTAGTGCAATGCTCTTTACAACTGCCTAGATTATATTCATCCAAATAACCTTACCAAGTATGCATTAAAAACACCTGGTTGGTACAAGGCACGCTATACTGTCTACTGTGAGACACATACCTATAATAAAGAATTTCACATCTGCCTTTAGGGAGTTTACAATTTATCAGAAGCAATACATACTAGAAGACGTACAGACATAAATAGTAATAGTACATAGCAGGAAGAGGTTAATACTATGAGGAAAAGAGAAAGCCCTGTGCATCAGGCTTTGCTCCCAGCATGGAACTAACAAGTGGGGATCATACTGCAGGAGGTGCTAACCACACATCCTGAAGGACACTCAGAATTAGCTAGTGAAGCAGGAAACAGTGGACCAGCTAGAGAAGTCTGGAGAAACACAGGCAGAACTATGGACCTAGAGGACCAGTAATCAGCTAAAGATCTTAGAGGTGTAAGAAGATAAAATTAGAAGATAAAAACTTTTAAGATAAAAAATTTTATCTTAGAAGATAAAATTCCTCCATTACTATCCTGAAGGGACCCCAAAGTTGATACGGTGAAGCTGGGGGTTGAGAAAAGCGGTAAGTTGAGTAACTTTCTATTATGAGAAAAAGACTTTTCCAAGGTGAAGAAATAAGAGCAAAACCACAGAAGAAGAATTTTGAGTTTGTCTAGTTTTCCACTTCATGAGCATGTCAATATAAGCAGAAATTATATGAACAGGTAACAATTTTTATCAGTTTGCAAATTCTGGGAGGCTAAATTAAACCTGAAGATGAGGACAAAATTACCTATTCCCTAAAAGGCTATTTATATATTTCATATGTGCAATTCAGTTGCATCCTTTCTAAATCATTCTATTTAAGTATGAAATGGTTGGAACCAAATATCACTGGTCTTCATTTTGTTCTGAAAGGGCAGTAAGAACAAATTAATCCATAATCACACTAATGATAAGAATAAGAATTTTAACTCCTTCCTTTGAAATGAAGAGGAAAATACTTTAGCCAAGAGCTTGCAAGTTTAATTTACAATTCATAAAAATCTACAAACATAAATTATGTGGTGAAAATTTCCCTATTCTTACTTGAATATAACTGTAATATTTTGAACATCAGTTTTAACAAAATGAATAAGAGCACAACAGAGTTCAGATGAAGCTTATTTCTTGCCAAAATCCACCTGAATGCCAAATACCTTCCAAGAAGATTGTGTGGCTACTTAGTACAAATGAATCCTCTTGTAGTCTATTCAAACTAAAAATTGTTTCCTCAGATTAGACAATCATCACTAAGCTACAGTCTCCCTAGTCACTGCCTCATAGTGAACAAGAAGGGAGACACAGTGAACCCTTGAGGCCACGAGGGTACTATATTGTGGGTTACCCATGTTGTGCTTCTTCAGAAACAAGCTATAAGAGCAGAAATGTTATCCTTTGTCCATGAATCTTGCTTTATAGGATGAAAAAGGAAGAATGAAAGAAAGGAAACCAATATTTAGTTATACTCTACTTTGGGCTAGGCACTTGGCAAATGTTTTACTATTTAATCTTATCACAATCAAATGAGGCACTAATACCATGCCATACAAGAAAGGAATGGAAATTTAAAATGCAAAGTTATTTTTGTGACATCACCTGTCACGTAGCTAGTAACACCATGACTTGATCCCAGTTTGACTCTGAAGCATCTGTTCATTCCCATACATCTTACTTTTGTTCAGGTCCCACTGTTAAAAGGTAGCATACTTCCTTATGATTACAGCTCTGGTAGGCAGGAGATTCCTCTCAATCTGTTTTGGGGCAGACTTGTTTGTCAGAGGTTATGCACTGACTGTGTTAATGGTCACCTCCTCTCCAGAGCTAGCTAGTGCCATGGATTACCTATAACAAAGTAGGTTGAAGGAGTGTTTACTGAATGTGCAACCAGAGAATTGATTTCAAAAGGGGTGAGCCTCACAACTAAGATGGTGGCAGCAGCCTGTCCAGAGGCTGATCAATGAAATCTTGTTCTTGTTCCACTAGTGTTTGATCTTTGGAGTCCTGGGGTGCACTCTACCATTGCTGGAACTATGACTGCAGTCTCCTTTCCTTCCAGGCTTCTCTCCAAGCCAAACTTATCATATCTAGTTCTTTGGTATCAAAGATATTGTCAAACCCTAGCCCTCACAAACTTTCTACTCTTTGAACTCCTTTTATATTGTATTTCTAACCTAGTGCCAACCCCATGAGCCATCACTTTATTCTTTTGTTAATACTCTCAGTTCACTTTCTGGTTTTGCTCTGTCTCATTTACCAAGCTCTCTTGGTTGAGATCCCAAGTTAAGGATTTTATTGTAAGTAGTTTATTTGGGGCCTAACCCCAGGAAACACTAGTAAGGAATAAAGGAAGTAAGACAGAGAAGGGAAATAAAATAGACTGTCAGCAAAAATAACCATTCACAGTTCCTCCCATCCTTGTTCTTGGATATTGCCCTTCAATCAAGAGGCAGAGTTTGTTTCCCTCCATCTTGGATCTGGGTTGGACTTCCACCTTTTGACCCTAGAGTATAGCAGAGGTCACATTGTGCCAGTTCTGAACAAAGGTTGAGAGAATCTTGGCAGTCTCCTCTTTTGCTTTCTTGAGACACAGACACCAGGTGAAGAATACGTGAATAGACTGGTGAATAACAAGAAACCATGTGGACAGAAAGAGGCCCAGACAAAACCCAGCTATGCTGCCCATTGCACTGAGGCCTCAGACCTGTACGTAAAGCCAGGGTGGACCTTCTTGCTAAAACAAATTTACAGTCAAGTGCAGCTCCATGAGTGACCTCTGGTATTACTAGGCAGAGTAGATGAATACCCCAGCTTAGTCCAGCTTCCCCACAGAACTCTGAGAAATAACAAATCCTTATTGTTTTAAGCAACTGAGTTTGAGGGTAGTTTGTTACACAGCCATAAATGAAACATGTAGGAAGTCACTAAGGGGTGCATTTATGAAGCAGCTTACTGCTACAGTGAACTAGAGCTAAATCCTACTGGACTATGCTGGCAAACGGTGCAGAACATGCCTCACAGTTAACCCATGTAAAGGGGGAGGGCCCTAGGGAACTTGTCTACCAAATTACTACCAGTTATTGCTCAAGGCTTCTTCTAGTGACATGAAATCTTTGGGGCTTCAAATCTGCCCAAAACCTGCCAAATTTGCTCCACATCCAGAAAAAAAAAACCCTCAGGCAGAAAGTCACAAGTATCAGCCATAAGAAGTCCTCAGTGACAAGAGATGAGCAGTGGGGGAAATAAGAAAGAGCGCTGACACTGGTGAAGACCCAATTCTGGAGCACCTGCCTTTTCTACTCCTAGAGTTCAGGAGCAGCAGAGGGCCTTACAAACACACAGAATGTAACTGCTCTGCATCCTCGGCCTGCACACAGCTGGGTCCAAAGTGCCTTAACAATCCTCCTTGATTTCCTTAAGCAATTTGTTCCATTTCTGCTATGACATCTATTTCAAATCTTCCCTATTTCCTGATATCTTCCACTCCAACCCCTGCCCATTCTGTATTTGCTACCCATCCCAGTGGGAAAATTCAGACCATTAGATCTACTTTTGGGTACCTTACTTACAAACCAACTGCATTCATATCCATCTATTTCCCCTTTTCTACTAATGCCACAGGAATGGGTCAACCACAATTCTGCATTCATCCATCTACCTCACCATCACTGAAATCCCCTGCCTTAGGGCTTCTGCCCCTCTTGGGTAATTGCCCAATCTCTCTCTCTCAACGCATTAATCTGATCAAGCCCCTGAATTACTGAAATCCTACATACTGTTCTTATCACCTGAAATATACTCTTTTCTTCCTCACCCATCCCCCAGATGCTTCCCTGGCAAACTCCTCTTCATCCTTTAGGCATCAACTTAGCTATTTCCTCCTCAAGAAAGCCTTCTCTAACCTTGCTGTCTACCACTCCCCTAATCTACACTTACTCCTATCACATTTGCTCTATGCTGAAATTGCACGTCTCCTTTCTTGATGCTCCCCCTTTTCCTCTCACTGAATGTAAGGTCCTCCAAATCAGATATTTGTCTCATAAATTTTTGAACCACAGTCTCTCTACCTGGAATGTATTTGGTACATAATAAATATTTATTGGATAAGTAAATGAATAGGGCCCTTTTATTCTCCTCTTCTTGCCATTCCAGAGTAATTTTAGTGAAAGCTGCATGCAGTATATAAGCATACTGTGGCCCTTGTTTCCATTCTCTTTTTTCTTTTTATTCTTCTATAAGAATGTATCCTACTGACACATTTTCAATTTGCCCAGTTTAGTAAAAAAAATAAAATAAAATAACAAAGCAAAATGCACCTGCTTATTTGCTCAGAAGCTCAGAAATCCTTTGCTAACGTGGAACTTTTTGTCCTGTTATAATGCTACGGAGAAAGACTCCAACACTAGCTTCTAAAATGGAAGCTGTATTTCTCGACATCAAAACTTCACAATTTCTTGAGTCTTCAAAGGGTTTTCATAGGTAAGAAAATATACTTGTATACGCAGAGTGAGCTTAAGCAAATGTTTCTAAAAAATATAAAACAACCTCCTTTTTTATGTATCAGATTGATGGGCCTGTCAACATCAGTTTTTACAGGTGTGGTTTTTATTTTCATCAAAAAAATAAGCAATCAACTTCAACAGAAATGAAAAAAAAAAGTTGTGGGCTTATGGTCATTTGGGAGCCTTTGTACCTAGTCTTAGAATTTTTTCTTAGACCATAGCCCAGATTTCCTGGGAAAGGATTTGGAACAAAGAATATATTCTCTTTGCCTTCTCCCCACCACATTCTCAGCAACTGGGAATGTGAAATATTTTAAGTCATTAACATGAAATAAAGTTCACTGCTTTAGAATACCTGGAATCTGTTCAGAATGATTCTCACCTTCTCCCTTCCCTATCATGCCACCTTTTGGAATAGGTGAGGGAGGTAAGGTGGCTTTTACTGGCTGGTCTTCAGGGAGATAAGGTCATTGAAATTCCACTCCAGTTATTTTTATTTCCTGCCACCTCAAATCCAGAGTATTTGTGACATTATGAAGTCTTCGTGTTCTTCACTAAAAACATTCTGCCAATTCAGATTTTAAAATTCACATTAAAGCAAAAGTGCAAAGAAAAAAGTGGTATCAGATTAACAAACCACCTGAAAAGCATTGTCATTTATAAAATTTGGTAAAATGCAGAAAAAAGCATGTTTCTTACTCTGTTTTCTTGGTCTGTGGATACCTGGGATATAATTCAGTTTTCCATCCCCTGTTCCCTGATCAGCTCATTCTTTGTTCAGTTTTACCTTCAGTCTGGCATATAATTACTTCTTTAGCTCCTGTGCTATTTGGTTTTAAGCACCTCTTACCCCCAAGGCCTCAAGGCTCTAAGGGCTTGTTGAATTTAAACAAGCACGTTTAAATCTTTGTCTTTAAATGAGTAAAATAAAAGTCTTCACACCTTACATATAGTACTATTCTCTCCACCTAGACTCTAAATGTGCATGTTATAATTGTCTACCAGATCATAATGAGCATCTATCCATCCTCAAAATCAGAGAAAGGAGAATTCATTCTAGAGGTAAATTTACAATAAATGGTTTTATTCTTGATTAGCTAAGTGTGTTTGGGGACACAGAGATTGGCACATGCATAATTTAACCTAATAAGTACTGGATGGTCAGGGATACTTTAGAAATAAATGTGGGAAAAGATAGTGGAAGAAAAACAAAAGAAAAAAGTGAGAAAAAATATAAGACAACAACATGAAGAAATGTTAAGCCTTCCCTCTCACTCAGCAAACTCTGCACACTGACACACATCCATACATGAGTGTATGGATGCACACATGCACAGTATGTGCATAGGCACATGCACAAACACAAACACACACTTACAGATACACACATTTTAATTACAAAAATGTTAAAAACTCTATGGCTTTCCTAGAGACATACAGGAGACCTGGATTCTAGGATAGCATCTGTGGTTTTAGTTTAGTCTTGAATAAATGAACAAATCATGATATTTGTTCCTTGTTCTTAATTTACCTCAACTACTAGTAACTGAGTATTGAATGAGACTCTCATTTAAATACACTGTCAAAAAAAGTGATTAAAAAGTATTATAAATATAAATCATATGACAAGTTTTTAGTGAAATAAATTTTAATATATCACAAATGGAAAATAAAGGATATTTAATCTCATGAGGGAAATAGAAATTTTAAAAGTGAAATGCCGTATTTTCATTGATCAAATCAATGAGAGTTAAATTTTTAAAAAAATGAAAGAAAATTCCAGTGTTAACATTGCACTCAGTAAGGGTGGAAATTCGTACAAAGTTTTTTGAAAGGAAATTAAGCACTATGTATCAAGACCCTGAATAATGATTATATACTGTGTCAGTTTGGGTCCTCTGGTGCCAACAGCAATTGGGTATGTAAAATGTTTATTGGGGCAAAAAACTGTGAGTGATAAGAGGCAGGAACTTAGGCAAGGAAAATTCCCAGACCATGATGCAAGTCTGACACCTATGAAAAGAAAGAGGGCTGAAAAGTTTCAAATGAGGAGCAGTTCTGAGAAAGCCTCAGCCAGGTTGGTGGAGAGTCTTCGAGCCAAAACTACCCCTTAGAAGAGTGCAGGAATGCTTCTGATAAGCTCGGTCATTGCCTAAGAGCAGCCCAGGAGAAACATGGGGATACCTGAATGCTGTGGTGAATCTAAAGCTATGGCAGTTAGAAGCCGTTAATTATCTATGCTCTCCATGGGGCGCCTGGGTGGCTCAGTGGGTTAAGCCGCTGCCTTTGGCTCAGGCCATGATCTCTGGGTCCTGGGATCAAGTCCCGCATGGGGCTCTCTGCTCAGCAGGGAGTATGCTTCCCTCTCTCTCTCTGCCTGCCTCTCTATCTACCTGTGATCTCTCTCTGTTGAATAAATAAATAAAATCTTAAAAAAAAAATTATCTATGCTCTCCAAAACAGCTTGTCTTGAAAGGTGATCTTTGGATGCCTGGGTGGCTCAGTTGGTTAAGTGTCCAACTTTTGATTTTGGCTCAGTTCATGATCTTGGGGTCCTGAGATGGAGCCCACGATGGGCTACACACACAGCATGAAGTGCTGCTTGTCCCTCTCCTCTGCTCTTACCCCACTTCTCTCTCTTAAATTAATAAATCTTTTTTTAAAAAATAAAGTAAAAAAACAAAAATAAAAAAGGTCACTACCATGTTCACTACATGTGGCTTCATTCCAAATCTAGGAATTTATCTCAAAGAAATAATCTAAATGCTAGGGGAAAAAAAGCTTTATACACAAAAAGGTCATCACATTCTTTTTAAAAATAGCTGAAGCTGGAAACAATGTAAATATCCAAAAATAGTGATTAAGTCAGTATGGTATATCTACTCAACAGAATATGCTATAACTAATAAAATGGAAAAGGTACTTATATTTTAAGTAAATCTTAAAAATAAGATACAACATAGGGTGCCTGGGTGGCTCAGTCCATTAAGCATCTGCCTTTGCCTCAGGTTATGATCCCAGAGTTCTGGGATTGAGTCCCACATAGGGCTCCCCGCAGGGAGCCTGCTTCTTTCTCTGGCTCTGCCTCTCCCTCTCTGTCTCTCATGAATAAATAAACAAAATCTTTTTAAAAAGAAACAACATAGTATAATCATTAAAACTAAAACCTTTGAAAAGACTGGGAGAAAGTGAGCCAATATAATATTATACATATTTTTCTTAATTTGAGCCTTCAAATTTTTCCAATTTTCTTTTATAAAGAAACCTTTATTTGGAGGAATAAGGCATGAAAAATGAAAGAAAAAACATAATACTTAAATAATTTAGAATGGAAAGTAAATAACAAAAATATGAAGATATGGAAGAAAAACCAAAGAGGACAAATAAAGTTTTGAAGAACACTGTCTTAAAGAATTCTAGAAAATGGCTTCATGGATCCAACATACTATCAAACAAAGCCAAGATAAGAATTGAAAGGGGAAGGTTTTTATTTTAATCATGGTATTGGGCATTTGAATGAAAACTAATATTCTATACAGCCTTCTATAAATATTCGGTATAGGTGGTCTACCATCACTATAAGGGCTATCTTCTGCATATGTACATATGTGTGTTCATTAGTACAGTTGTTTTTCAACATACAATTGAACAATTTTCTGAGAGTCATCATATGCCAGGCCCTATGAAAGTAAATCAAAGGTTACAGAGTAATGTGACAAAATGCTTGCTTTAGTCCTATACAAGCATATTTTGTTTTATTATGCTTCAGTTTATCGTGCCTCACAGATACTGTGGTTTTTACAAATTGAAAATTTGTGGCAACACCACATAAACATATCTATCAGTGCCATTTTTCTGATGGCATTTTCTCACTTCATGTCTCTGTGTCATATTTCGGTAATTCTTCTAAGATTTCAAAATTTTCCATTATTATTATATTTCTTGATCTGTGATCAGTGATCTTTAATGTTACTATTGTAATTGTTTTGAGTTGCCACAAACTGCACCCATATAAGACAACACTTTAACATTAGTTAAATGTTGAGTTCTGAATGTTCCACTGACCAACCATCCCCCCATCTCTCCCTTTCCTTGGGCCTCCCATTCCCCAAGGCATAACAATATCAAAATTAAAACAATTAATAACAAGTAACAACACAATGGCCTCTAAATGTTAAAATAAAGGGAAGAGTTGCATGTCCCTCACTTTAAATCAAAAGCTAGAAATGATTAAGCTTAGTGAGGAAGTCAGGTTGAAAGTCACGATAGGTCAAAAGCTAGGTCTTCTGCATCAAACAGTTAGCTAAATTGTGAATGCAAAGGAAAAATTCTTGAGGGAAAATAAAAACACTACTCCAGTGAACACATGAATGATAGATTAAAAAAAAAAAGAAAAACAGCCTTATTGCAAATACAGAGAAATTTTCAATGGTGTGGATAGATCAAACCAGCCACAACACTCCCTCAACCCAAAGCCTAATCCAGAGCAGGGCCCTAAATCTCTTCAATTCTAGGAAGGCTGAGAGGGGTGAAGAAGCTACAGAAGAGAAGTCTGAAGCTATAAGGTTGGTTCATGAGGTTTAAGGAAAGAAGACATCTTTCCCTCTTTAATATAAAAGTGCAGGGTGAAGCAGCGATTGCTGATGTAGAAGCTGCAGCAAGTTATCCATAAACTCTAGCTAAGATAGTTTATTAAAGTGGCTACATTAAATAACAGATTTCCAATGCAGATGAAATAGCCTTCTATTGGAAGAAGATGCCATCTAGGAGTTTCATACCTAGAAAGGAGAAGCCAATGCCTGAAAGCTTTAAAGGATAGATTGACTCTCTTGTTAGGAGCTAATGCAGCTAGTGACTTTAAGATAAAGCCAATGCTCATTTACTAGTCTAAAAAACCTATGGTCCTTAAGAATTCTGCTAAATCTATCCTGTCTATGCTTTGTAAATAGGTCAACAAAGCCTGTATGACAGTATATCTGCTTACAACATAGTTTACAGAATATTTTATACCCACTGTTGAAATCTACTGCTCAGGAGGAAAAAAAGATTCCTTTCGAAATATTACTGCTCAGTGAGAATGCAACCAGACCACCCAGAGCTCTGATAGGGATAGACAATAAGATTAATGTTGTTTTCAAGCCTGCTAACACAGCATCCATTCTGTAGCCCATGGATCAAGAAGTCATTTTGACTTTTAAGTCTTATTACTTAAGAAATACATTTTGGGGAGCCTGGGTGGCTCAGTCAGCAAGCGTCTGCATTCAGCTCAGGTCATGATCCCAGGATCCTGGGATCAAGTCCCACATCAGTCTCCCTACTCAGTAGGAAGTCTGCTTCTCCTTCTCCCTCTGCCTGCTGCTCTCCCTTCTTGTGCTCTCTCTCTTCCAAAGTAAAAAAAAGAACATTTGTGATTTTGGGAAGAGGTCAAAATATCAACATTAACAGGAGTTAGGAAGAAGTTAATTTCAACCTTCATGGATGACTTTGACGGATTCAACACTTTAGTGGAGGAAGTAATAGCAGATATGGTAAAAACAGCAAGAGAACTAGAATAGAAGTGGAGCCTGAAGATACGACTGAATTGTTACAATGTCATGATACAATTTGAATGGATGAGGAGTTGCTTCTTATGGATTACTAAAGAAAGTGGTTTCTTGAGATGGGATCTACTTCTGATAAATATACAAAGAAGATTGTTGGAACAACAATGAAGGACTTAGAATACTACATAAAATTAGTTGATAAACAGCAGCAAGCTTTTTTTTTTTTAAGATTTTATTTATTTATTTGAGAGAGCATGAGTGATAGAGAGCATGAGAGAGAAGGTCAGAGGGAAAAGCGGACTCCCCAAGGAGCTGGGAGCCCAGTGCAGGACTTGATCCTTGAAGTCCGGGATCATGATCTGAACTGAAGGCAATCTCTCAAACAACTGAGCCACGCAAGGTGCCCAACAGCAGCAAGTCTTGAGAGCACAATTGTATAAAAAGTTCTACTCTGGGTAAAATGCTATTTCATACAACTGCATGCCACAGAGATATTGTTCGTGAAAAGGAGATCCAGAAGCTTCATTGCTGTTGCATTTTCAGAAATTGTGTCACAGCCACCCAAACCTTCAGCAGCTACTACTCCTATCAGTCAGCAACCATCATTACTGAGTCAAGACCTTCCACCAGCAAAAAGATTACAAAGATTATCTGAAAGCTCAGATGAAGGCTAACATTTTTTAGTAATAAAATAATATTAATTAATGTACATTATTTTTTCAGACATAATGTATTATACACTTAATAGACTAAAATATAGTATAAACATAACTTTTATATGTACTGGGAAATAAAAATTCATTTGGCTCTCTTTATTCGAATATTGCTTTATGCGATGGCCTAGAACCAAATCCTCCTGTTTCTTCTGAGGTTTGCCTGTATTCTAAAATTGTTTATAGGAAATACAATTTCAAACTTATATATCCTCATCCTCAGAATATCTGTCCATTTGAATGCAATGCATCTCAATGCTTTTCAGATTTTCTATAATACTCACATGAGTGACAGAACCTGATTACAATTTGATTAAATCATATAAATGAGGAAAGGAAGACATTGGATAATGTCTGACTCTCTTGGAATTTCTGACTCTCTTTTGACTGTGAAGGTATCCTGAACCCTGCTATAGTGAGCCAAACACTCTCAGGGTAGATAGAACTCTATTTACTCACAAGAACTGGTTTCAGGGATTGCTGTCATGCTTTCTAATTAAACAAGTGAGTTTTCTAGGTATAATTCTATGACATCTCTGATGTAATGCATACCTATCTTCTTATTCAGCATGCTTTTTTTTTTTTTCATTTAAAATCCATCAACTAATGATCTGTGATCTTCAAGTAATTAATTTAATGATTATACAAATTAATATAATGCACATCCCTTTAAAGAAGTTAATATTTTCTATGTTTATGCTACAAAATTGGCCTTGTATGAATATCATCCTTCTCCTGCATTTCATAATGGTTCAAGGATAAATGATTTCCCCTTTGTAATTCGGTTAGGTTTGCTCCAAAGAAGCCTATTGCTTCTCCACTCTACAATGAGTAAAATACATTCAGAGACCTTAGGGGACCTATTCTGAATAACACAGAGTTCCATCCTAGTTTGTTAAATTCAATGAAATTATAGCTCATTGTTACTGTTAAAGAAGAAATCCAAACATGTTACTGGATTGATCTCCTAAAATCCACAGAGCAAATTTGGAACCATTTTTTTAAAACAAATAGAATAACAGAAACAAAAATACACTGGACACTACTAAGTTACAGACAGGAAGGCAGACTTTATACTTATCAAAAGGAAAACTGGAAGATTTGTCTCAAAATTGTTTTATGCTTCTGAGTAGTGTTATAGCCCTCCATCATCATTGGCCCCAACAATGAGGAGGATAACAATAAGAACCACCTGAATTTGTGTAATAGTCTTTGGGAAAAGATTTTCACATAGAACTTTTCATCTGGTCTTTGTAATTACTCTGAGAACGTAAGGTAAATGCTTTACAATGTCTCATTTTATGGAGAAGGAAATTGGGAATCCAGAGAAAATAAGAGCCTCGCCTGACAGCAACATGTAATTGTAGCTAGCTCACTGGCTACCTGACTCCTACCTCCGGGTTTGTTTTTTAATACTTTCAAATCAAAAGAGTCCATGATTCTCAATGTCTTTCTAAATTATGTACAAGCCATTTAGAACCATAAATATCTATGATCATAGATTTTATGATCAGTTATGATACAGACAAAAACAGAAAGATAGAAACAACACTATATCTCTGATTGGCAGAGCCAAATGGAATATAAGTCACAAGATACCTAAGGATTCTATAGCCCCTAAAATAATTACTTGGTACTTTATTTATTTTTTATTCTTTGTTTATGAAAGTATTCAACTTTTGAGGCTTTCATTAGTATAAAATACAGTGGGTTATTAATAACAATAAATAAATCTTCATGATGTCTAAATAGAATGCCTCTCTAGGTCTTTACTGCTCAACTCTCACTGTAACAGTTTCATTTTATCCAAGTTTCCAGTACTAGATCTACTAGGACAAATACTGATATATTTGCTGTTGATGAGTTTACTATTACATTAATCACATTATCCAGGTAGACAGGAAAATTTCAGGAAAAGAAATGAGTAAATCAAAATAGTTTCAAAAATTCTTTATACCTCATTTACAAAGCTATTTTCTATGCCTAGTTATTCTTTGCTATCACCACAAGATACACATGGATGGGACCTTTTAAATAACATTAACTTCCCTTTTTAAACCCCTTAACCCATTGTAAAAGAAAACTAGCACCAGGTTATTAAAAAGGAAAAATGATTGTGATTTACAATGCAAAATGGGGAAGAATATTATAGATCACTGAAACCATTATTATTTGTACTCTAAGAATGCATATACTTACCTAAACTACAAGTTATCCTTTGTACAACTTTCTTTCAGAAAATAGCAATGACATTTTTGTGATTCTTAAATTTCAAAATAGGTTTAACTAAGGTGATTAATATAACTATTCAAATGTAGATAAATCGATTTGTACAAGTCAAATGAACTTCACTAAAAAGTTTTTTGTACTTTTAAATACGGAAGAAATCATATTTAGGTCCAAATAGATGTAAGGAATTCATATAAAGGGGAGGTATAAATACATTTGAAAGTAGCAGTGCATCTTCATAAATTACTTTGTATACTAATGAAATAGTTAACTACCATGCACTCTCAAATAACCTGTTAACCAAAATGGCATCATGGGAGGGCCTCCAGTTCTACAATGATTGGGTGGCTTATATCAAAACACCCATACTGCTGAGAAAAACTAACAAGCTAAATAAGAATAATTTGAAAAACCATTTTATGAAGGGAACAGGAACCAACCAAAGTGGTTTTATCTTAAAACTCAAGATATTTTAAAGGAAAAAACAGTAACTTAAGCCTTTTGATGTTTACAACATTTGCACTTAAGACATTTAGTGATCCTAAGTAGCATTGGGCTGAGACATGGAACACAAAGCTCTGGATCAGAGCATGAAGTACTCTAGTGGAGTGGAAACAAAAAAATATATTTGGGAGCTGTGAAGACAGCCATGACTTGGGGAGTGAAGATCCTGGATAGTAGGTAAATGCAATAGTGTGAAAACTATGTTGTTTCACACTTTTCACCCTTAAGACATTGACAGATACCTCTCACGCAGTGAAAAGCATACCTCCTGGGGGGAAAAAAAGTAGTAGAAAGCATTAACCTGAATACTAGAAAATTAAACAGAATGTATAGTGTCAAGTTCTTATGGTCTTATGGTGTCAAGAAGGTTAGGGACCTGGAGGTTAGGGACCAACTTGAAAATCATTCCAGAATCTTATCTGAACCTCTAATGATTATTTATAGTAGTAAAGGCCAAACAGAGAGAAGCTAGCTAACAGAAATATAGAAGCCCAACTTCAAATGATCAATTCCTGATCAGAGCAAGATGAATTAACTTTACTGTAATTATCTGCAAGAAGAAAATTAAATCATCCTTGGGAAAACACAATATCACACAAATTCTTCTCAATTTTCACATGCAAAGATCATCATCAGGCAAGCCAGGAGCTCTAACTGAATAACCAAAAACAAAAACAAAAAAAAATAAACTCAAAAAAATGTAACAGGTAAGAGAATCATCAGGCAGAAACTTTTAAATATTGTGATTAATGTATTTTTTATTAATGTGGTTTTAAAAGTAGAAGAAAAGATTGAGAATTACCAGAGAAATAGGATCTATGAAAAACTAAATGATATTCTAGAATTAAAAATAAAATAACTGAAATCAAAAACTCAAAAGATGCAGCTATTGCAGATTAGACAAAACAGAAGAAGAGATTTCATGAACTTGAAAATAGATGAATAAGAAATAGCAAGACTGCAGTGCATAGGTGGCTCAGCTAGTTAAGTGTTGGATTCTTGATTTCAACTCAGGTCATGATCTCTGGGTAATAGGATTGAGCCCAATGTCAGGGTCCACAGTGTGGAGTCTGGTTGGGGTTGGTCTCTCTCCCTTTGCCCCTTCCCCTGCATGCTTGCTCTCTCACTCTCAAAAATAAATTAATAGGGGAGGAGCAAGATGTCAGAGGAGTAGGAGACCTAAATACCATCAGGTCCCAGGAGTTGAGCTAGATAGTTATCAAACCATTCTGAACACATACAGACTGAACAGGAGATCAAAGAGAAGATGAAAAGCAACCACTTTCTGGAAGGAAGGACGTGCAGAGAAGTGAATCCAAGGCAAAAAATGGAAAGATAGACTGTGAGGCGAGGGGCTGGCTCCCAGCAAGCAGTAAAGCAGCAGAACACAAAATCGGAACTTTTAGAAGTCTGCTCCACTGAGCAATGTCCCTCCATAGGCTAAGCGGGGGGGTGGAACCCTTGCAAGGACAGTGTGATCTCAGGACATTTGGGGTCACTAAAAGACCATGGGTGTCTGAGTGTGGCAGAGCTCTCAGGTATCAGAGTAGGGAAGCCAGCCACAGAGACAGAGTTGAGGAGTAGTCTCTCAGCTCGGGGTTACCTTAAACCATGATCTGAGGCAAAGTTGGGCCACTGCTCTTTGAGCAGGGATCCCACAAATGGCAGATCCAGAGAGAGGCTCTTCTTCCTCCTCCAGGAGGAGCGGTGTTGGAGTGTGCTGCAGGAATCTCCTGGGTTTGGAGACTCCAAATAGTGCTATGCGCCAGAGACAGAAATACTCCGTCAAAGGCTCGGTAAGCTCAGAGTGTGGCCAGAGACCAGGGAGACAGGAGTGATTGACTATTTTTCTCTGAGGGCACATTGATGAGTGGGACTCTGAGTTCTTGGTTCCTCCAGGGCTGGATATTGGAAGGCCACCATCTTCATTCTCCTCCTCCAAAGCTGTACAGAAGGCATTCCGGGAACAGAAGCTCCCAAGAGCAAACCCAAGCAGATTACTTAGCCTGGCCCCTGGAAAGGGTCGTGCAATTCCACCGCCATTGAGACATCTGAGAATCACTGCAATAGACCCCTCCCCCAAAAGATCATCAAGAGCAAAGAGCCAAGATCAAGTTCACTGATCAATGAGAACTTCGGAACTCCAGAGCCGGGGAGAAAGCAACACATAGAATCCGTGGCTCTTTTTCCATGATACTGAACTCATTCAAAATTAAACTTCTTTCATTGTATTTTTTTCTTATTCTATTTTAAATTTTTTTCCTATTTCTTATTTTAACCTTTTTAAATTATTTTATCTTAACAATATCTTTTTAAAAAAATCTTTTTAAATTTCCATTGTTACAGTGATATTCTATCCTTCATTATATTTAACCTTATTTTTTGTATGCATATAGGTTTTTCTTTCTTTAAAATTTTGAGATGCAGTTTCTTCTAACAGGTCAAAATATAACCAAAATCTAGCACATGGCTTTGTTCTAGTATTGAGACTGACCACATTCTTTCCTCTTTTTTTTTTTCTTTCTCAAACAACTTTTTATCAATTCCTTTTTTAGAATCTTTATTAATTTTCATAGTTACAGTCACATTCCATCCCTTCATTTTTTTACCCTTATTTTTGTATATCAATAAGTTCTTCTTTCTTTAAAATGTTAGGAGGCAGTTTCTTCTAACAGACCAAAATATACCCTAAATCATGTGTGAGGCTCTGTTCTTTCACAGGTCTAATATATGCATATAATATACATATTAGATATATATTAGATATATTATATCTGATAATAAACATACTATATTAGTACAGAGGATCCCTATCTGGAGAAATAAAACCCCTCTCTGAAGAAAAAAAGAACTAAAATCTAACCAAGTTGAAATAAAAAAAGCTTTTAATGAGGTGCAATAAAAAATGGAGATGCTTCCTGCTAAGATAAATGAGGCAAAAGAGAAAATTAGTGATACAGAAGACCAAATGCTGAAGAATAAAAAAGCTGAGCAAAAGAGAGACAAATAACTACTGGAACATGAGGGGAGAATTTGAGAGGTAAGTGATAACCATAAGATAAACAATACTGGAATAATTGGGATCCAGAAGAAGAAGAAAAAGAGAGAGAGGCAGAAGATATATTGGAGCAAATTATAATAAAGAATTTCACTCATTTGGCAAAGGAAACAAGTATCAAAATCAAATAAGCATAGAGAATCCCCCTCAAAATCAGTAAAAATAGGTCAACATCCCATCACATAATAGTAAAATTTACAAGTCTCAGTGACAAAGAGAAAATCCAGAAAGCAGCTCAGAACAAGAGGTCTGTAACATAAAACAGTAAAGATATTAGATTGGCAGGAGACCTATCCACAGAGACCTGGCAGGCCAGAAAGGCCTGGCATGAGCACTAAATGAGAAATATATGCAGCTAATAATACTATATCCACCTGGGCTGTCATTGAAAATAGGAGAGATAAAAAGTTTCCTAGACAAACAAAAATTAAAAGAATTTGCAAACACCAAACCAGCCCTAGAGGAAATATTGAAAGAGGTCCTCTAAGCAAAGAGAGAGCCTAAAAATAGTAGACCAGAAAGGAACAGAGGCAATATAAAGGAACAGTCACCTTACAGGCAATACAATGGCACTACATTCATATCTTTCAATAGTTACCATGAATGTAAGTGGGCTAAATGCCCCAATGAAAAGACACAGAGTATCAGAATGAATAAAACAAAACAAAACAAACAAACAAAAAAACCAAGAGCCATCAACATGATATCTGCAAGAAACTTATTTTAGATCCAAAGACACCTCCAGATTTAAAGTGAGGAGGGGAATACAATTTAATATGCTAACAGACATCAAAAGAAAGCTGGGTGGCAAGCCTTATATCAGATAAATTATATTTTAAGCCAAAGGCTATAATAAGAGATGAGGAAGGACACTATATCATACTTAAAGAGTCCATCAAACAAGAAGATATTACAATTTTAAATATCTATGCCTCTACCATGGGAGCAGCCAATTTTATAAACTGATTAGTAACAACATCAAAGAAACACATCTATAATAATATGGTAATAGTGGGGGACTTCAACACCCCCTCACTGAAATGGACAGATCATCCAAGCATAAGATCCACAAGGAAATAAAGGCTTTAAATGACACACTCGACCACATAGACACCACACAGACACACCATCAAAATCCTGAGGAGAACACAGGCAGCAACCTCTTTGACCTCAGGTGCAGCAACTTCTTCCTAGAAACATCACCAAAGGCAAGGGAAGCAAGGGCAAAATTGAAATACTGGGAATTCATCAAGATAAAAGCTTTTGCGCAGCAAAACAGTCAACAAAACCAAAAGACAATTTACAGAATGGGAGAAGATATTTGCAAATGACATATAAGATAAAGGGCTAGTATCCAAAATCTATAAAGAACTTATCAAACTCAACACCCAAGGAACAAACAATCCAATCAATATTTATATTTATAGTTTAAAACTATAAATATAGTTTTAAACTATAAATATAACTATATATATTATAACATCAGTCTAAGTAGAATCTATACCTAATCAAGATATAGTAGAAAAAAGAATCCAGTAGTGATAAAAAATTCTAGTTAATCTAATAAAATGGATCACAATTCTAAATTAGTACACAACTAATAATACAGCCTTCAAGAGCAAAAACTGACAAAACAAAAGGAGAAATAGCCAAATTTACAATCATATTAGTAAATTTTAAATGATAAATCTCAGGAAATGATAAAATACAGGGTTAAAAATTTCAACAGAGAAATAAAAGTTTTGAGGACCAATATTTAACAAATTTAATCTAATTGATATGTAGAGAACCCTACATCCAAAAACTACAAAATACACACTATTTTCAGGTATATACAGAACATTTACTAAAATTGCCCTGGTTCAGAAAAGAAGTCTGAAAAAATTTCAAAGTATTTAGAACATTTAGCATATGTTTTCTGACCATAAACTCAAAATTAATAACAAAATGTTAATCAAAAAATACCCCAAGTATTTTGAAATAAAGCAATATATAAAGAAGAAATCTAAAAATTCCTTTTTAGAATGACAAATAAAATCATCCTCTAGAAATCTGGATTTTAAAGCAAAGAGAAACAGGAACAAATAACCTTGACAGGAATGAAAAATGAGGCATTCCTATGGATCTACAGACATTACAAAGTCTGTAATGTCAAATTTCAAAAATTTGAAACCCAGATGAAAAGGAGATTATTACAAAGATAATAATGAAAATGAATTTGAAAATTAGATGAAATGGATAAATCTTTTGAAAAATACATTTTATGAAAATGGAAACACAAAAAAGCTGCATATTTAATTCAAAATCTTTTCACAAAGAAGGAAACTAAAATATTTAAGACCTTTCCATACGGAAAACTTCTGGCCCAAACAGCTTTACAGATAAATTCTTCCTGAAAGAATAGTACCAATCATACATATATTTTCCCAAGGGTAGAAAAAGAGGAATACTTTTTTTCTCACTTGTTTTGTGAGAATACTATAACTCTGCAACCAAAACATAACAAGAACATAATATCTATATTATTTATCTTTTTTAAAAGGTTTTATTTAATTATTTGAGAGAGAGAGAGTACATGGGAGAGAACACAAATGGGGCAAGGCAGAGGGAGAGGGAGAAGCAGACTCCTGGCTGAACAGGAAGCCTCACCTAGGGCTGGATCCCAGGACCCTAGGATAATAACCTGAGCAGAAGGCTGGCGCTTAACCAGCTGAGACATATATATATATATATTTTAAAACATATTATAGGCCAGTCTCTTTTTTTGAATGCAGACAAAAATATCTTAAGGAAAATATTAGCAAACTCAATCCAGTTCCGCATTAAAACAAAAAAAAGTATAACACATCAACATCAAGTTGGGTTTATTCCAGAAATGTAAGAGTGGAGTAACATTCAAAAATAAATTATTTTAATTTAAGTGTTAACATATTAAAGGGTGAAAAAAAAAGATTTCAATATATCCAGAAAAGAATGTGATAAAATTCAAAAACCTGTGTTGATTTAAACATACACACACACACACACACACACACACACACACACACACACACAGCCAACTTAGAAAACTGAGAAATTAAGAAAAAAAAACCAACTTATTTAGTTTGATAAGGGGCATTTTTAATGAAAAAACAAACAGACAAAAAAACCTAGTGCAAGTATTGTGCCTTTCTTTGATATTGTACTAGAGATTCTAGCTAATATAACAAGAAATAGAAATTAAAGGTATATGGAGGACACAGACTTCAGTTAAAAGATAACATCTAGGGATAAATAACTTCTGGGGATATACTTGAAAGTTGCTGAGAGTAAATCTTAAATGCTTTTACCTCAAAAAAGAATTGGTAATTATGTAAGGTTTCAGAGGTGTTAACTAATCCTGCTGTGTTAATCATTTTCCATCACATTTCCATCACACTGTACCCCTTAAACTTATGCCATGCTATATGTCAATTATATCTAAATAAATCTGGAAAATTAAAAGTTACACAGACAGGAAAGGTAGAAACAAAACTGTAATTATTCACAGAAATGATGAATGTTTTAATAAAACTCTAAGGGAACCCACAAAATCTAAAAGAATTAAGTGAATTTAGCAAATACCTAGCTATAAAATAAATATATATACATATATATATGAATGGTTTTTTTATATACTAGCAAACAGACATTAAGAAAATGAAATTTAAAACACAGTTTACAAGAGCATAAAATAAAATCAAATATAGAAATTGATCCAACAAATGTATAGAGTCTTCTACATAGAAAACTTTAAAACATTACTAAGAGAAATTTAAAGAAGACTAAAATAAGTGTAAAATATAATGCATTTAGAAACTAGATATCAATTTTCCCAAAACACAATCTCAATCAAAATCCCAGAAAATTTCATTTTGTGGATATTGACAAGCAGGTTCTAAAATGTTTATGGAAACACAAAGGACCAAGAATAACCAAAACAATCTGAAAGAAGAATATATGTAAGGTGTTTACACCACCAGATACAATATTTCTTCTAAGTCTACACTAATGAGCAATGTATTATTGATACAGGGATAGACAAATAGACTGATGGAACAGAAAAGAGCATCCAGAAATGGGTCCACTATTTACGTAAGCACTTGATCTATGATAAATTCACTGCTAAAGTATCTGAAGAAAGAACCAACTTTTGACAACTGGTGGTTGATCAATTAGACATCTACATTAAAAAGATAAATTAACTAAATTAAATGACTCTTGTATACCCAATCCCCAGCCTCAAACTTAACACAAACAGAAAAAAATACCTTCCAGGGAAAATTCAGACCTAAATGTTAATGACAAACAATAAAGTTTTCAGAAGATAACAACAGAGAATGTCTTCATGATTTTGTGGCAAGCAGAGGTTTTCCTTTTTAAAACAGGGTATTTAAAAAATGACTATAAAAAAGAGATTGACAATTTGAATTTTATTAAAATGAAAACTTTTGTTTATCAAAAGACAGCTATAACACAATGAAAAGACAAAATTCAGACAGTTATATGTGTATTTGACAAAGACATATATCCAGACCATATAAAGGAACACCAGCAATTCAATAACAGAAACAGTAACAAGCCCAAGTATAAAATGGGCAATGAACCTTCAAAATGCACATTACAAAAGAGGATATCTAACTGGAAAATAAATACATGAAAAGATGTTTAATTTCACTCATCATTAGAGAAATGCAAACTAATGCCATAATGGTCTACCATGTCACACATACCAGAAAAGATAAAATGAAAAAGACAGGTAATACTAAGTGTTGTCAAGGATTAGAGCAAACAGAACTCTCATGTAGTAATACTGAGAGAAGAAACTGGTTTAATAACTTTGGAAACTACTTGGCAATATCTACTAAAGCTGAACATGGGCATATCAGCAATGTGATTCTTTAGTATACATTAGTTTACTGAATTACGTATACATTTAGTATACATTAAATAGAAATGCAAAACCACTGTCCATAATGCTTCTAAGCTGGAAACAACCAAAATTCTATCTACCATAAAATAGCCTTAAAAATAAATTTTATTATATTCTAACACAGGAATTATCATAAAACAATAAAATTTTTTAAAAAAAGTTATAGCTTCATGCAGATGCAACAACAAAATGAATCTCACAAACACAAGCAAAAGAAAATATACCACATGATTCTATTTCTGTACTGTTCAAAAAGAACCAAAACTAATTTATTGTATTAAAAGTCATGATAGCAGTTACCTTTGGGGAGTAGGGAAAGAAAGATGGCACTTCTGTGGTCTGGTGATGCTTAGCTTCTTGGTCTGACTGCTGCTAACATGGGTATATTCACTTTATGAAAACTCACCTAGATGCATACTTATAATTTCTGCACTTTAAAAAAATAGTGTGGTCCCATGAGTGTCTGGTGAAATCCCATTGCTTTTATTTTCCTCTCTTTGTCCTCTCACCACTTGGCCTTGAACATGGGCTCAGTTACAGAAATGTGCATGAGAGTGCAGTAAATAAAGCCATCACTTGCTAGCTGGAGGGCCAAAAAGGGCAGCTGCAGGGAACTGAAAAAATAACAGTGATATCATGGAGAGAAAAGGGCTCAGGAAAATAATTCCATAAAATTGCTATTAAATTCTGGGCTTATCCACAAGCTGCACATATATGGATCTGATTTTAATCAGCATACAAAAGAAATTAAGAAAAAAAAAATAACACATAGGTCCATGCATAGGTCCAAGACAACCTCTGGTACATACACAGGAGAAATCTGAAAATAAAGCTGGCATTGGAACCACAAAATACAGCTTGTAACTTCTGTCCTGAACCTAACTAGATCAACTGCCCGCTAAGACAAAAATAACAACATTCTCTGTATAATTTATGAGTCTCCAAGACTCAAAATTTCATAACAGATATAAATTATTTAATTTATTTAAACTATACATAACATAATATTTAAAATGTCCAGATTCTAGTAAAAAAAAAGTACTGGGCATATGAAGAACCAGGAAAATCTCAATTCACATGAGAAAAGATAACAGTCATGAACACTGAAATGATACAATGTTGAAACTGTCTGATAAAGACCTTAAGATAGATATTACAAAAATGTTCTAACAAGGAACAGTCTTGAAACAGAAATATAAAATAAACAACAAAAATATCACAGATATTTTCAATGACAAAATAAAGATGACAAAGAAAAGAGTCACTGAACCTTAGGATAGATCAACTGAAGTTATCTAGTATGCAAAACAAAGAGAAAAAAAAATTAAAAGACTCAGGGATCTATGGGGTAGTAACAAAAATTCTAGCATTCCTGTCAGAGTATCAGAAGGAAAGGAGTTAAAGAGTACAGTGCTGAAAAAAATATTTGAAAAATATTTGGAAACTTCCAAATTTTGTGAAATAGAGAAACCTAAAGATTCTAGAAGTGTAATAACCTCAAATAGGATAAAAACAAAAATAATCCATGCCCAATACAGCATTTCAATTTATCTGAACACTAAAGAGTGGAAACTGAAGATAAGAAAAAAATATCTTGGAAGCATCCAGAGGAAATCACATATCACCTATAGGGGACTGACAATTCAAATGACAGTGGATATCAACAGAAACCATAGAAGCCAGGGATGCCTGGGTGGTTGCCGGTTAAGTGCCTGATTTCAGTTCAGATCATGATCTTAGGGTCATGAGATGGAGCCCCGCAAGCCCACAAGCCGCATGCTGGCTCCACACTAGGCAGGGAGTCTGCTTGAGAATTTCTCTCTCCCTCTCCCTTTGTCCTTCCTCCCTACCCCTGAACTCTCTCTCTAAAATAAATCTTAAAAAAAAAAAAAATAAGAAAAAAGAAAGAAACTATAGAAGCCAGAAGAAAATGACACCCCTTTTTTTAAAGTGCTGAGAGGAAGAAAATGTCAACATAGACTGTATATCCAATAAAAATATCTTTTCAGAATGAAGTGAAATAAAGATTCTCAGATGAAAACAAAACTAAGAAAATTTGTTGCTAGGAGATCTTTTCTAAACGAATTACTTAAGGAAGTACTCCAGACAGGAGGAAAATGATACTAAAAAGAAACTTTATACATCAAGAATAAAGAGAAAGTAACAGAAATGATAAACATGTAAGTAAAAATAATGAACTATTATTCTCTGCTTGAGTTCTTTAAAATATGTTTAACAGTTAAAAGTGAAAATATAACATTATCTAAAGGGGCTTCAATCTATGTAGATATGATATGCAACACTAATGCAAAATTGGGACAGTAAATGACCTTACATGGTGGCAAGATTTCTACATTCAACTTGCAGTGATAAAATTCTGATTCTAAGAAGACTATGAAAACTTAAGTATGCATACTGGAAACCTTAGAAACCCTAAAAAACTATATAAAGATATATAGTCAAAAGCATAATTGATAAATTAAAATGGAATACTAAAAAAAAAATTCAAGTAACCCAAAACAAGGCAGGAAATGGGAAATGGAGGAATGGAAAGAGAAGTAAAAACAACAACAACAAACCCCAAAAACCAAACAAACAAAAAACAAAACAAAACAAAAAACCAGGAAAAAAAATATAAGACATAAATTCAAAAGTCAATAGTTACACTAAATGTAAATGCAGTTATTGATACATATGCATATACACACACTCACACTCTTACAGTTTCCTAGAGCTATATACGTTAAGGAGGAAATAATCATGCTACTGCAGTATGGATTAACAAGAGGGTCTTACCTTAAAATGATATGAGAAAGTTGCTTTGGAGAGATGTCTTTTAAGCTGAGACTATGGAATCAAGATGGATCCACTCAAGCAAAGAGTGGGTTTAAGAAGCACCAGTTCCAGCATTCTTCAATAAAAACATGAGAGAAAGTGAAAACTGAACAGTCACAAGTCTGTTTCAAAGTAAAAGAATATTCATGACACTGCAAGTACACTCAACAGCAAATACTATGAGAAGCCATTCACTCCCTGAGAGAAATAGGAGAGGAATAGATACTGGGTCTTGGATGGAGCAACATCTTGTGAAGCTGGGTAGATTCTACCTTGACCTCCAATACTGGGGAACAAGGAAAACAATGGTTCCTTCAACTGAAGCTCCCATTGCTGCAAAGTTCCTTTACTATAGAAAGGCTAATAGCAATTCCGAAGAAAACCACTTTTATCATGGCTGACAAGTGGGAGCCTTGGACTGTACACAACTATCCCACCAGAGCTGGTAGGGCCAGTACTACTGCTATTATGGTTGCCTGGATTTTGGAAATCAAGCATTCATCCCCTCACCAGCCCAGGGTAACTAGTACAGTAGCATGAGCCACCCCATAACTGAATGAATTCTGACAACTCCAGCTTCAGAGACTTCTGGGCAAGTCCGTAAGTGGCAAGAGCCAGAAACAAGATAGTTGTACCTCCTGCTATCTACCTGGACACTTTAACTAAAACTCAGACATATATATGTATGTATGTATCAAGTGGTTGAGGACCAAAATAAACAGGACAGTTTCCTGAGCTCTGTTCATGGAGCTCACCCAGGTCCTACAGATATAAATCTCCAATTCATTACTTAAGCCATTCTACAGTTGTCACTAGATGAACACGACAAAATCAAGGATGAAGCTAGATCCCAGCCTTTTCAGTCAAGCAGGACGACAAATGTTCATGAGAATAGTACATGAACCAGAAAGATGATAGCAGAAAACTTCCCATGCTCAACTCACCACTATGTGACTAAATGTTGTTCTGCTTATTTACTGTTGACTTTTAAGAGAACAGGGTAGGTATTCTGGACAGCCAAATAATGGTCCTTTACTAGAAACACATATTAAAATCACTACAAAAGCTGTTTTTTCCCCAATTACCCTTTTCCTCCCTTAGCTGAGGATAGTGGACTAGATTTAACAGGAGTAATCACTTCAGGTGAAGGACATGAAGAAAATTAAGGTGCAATGGCAGGCCTGCCATCAGTAACCATGCCCCTTAAAAACACTCTGAGAAGCCAATATTCTGATAATACTCTAAGAAACCAAGAATTTATACAACCATGGTAAATTGGGCATGCACCAAAACATGCAGGCTACTTGACTTCACATTTGTTTCAGTCAACAACATTCAAGGGAGAGGCCCAATATGTCAAGTCACCATCCCACAATTTAGAGATGACTCACTTTAACAGGAAGAACAGTGTTTCACTCTCATCTCATGGAATCCGGTTCATTTTAACATAATACCACATAGTTCCTAATATGTACCACAGAGGCAACATTGAGCTTTTACATCCAAATGCTGTGAGTGAACGGAGATAGTGTTTCCAGGGTCTTTTTCCTCATTGTCATGGTAACAGAGGGCAAAGGTGGCAATTAGGCTTTACACCTGGGTGGTTGGCATATGGGCCCAGCTTCTAAAACAAAACTGGACCACAGTTACACATGTGTGGGGAGTGACATGCATTAAGTCCATTAATAGCAATGTATGTTGTATTCTTTCATTTTATTTTGGTAATGAATTTATTATCAGATTGCTCTGCTTAGGGTAAAAGGAAACCAAGTCATATTAGAGGCAATTCTTCAGTTATTATGTCTTTGTCTTGTTCTTACCAGGAAATGTAAAGATCTCTACAACACTGTTTTTAAAATTGTAGGCTATATCTTAAGTGGTCTTGAAATTAAGATAGTGGGTTGTAGACCTTTAAGGCAAAGGAAAAAACAGCATAAGGCAAATGAGATAAAACAGTATAGAATGTAACATATATGTCGGTGTCACACATAGAAAGGGTAAATACTGTCTTGTGATATTTTTGTTTCAATTGTATGTCTCTGTGTGTACCAGGTTATGATTTAATTGTATTTCTCTCAGTGGGTTATTATGAAAATGTTTGAAAACTACTGCTATAAAGGATACCTATCTGATTGCCCAAATAGCATTTCCCTACAAGAATGCTATTGACTTTGAGAGCTGGTCAAGTCTCCCTTCTAAGTCATCAGTTGTTATATCACAGGACTCAAAGTCATCTCTTAACCCTGTCAACTAAAATACAGTAGTGATTACAGCCACACATTTCCAGATGCTACCTAGGAGGTGATGTTACCCTCTGTAAAAAAATATGAATCCAAAAACAAAAGGTTACTAGTTCAATTCATGCATGATGAGAAGCATTTGTTTCCACCTCTCCTTTTGTATCTAGAGCTTGACCTCCAATTAAGATCGCTTTGTAGGCCTTTAGCTGGGATATGTACACTGCTCTACCTACTTCTGCAAATTGTCTTCTGTTCCAAGCACCCATCAATCTGATACTAAATCCATTAGCAAAATAAAACGAAAGGAACACAACATACATTGCAATTAATGGACTTCCATGCATGTCACTCCCCATACAATGTACTAAAAATGGACTCATCTCTATTTGAATGCCTCCATAACTACCTGCACTTTTCAATATGTACCATCTGAGGAAAGAGATTTTCCCCAAAGCTAACCAAGATTTGGTATTTTAAAAGCTCCCTCTCAAAGTGAAACTAGAAATTTTTACCAATTTATGCTGACTGAGTATTTATTCTTTGGTGGACCTTCTACAGAAAAGATCCATGGAGGAACCATGGTTTCTAGTCTAAAGAATTTATATTGTAATATTTTTTTACTTCCTATGACTGACTTTGTGTGACAGTGATAAACAGCTCATAATGCTTCATCTGCTATCTTTACCCACAGGATCAAGGAACAGTAAAATATTTTTAAAAAAATTAAATGAAGATTAAATCAGCTGGTAGCATCGTACTGCAGCACAATACTTACGTTTGAACTTGAGTGGGGGAACTTTTCTTATTTAGAGCAGAATCAAGTCTTTATTCTATAGATTTTTAAGTTTGCAATGACATTTTGAAAATATCAAGAGAAGTAATCTGAATTTATAAAGTAGGCAGAAATGGTAAACTTGCACTTAATTTTTTCACAAACTCTCCCATTTCTGGCAAGCTTGGGACCAAACTATGTGTAACTATAATTTAAAGAGGCCATAAGCTAAAAGTCATAAATAATCTTAATTATTCAGCTCTTTTCCTTCCAGAACCTAAGATAAACTGATCTCTTACTTCCGCTAAAGAGCACTAATGGACAATTAGTTAGAGATAGAGAGCAACCCTTAAAGTAGTATTTTTACAACAGAAAATCACACAAGTCGCTCAACCATTTACTTTTTTATACAATAAAAATGTCAAGGACCAAAAACTGGGCACAAAGGAAGAGAAAAATGGAAACAGAGAATATCACACTGTATGCTTAAATGATAAGAACAAAGAAATATGAGAGGAAAGACCATTTATTTTTCAAATGGAAAAATTGCTCAGATGAGTAAAAGGCCACAGAGTAGAAGGTCTGAGGGGATAATCCAGGTAGACTGCACATTGTGAGTGTGTAATAAAAATTATCCTAAGGGAGAAAAAAACACCTGCTAGATGTTGGGTAAGGTAAACAAATAAGAAAAATGAGTCCAAATTTGCAAGAGACACCAATACCAATACCAAGTAAGCTCTCTTTTGTTATTGTTTCAGTTTTTGGGTTGTTTTTTTTTTTTGGCATGCTAAAGTAATAAATTAGCTATTAATAAGTAGGAACATTTGAAGATTAGTTTTACTAAATTAATAACAAAAAAATCTATGTATGTACATCCAAACACACACATACCTAGTGGGAAAACATTAAGGAGATTCCCGTGCCTCAAATACATTTTGAGCACACAAATTAGGAGATTCTAGATTCAAATAATAACAAATACAAAGGTCATTCTAAAATTAATGAATAAGCTATATGTAGATAAATCAATAGTATCAAATGGGCAGTGAGCAAGGATAATACTGTGCCCTGAATATGTAACTTAACCTGCCCTCAAAATGGCCATTTTCACAGAGTACTGAAAAACACTGGCAATGTGAATCAGTCACAAAAAGCAAGTATAAAAGCAACATTGGTAACCAAAGACAGACAAGGAAAATATGTATAAAAGGGTAAGATCACCCAAAAGCCTAAGCCCCAGGCGGTTAATTGAACATCTTATATCTGGGCTTCCTGTGAGGTTAAATAAGCATCTGTAAGTGCAGTAACCAGAATACGCAATCTATTCAGATTGTCAAAAAGCTTTTGATAAATGTCATGGCAAAAACTGTCTAAGAGGGTGCCTGGGTGGCTCAGTGGGTTAAGCTGCCTCGACTCAGGTCATGATCTCAGGGTCCTGGGATCGAGTCCGGCATCGGGCTCTCTGCCCAGCGGGGAGCCTGCTTCCCTCTCTCTCTCTGCCTCTCTCTGCCTCTCTCTCTGCCTCTCTCTCTGTCTACTTGTGATCTCTCTCTGTCAAATAAATAAATAAAATCTTAAAAAAAAACTGAGTTTTTAAGTAAACATGAAATTCAGAATATGTATTTCCATAAGCATGGAATTATCTTAAATAAAGTAAACAATGAGTAAAATGTAGATGTGGAAAAGGCAGTTGAACATTTTATAAACTTTGACTATGGAATTCAAAGTGTCATCTGAACATCCTTTAGAGTTCACTATCCTTTTCAAGTTATAAAATACCAACCACAGCATCATGAAATCTAAAGAGCTAGGATGGCTGCCCATATAATACTGATTAAGAAACTAAGATTCAAGGAGGATTAATCATTGCTTAAGGTTAAAACAGGAAGATTTTATAGGATGTATAATTAAAACCAAAGTTACCATATAAGTTCCCCTACAGCATGTGTTGAATATTGTACATCACTTATAATAAGGAATAGAAGAGTAGGTACTTAAAAATAACCTTTGTAATATGGTCCTACAAAAAAAGGCTTTAAACATCTCAATGTGTTGTGGCTACAAAGATACCTAAAATGCTGGGCATCGACAGAAGTGCTTTGAATCTAACCTTGAAGATTACCAGCGTATAACAGCTGGATATGGGAGAATATGTCTACAAAGGAGATATCAGGGAATAATAAAGGCATAGGAAAAAAAATCAGGAGGGCATGATGCCATGGAAAATAAGGCCAGAAAAAGCATTTCAAAAAGAAGGAAGTGAGCAGCAAGATCAACCGTCCAAAGAGATCTCAATAAGAGTTTGGTAAAGTGATAAAGATCTCTGATACAGACAAGGTGATCTGGTGAATATATTGGTGAGGAAATGGAAATGGAAAAGATAAACATCTCTGGTGAAATTTGAGTGTAGTTGGGAAAGGAGAGGGGGTAATAATAGCCAACAGCATTTTCTATCTTTTTATAAATGACACTAAAATTCACCAAAGCTGGGAAGCTGGCTCACCCATGACTCCTCCGCCATCCTCCATACCTATTTGATTATTATGTGGTATAGATTATACCTCCACCCTCGTGAATATATTGTCTTACATTCATCTCCCAATGACTCACCAACAGTTACAGGGTAAAATTCAATCTCCTTAGTTTAGGATTTATGACTTTTTATAATCTGACCGAAATTACCCATCTAACCTTACTTCTTATTTCCACCCAAAGATGCAGTTAAATGAGTCAGGTTTTTATATTTCTCCAGGCTTTCTTGTACACTGTTAACGTTTTCTAGAATGTTAACGTTTTCTAAAATGTTTTCTAGAACATTTCCTAGAATGTTCTCCAATACAACCATTTTCCCACCACTGCCACCCCTGCCCACCTTCATGTATCACACTCCTATTCAATTTTCAAATCTCCATTCCAGTATTATCTTTATGAATTCTCCCTTGACCTACTATGTTCCCATAGTAACCTTTTTAGTACCTTCTTAAGGTATGAATACTCACAGAATTCTTTTGTATTTGAGATACCAGGAGCCCACAGGTGTCTTGACAGTAAACACCCTATATATTTTCATCTGTATGCTTCACACATAGTTAGCATTAATAAATGTTTTTAAATAAATGAAAGGACGGATTTGTTACTAAGGACATAGTACAAACCCAAAGTATAACTAGCTTTAGATTAGGTCATAGGTAGGCAATACATAATTGGCTAACTACGGGAAACTAGTGATTTGTGGGTCACAGGTGAACTTAACTCCTTGAAGATTTTATGTATTTGAAAAGTAAGATGAATCATTTTCTGATATTTTAAAAGTTCACTGAATTACCATTCAATTTGGTGACTCTCTTCACTGACCTCAGCTTGTCCACATTAAAAACAAGAATCACCTAAAAATGCACTCCATACCTACAATATCCACAGCACTAACAAGGATATAAAGTTATAAATAATACATTCCTTGCTCCCACAGTTCATAATCTGGTAGGGGATTTAAGACATGTGGAAATATATACTGCTTTGAGCCATCTTCCAGTGCCACTTAAGCAATAAGTGCCTTATAAAAAAAAAAAAGTATATAGAATGATCCTGTATTAAATAAATGGCTTGGTGAATTTCCCTAAAATGAAACCATTTCTAGTATTCAAAGCCAAAGAATCTCTTGACTCCAGAGAAGGATGATCTTTCCTGTTTTAAACAGGTTTTAAGTATCCTCCTACTTAGGGCTAGTAAAATAGCCACAAGTTAAATTGCTTTGCCTATCTTTCTAACATCCAATTGAAAATGTATAATAGACAACACTGGAAATTAAAAACAAATAAGCAAGTAAACAACTTTTTTAAAAGGATTCAGTTAAAGTGTTTTAAAACTTACAGAACAGTTTTGGCCTGTTCTATTGCTTTGCAGGATAGATGGTTGAATAGAAATTTAATGTTTATTTGTTTTTTGTTTGTTTTGTGGCTCATTCAGAAAACTTGGTTTACTTTTACATCTGTTTAAATACCCCAAAATTAGCAGCTTTTTTTTTCTTCCTTAGAGCTTATCTGTTATTAGGGGTTTTGTTGTTTTTCTCACTGAACCCCCAAACTCAATGTCTGTTAACATAAGACAGGAAGAGGTGATGTAGGGTAGGGAGAAATTCTGAAATAATAAAATCTCTATTCTATTCTCTATATTTAAACTTCAAAAGAATAAAAGCAGCAAAATTATCCATTGGTCAAACTGTTTTCTAGTATCCTTGGCTCTTAGACAAGTATCTACACCAATAATTGTCAAATTGGGGAAGGGTCATTTGAAAAGACCCCAGGGGTGGTGATTTTGATCTCTACTTCCTCCACTTTCAGAATCGTTGTTCTTATTCAGGCAACAGATGTGTTGCAAGTGTAGTGACTCACCTATTCTCTTTTTAACAGTGATATTTTTATTCTTTGGACTTAAAATTTTATTTCAAGCTGTGGAAAAACAGACAACAACAACAACAACACACGTACACACACACACACAAAACCAAACAAAACCATGACCATGGATCAATCTAAAAGTCCAGGCCCAATTATTTTAAGAGGAGATTCTTTACTACCCATAAACCTGCTTTTTTTTCACCATAATTCCCAGTCAGACCTGTTGTAAGCATGGGGAGAATACCTCAGAAAAACTTACTAACAGCTTCCCTCTTTTAGGATGGAGTATAAAAGGCATCTAGTTTGTAGTAGGGCCATAGACCTTGCAAGACTTTGCATTTTGGCTTAATCAAGGATTTTCCAGAAATCTGAACTGGTTATGCATCTTTTAAAAAAAAGAGAGAGAGAGAGAGAGAAGCATCCAACCAACTAGCTCTGTAAACCAAGGGAAAAACAATGATCTTAAGAGATGCCTTCTGGGATCATTGTTTCACATCTTAAAACGAGAAGACTGGCGGGGGGGTGGGCGGTGTGGAACAAGTCACAGAAGTCTTGGATCATTCGAACTGTTCTAACTGATGAATCTTCTTCAAGGAAAAAAGTGGGCTCCATTTCTGTTTTTAACAATCCAGAGTGTCTGTAATAGTGCAACTAATGACAACCTTCCCGTTATTCTCACTTAAGAGGAAACCCTATAATAAGAGCTTCCCAAAATGTCAAATAATACTTGTCTCATAACAGGGCTTCTTTGTTCATTCACCATGTCTTTTTTGATATGCACAGATAATAAAAGTTCATGTAAAACTAAAGGTAATATAGAGCAGAAGCCAACACTAATTCTGTATAAATATGTCTGATTAATAAGAGTGCCATTGTTATGGTTATTTCATAATGTCACGATTGTTACAAGAACAGAGGATAGAAGTACTCTTACTCTCACTGTTTTTGTTCATCCTCTGTCATCTAACCAGTTTGTGAATTTTTGTTCAATGGGGAAAATGAAGGATAGATTTTTGTCCATTAATTATTTCTGTTTCATTAGTTCATCTCATGAGCTGTGAAACTAGCTTTAAATTCATGGGAAAAAATTAAGGGTTTTATTCTAAAATTAAACCTCACATCCTCTTAAAATGAACACAAGCTCCACACTTAATTTCTAGGCTCTCTCTTTCCCATGCACAACTACTACACTGCTCTGATGTTCAAGAGCACCTGAAAGATAAAATTTAGCATGACAGCACTAGGATCTGGCTAGAAGCTTAACATGTTAAATAAGCAAAGTTGGAGGATGGATTCAGTTCCCAAAATTAGAACCTCACCCTGGTGAAGAAATAAGTAGAGTATGGATCTTTATTGGAAAGGAAACAGGAAACGGGTAATAGAAATCAGAATACATTCATGGCAAGCAAGTCAGGCTGTAGATTTTGAAGACAAGTCTAAGGCTGGTAGGTAAGTTTACTTTGCTTTTCTCTTTAAATTCTTATCTCCCAGATCCTGGCCTCCCCCCTTGGGGCAGCAGTATAATATAAAAACTTAACAGTCGATCTTAAATTTAGCTGACATTTTTATATCCTTCACAACATACTCTTTAGATTGCACCCAAGAAGGAGATTATTAAATAGTAGCAAGAGACTAGTTACCAGACCATTTTGACCGAACAAAAAAAGCACTACGCCTTCTCGCTGACAAATCTAACAACATTTATACAATAATTATAATCAATTTCATAAATAAAGGGCTATTAATGACTAGGGGGAAAAAAGGAAAAAAAATTCTATTTCTCCCAGGTCCCTTCACCCGCTCCTCAAACCCCACATTAGATTCAGCAGTGGAGGAAGCTATGCATGAAAAAAGAGGACTCAGCTGAACAGGAGTCTCCTGTGAAACAGATTCTGTCAGTCAGAAGGCAAGGACACATTTCTGTGATTATTTCAGCCTATTTTTTTGTAGTAATTAGCCAGAGTTCCATTTTGCTGGGGTTGGCATCGCTCACAGCTCTCTTATTTTTTTTTTTTTAATTTAGGCTTTTCTTTCCTTTTTATAAAGTAAATTTACATATTTTCAGTCTCTCAATCCCTTCTATGTTTTATTTATGAATATAGCCCTTCTTGATGGTAACTTTAATGTGAAAGAGGTAGTAATTAATGTCCCAATCTGCTAGGTTAATCCCTTTCCACACTCTCTACAGAGAAGTTTAAGGTAAGTAACAGTTTACAGTCAATATTAGGTTTAATTATGCTTAATGAGAGTTAGTGTCTCTGTTTACTAACTGCATTTAGGTATGTGGATCCTAGATGAGTTTTCCCTTGGCCTCATTCTGATTTGTTAATAGTGCCACTGTGTACTGTATACTCAGTGCTTAAATCTATAAAGCTGCTCCTGGAGAACAAAGCAAGTAAGGCACCTGTTTCAGTTGAGACACCATTAAATGAGTGCAGCCTGAACACAACAGCATCATTCTTTGGGAAGGGAGCTATTATTTTATAATGCTTTCCAAACAGATCCATTTGAGAGGCTAATTATTGCCTAATTTCAGGTCCTGGGTAAGTCTATACATATACAAAGCTGTTTCAAACTAAGTATAATCACCAATAGTGGTAGGTATAAAATTTTAGAGTATTAAACACTCCTAAGACTTTCTGTATTAATCCTTCCATTTCCATGCTATTTCACTTGTGAAGATCTAAAACTCCCTTGACAAGTCACTCCCTTGTCCTATTTTTTCCTCCTAATAAACATCTTTTGTCTTAAAATGGTACTTAACTTTATTACAGCATATAGGACACAACTGAGCTACAGAAATAAGTACCAAAACAAGGACTGAGACCTAAAGAAAATCATGTAGTGCAGTGTGGGTGGAAAGAGTTGTGTGCTAAAGGAAAGAAGGTGAGGCAAGATAGGAATAGTGGGAAAGAAGTTTGGAAATTAGGGGCTCAGGAAGTAGACTGGGACCAAATCAGTGTCATCCTGTATTAGCTTTTAAGTAATAGGACGAATAAGAAAAGGTGAATAGGTATCTTCATCAAAGAAGGAGGAGGTCAGTATAAAACCTGAAAATTAAACTGAATTTTTCTCAGCATACTTATCTCTGAAAACTATTTTCAAATTTCATAATCTCTATGATTTATTTACAAGCCCTTACATTTAGTTCAAAGAATTATTTTTTTGCCATGAGAAAATAAAATTCCTAAAATGTGTCTATCTAAGAGATTGTTTTATTATATATTAATAGAAGCTACTTGGGGGAAGAGCTAGTAGATTCATATCCCAGGACAGTCTGGGATATCTGAAAATGATTAAATGTACTTAATAAAATAAAAATTTCCTTACAATTTCAGAAATTTTCTGTCTTGTTAAGCATTCTACAATTAGTTGTACATATTGCCTTTACTTTGGCTTTTAGAAAATAGAGGTAAACATCTCCTTAAAAATCACAAATAATGGGTCTAAAAGGAAAAGAATACAATCTAAGCTATATACTTAATCAGAAAAAAAATCCATACATCTGGATGTCTTTCTGCACTTAGCTAAACTGACCTTTCTGCTATGTCCTTTTTATTTCAGTACCTTAAGCTACGACCATCTATGAAATGCACCGGACCAGTTTATATTCTCCCTCATCATGCTACTTTGAACCGTCTAGATGACTTTTAAATTACTGTCAGACACTGGGCATTCATAGGTAGGTACTTACCTCTCTACCTTTGGTCAAGGGAAAGTGAAAAGCTTAGATTCAAAAATAATAAAGTCTCTGTCACCCTGATAAACATATTTAAAAAGTCACTCTCCTCCTGATAGCAGAGTTATATAAAATAAGAATGATCTTGGGTGCCTGGGTGGCTCAGTGGGTTAAGCCGCTGCCTTCGGCTCAGGTCATGATCTCAGGGTTCTAGGATCGAGTCCCGCATCGGGCTCTCTGCTCAGCAGGGAGTCTGCTTCCTCCTCTCTCTCTCTCTGCCTGCCTCTCTGCCTACTTGTGATCTCTCTCTGTCAAATAAATAAATAAAATCTTTAAAAAAAAAAAAGAATGATCTTAGTGTTAAATCACAGGTTATTACAGAAAAATATTTATGGGTATGTATAACAGATTTAATGTAGTGGTAAAAATATGCATAAATACACTTGACTATAGCATGCTTATGCAAGTTAGCTATAGTCAAGTGTATATATAATATACATACTTATATAAGTATTATACTATATAATACTTATAGTCAAATATAAGAAATAGCTATTTTATATAACATATTTATATATAATATTTAATAAATACAATAGATAAATATATATATAAACACACATACATACATTTACACTTCAGCATTTATTCCTAAAAGTTAAAGGAAAAAAATACTTAAACTGTTTTCATAACACAAATTCTAACTGAAATAAAATGTCCTTTAAAAACTGTAATTAATGGCTGCTGTGTCAAACAGTGAGCCAAAGGGTCAAACCTTATAATTCACAGTTTGAGAGGTCATAGCTCAAATGATAACTTTAAAAAACTGATTATCTGTGAGTAATTTGACAAATCCATCTAATATACTCTGAATGCATATAAAATCTTTTTGAGAGTAAAAAGGATGTATGTCCAAGTGGACAGCTGATGGAAGAAATGGCCTTTTTACTGAACAAGGCTGAAGTCCAGCATAATGACTTGGAATGCCTTTGAATGAGCATGCACGTCTGGAAGGCCGAACAGTCCACACATCCAAAGGGAACATAATGAACAATCTGATCAGAGACAAAAATATTTCACACACATGTCCAAAGAGCGGAAGGAAAAATATACATTTCTATCACCTACTCCTTTATCACTATTTACTACAACCCAGTTCACAGGTAAACTCTGGACTATTCATAAACAATCTTTTTAAGAGATAATATTTTGTCATTTAAAAAATTCCCATGATTTTTCAATCTGTGATCTGAAACACATTGAGGTCACTTAACCTCATATCTAGTAAGCCAGGTTTACAAAGCTGGCTTCTTTCTGATTCACCTTGAAAGCAAGTATTGCTTTATCTATCTTCATCCCAAGGCCACCCACCCCATGAAACATAATCTGAAATACTTTGGCCAGCCTGCATTTTTAAAATCTACAAGTGATCTATGATTCTTAATATGGCAGGTCATTGAAGATAATTTCTCCACTATAAACTCCCTAACTCATACCAGAATTGAGAAATCCAGCAAAATATGCTATTTTATTATATATCTATGTTTTAATGCTTATTTATATGTTTATTATATTTTCCTATTAGACAGTAGGACCCACAAGAATAAGGGCTATGTCTCTATTGTTCAGAAATTATATCTAGCACCTGGAAAGTTGCTGGCAGAGCAGACATCTACTAAATATCTACTGGAGTTTGGAAAGAAGGCATGGTGAGAAAGAAGATGGGAGGCCCATGGTTAGCTAATCTTTTCTCCATTATTTGTATAGCCGTGAGGTGTAAAATCTTTAAAAAAAATGTACATTCTATTTTTTTTTAAAGATTTTATTTATTTATTAGAGAAAGAGAGCAGAAGCAAGTGGGGAAGGAAGCAGAGGAAGAAGGGAGAAGCAGGCTCCCCACTGAGCAAAGAGCCTGACGACAGAGAACCTGACAAGGGGCTCAATCCCAGGACCCTGGGATCATAACCTGAGCCAAAGACAGACACTGAATAGACTGAGCCGCCCAGGTTCCCCTCAAAAAATGTACATTCTATTTAGTCAGTTTACCTACCCAGCAATTCTCTGATCCATCGATCTATCCCAGAAACCACAAAGATTTAAAATGTCTTCCGAAAGTACATACTTGCAAGATAAAAGAAAATAAATGAAAATGGAAATTACAGTAGGAAATAAGATATTTATATATGTATACATGTAAAGAAAATTAAGTCATAGGAAAGGAAGGGAATTTATTTTCACAATTTCTTTAAGTTAATCTTATTATAACCACTACTGTAATGCTCTTTTTAAAAAAATTTTTTTGAAGATTTTATTTATTTGACAGAAATAACAAGTAGGCAGAGGTAGGCAGAGAGAGAGGAGGAAGCAGGCTCCCTGCTGAGCAGAGAGCCGATGCAGGGCTCTATTCCAGGACCCTGGGATCATGACCTGAGCCGAAGGAGAGGCTTTAACCCACTGAGCCACCCAGGCGCCCCTACTGTAATGCTATTATTGTAAGAAAACACTTAGAGAATATTTACTAGTCCCTCATCTGGCCATTCACTATAACAACCTCTACATAACCAGGTTCCTTATATCATAAGCCGTAGTTGAGTCTATTGGAAGAGACAAATATTCAGTTAAAATAAAATGTAATAAGTAAGCTATAACAGTAAACACATAGGCTCTCGTGAGAGAACAAAGCAGAATTCTTCTCTGAATCAGCAAAAATGCTTGCATGGTAACTGCATTACTTTAATGCCACTATGTCCTATTCCGAGAGACTTTTCTGATACACATAAACACTCCTGTCTCTTGATATAAAGGGAAATATAGGCTTTTAAATGTTACTGGTACAAATGAGGTCTGAACATGTAAATCACTATTATCATAAGAAAACACATTTGAAAAATATGCTTTTTCTTGTAAGTGAAAGCCTAACTCTGATTCCACTTAGCCTGGTAATACACTTCTGTCATTCCATTGGACCAGCCCACACATACTGGGTTCTTGATAGGTCCTGGGCTTGGCCATCTGGCCCTTTATTTACTTAATTCTTTTTTAATACTGACAAGTGTATTAGTAACACTTCCTTGATCACTGATAAATATAGAGCCACCACACAACCAAGATTTTCCCTAATTTTGAAAGTCACTAATTAGTGTGGGTAGAGGTTGGGGAGTATTACAAAGATACGTTGAGCAGTACTACAATAAGTAATCTAATCCTAAGAAGAAAGCATGTAAATCTGTTTCCCACTTCATTAGAGGAATAAAAAACATCTTGTCATCACTAAAGGATACAAAGAGAGACCTGGATATTAGGGGGATGGTAGATAGGGAGGAAGAATGAAAGCAGCATTTAGGCAGGAAACAGAAATCTCCTATATATCTTGGACAATGTTCATGGTTTTCTTGATATCTTTTGATTGATCTATTTAGCAGTATGTTTCATGAGTGTAGTTTATTCATTAATAAACACAAGCTTGCAAAGGAAATGAAGGTAAATGAATCCTATTGAGAGAAACTGATCATTCTACTGGTACTTAAGTTATACAGCAGGCAACTCTGGAAGCTGCCTTAATCTTTTCAAACCAGTAAGGTCTCAATTACTTGAGCTTGCAAAGTAAAATGTGAGCTTAAAGGTGAGAATGCAGTTTCCAAAAGGACTAAAAAATCATTTAGAGAGAAGGTTATGGTGAAATTATAAGTACTCAACCTGGAAATTTATATATATTAAGTCCATTAGAAAACATTTATTTTTAGGGTTTTTCTTTCCCCCCTGTTGGATCAGAGATAGTCTAACAGGTTTAATTTTCCATAAGGTTTAGATTCTTCAAAGAACACTACTGGTCGTTGTGTGTTCACACCAGCATGAAGTTTAAAAAATCAACTCCAACTTCCCAAAACTAAAGAATCTAACTGTATAAGGTTTGGTCAGTTGTCCTCATTTCTGTGATCAAACAGTGTCACATGAAGCAAAAAGTCTTTTAAGACTATTTTGGGTTTCAGTCTACCTCCTTTATTTATCAACATTTTGGGGAAAATGATGATATTCTCTTATAGTACTGACTCATATAACTAAAATTTCAATGAGAAACTTTTAAAGCTGTGAATTGTGACGTAGGTGTTAGTATTTCCTTGACCAAATCCTGGAACTAATGAATAAAAGTTAATTGGTTTGTATATGGAAGTAAATTGGTAAAAGGCAAATGGATATAATTAACAAGGGGGGAGGGAAGTACATTGTTTAATATGTAGTTGATGAATTGGCAAAGAAGTGTGGCATGTCTTATTTACCAGTATTTGAAAAAAAGAATTATAGATGCTTTGGTATACAAACAAATGCAGGTATAGAAACATAATAGAAGCTTTGTGCTACAGGGGAACTTAAACTTCTCTGGGCAGTGATCAGCTAAGAAGGAACAGAGATAGTTACAATGCAATGATTAACTACCTGAAAAATCTATTATTCATAGCAGGTATGTAAGCAGTCAGGGCAGCAATGTTGGTGGCCCCTACTCATCAAGCAGCTTGGCCAGTACAAACTTGATGTCTGGAACCAGACAATAACACAAAAACAATGAAACCTATAGCCAGCTAAAGAAGATTCAGCACAATCCATCTCCCAATTTTAAATAGTACCAGAAATCTCCACTGACAGAATGCATCCCCTTGAGATTAGCATAATTGTGTTTATAAGATGTTGACCAACATTTACCTCTATATATCTCACTATGCATAACAACATGCCTGAAACAACTATCTAGAAGTTCCCAGCATATTACCAAAAAAAAAAAAAAAAAAGTGATTTTAACATTAGTTGGCAGAAATTTCTGTTGATAGGTATGGCCATCATGTCATTATATGAACAGATGGTCAAAGTGTGTCCATTTCACTGACAGTGCATTATGTGGGTCTATTTATCCCTTAACAACCAAACCAAACAAAAGCACAACACAGAAGAAGCCATTGTGCCTTCCCTCATTTGGTTGGCAGCTTCATCTATGAAATATGAAAATAAAAATGCAACACAGACTATAATTCCTGCATAGTACATTTAATCAAATAATTAAGCATTCATATCAAAAAGTTATCCTGATGTTTGTTAAGATGGAAAAATACATAGAATCTTTAAAATTTTTTTAACTCCATGACTATCAGTAAAGGGAAAATAGTCACATTTCTTGATCTTTAGGTTTTTTAAAAATCTAACCAAGAGTTTATAGCAAAAAAGCAAATTACTATTCTTTATTGCTAATCAGGTCTTTTAATGAAAACTCAGGAAAAAAACATTGAGAAAAAGTAAATCCCCATATTAAAGTCTACTTCCCTTTGAAATAGAGGTGCTCCCTCTCTGTATTTAATACTTCTACTGAATAATTTTTAGATATTCCAGCTGAAATATTCATAACCAGATTAATTAACAGTCTAACAGATATCCAGTTGCAAACTACTACATTTTATACCATGAGATCTCTTGAAATACATACACACACACACACACACACACACACACATACAGGCTGCTATCTGGATACTAAATATGGTAGCCTCATCTCTAGAAACAACCTAAAATATAGTTTACCTTGATTTTGTGAAATAAAAATAAAAATATCATGAGAAAAAGGCGAGACTAAAAATTATGAATATATTTCTATCTATAATAGCTAGTAGTAAAACAATAGCTGAGAACTATATTGCTAAAATGCATCTACACATGTGGCTATGGAAACTTCTGTGCAAGAATAATGCTGTTACCCATCTTCAAAAAGAGCTGATGAAGTATGAGGATTAAGAGTACATCTTTAGTACTTATGTACCTTAAAATATTGCCGAGTATTAATTTTTCATCAAGTTGTCATTTTCTCTGACATTTGGTTTTATTAATCAAGGCATTTATCATTAATTTGTAGAAAATATCGTAATTAAGCCAAATAAAATAAAATCCTTAAAAGGTTAAAATTAGAAAGCAGGTGAATTAGAACTTTGACATTACCCTGTTGACATACTGGAGCATTTTGAAAGCATGGGAATCAAGTTTTTTCAGGGAGTTAGGTGCCTCAATCTTGGGCTGGCTGGTTTTTTAAAAAATGTTATAAAGATTTGATTTAAAGCTCTCTGACAGTTTTGACATTCAGGTGAAAGTACTGCTGCTGCATTTGGAACAATTTGCATATCCCACTGCTAAACGGAATGTTTGAGGTGTGCACTGGTGTAAAGAAATTAAAAACAAGCTATCACACATGCTTAAGTGTATGTATTCACAAAACTGATGGTTGGATCAGCACCCCATCCCCCTCCAATGTAATCTGTGATTTACTCTTCTATAATAAATTACCCTACCACGTTATTCTCGCTGGAAGATCTAACCATGCATGTAAGAAGCAAAGTAATTATAGCCCCCTCTTGTCTCAGAAACGTTCTTCAATCCCTATGAGCTCTTTATACACAATGCAGCAACACAAGTCTATTGTATACGTCTTGCCTGAAATTCTGGACTTTTGACTACAAGTAGTCATGAAATCTCATCTGCATGATTTCCTGCATGGTTTTTGCTTGTAACCAATGCATTTTTATCTTGTACAGTTAGTTGTAAAGCTCTTCCTGAGGAGGAATGGATGCTGACTTTTTGGCTTTGAGTCAATACGTCTATTTAAGAAAAGGGCAAGGTATAAAATCAGAAGAGTTCCAAACTGATTTAAAAAATAGGGAAGGGCCCTAATACATTTCCATATAGAAGAAAGAAGTACAGCAACACCCAATTAGACTGAAACATTCTGACATGATGTTAGGGTTCTTCTTTTTTGATTTATAATTTCAGATTTTTTTTAGGTAGACCTAGAAAAAGATATTTAATGTGTTAAAGGGCAATAAAGACCTGAGGCAGTAAAGCCAAGGCCTTAAATATTATGAAACTTTTCAAGAAGACAAAAGTCTTTCAAGAAAATATCACTGGACATTACCTTCAGTCTTCAGAGTCTCAAAGGGTAATCCTTAATACTTCTTTTTGTGTGACTGTAAAAAGGAAATACTTAAAATTAGAAATATTCCAAGGAAGCAATTAACATTTCCATAGCATGTCTATAACTCGTCATGAAAAGTAGGTAGCTGGGTTTGTGTGTGTCAACTAGCATCTACAGTTTTCAAAAGGAAAAAAAAAAGACTACCACATTCATTTCTGTATATGCAGTACGAGTACATAGTAAAGTATGACACGAATATATGATTTAAATCACTATGTGAACAGGGTTTAGATGTAGACCAGGGTATTTATTACAGTACTATCAGAAGCTTTCTTAATTTACACAAAGTTTTTACATTTATTTTTGCAATTGAAAAAAAAAAAACTAATCCCAAATAGATTTATCCCATGTCTTTGTCTATTCTTAATTATCAGAGATTTTGCAAAGATCTATTGTGTATAATATACTGGTAAGTACTGATGAGTTAGGAAAAATAAAAACATAAAACACAGGTCCTATCCATAAAATAATGAGTGAGGCTAAAGAGATTTGCATAAAGGAAGATAATGCAGAAAATGAAAAGTAAATTGATGGAATGAAATAGGGAGCAGAGGGTAATATGTTCAACATAGCTTGAACTGGGATCCAGTACGTAATGCACTGACATTAGAACATGGCTTTATGTTTCCTCTCTCAGCAAGCAAGGCTATTATTGTAGGGTCCTACTCAGATTTGGAGGCAGGAATGTCAAACAAATGGATGAGTCACTTTTAAATTCTTTTTTATTCACATGCATTTGATAGTATATACTCAAAGCTAGTACTGGGAGCAGTAAAGTAGGCAAGATGTTGAGGTACCTTTAAACCCAATTTGGTGAGTTTCAATATAAAAAAAATTAACTAGAAACAATTCTCCTCTTAAAAATTGAATTTAGTATTTTATGTCCTTGGAAAGTTATCCCTCTAAATTTGCTATGAAATTTCAATGATGACCTTGATGTCATATTTACTAATAATCTCCACAGAGATGCAGCCATTCAAAATCTCAAAAGCAGTTTTACTAATGGAAACACATACATAAACAAAAAACAATCTCATCAGCTAGTGCATCTACAGTAAAAAAAAAAAAAAGAAAATAAAGAAAATAAAAAAGATCTAAGGATTTTAATTGATTGGATCTTTAATATGCATAAATAATATCTTAGGAAGGGAAAACAAAGAATCAAACAGCAAACTATACCAGTAAACCAAAACAAACCTAAGTTTAAGCTGTACTAGTAAATGGGATTGAGGAAAGGAAGGTGCAAGTCCTGTTATAGTCAGGATACATGAGTAATATACATTTACTCTGCAACATCAAACTTGAGAAAATCAAAATCTTCTAGGAGTGTGATTAGAACCCTTAATCATTGATAAACAGACAATAACTAGAAATAGAAAAAAATGTTCAGATTATGGGGATGAGGTAGAGATATTTAATTTGGAGAAAATTAATTTGGCCATTACATGATATATTATAAAAGTAATTTTCATTTATCTATTATCTCCCCCAGTAGAATGGCAGTGCCATAAGGGCAGACATTGTTTTTTTCCACTGTATTCCCAATTTCATGAAGAGTGTCTGCCATATACTAAGATCAATGAATATTTATTGAATGAAAGAATGAACAACCTGAACAACTCTAAGACAAGCACTAAGTCTGCATCCATTTACATATAAAGAAATTCAGACTTAGTGAAATTAAATTTTATATACTAAACTTTGCTCTTTCACAACTACAAACTTCTACAACCCATTGTTTAGTCTGCCATTCAATACTCATTCTAGTAGTGGTAAACAAACAATAAGCATGTAGGTTGTTGAACTTATAATGTCATATAATTAGTACCATAAGTGCCAACAGTAAGGTAATGGCACTGAGAGTGACATGGGCGGATATTTTAAATTGGTTTGGACAGGAAAGCTTCTCAGAGGAGGTGACAATAAGGCAAGTGTGCATGAAGTAAAAGAGTCAAAAAAGTATCTAGAACAAAACGTATCTAGGGGACTAGATGGACTATTATAAGAGGTAAATGAGTTAATATATATTACTTTGCTTTGTACAATGCACACAGCAAACAATACTCTCAATATGTATTATTTTATTATATTGCTATTATTTTATAAATAATGAATTTCCCCCACTAAAACATAAATTTGTTAGACATTCATTTTTCTTTCCCTGTGGCTCCTTAAATAGTGCTTAGCAAATATTCAATAAAAATGTACATAACTGAAAACAAGAAGACACAATTATCAGTTCATTAGTTAGAAAAAGTAAACAGACTATATGAATATGAAAAATGTCATCATATTTCATATGTCTGAGACAATCTAACTGTTAAATCAATGTCATCTAATCTTCTCTGGGTTTAAAGAAAGATAGAAAAGATTAAAAAATGACTAGAGTCAATAAGTTGTAGATTAAAAAAAGGTAATAAAGAATCAGAAAAAAATAAAATTACCAATATTAGGCCACTATCTTGACCATTTACACACTCTGTCTGCCTCCATCAGATTAATATATTTTTCTAGCACAAAGATTCTACCACACAGTTTCCAATTCATTTCAGTGTTCTTAATACAAGCACAGGGACTGGTGTATAGCAAACATTCAGTAAGTCTTTGTTGAACTAAGTTGAACTAAAATTATCGTTAATAGTTCAAATGCTTTTTTTTTTAGTTCAAATTTTAAAAAATAAATAAACCAAAGCGGAGATTACAACAGAAAAAAATGTAAGTATTGTTTTTTGACCTTACAGCAAAAAACAAGGTTAGTTTTCACCAAAAACTGAAATATAGCTAATGGTGTGGTATTGGCAGTTGGAAGAGACCAATCAGTAGAATAGACCACAGGGACTCTAATATGGGTTAAGTATTACAGGTAGCATTTTCACAGCATTGAGACTAAGTATGTAATAAAACAATCTTTTTTGTTCTCATACCTCTTATCAGGCACCAAAAATAAAGGAAATTGATACATCTGAATATAATAACTAATCAAAGATCTATTAGAAATCCTATGTATATAATTTTCTGAATTTCAAGGTGAGAATGCCTTTTAAGCCACATAGACAGTAGTAGAATATAAACAATCATTAAGATTTATGAATCTTAAAAATTACTTAAAAATTTTTTAGTCAAAAAATATGTTGAATATGAGGCCAACAATAAAACACATAAATATTTTTAATGTATAGGACATCATAGAGTTGTTAATCTATAAATAAACGAAACAAAGATCTCATCTTTTTCAAATGAATAGGCAATTCAGAATAGAAGAAATGCAAACTAAGATACATATAAAACAATATTAATCTGTAATAGATAATTATCTGTAATGAATATTCTGTAATAATTAATCTGTACTGAAAGGAATGCAAATTAAAATAGCCTAAATATTCCAAACAGTGAACTGGTTAAATAAATGACATGTGGTATAACTATGAGCTTTCATAAAATACAGCAAGTGAAAATTTATAAAGCATCATTAAGCTTAAAAAGCAGGTTGCAAAATATTAATAATTTTTTAGTAATTTTGTGGTATATATAAATATATAGACTATGCACAATGTTTGGTTCTGTGAATATATGTAGATATGTATGCATGTGTCTATCTATGTATCAGAAAAAACATGTATGCATTAGAAAAATCATGTAAGAATCTATATACCAAATTATTCCTAGCACTAATCTCAGATACTAAGGTTATGGCAGATATTTTTCTTCTTGTGATTTCCTTCCAAATTTTCTACAATAAACACAAATTACTTTTTATAAACATTAAAGTCACTAAAACAAGAGCTAGTCTATGTTTCAGAAAAAAGATTAGATGATATATTACTAGATTTCCTGAATGTTAAGAAAGCCAGTTGAAAAGATCTATCTGTCCCTATTTTTGAAAGGCACTTCTGTTGAAAAAAATAAAATAAAAGAGGAAGGAAGGAAAGAAGATGGAGCAAGGAGGGAAGGAAGACAGAATAAAGAAAATTTTAAAAAAGAAAAGAAAGAAAAATAAGATTTTCCAAAAACAAACAAAAACAGCAACCACCTATAATGGTATTTCTTAGATTCCTAGGAGTCAGATTTTAATCGATCACATCTTTAATTAAATTTTCAAAGAAATGCACAGCCTGGAATGTAGAAAACTTAAGAAGTTAGAGGTTATTTTATATAGTAAGCATACTATTTATTATAAGAGAAAGCAAATAGAACATGCATCAATTTCAGTGATAGGACCATTATAGTTACAATTTCAAATAAATAAAAATCAAAAGCAACCAAACGATACCTTACAACAAAACAAACAGAATGTGTTGAAGGCTATCCTCTACTGATGATTATAAAACAAGTCGTCATTAAATAAAAATTGAAATATGAAGTTTGTTTGTATCTCACCAGAAACGGCAAATGAAAACTGATTTACAATCCTTAAGGAACATCAGGAAGAACATACACGTACATGGTCAAGAGGACAAGATGCAGTCCCTCGAAGACTGGAAAGGCCAATTCAGTTCTAGTCCATAATGGTGCTTCTTAGAACGAAGATATGCATTCTGGCTTTGGGTATTACCAGAGTTTTTAAAGCACCAGAGAATCTGATAAACTCTATGGTAGACTTCTCCAAGAATCCATTAAAGTAACCTGGCCAAACACCATAATGAAGCCATCTAAGATCAAATCAAGTTCCACTGAAGCAGGCTCTAGGGCTACAACAAAAGACTGTTCACCTAACTCCATCATACTTGCTGTTAGATATTTCAGTTTCCCCTCCAAACAGAGGGGGAAAGTTCAGAAAGATTATGTACTAAATACTTCTTTTAATCCTAAAATCCAGTCAATTTCTTTTTTTGTCATTTGTCTCTTTAAAAGTAACCCAATCCCTTTCCTTTATTATGTGCAGCTTTACTCTGTTCGATTTTATTTCCCAATAGCAGAATGGCTTAAATAAATTCTTAAAAACCAACACACCAACAAATAAATAAATTAAAACTCCATGCCTATAAAAAGTACACAGTCTAACCTGCTTAATTATTAACAGGTAAACAGAATGCATTTCTGAATTATTTACTTAAACTCCTTCAACTAAAAACTTTAAAGTTTTTGAGCCTGGAATGTGTACCGTTTCTAGGAATCTATAAATCAATTATTTTAAAATATTCTATTGAGCCATTTTAATAAAAGCAATTAAAAACATCAAAGTTAATGTGAGTTTAAACATTGGCATAGTACATGAGAAATGCAACACATTTTTAAGATTTCAGAGGTCAGTACAATTCCCTTCTTTCCAACTGTCCCTTGTTCTCTTTCAAATACTTTATTCCACAATACACTTGGACAGAATGAATAGAAATACTCTCTACTAAATTATATTAATGAGATGGATATAATAATGGTTTTGTAGTATTTACATAAGTTTTTATTCCCAAGCATATCATAAGAAATATATAATTACAAAACTATGGAAAATGTTAATAGTTTCAAAAGTAGAATGACAGAAAGGAAAGAATGAACAATAAATAAAATTCATTTTCTCTGGATGAAATACTAGTTCAGCTAATATATTGAAAATGGCTGCTTGACACAAGTAAGCGTTGATTACCTCGAATGCTGGTTAATTAAATTCTGGTTACCTAAGGGTATACCAGAGAAAATAAAGCTTTTGCCTTGATTCTTTTAACTATAACCTAAGATACACTGGCAGATTTTCCTGCTTTGGTAAATAGGGTTTTATCATTTTATCTTCATTAAAGATATAAAATTTATTCTGCCATAGAGGATGGTTCTTAATCTTTAGGTCATAAGCTCCTCTGAGAAAATGATAGAAAACCAAGGATCTCTTTCTTTAGAAAAGTGTACATGTTCACAAAATTTTATGTAAATTTCTAGGAGTCCAGGTGATGTGGGAAAACAATGGCAAAAGAAAAAAAAATAAACTTCCTTATTGCCTACAGCCCACTGACAAGTCGTTGAAACAGGCAGAGTGCTCTTCCTTTAGGAACTCTGTTGTCTCTATGTCAACACTTTGCTAGAAAAAAGCAGTATCAGCTTAACATTATCCTGCCCCCACCACAGGATCCTCTAAGTCTACTTTAACATATAAAACATATACTAGTTTCCTTTGGAAACTTCCTTTATCTCTACCCCCACATTCCACCCCAAGATATATCTTGGCAATCATCCTCCAAGCATATGGCCCACTGATACACATCTGAAGGATCTCATGACTAAGGTTTTATTAGACAGTAATAAATGACCTTTTCTTAAGCCCCTTCCAACTTGAAAGTATATTAATCAGACACCTGTCACAACCCCAGTGCAGCACTTTCTGCCTCTGGGTCCTGTCCCTGTGCTTTAACAAAATCACCTTTTTGCACCAAAGACATCTCAAGAATTCCTTCGTGAAGTCCAACATTTTCACACCACAGGGACCCACCAAGAGAGTGTTTGCCTTCAAATTCTATAAAATTGTAAATGCATAGACATTGGAGATGGTACTGAAAACACAGTGACCCCAGGCATAACAAGGATGTTTAAAGTTGCTTTTTGAAGACATCACTAATAATGAAGTATTTTCTTATGATTTGTTTCCCTCTAAAAGGGGAGTGTAAAAACAATTCTGCTTAATTTAGTCTTGGTTAAAGGTTAAGCATGTTTCCTTTTAAGATAATTGCACTACCAGAGTTTCAGCTTTAAAACAAAATAGTGCTGTTTTCAAATCATTCCACATTCTAGAAGTGACAACAAATTTTTTACACTTTTCTCTTAGAGGAGGCAGGGTGAGAGAGAAAGCTCTTTAATGTTCACCTTTACTTCTAAAGATTATCAGATAATTATAAATATATAAATATTCCCTGTGTTCAGGTTTTATTCTAACTACTTTTATGTATATTTGCTTATTTTAAATCTCATAAAAACTAGGAGGTGGGTAGCTAGATATCAGATGTCATTATCCTCATTTTATTAATATGTAAACTGATGCATAGAGAGATTATGTGATTTCCCCAAGATCACCTCTCTACTGAATGGCAGAACCAGGATTCACACCTAGTCAATCTGGCCAGAGTCTTCACTTCTACAGACAATATTACATTTTCAGTTTCAATCATGAGCTGATGGCTTTTCTTATGCCATTTTATCTGTAACACAAGTCCACCTCTTCACTATTATGCCAGACACATTCATACTGTTTTTTCCCCAGACATATGCATTTGGGGAGTAGTTCATAAGTTGCTGACAAAACTGGTACCACTTTTGTGGAGTTGGCAGTTATACAGCGTTGTTAATTTTCCAGAATCAAATGCCCAGATTGGGGGGTTAAAAAAAAAAAAAGCATCACTATGTCAGTAAATGTGGAGCCCTACAGTAAAAACTAACCCCTCATTTCCTTTTTGGAAATAGTTCTCGTGAGATACAAAATTGAATGATTATATAGTCTATGGGCCAATGAAGACAACAGGAAAAGTGGCCCATATTGTTTTGACAGTTCACAAAGGTGAGGGCCAACAAGTTGCTTTTGTGGCTAAAGCTGCACCAACATGAAAATTTTCTTGATGTATCCGTCTCAGCAAGGGATTGCTGCTCCCAGAGATAGCAATAAGTTTGTATCTCATTTGCTTTCGGTGTACCAACTTTAATACTTTCAGTAATCCCATAAAGAGCAAAGGCTGGAAAGAAAGAAAAAGAGAGATAGGGATAGAGATGGAGGAACAGGAAGGGAGGGCAGGGAAGGAAGGAAGGAAGGGAGGAAGGAGGGGAAAAAGAAGAAGGGAGGGGAAAAAGAAAAGAAAAGAAAAGAAAAGAAAAGAAAAGAAAAAAGAAAGGAAGAGAGTGAGAAAGGAAGACAGAAAGGAAGAGAGAAATGTTTTTTATAGTTTGTACAGAAAAGTTTTCAGTTATAAATCTGTTCCATCTAATTTTTATTGAATTATTTCCTACATATAAATAGAATCAAGTAGATACCAGTAAGATACAAATATGAAAGGGAAAAATAAGGCAGAATGTTTGGAGTCCTGAAAATGGTTAAAGATCAGATAAACAGGAAAGAAAGCAGAGCAAAGGCAAACAGCAATGTATTTGCAAGAATGCATAACAAGAAAGACTCTTGGTAACTGAGGCAGCTTTTCTTCATTAGATCCAGGGCCTTTTAATGAAGTAATTGATTCTACTGCAGCCAAGCCAGGCCGGGAATGAAAACCTGGTTAAAATAAAAAGTATATCTGGAACAAAATACCATCCTCAGCTCCTTTTGTCTCTGACTCATCCTACATACCATAATAAAACAAATATTTAGAAATCACCTAGTTATTATTACTTTATTCCCTATAAATAATTCCCAATCACTTACACTATTAAATCCAATGTGTTTGGTTTGCAAAGTCCTCCATAATCTGGTTCCATTGTGTATCCTCTCTTCCAGTTAATGTAGAAATTGTATCCTCCAATCCAATCAGAAATTGTACCATTGAATCCAATCAGATTAAAACAGTATACACTGATTCAGAAAATCTTTATTGAAGCCTATAATATGTTAAGGAGTATTCATGTAATTGAAATCTACATGGTCTTGGAGCCAAAGAACAAATGCTAATCTCCAGTTTTTCCAAAAACTTTATCTCAATGCTTTCCCTTCTCACTCTTCTATTCTTATCCAGAAACCTATGCACGGTCTTCCATTGGATTCAACAAAAATTGATTTAGATATAATCAGTTCAAGTGCTCTCATTTTAGCTCAGACACATTTCAATTGAAAGTATGATTGTTTATATACCTAAAATATATATACAGAGGCCTAACCTTATATGCTGTTCCCACTACCATTCTAACACAAACACAAAATATGGTGGATCTTAAATTAACACAACACACACACACACACACACACACACACACACTTTTACTAGGATCCACATTTGTCTTCTTCTATTCCTTTATTAGGCCACACTTGTTGGGGGCTTTTGAATTTGTTCTTTTAAGGCTCTTCTTCCAGATCATTTCATGATGGCTTCCCCATCTCATCATTCAATCTCAGCTCAAATGGCACCTCATTACTCTTTATCCTGCTACCCACACTTTCTGTCCCATATCACTCTTTATCCTACTACCCAGATTTCTGTTTTTCACAGGTTATCACTCTCTACAACTATTTTACTTATAAACTCATTCACTGTCTATCGTCCTAAGTTAGGGATCCTGTCAGTTTAGCTACATATAATTCAGTGCCAAACTGCTTATCCCTAGGCATTATGCCTGGCATATAGTAAGCACTCACATATCTGAAGAATAAATAAATACATACAAAATAATTATTCATATTCAATCCATAAATATTTATCAACTATTTATTTACAGGCTGAGGAATGTTCTGCCCCTAACATAATTATATTTGGGAGAAAAATCCAATACAAATTGTTGACAGAGAGGGTTTTTTTTTTTTTAAGATTTTATTTATTTGAGGGAGAGAGAGAGCAAAAGAGAGTGTACAGTAGGGAGGAGAAGCAGAGGAAAAGGGAAAAGCAAATTAGCATGGAGTCCGATGTGGGTCTCAATCCCAGGACCCTGAGATCATGACCTGGGCCAAAGGCAGATGGCCGATACTGAACTGACTGAGCCACCCAGGCACCCCCACTTAGAGAGTTCTAAACAAAATAAATTGTCATAGAATTAGACCCAATCCGTCTTAAAACTTAAGACTAACAACATTATTTTTCTCAACCACCATTCCATCACATTCCTCTATTAAACCTATTGATACATCATTATCAACTTTTATAATGTCAAGAATGGCTGAATAAAACTGAATGAAGGTGGTGACAGTGTCACATATCTTATTTGGATATTTATTGCTGAAACAGATGAGTCGGTCCCATGAAACATGGAAGAATCAGGATACAAGTAAGAATAGTATTGTATAGAGATTCAATGCCTCCTTCATACAGTTTACAAACATGCTCAGATCTGAATATTCTAAATGTTTCTAAAGGCTAAAAAAAAAAAGGCATTCATTTAAACTAGGGATCAGAAAACTTTCTATAAAAGGCCAAATGATAAATATTTAGGCTTTGTAGGTCATATAGTTTCTGTCTCAATTACCCAACTGCACTATCATCTCATGAAAGCAGTCATAGGCAATAAATACATAAATAAATGAACATGTCTATATTTCAATAAAACTTTACTTACAAAAACTGTAGGATCATCAGGGAAATGCAAAGCAAAACCAAATCACCTCACACCTGTTAGAATGGCTATTTTCAAAAAAACAAGAAATAAGAAGGGTTGGTAAGGATGTGGAGAAAAAGAAACCTTTGTGCACTATTGGTGGAAATGTAAATTGGTGCAACCACTATGGAAAACAATATAGAGGTTCCTCAAGAAATTAAAAATAGAACTACTATATGATCCAGCATTTCCACTTCTGAGTATATACAAAAGGAAATGAAATCACTATCTCAATAAGATATTTGCATCCTAATGTTCACTGTAGCATTATTTACAATAACTAAGACATGGAAATAATCTAAGTATTGATAGATGGATGAATGCATTTTTAAAAAGTGGTATGTATATACAAGGGACTATTATTCAGCCATCAAAAAGAAGAAAATCCTGCTATTTGCAACAACGTGGATGGATTTTGAGGGTATTATAAGATAAGTGAAATACATCATAGAGAAAAAGACAAATACTGTACAATCTTACATACATCTAACGGAATCTTATGGAATCTTAAAAAAAAAAAAAAGCAAACAAACAAAATAACAACAAAAGAACTGAACTCATAGATACAAAGAACAGACTAGTAGTTGCCAGGGTGTGAGGGAAGGGTGGAGAAGGGGTTTAGGTTACACATGAAATGGATTAAGGTGGTCTGAAGGTACAAACTTCTAGTTATAAAATAAATAAGCACTAGGGATGTAACATGCATTATGGTGACTATAGTTAAAAATATTATATTGTGTATTTGAAAGTGGCTAAGAGATTAGATCTTAGAAGTTCTCACCACACACAAAATACTGTAACTATGTGTAGTGATGGATGTAATGAGATATATTAGTGGTGATGTTTAGCAATATATACATATATCAAATCATGTTGTACACCTGAAACTAACATACTGTTATATATCAACTATATCGCAATTAAAAAAAGAACAGTAGGACAGATTTGTTGACCTCTGGTCTAAATTCATTAGTTAAGCCTACGGAATTTCTATATAAGGGAGACTCAGCATCAAAATTTAATTATAAGGGGTATTATGAGGACTTGTATTAGAAGCTGTTTTTGCGAGATATGCAAGTTGCTTTTACATGAATTATAATACTTTTGGGGGGATTGATGGGAATTACAGGGGACATAAGTCTCTCAAGTTACCCTTGTCACTGCCACCTAATCCTATAATCAGTTTAGGTATGTATATTCTTGACATTACATTTTGGCCTTATATGGAATCATCATCTTTCTATAAATATCCAATCCATCATATTATTTGTATCCTAACATTAAAATTATTTTTGAAAAGCCACAATAAATACTTCATTGAAGTTTAAAAAATACATTCCCTTTATCCATGCTAATTTTTGCAATTCTATTTTAAACAACTATTAATTTTTTTAGGCATGATTTGTTTGTAATAAATTCATTTTGTTCATTGCTCCTGATTCCTTTGTCTTCAAGATGTTTACTGATTTCTCTTCCAGTGTTTTATTGAAAATGTTGTCAGGCCATTTCAAGTTACATTTTCATTACATCTATTGTAAGACTTTTTTCTTCCTCAAATCTTTTCAGGTCCTCTAAATTTCTCAAGTAATATACACCTTATTATCCAAAGTACTAAATACCCTTTAACTTGATTAATAACTATTTTCAAAAGGCATTCTAAAACCCATTTTATGCTCCTCAAAACTGTATTCCAACACCAAAATAGCTACACAATTAAACTAAAATTTGGTGTGTAAAGATTCTACACTAAGTGAAATAAATAAAGCAGAGTCGATTATCATATGGTTTCACTTATTTGTGGAACATAAGGAATAGGATGGAGGGACATAAGGAATAGGATTAGGAGAATGAAAGGAAAAATGAGGGTGGGGGTAAGAGGGGAGATGAACCATGAGAGACAATGACTCCAGGAAACAAACAGGGTTTCAGAGGGGACCGGGCAGAAGGGTGAGCCCGGTGATGGGTATTAAGGAGGGCATGTATTGCATGGAGCACTGGGTGTTATATGCAAACAATGAATCATAGAACATTATATCAAAAGCTAATGATGTACTGTATGGTGACTAACATAATAAAAAAGCAAAAAAATAAAAATAAATTTAAATAAATTTTAAAAAGATTCTAAATGATAGTATGTTGATCCACATTGTGATGAGATAACTTATTAATCAGTAGCACTATCATTTCCTATTTTCCACTTTAAAGTTGTTTTAATAAATTGTACTGCTGATCAGCTTTCATTAAGCTATCAGCCCTTCTATTTGTGATAATCAATACTCTACCTTTCTGCCATCCAGTTCCACTTTATCTCTTTTGGCAACATAAATTACTAAAGCCTATGGTGTCATAATATTGTTTCTAGCTTCAACCAGACTTCTGTAAAAACATGAAAGCTGTAACATTTAAATGTAAAGTTTGCTATTAAGTTATATCCCATGTTATACAACCACAAATTTTAAAATAAAATGAAAAAATATAAGATTTTAGATAATATTATAAAAACTGCTTCAGTTGGACTCACTATTCAATAAATGAAAACACTTGAGAATTCTAGGAAAAAGTAAACCTTGAGATGGTTGAAATATCAATTCTAAATAATGGGAGCATTTAGGTAATTGTCTGTACAAAACAAGGATCAGATTTTTGAAGGTCATAAAAAGCTTGACCTTTCCAGGTAAGATGAATGCAGAAAGCTTACCACTAAATTACACAATAGGGATAAGATTGTTGAATCTATCTGCAAAATAGCGTTTTCAAAAGCTTCATAAAGTAACTGATTCATTTAAGAAATAACTGAAGATTCTTTCTCTTTGCTGATATGAAAGATCACAAAACACTGCAATATTTGCAAAAGAGGATGAAACGCTCATGTCTCACTTGTGAGACATGAATACTTCCTTTTTTACGTATGTTCTTGCTATGTATTGAGAATGCTGAAGAAAAGCAGTTCCAAAAGAACACAGGTTTGCTGATCCTGTGTTCCTGATAATAATCACATGATAGGACAGAAGCTTTCACATACAATCAGGATGATAGTTACTTGCTGTGTACTCAGAGGGACCAATTTTCCCCTATGGACATAAGCACAGCACAAATCACAAAGTACCAAAATTGAGTGTAAGTGCAATCAAACCTCTCAACTTCACTCAGGCATCAGCAAAAAGGACCAGTTTAGCTACACAGGAAAAGAAGTCAGGTCCAAGGAATTGAAGGGAAGGGCAAATTGGTATTGGGATAATTAAGCTGCCTCTGCTACAGTTCATCTGCCTCACTGAAAAGAATTAAACCAACCTTGCCAAAGATTTGTCTTCTTAGCTATAATCTATCTTACTGTATTCTCACCCACTACCCATCTCCTCCTTAGCTCTCCTCTTCTCCCCAACTATGGTTTTATTTGTAACAGTCTCTCTTCCCACTTAAACCCTTTAACCTCTCTGTCTCCCTCCCTCCCACCACACACACACACACACACACACACACACACACACACACACAGAAATGCACACTGTCTGATGCTAACTGTTAACTTAAAGGATATTTTTCTTTGGAAAAAATCACATGTGATTATTGATATGACAGCACAGCAGGATGTCAGCCAGTGAAGAAATGGGGCAACATGATCCAAATCAAGTGCTAGACACATTAGTATACTTACTATGCATCTACTATAAGTGGATTACCATGCTATAAACACACTTGACAAAGATTCACATAAAGATCCTAACAGACCTGTTGGAAGTAAAGTCAGGCTATTATGAAATGCTATTAAATGCAGTAAATATTTCAAGCTCTATTTATGTGATTGTATCTCTGTTTCCCTTCAAATACACAGATGCTTAGGATAATTTTGATAATTAAAAACTGAGCCAAGTTACAATAAAAGATAGAAAGGAACATCTCTGAGTGTCAGAACAAAGAATTCAAAGCCAGAGCCAAGGGGGAAGAGGGAGCAGAAGACTTGTTGGATGCTAGGGCATCATAATCACATATACCAGATATTTTGGGTGATTCACATATACCCAGATATTTTGGGTGGTAACACCAATGTGTGGACAACAGACAAGACCTAAAGCCAAAGAGAGACACGGAAGAACAAATGAGACATGCTTATTAATGGATGCCTAATCCTTCAGATTAGGGATAGAAGAAAATCTACAGACTACTATGGAGAAACAGTAAAAATACTTTTAATTCTTATTAGGGCTAGGTGGTAAAAAGTCACATGAAGAAATGTGAAACCCAGATACATTCCATGGGTGCCTTAGGAATCAGCATTTACATTCTACTTTTAGAACATAAAATCTAAGCATAAAAATTAACACAAAAATTATCTGGATTTCTTTATATTCTAATGGGCACAGATCTAAGGCCACAGGATAGAAGAGAATGCTAAAACACTTTGCAAGGAGCCACAGAACTCTCATGTAACAATTTCCTTCAACTAAAAAGAAACTCAACGAAATATGAGAAACAGCTCTTCTTTTGTTCATTTAGTCAACAGCTATATATTAAATGCCTGTTTAAGGCAAGTATGATTTTAGACCCAGAAGATACAGCAGTGAATAGAACATCATTCCTGTCTTTGGCAAGTTTGTGTTCTAGTAAAGGAGACAATGAATATAAAATATAAAATATAAGGTCCTGCACTGATAAATGCCAAAATAAAAAGCAAGATAAGGGGAAAGAGTGAAAATCTGAAGAAGCAGGTATTTTAGACAGCATGCTGACAAAAAGGCATTCTAAGGTGTAATTCCGGCAGAACTCTAAAAAAAGAAAAGAGTTAATCATGAGGCAGAAAATACTTCAGGATATGGGGCAAAAAAAGTTAGTAAAGATATAGCAGATTTGTGTTTTTTTTTTTTTAAGATTTTATTTATTTATTTATTTATTTATTTATTTATTTGAGAGAGTAGAGACAGAGAGAGAGACAGTGCACATGAGTGGGGGGGGGGGGTGGCAGACAGAGGGAGGAGCAGCAGATTTCCCTTTGAGTGGGGATCCAGACTCTGGGCTCAATACCCATGGGGTCATGACCTGAGCCGAAGGCAGCAGCTTAACCAACTGAGCCACTCAGGTGCCCCAAGACATAGCAAATTAAAATATAATTAATAATTTTCAACTAGCTGATGTGTAGAAACTTTTCCCCTCAAGGACTGCATGTTCTTGCCAAACTAACATGTAGATTTATGAAATTCAATGACTACTGATCCATAAGAACTTTCAACAAACACCAAAGAATTCATATCATACAAAGCATGTTATCTGACCACAGTGTAGTAATATCAAGAATTAAGGTTAAAAAGACAATTTAAAAATCCCTATGTATTTGGAAACTAAAAAACACATTTATAAATATTCCATGAGTCAAAAAAATCATAATGGAAATATTAAATATTTAAAACTAAACAACAATAAAGATACTACATATCAAAACCTGTGGGATGCAGCTAAAGTGGTACTTAGTAGAAAAGTTATGGCTTTAAATGTATATATTACATGTTAAAAAGCTATAAAATTAATTAGTTAAGAATCTAATTTAGCAAGTTAAAGAATAATAGCAGAATAAAAACAAATGAAGGAGAAGAAAGTAAATAATAAAGATTATGACAAAAACTAATGACACAGAACTTATATACAATAGAGAGCAAAAACTGATTCTTTTAAAAGCCAAAACTGGCTCTTTAAAAAGACAATAAAATGTTGGTTTAATCCATGTGAAATTCTCAAAATTCAACCTAATAATAAAATTTATACTGATCAAAATATTATTAATCACTAAATATTAAGCAAGGAAAAGGCACTAATTAAAAGCTTTAGGAAGGAAGAGAATATATCTCTAAAGATAAAGGAAACATTAAAATATTAAGAGAGAATACACTAAACAGTGAAAGCGCAATCAACTTACAAATTGAAATGAAATGGACAATTTACCAGAAAAATGCAACATAACAAAATCAATACAATAAGAAATAAAAACCTGAGTAACTTTATGATCAATTGATAGCAAAACTGATACTAAGAAAGAGTACACAAGAAAGGAAATGTATATTCTAATCTCACTTAAGAAAGTGAATCTTAAATCTTAAATCTTAAATCTCACTTAAGAATTTAGATGCAAAAATTCTAAAGGAAATAGAAAACCAAATGTGCAAAATTCATGTGCATTTCTGTACATGTACACATATAAACACATAACAATGATAGAATATTTATCACAGGAATGTAAGAATTGTTTAATATCAGAAAATATAAATACAAAAACACGAATTAAAAAAGATATGTGCAGTCTTATTTTCACTGCAGCATTATTTACAATAGCCAATATTTGGAAAGAACCTAAGTGTTCATCAGTGGAGGACTGGATAAAGATGTAGTATAGATACCATGGAATACTACTCTGCCATAAAAAAAGAAGGAAATCTTGCCATTTGTTACAACACAGATAGATCAGGAGGAGATACTAAGTGAAATAAGTCAGATGGAGAAGGACAAATACCATATAATTTCAACTTATATATAGAATCTAAAAAACAAAACAAAACAAAAAACACATAAGTTTATAATACAGAGATTAGATTGGTGGTTATCAGAAAGGAGAGGGTTGTGCAAAATGGGTTCAGGGGTTCAATTTTAAGGTGATGGGATGTAACTAGACTTATCACGGTGATCACTTTGGAGTGTATATAGATATCAAATTATAATATTGTACAACTCAAACCCATATAATCTTATAAACCAACTTTACCTCAATAAAAAAGAAAATATATCAAGTGATAAACACCATATTCAGAGATTAAATGAGAAAAACTGTCATTTTCTCAATATAAACAAACAAAATACTCCAAACATAAACATGGATAAAAGACATGAGATAGACTAAGAAAAGACATTTGCAACATACATAACTAGTGATGTATTTTTATTCAAAATATATAACAAGCTGCAAAAAAATAAAAAACAAGCATTATAAATCTATTTCTTAAAATTTTCATTGTGTTGTTAGTCACCATCATTAGTTTTTGATGTAGTGTTCCAAGATTCATTGTTTATGTACAACACCCAGTGCTCGTTGCAATATGTGCCCTCCTTAATACCTACCAACAGGCTCATCGATCCCTCCACCCCTCCCCTCTGAAACCCTCAGTTTGTTTCCAGGAGTCCATAGTCTCTCATGGCTTGTCTCCCCTCTTATTTCCCTCCCACTTCCTTTTTCCTTTCCTCCTCCTAACGCCCTCCATGCTATTCCTTATGTCCCACAAATAAGTGAAGTCATATGATAACTGACTTTCTTTGCTTGACTTATTTCACTCATCATAATTTCCTCCAGCCCCATTCATGTTGATGCAAAAGTTGGGTATTCATCCTTTCTGATGGCTGAATAATATGATCAAAAACCTCCCAAAAAACAAGAGTACATGACCTGATGGATTCCCTGGGGGAATTCTAACAAACATTCAAAGAAGAAATAATACCTATTCTCCTGAAGCTGTTCTAATAAATAGAAACAGAAGGAAAACTTCCAGACTCTTTCTATGAAGCCAGCATTACCTTGACCCCCAAACCAGGCAAAGACCCATCAAAAAGGAGAATTTCAGACCAATATCCCTGTTGAATATGGATGCCAAGATTCTTTTATTTTTTTAAGATTTTATTTATTTATTTGATAGAAAGAGATCAGAAGTAGGCAGAGAGGCAGGCAGAGAGAGAGAGAGGAGGAAGCAGGCTCCCTGCCAAGCAGAGAACCTGTTGTGGGACTCGATCCCAGGACCCTGAGATCATGACCTGAGCGGAAGGCAGAGGCCTAACCCACTTGAGCCACCCAGGCACCCATGGATGCCAAGTTTCTTAACAAAATCCTAGCTAATAGGATCCAACAGTACATTAAAAAGATTATCCACCATGACCAGGTGGGATTTATCCCTGGGATGAAAAGGGGGTTTAACATTTGCAAATCAGTCAATGATAGAACAAATCCATAAGTCAAGAGAGAACCACATGGTTCTCAATTGGTTCAGAAAAACCATTTGACAAAATACAGCATCTTTTCCTGATTAAAACTCTTCAGAGTACAAGGATAGAAGGAACATTCCTCAACTTCATAAAATCCACCTACAAATTATAACATTAAAAGTGGCTGTGAAAATACAATTGGAGAAATCAGAGAAAATAACACCTAATTGGTCAAAGAGAATATGAAAAGGAGGGAGGAGCAAGATAGAAGAGGAGTAGGAGACCAAAATATCATCAGGTCCTAGGAGTTTAGCTAGGTGGTTATCAAACCATTCTGAATACCTACAAAATCAACAGGAGATAGAGGAGAGGAAAAACAGCAATTCTAGGAACAAAAAATTGACCACTTTCTGGAAGGTAGGATGTTCAAAGAAATGAATCCAAAGCGATGGGAAGATAGACCCCAGAGGGAGGGGCCAGATCCCAGCAAGCTGTAGAGCAGCAGAGCACAAAATCAGAACTTTTAGAAGTCTACTCCACTGAGGGACATTGATCCAGATGCTAAGCAGGGGTGTGCAGCCCTCGCGGGGACAAGGTGGTCTCAAGACCTGTGGGGTCACAGAAAGACCAAGGGTATCTGACTGTAGCTGAGCTCCCAGGAATTGAAGCAGGGAAGCTAGAGATGGAGCTAGGGAGTGGACTTTCAGCTTGGGGCTGCCTTAAACCTGATTCAAGTCACAGTCAGGCCACTGCTCTTTGAGCAGGGACCCGACAACTGGCAGATCTGGAGAGACTCCTCCTTCTTCCTCTGGGAGGAGTGGCGCAGGAGAATACTGCAGGAATATGCTGGGTTTGGAGACTCCAAACGACGCTGTGCACCAGAGATGGAAACATTCAGTCACAGTCTGAGTGAGCATAGAGTGCGGCCAGAGACCAGGGAGACAGGAGGAATTAACTGCTTTTCTCTGACGGTGTATTGAGGAGTGGGGCCATGAGCTACTGGCTCCTCCAGGGACAGATATTGGGAGGCCACCATGTTCATTGTCATCCTCCAAAGCTGTATGTAAACTTATCAGGGAACAAAAGCTCCTGAGAGCAAACCCCAGCAAATTACTTAGCATGGCCTTTGGAAAGGGCAGTACAATTCCGCCTGGGGAAAAAACATTTGAGAAACACTGCAACAGGCCCCTCCCCCCAAAACCAGCAAGAACAAACAGCCAAGACCAAGTTCACTGACCAATGAGAGCTGCAGAACTCCACAGCGGGGGAATGCACATAGAATTCACGGCTCTTACTCCATGATTCTTTAGCCATTCAAAGTTAAATTTTTTTAATTGTATTTTTTTCTTATTCTATTTTTTTTTATTTTTTCTCTTTCCTGTTTTAACCCTATTTTTAAAAAAAAGATCTTATTTATTTATTTGACAGAGAGACAGAGAGAGATCACAAGTAGGCAGAGAGGCAGGCAGAGAGATAGGGGCAAGCAGGCTCCCTACTGAGCCAGAGAGCCCCATGTGGGACTTGATCCCAGGACCCTGAGACTATGACCTGAGTTGAAGGCAGAGGTTTCACCCAGTGAGCTACCCAGGCAGCCCTATTTTAACCTTTTTTACACAATTTTATATTATCAAAGTCTTTTTAAAAATTCTTTTTAAAGTTTCATTCTTATAATTATATTCTACCCATTCATTGTATTCAACCTTATTTTTTGCATACCTATAGGTTTTTCTCTCCTTAAAAATATGGGAAACAGTTTCTTCTAGCATACCAAAATATATCCTAAATCTAGTGCATGGCTTTGTTTTAGTATCCAGCCTTTCCTTCCTCTTTTTTTTTCCCTTTTCTAACACTTCTTCTCATCAATTCCTTTTTTAGAATCTTTTTAAATGTTCATCTTTACACTCATATTCGATCCCTTCATTGTGTTAAACTTTATACACACACACACACACACACACACACACACACGTTTTTAAATTTATTATTTATTTTTCTATATTATTATATTATATTACTACATATATATGTTATATATATAATATATGTATATATTTCTTTAAAATATATATATATATATATTCCCCCCCCCCCCCGGTTTCATGTCCCTTCTGATTTGGTTAGTGTATATTTTTCTGGGGTCGTTGCTACCCTTTTAGTATTTTGTTCTCTCATTCATCTATTCTATCTACATAAAATGACAAGGTGGAAAAACTCACCACAAAAAACCCCCAAAACAATAGACAGTACTGATGGCTAGGGACCTAATCAATACAGACATTAGTAATATGTCATACCTAGAGTTCAGAATAATGATTATCAAGGTGCTAGCTGGACTTGAAAAAAGTATGGGAGATATTAGAGAATCCCTTTCTGGAGAAATCAAAGAACTATAACCAAGTTGAAATTTAAAAAAAGGCTATTAATGAAGGGTAATCAGAAATGGAAGCTCTTACTGCTAGGCTAGATGATTTAGAGGAGAAAGTTAGTGATAAAGATGACCAAATGATGGAGAATAAAGAAGCTGAGCAAACGAGAGACAAACAACTACTGGAAGGGGAGAGTTCAAGAGGTAAGTGATACCATAAAATGAAACAATATTAGAACAACTGGTATCCAGAAGAAGAAGAAATAGAGAGATGGGCAGAAGGTATATTGGAACAAATTACACTAGAGAATTTCTCATATTTGGCAAAGGAAACAAGCATCAAATCAAGGGGAGAATTCAAGAGGTAAGTGACAGCATAAGATGAAACAATATTAGAACAACTGGTATCCAGAAGAAGAAGAAAGAGAGAGATGGCAGAAGGTATATTGGAGCAAATTACACTAGAGAATTTCTCATATTTGGCAAAGGAAACAAGCATCAAATCCAGTAGGCAAAGAGAAGCCCCCCAAAATCAATAAAAATACGTCAACACCCCATCATCTAACAGTAAAACTTACAAGTCTCAGTGACAAAGAGAAAATCCAGAAAACAGCTTGGAACAAGAGGTCTATAAGATAAGAAGGTAGAAATATTACTTTGGCAACAGACCTACCCACAAAGACCTGGCAGGCCAGAAAGGATTGGCATTATATATTTAGTGCAATAAATGAGAAAAATATGCAGCCAAGAATACTATATCCAGCTCAGCTGTCATTGAAAACAGAAGAAGAGATTTTAAAAACTTCCTGGACAAACAAAAATTAAAAGAATTTGCAAACACCAAACCAGCCCTAGAGGAAATATTGAAAGAGGTCTTCTAAGCAAAGAGAGAGCCTAAAAGGAACAGAACAGAAAGGAACAGAGACAATATACAGGAATAGTCACCTAACAAGCAATACAATGGCATTATTCATATCTTTCAATAGCTACCCTGAATGTAAATGGGGGGAATGCCCCAACCAAAAGACACAGAGTATCAGAATGAGGAAAAAAAAAACTAAAACAAAAACCAAAACACAAGACCCATCAATATGCTATCTGCAAGAAACTCATTTTAGACCAAAGACTCCTCCAGATTTAAAGAGAAGGGGTAGAAAACAATTTACTGTGCTAATGGACATCAAAAGAAGGCTGGGTGGCAATCCTTATATCAGATAAATTACATTTTAAGATTACATAATTACTTAAAATTATATTTTAAGACTATAATAAGAGATGAGGAAGGACACTATATCATACTTAAAGGGTCCGTCCAATAAGATCTAACAATTTTAAATATCAATGCCTCTAACATGGGAGCAGCCAATTTTATAAACTGATTAGTAACAACACCAAAGAAACACATCTACAATAATACAATAATAATAGGGGATTTTAAGACCCCTTTCACTGAAATGGACAGATCATCCAAGCAAAAAATTGGCAAGGAAATAAAGGCTTTAAATGACAAACTGGACCAGACAGACATCACAGATATACTCAGAACATTCCATGTCAAAGCAACAGAATACACATTCTTCTCTAGTGCACATGGAACATTCTCTAGAATAGATCACATCCTGGGTCACAAATCAGGTCTCAACCAGTCCCAAAAGATTGGAATCATTCCCTTCATATTTTCAGACCACAATGCTTTGAAAGTACAACTCCACACAAGAGGAAAGCTGGAAAGAACTCAAATACATGGAGGCAAAAGAGCATCCTACTAAAGAATGACTGAGTCAACCGGGAAATTAAAGAAGAATTTTTTAAAAATCATGGAAACAAGTGAAAATGAAAACACAACTGTTCAAAATCTTTGGGACACAACCAAGGCGGTCCAAAAAGGAAAGTATATAGCAATACAAACATTTCTCAAGAAACAATAAAAGGTCTCAACTACACAAACTGACCTCACACCTAAGGGAGCTGGAGAAAGGAGCAAAGAAAGCCTAAATCCAGCAGGAGAAGAGAAATAATAAAGAGCAGAGCAGAAATCAATGAAATACCAACCACAAGGAAAACAAAACAAAACAAAACAAAAAACCACAGTTAGAACAAATCAAAAAACCTAGGAACTGGTTCTTTGAAAGAATTAATAAGATTGATAAACCCCTGGCCAGACATACCAAAAAAAAAAGAGAAAGGACCCAAATTAATAAAATCATGAATGAAAGAGGAGAGATCACAACCAACACCGAAGAAATAGAAACTATTTTAAGAACATTTTATGAGCAACTATACACCAGAAATTTGACAATCTGGAAGAAATGGATGCATTCCTAGAGACATATAAGCTACCATAACTGAACCAGGAAGAAAGAGAAAACCTGAACAGACCCATAAACAGTAAGGAGATTGAAGCAGTCATCAAAAATCTCCCAACAAACAAGAGCCCGGAGCCAGACGCTTCCCAGGGGAATTTTAGCAAACATTTAAAGAACAATCAATACCTACTCTCCTGAAACTGTTCCAGAATATAGAAATGAAAGGAAAACCTCCAAACTTATTTGATCAGGCCAGCATTACCTTGATCCCAAATCCAGACAAAGACCCCATCAAAAAGGAGAACTACAGATCAATATACCTGGTGAACAGAGATGCAAAAATTCTCACCAAAATACTAGCAAACAGGATCCAAGAGGACATTAAAGGGAATATTCACCATGACCAAGTGGGATTTATTCCTGGGCTTCAAGGATGGTTTAACATCCACAAATCAATCAATGGGATACAATACATTAATAAAAGAAAGAACAAGAATCATATGATACTCTCAACAGATGCTGGAAAAGCATTTGACAAAATACAGCATCCTTTCTCGATCAAAACTCTCTAAAGTGTAGGGACAGAAGGTACATACCTCAATATCACCAAAGCCATGTATAAAAACCCAGAGCAAATATTATTCTCAATGGGGAAAAGCTGAGAACTCTTCCCCTAAAGTCAGGAATACGGCAGGGCTGTCCACTGTCAGCACTGCTATTCAACATAGTACTAGAAGTCCTAGCCTCAGCAATAAGACAACAAAAAGAAATAAGAGGCATCTGAATCAGCAAAGAAGTAGTCAAACTCTCACTCTTTGCAGATGATATGATACTTTATGTGGAAAACCCAAAAGACCCCACTGCAAAACTGCTAGAACTCATACAGGAATTCAGCAAAGTATCAGGATATAAAATCAATGCACAGAAATCAGTTGCATTTCTATACACCAACAGCAAGACAGAGAAAGAGAAACTAAGGAGTCGACCTCATTAACAATTGCACCCAAGACCATTAGCTACCTAGGAATAAACCTAACCAAGAGGCAAAGAATCTATACTTGCAAAACTACAAAGTACTCATGAAGGAAATTGAGGAAGACACAAGGAAATGGAGAAATGTTCCAGGCTCAAGGATTGGAAGAACAAATACTGTGAAAATGCCTATGCTATCTAAAGCTATCTATACATTTAATGCAATACCTATCAAAATACCATCAATTTTATTCGAAGAAATGGAACACATAATCCCAAAATTTATATGGAAGAGAAAAGACCCCAATTAGCCCGAGGAATGTTGAAAAAGAAAACCAAAGTTGGTGGCATCCCAATTCCAAACTTCAAGCTCTATTACAAAGCTATCATCTTCAAGACAGTATGGTACTGGCACAAAAACAGACAGGTAGATCAATGGAACAGAATAGAGAGCCCAGAAATGGACCCTCAACTCTATGGTCAACTAATCTTCGACAAAGCAGGAAAGAATGTCCAATGGAAGAAAGACAGTCTCTTCCACAAATGGTGTTGGGAAAATTGGATAGTCACATGCAGAAGGATGAAACTGGACCAATGCCTTAACCACACACGAAAATAGACTCAAAATAAATTAAAGACCTCAATGTGAGACAGGAATTCATCAAAATCCTGAGGAGAACACAGGCAGCAACTTCTTCAACCTCAGCTGCAGCAAAGTCTTCCAAGAAACATCACCAAATCAAGGGAAGCAAGGGCAAAAATGAAATATTGGGGCTTCATCAAGATAAAAGCTTTTGTGCAACAAAACAATCAACAAAACCACAAGACAACTGACAGAATGGGAGAAGATATTCATAAATGACATATCAGATAAGTGGCTAATATTCAAAATCTATAAAAAAAACTTATCAAACTCAACACCCAAAGAACAAAGAATCCAATTAAGAAATGGAAGATGGCACAAGCAGATATTTCCTCAAAGAAGATATCCAAATGGCCAACAGACACATGAAAAAGTGATCAATACCACTCGGCATCGGGGAAATACAATCAAAACTACAGTGAGATCCCACTTCACACCAGTCAGAATGGCTAAAATTAACCAGTCAGGAAATGACAGATATTGGTGAGGATGCAGAGGAAGGGGAACCCTTCTACACTATTGGTGGGAATGCAAGCTGGTGTAGCCACTCTGGAAAACAGTATGGAGGTTCCTCAAAAAGTTGAAAATAGAGAGGAGTCAAGATGGCGAAGAAGTAGCAGGCTGAGACTACTTCAGCTAGCAGGAGATCAGCTAGATAGCTTATCTAACGATTGAAAACACCTGCAAATCCATTGGCAGATTGAAGAGAAGAAGAACAGCAACAGAAAACAACCACTTTCTGAAAGGTAGGACTGGCGGAGAAGTGAATCCAAAGCAACGGGAAGATAGACCCCGGGGGGGGGAGGGGCTCTCCCAGCAAGCGGCGGAGCAATGGAGGACAAAATCAGGACTTTTAAAAGTCTGTTGCGCTGAGGGACATCGCTCCAGAGGCTAAACCGGGGCAAAGCCCACGCAGGGTCAGCGTGGCCTCAGGTCCCGCAGGGTCAGAAGGATCGGGAGTGTCTGAGTGTCGCAGAACTTGCGGGTATTGGAAGGGGAAAACCGGTTACAGAGACAGAGCCGACAGTAAGATCACAGCTCGGGGTTACCTTGAACTGGTCACAGGCTCAGTGAGCTCGGAAGGCGGCCAGAGGTCAGGCAGGTGGGAGTAACTGGGCGCTGTTCTCTGAGGACACACTGAGGAGTGGGGACCCGGACTCTTGGCTGCTCCGGGCGGGAGACCAGGAGGATGCCATTTGTATTCCAGTCCTCCGGAAATCTATGGAAAGCACTCAGGGAACAAAAGCTCCTGAAAGCAAACCCGAGAGGATTACTCAGCCCCTGGTAAGGGCGATGCAATTCCGCCTGGGGCAAAGACACTTGAGAATCACTACACCAGGCCCCTCCCCAGAAGATCAACAAGAAATCCAGCCAAGACCAAGTTCAACTACCAAGGAGTGTGGTTTTAATACCAAGGAGAGCAGCAGAATTCCAGAGGAGGACAAAGCAAAGCACGGAACTCATGGCTTTCTCCCTGTGATTTTTTTAGTCTTGCAGTTAATTTAATTTTTTTCTTTTTCATTTTTTTTCTCTTCTTCTGCTAAATTTTTTTAACTTTTACCCTTTTCTTTTTCAAAGTTTTTAACTAGTTTATCTAATATATATATATTCTTTTTTATATTTTTCTTTATTCTTTTTTTTTAATTCTTTTCTTTTCTTTTTTTTTTCTTTATTTTTTCTTTCTTTCTTTTTGAACCTCTTTTTATCCCCTTTCTCCCCCCTCACGATTTGGGATCTCTTCTGATTTGGTTAAAGCATATTTTCCTGGGGTTGTTGCCACCCTTTTAGTATTTTACTTGCTCCTTCATATAGTCTTATCTGGACAAAATGACAAGGCGGAAAAATTCAACACAAAAAAAAAAGAGAACAAGAGGCAGTACCGAAGGCTAGGGACCTAATCAATAGAGACATTGGTAATATGTCAGATCTAGAGTTCAGAATGACAATTCTCAAGGTTCTAGCCGGGCTCAAAAAAGGCATGTAAGATATTAGAGAAACCCTCTCAGGAGATATAAAAGCCCTTTCTGGAGAAATAAAAGAACTAAAATCTAACCAAGTTGAAATCAAAAAAGCTATTAATGAGGTGCAGTCAAAAATGGAGGCTCTCACTGCTAGGATAAATGAGGCAGAAGAGAGAATTAGTGATATCGAAGACCAAATGACAGAGAATAAAGAAGCTGAGCAAAAGAGGGACAAACAGCTACTGGACCACGAGGGGAGAATTCGAGAGATAAGTGACACCATAAGACGAAACAACATTAGAATAATTGGGATTCCAGAAGAAGAAGAAAGAGAGAGGGGAGCAGAAGGTATACTGGAGAGAATTATTGGGGAGAATTTCCCCAATATGGCAAAGGGAACGAGCATCAAAATTCAGGAGGTTCAGAGAGCACCCCGCAAAATCAATAAGAATAGGCACAGAACCCGTCACCTAATAGTAAAATTTACAAGTCTCAGTGACAAAGAGAAAATCCTGAAAGCAGCCCGGGAAAAGAAGTCTGTAACATACAATGGTAAAAATATTAGATTGGCAGCTGACTTATCCACAGAGACCTGGCAGGCCAGAAAGAGCTGGCATGATATTTTGAGAGCACTAAACGAGAAAAACATGCAGCCAAGAATACTATATCCAGCTAGGCTATCATTGGAAATAGAAGGAGAGATTAAAAGCTTCCAGGACAAACAAAAACTGAAAGAATTTGCAAACACCAAACCAGCTCTCCAGGAATTATTGAAAGGGGTCCTCTAAGCAAAGAGAGAGCCTACAAGTGGTAGATCAGAAAGGAACAGAGACCATATACAGTAACAAGCACCTTACAGGCAATACAATGGCACTAAATTCATATCTCTCAATAGTTACCCTGAATGTTAATGGGCTAAATGCCCCAATCAAAAGACACAGGGTGTCAGAATGGATTAATAAAACAAAACCTATCTATATGTTGCCTCTAAGAAACTCATTTAAGCCCGAAGACACCTCCAGATTTAAAGTGAGGGGGCGGAAAAGAATTTGCCATGCTAATAAGAGATGAGGAAGGACACTATATCAAAACAAAAGGTCTGTCCAACAAGAAGATCTAACAATTTTAAATATCTATGCCCCCAACGTGGGAGCAGCCAACTATGTAAATCAATTAATAACAAAATCAAAGAAACACATCAACAATAATACAATAATAGTAGGGGACTTTAACACTCCCCTCACTGAAATGGACAGATCATCCAAGCAAAAGATCAGCAAGGAAATAAAGGCCTTAAATGACACACTGGACCAGATGGACATCACAGATATATTCAGAACATTTCATCCCAAAGCAACAGAATACACATTCTTCTCTAGTGCACATGGAACATTCTTCAGGATAGATCACAACCTCGGTCCTAAATCAGGACTCAACTGGTATCAAAAGATTGGGATCATTCCCTGCATATTGTAGGACCACAATGCTCTGAAGCTAGAACTCAACCACAAGAGGAAGTTTGAAAAGAACCCAAATACATGGAGACTAAACAGCATCCTTCTAAAGAATGAATAGGTCAACTGGGAAATTAAAGAAGAATTGAAAAAAATCATGGAAACAAATGATAATGAAAATACAACGGTACAAAATCTGTGGGACACAATAAAGGCAGTCCTGAGAGGAAAATATACAGTGGTACAAGCCTTTCTCAAGAAACAAGAAAGGTCTCAGGTACACAACCTAACCCTACACCTAAAGGAGCTGGAGAAAGAACAAGAAAGAAACCCTAAGCTCAGCAGGAGAAGAGAAATCATAAAGATCAGAGCAGAAATCAATGAACTAGAAACCAAAAAAACAATAGAGCAAATCAACAAAACTAGGAGCTGGTTCTTTGAAAGAATTAATAAAATTGATAAACCCCTGGCCAGACTTATCAAAAAGAAAAGAGAAAGGACCCAAATAAATAAAATCATGAATGAAAGAGGAGAGATCAAAACTAACACCAAAGAAATACATGCTATTATAAGAACATACTATGAGCAACCCTACGCCAACAAATTTGACAATCTGGAAGAAATGGATGCATTCCTAGAAACATATAAACTACCACAACTGAACCAGGAAGAAATAGAAAGCCTGAACAGACCCATAACCAGTAAGGAGATTGAAACAGTCATTAAAAATCTCCAAACAGGGGCGCCTGGGTGGCTCAGTGGGTTAGGGCCTCTGCCTTCGGCTCGGGTCATGATGTTGGGGTCCTGGGATCGAGCCCCGCATCGGGCTCTCTGCTCGGCGGTGAACCTGCTTCCCCCCCTCTTTCTGCCTGCTGCTCTGCATGATTGTGATCTCTCCCTCTCTCTGTAAAATAAATAAACAAAATCTTTAAAAAAAAAAAATCTCCAAACAAACAAAAGCCCAGGGCCAGACGGCTTCCCGGGGGAATTCTACCAAACATTTAAAGAAGAACTAATTCCTATTCTCCTGAAACTGTTCCAAAAAGTAGAAATGGAAGGAAATCTTCCAAACTCTTTTTACGAGGCCAACATCACCTTGATCCCCAAACCAGACAAGGATCCCATCAAAAAAGAGAGCTATAGACCAATATCCTTGATGAACACAGATGCGAAAATTCTCACCAAAATACTAGCCAATAGGATTCAACAGTACATTAAAAGGATCATTCACCACGACCAAGTGGGATTTATTCCAGGGCTGCAAGGTTGGTTCAACATCCGCAAATCAGTCAATGTGATACAACACATCAATAAAAGAAAGAACAAGAACCATATGATACTCTCAATAGATGCTGAAAAAGCATTTGAAAAAGTACAGCATCCCTTCCTGATCAAAACTCTTCAAAGTGTAGGGATAGAGGGCACATACCTCAATATCATCAAAGCCATCTATGAAAAACCCACCGCAAATATCATTCTCAATGGAGAAAAACTGAAAGCTTTTCCGCTCAGGTCAGGAACACGGCAGGGATGTCCATTATCACCACTGCTATTCAACATAGTACTAGAGGTCCTAGCCTCAGCAATCAGACAACAAAAGGAAATTAAAGGCATCCAAATCGGCAAAGAAGAAGTCAAATTATCACTCTTCGCAGATGATATGATACTATATGTGGAAAACCCAAAAGACTCCACTCCAAAACTGCTAGAACTTATACAGGAATTCAGTAAAGTGTCAGGATATAAAATCAATGCACAGAAATCAGTTGCATTTCTCTACACCAACAGCAAGACAGAAGAAAGAGAAATTCCACCCCAAACCATAAGCTACCTAGGAATAAACCTAACCAAAGAGGCACAGAATCTATACTCAGAAAACTATAAAGTACTCATGAAAGAAATTGAGGAAGACACAAAGAAATGGAAAAATGTTCCATGCTCCTGGATTGGAAGAATAAATATTGTGAAAATGTCTATGCTACCTAAAGCAATCTACACATTTAATGCAATTCCTATCAAAGTACCATCCATCTTTTTTAAAGAAATGGAACAAATAATTCTAAAATTTATATGGAACCAGAAAAGACCTCGAATAGCCAAAGGGATATTGAAAAAGAAAGCCAACGTTGGTGGCATCCCAATTCCGGACTTCAAGCTCTATTACAAAGCTGTCATCATCAAGACAGCATAGTACTGGCACAAAAACAGACACATAGATCAATGGAACAGAAGGGAGAGCCCAGAAATAGACCCTCAACTCTACAGTCAACTAATCTTCGACAAAGCAGGAAAGAATGTCCAATGGAAAAAAGACAGCCTCTTCAATAAATGGTGTTTGGAAAATTGGACAGCCACATGCAGAAAAATGAAATTGGACCATTTCCTTACACCACACATGAAAATAGACTCAAAATGGATGAAGGACCTCAATGTGCGAAAGGAATCCATCAAAATCCTTGAGGAGAGCACAGGCAGGAACCTCTTCGACCTCAGCTGCAGCAACATCTTCCTAGAAACATCGCCAAAGGCAAGGGAAGCAAGGGCAAAAATGAACTATTGGGATTTCATCAAGATCAAAAGCTTTTGCACAGCAAAGGGAACAGTTAACATAATCAAAAGACAACTGACAGAATGGGAGAAGATATTTGCAAACGACATATCAGATAAAGGACTAGTGTCCAAAATCTATAAAGAACTTAGCAAACTCAACACCCAAAGAACAAATAATCCAATCAAGAAATGGGCAGAGGACATGAACAGACATTTCTGCAAAGAAGACATCCAGATGGCCAACAGACACATGAAAAAATGCTCTATATCACTCGGCATCAAGGAAATACAAATCAAAACCACAATGAGATATCACCTCACACCAGTCAGAATGCCTAAAATCAACAAGTCAGGAAATGACACATGCTGGCGAGGATTCAGAGAAAGGGGAACCCTCCTACACTGTTGGTGGGAATGCAAGCGGTGCAACCACTCTGGAAAACAGCATGGAGGTTCCTCAAAATGTTGAAAATAGAACTGCCCTATGATCCAGCAATTGCACTACTGGGTATTTACCCTAAAGATACAAACGTATTGATCCAAAGGGGCACGTTCACCCCAATGTTTATAGCAGCAATGTCCACAATAGCCAAACTATGGAAAGAACCTAGATGTCCATCAACAGATGAATGGATCAAGAAGATGTGATATATATACACAATGGAATACTATGCAGCCATCAAAAGAAATGAAATCTTGCCAGTTGCGACAACATGGATGGAACGAGAGCGTATCATGCTTAGCGAAATAAGTCAAGCAGAGAAAGACAACTATCATATGATCTCCCTGATATGAGGAAGTGGTGATGCAACATGGAGGCTTAAGTGGGTAGGAGAAGAATCAATGAAACAAGATGGGACTGGGAGGGAGAGAAACCATAAGTGACTCTTAATCTCACAAAACAAACTGAGGGTTGCTGGGGGGAGGGTGTTGGAAGAAGGGGAGTGGGGTTATGGACATTCGGGAGGGTATGTGCTTTGGTGAGTGCTGTGAAGTATGTAAACCTGGCGATTCACAGACCTGTACCCCTGGGGATAAAAATATATGTTTATAAAAAATAAAAATTTAAAAAAAGTTGAAAATAGAGCTACTCTACAATCCAGCAATCGCACTACTGGGTATTTAACCTAAAGATACAAATATAGGGACCCAAAGGGGCACGTGCACCTGAATGTTTATAGCAGCAATGTCCACAATAGCCAAACTATGGAAGGAACCCTGATATTCATGAACAGATGAATGGATAAAGAAGAGGTGGTTTATATACACACAATGGAATACTATGCAGCCATCAAAAGAAATGAAATCTTGCCATTTGCAATGACGTGGATGGAACTAGAGGGTATATGCTAAGTTAAATAAGTCAATCAGAGAAAGACAATATGATCTCTCTGATATGAGCAATTTGAGAGGCAGAGCAGGGTGTCGTAGTGGTTATGGAGGGAGAAAATGAAATAAGAAGGGATTGGGAGAGAGACAAACCATGTGAGCCTCCTAATCTCATGAAAAAAACTGAGAGTTGCTGGAGGTGGGGTGATAGTCATAGGGTGGCTGGGTTATGGTCATTGGGGAGGGTATGTGCTATGATGAGTGCTGTGGAATGTGTAAGCTTGATGATTCACAGATTTGTACCCTTTGGACAATATATTATATGTTAATAAAAAATATGAAGAGAAGCTCAACTTTTAAAAAAATATAAAATTAAATTAGCAGATAGATACACTACTCCAATATTCTTATCCAAAGTTTAAAATCTACCAATATCTATTGCTGGAAAAGGTATGGAAAAAGGGGAATTCAGAAAAATTTGATGGAGACCAATTTTCCATTACCTTATAAATTTAAAAATATATTCTCTAAACTCAGCAATGCAAATACAGAAATTCTCTCACATTTACACAAGGAGATATTTACAAAGATATTTACTGTGACACTGACTATAATAAAAAATAAAGAAGAAGAAAGAAAAAAGAAAAGAAGAGAGGAAGGAAATGATGAAGTGAGAGGAATAAAGGGGATGGGAAAGGAAGAGAAGAAACACTTAAATGTGCATCAACAGAAAATGGATAAATTGTCTCTTAGTCAAACAGTGGATAAACACACCGCACTATATATAGCAGTTAAAATGCCTTGGGCCCATATGTATCAAAACAGATAATCATGAACTTAATGTTAAGTGAAACCAAAATATGTTGCAGAATTACCCAGTATTCCTCAGTTCATAAGAACTCTCAATGTCTCATTATCATTTTTTAATAGAGTCCTGAGTGTCTTAATAATGTTTTCTCAGCAAACTTAGCCTATAAACATATCTAGCAGAAACATTTATTTTGTAATTTAATTCTAAATATCTCAATAAGTATTTATGTCCTAGCCACTCAGTGGTCATACAAAAAAATAATAAATGCAAACTGCAAGGAAAATATTATTTTAATTCAATGCTTCCATAACCATCCTTAAATTAGTTATTATTGGGATGTGTGTGCCTGTTGAGCACTTCACAACTCTCAAACCTTGAAATTGGATTGGACACTGCCACCTTTTTTCCCTGGTGTGTGTTGATTTTCACACAATCTTCACACTGCTTTCTATGACAGCACTTACCAAAAACCAGCTTCTCAAAGACATAACGCTAATCAAGAAGAATGTGCTGAAATTAAAATGTTGAAATTGCAAACTACCTCAAGCTAGTAGCTGATCTGGTGTCTGAAAGATTCTGAATACTGCAATGTTTTTCCTGAAAATTTAAAATACCTCACAGCATACCTGTAAGTTCACTGTGGCACTCTGGGAGCACGTTGATAGCTGGATTGGAAGGTATGACATTGGATACCATGAGGTATGATGTATGTAAATGTTTTTTGGTATCTAAAACTACCCCCAATTTTTATGGGGTCACACAGGGAAAATTACAATATAAAAATAGTAAAAAAAAAACATGGACCGAAAGGATATATATTAACCTCAGGAGAAGAGTTGCCTCTGGGTACAAAAATGGGGAAATGTAAACAGGAGAGGACCTCAACTAATTTTGTAATGATTAATTCCTGTAACATTTTCTTAAGCAAATATGGTAAATACTAACATTTTAAAAATGAGTGATGGTATTTGGTATTTATATTAATTCTGTGTTTTGTTATATTTTTGAAATAGTTCATAAAAGAAAATAAGAAATGACAAGTACTGTAAGTTTTCAAACACTTTATATAGGAAGTTACTTTTAGTATACCATTTTAAATCCCAGGACATCTGGTTACTATGAGACCTGCTTTTACATAGTTTCTGATTAGAATCATTAAACTATCCACTCCTAGTAGCCTAACATTTAAAGAATAAAAAAATCAGTGCAAAACCTCTATTTCCTAAGCTTCACCCTAAGTCTTAAATGTTGTGTTTATTTGACAACTTTGGGAAAACTCTCAGGCAAAATGGGATATAAGCAATTTTCCCCTCTTCCTTCAAAATATACTTATTTGTTCATTTTACTTACTGCAGATAATGTCACATGTATCCATTTAGTACTATCACAAACCCCATAGATTTCTGGCCTATTACAAGATATACACCTATTCCCAACCTTAGTTTTAATATGTTTATTTTTTAGGATACTAACAATTTCAGAAGTGCAATTGTAGTGAATCAGTGGATGCTTTATAGTTATGTTGGGTGTACATTAAGTTTTTGTTAGTTGCAATTCCCCCACATTCTTCTTCCCTTTGCCTTCTCCTAGCCCAATATATATATATTTTTTTCATTATTATTACCTCTTAGAAGCAAGAAACTACAGATATTGTGGGAGTGTTGGGAATGTTGACAGACTACAGAATTTCATTATCAATCAAGGACTTATGATCAATAATGTCAGCCATAATAATAAATTAAAGAAGACAGCAATTATCCCATGTGCACTAGCAAAGCCATACAGTCTGTGTCTTAATCTAGACAGTCCATTTTGATAAGGACATGGTAATATCAAAAAGCCTACAAAGAAATTCTTAGAGGGATGCCTGGGTGGCTCAGTTTGGTTTAAGAATCTGCCTTTGGCTCAGGTCAAGATCCCAGGGTCCTAGGATTGAGTCCTGCTTCAGGCTCCTTGCTCAGTAGGGAGCCTGCTTCTCCCTCTGCCTGCAGCTCCCCCTACTTGTGCATGAACTCTCTCTCTCTCTCTCTCTCTCTCTGACAAATAAACAAATAAATTCTTTTTTAAAAAAAGAAAAAAGCAAGGAAGGAAAGAAAATCATGGATAATGGTAGGAAGTCCTGAAATAGTGGGGGCAGTTGAAACAACTAGGGAGAGCTGGCTTGAAAAAAAGGAAGACAAAGAGAGAAATCTCCAGCATCAACATATTCTTGATAGAGTATTATGTTGATAGAGGAGCAGTCAGTTACAAAATCACTGGAATATTATAGCCTGGATCTCCAAGAATGACTGCTGGGATTACACTGCAGAATCTTTGGGGTGGTGAAAATATTCTAGAATTAGATTGTGGTAATGCTTGCACAACTTTCTGAACATAATAAAAACCACCAAACTGAGCACTTTAAGTGGGTGAGATATTATGATATGTGAATTATATGTTAACTTTTCAAAAAGGTATCTATTAAATTTAGTAATACAGAGAGTATAATCAAAATAATAAGTGAGAAGTCAAGAAAAAAACCATAAAAACAATGGTTTCAAAACAGGAGAAAAGAAATAGGGTAACAGCTCTTCTTTCAATACTGGCAGTATTAAAGGGACTGATTATATCTACATTTAAGTGAACTAGCTTAAACCTTCATCTTGTGAGTTCCCAACCTTTGATGATTACTAGGAAGAAATAGTGTCTAGAGTGCCCTCTCTAATCCTGATATTGTTTCCACAAATCAAAAAACCACAGGAACCTATGTTCCAAAATGTTACCAGTATTGTAGAATTCGGGAAAAAAATGTATTTTTCAGTGTTTTCCAGGTTTGTTAAAATGAGTACTTTAATTTTTCTTTAAATAAAGTATTATGAGATAAATTATAGCCCTCTACTTTTAAGAAAAAATCAGAACTACTCTTTTATTTCCATTAGAATAAATGAATATAATGTGGTTGGAAATATATTATGCCATATTGGATATACATTCAAGAATAACATTCAAATATGAAAATGAAAATATGAGACTCTAACCAATAGCAGTATTATAAATATATCATGGGAGGCTGTGTCTTTTCTAGTCACATATAAAATAGAGCAATCAGGGAAAAAAACAAAAAATAATCGAGCGTATTTATACTAACTTGGGGATTTGTTTTCTTTTTTTTTTTAAGAGAAAGCAAGAGTCGGGCATTGAAAGTATATAGGATTCAATTGCTTTTTATATACCACAGATTAACTATTGAAATTTGAAAGTAAAAGCACAAAATATTTACATTGGCACCAAAATATCAAATAAATTCCTAGGTATAAATAAACAAAATATATATAAGATGCACATGAGGAAAATCACAAAACTTGGATGAAAGGAATTAAAGAACAAAATAAATGAAGAGAGGGGCGCCTGGGTGGCTCAGTGGGTTAAGCCGCTGCCTTCGGCTCAGGTCATGATCTCAGGGTCCTGGGATCGAGTCCCGCATCGGGTTCTCTGCTCAGCGGGGAGCCTGCTTCCCTCTCTCTCTCTGTCTGCCTTTCCATCTACTTGTGATTTCTGTCAAATAAATAAATAAAATCTTAAAAAAAAAAAAAAAAACAAAATAAATGAAGAGATATTCCATGTTCATGGATAGGGAGACTCAGTATTGTAAAGATGTCAGTTCTTTCAACTTGATCTTTTGATGCAATGTAATCTCAATAAAAATTCCAGCAAGTTATTCTGTAAATATCTACAAGCTGCTTCTATGGAAAGGCAAAAGACCCAACTTAACACTGAAGAACAAAGTCAGGACTGACACTACCTGATGTCAAAATGACTGTAAAGCTATAGTAATCAAGATAATATGGTACTGGTGAAAAAACAGACAAATAGATCAATGGAACAGAATAGACAGAAATAGACCTACATAAATATATTAAATTGATCTTTGACAAAATACCAAAGGCAATACACTAAAGCAAAAATAGTCTTTTCAACAAATAGTGCTGGAACAACTGACATTCACATGCATAAATAAATCAATAAACCTAGACACTAATCAAAAAACTATCTCAAAATGGACCATTGACCTATATGTAAAACACAAAATGATAAAACATCTAGAAGATAACATAGGAAATCTAGGTGATGTTGAGCTTGGCAATTAATGTTTAGATATAACACCAAAAGCATGATCCACAAAAGAAATAACTTATAAATTGGACTTTATTAAAATTTCAAACTTTCATTCTGTGAATGGCAAGACATAGGATAAAAGAAAATATCTGCAAATCACATTTCTGGTAAAGGACTAGTATGCAAATTATACAAAGAACTCTTTAAACTCAACAATAAGAAAAACAACTCAGTTTAAAAATGGGCCAAAGATCTGAACAAACACATACCCAAAGAAAACAGACATGGCAAATAGGCACTTGAAAAGATGCCCAATGTTATAGGTCAACAGAAAACTACAAATGAAAACAACAATGAGATACCACTAAACATCTATTCGAATGACTAAAATACAAAACAACTGACAACACCAATGGTAGTGAGGATGTGAAGCAATGAGGACTCCCATTCATTGCTGGTGAGAATGCAAAATAATACAGTCACTTTGGAATACAGTTTGCAAATTTGTTCCACAGTTAAACATAGTGTTACCATATGATCTACCAATAATGCTTCTTGGTGTGTATCTAAATTAGTTGAAACTTATGTCCACACAAAAACCTGCACATAAATGTCTACAGAGATTTATTTATAACTGCCAAACATTGCAACCAACCAAGGTATTTTCATTTTAGCAGCTGAATGGGTAAACAAATCATGGTGCATCCATACAATGGCCTATTATTTTGCACTAAAAAAAGAAATGAGCTATCAAGCCACAAAAAGATATGGAGAAATCTTAAATACATACTGCTAAATGAAAGAAGCCAGTCTGAAAAGGCTATATACTGTATGATTCCAAGTATACGGCATTCTGAAAGGTAAAACTTTAGAGACTGTATAAAGGTTACCAGGAATTTGGAGGCATGGAAAGGGGTAGAGGAGAAATGGATAAATAGGTGGAACACAGAGAATTTTTAAGTCAGTGAAACTATCCTGTATGATACTGTATCGGCGGACACATAACATTATGTATTTGTCAAAACCCACAGAATACAACAGAGAGCATGCTAATGTAAACTATGTACTTTAGTTAATAATAAGGTATCAAAATTGGTTTGTCAATTGCAACAAATATACTATACCAATGTGGCTATTTAATAATAGGGAAATTGGGGTGGGGGGTGGAAGGCAAGTGAGTACCTGGGAGTTTCGTACATTCTACTGGCTTTTTTTGTAAACCTAAAATTGCTCTAAAAATAAAGTCTATTAATTAAAAAATTAAAAAGTTAAACCACCCATTTCTAAAATTAAGAATGGGAAAAGATATATAGTTCAATTTTAACATATATGTTTCAATTTTAACATGTATGTTTCAATTCCCTATGACAGACAATCAAGATCGAAAGAAGAATAAGAGAAAGGAATGGAAAAGATAGGCAAGGGAAGACAAAGATAAAAAGGAAAGGAAGGAGACACATAGTAAGAGAAAGGCACAGACAAGACCACTAAGGAAAACAGACAGGGCACACACACAGTAGGATGAAACAAAACAGTGTGAGATTCAACTGAATTAAATCAAGGCAAATCCTATAGTGCTGGTAAAGTTGAAAAAGTACTGTTTTTACTATGACTAGAAAGTTAAAATTTCATTTTTTGAGAGACATAAACCATGCCGTATAATTGAAAGAGTTACTTCTTCCTAGAATGTCCTTTCTTCCATCTCCTCCTACCAAGGTTTCCATCTGTGTCCTTGCAGTTTCAATTTAATTGTCATGCCCCAGTTAAAATGAATCCCTTCCTCTCCTATATTTATGTAGTGCTTTGTCACTCAAAGAGAACACTTACATCTATCTTGCAGTAGAGTCATTGAAAAGCATTCCCCTCCCTATTTTTTTCTTTGCATTTTTGCCTCAGTGCCTACTACAGTGTTTTACATAATATACATGCTCAATAAATATTTACTACACTGAACTGAAGTCACATATCAGGTATCCAAAAATCACAGACTTAGATATCCTCTGTTGCAGTGAATATAATACTTTTATTCCATAATTCTACCATTCTCAAAGCACTGTAAATTGTATCTCTTTTGAAATCACCTTTAGAGACTGCACAAAGTCACACCTGTAAATGGCTTTATAAATTCTGTAATTTTTTTGTAATGCCCTTGTTGATCATGCAAAACAGGGCATAGTCCTAGAATTTTTTTTTTTTAATATTTTATTTATTGACAGAGAGAGAGAGATCACAAGTAGGCAGAGAGGCAAGCAGAGAGAGAGGAGGAAGCAGGCTCTCTGCTGAGAAGAGAGCCCGATGCAGGGCTCGATCCCAGGACCCTGAGATCATGACCTGAGCCGAAGGCAGAGGCCTAACCCACTGAGCCACCCAGGCGCCCCCATAGTCCTAGAATTTTAAGAATACTGTGAACGGAGTGGACTTGACAAAGGGCACTCAATTGGAGTAGGTTGTAGAACTGGAGGTAAGGAAATGATAAGGGATTTGCAGAACTGTACCAGTCAGAATAGGTCAGGTTTTATGATGGCAATAAACTTGGTTCTATTCAGTCAACATCATTCTAAATTACTCTTGACTATTCCTAAAAATCAAATCAAATTAAAAAGTAGTTATCAATGAAAATACTCAAAAGGATATGTTGTTGGCTCTACAGGCAATTTCAATACATTAGAATGTTTAGAACAATGGCTGCACTATTTAAATGAAGAAATATCTTCCAAGGTGACTACTTTGTAAAGAATAATACTAATTTGGCTGCATAAAGTTCCATTACATCATAGACTGTTGCACTTGTTTAAAAGAAATAGTTTTAGAATATGGAGTGGATTATTTTTTTATGTTAAATAAGCACGAGTCAAATTTTATAAAGAAATGATACTTTTAAATTATTTTGCAAACCATAATTCCATAAACACCATTCCATAAATCACCGTTCCTTAATTTATCTTTTTGCAAATCCTAACTTTTCATAAATTAGATTTTTAAAAATGGAGATCACCTGAATTATTATGTGGAAGATTCTAATATTTTGGATAAATGTCTCTTAGCTTTTATTCAAAATATTTTGAATGCTGTGTCTTAAAGGCCAAAATACTGCCACTATTAAGAAAAAAAGTTTCAAAATGTAATGAATTCCTAAAATTGTTATACTGATATGTAAATTGCATATTTATTTTGACCTGAAAGTCTAACCATGTTCAAAATGTCTCTTCTCAGTTTTCTTTTCTTTTTTTTTTTTTTTCAAATGAGGACAAGGACAACATTCTTTGTAGAAATGTGTGAAATATTTAACATAATATTTAGTTTAACAAAGATACAAACATTTTAACTCTAAGAACATACCTTTTTTAAGTGATGGTGACTTTTTTGAGTATGGAGGAGAATAAATTGAATTGTAAAAGTAGAACTTAGTGATGACAGAACAGAATGATGCCATTATCCTTTTTACAGACCTCCTCAGTTTGTACAGCAGAACATATGCAAATATGTTCATTTTTTAATAGGGTTCATGTTTGGATTCATTACACAAAAATTTTTCAACAAATTTTCACAATATAAGACATCATTGAAAAGAGCAGCTTCATTACACAGAAACTTGATGTAGCAATATTTTTTGTATTACATAAATGTAGGTTTTAATAAACTATATGTGTATAAACAGATATGCTATACATATGAAATACTGGAAAAAAAAAAAATATATATATATATATATATATATACTGTCCCCATCTTTACAGTAAGTTGTTAGAAAATAATAGTGCTTTTTCAGTAAATAAGGATGCTTTTGTCTTTGTTGCTAAGAGTCATAGATTTAAACCTGTTTTCAAAGAGAAATCAGAATGATTATATCTAAAGTTCAAACATGAAGTTCTTTATACTCATGCAAGCTATTATCCAGGAAAAGAATAAAGATTTCCCCTAAAAACACCATATATTACAAATGGCATCCCACATATATGAAGGAAGAATCATATAACATACAAAATGTAATGTTGACTTTTGTCATAAGATAAAAATTGCTTATTAAAGTGTGAATTATAGAAATAACTGAGAAATCAAAAACCTGCAGTCCCTGACTGCATCCTGTCCTTTACTCAATCTAACAGGCTGTAAGAGTTCTACATCCAATAGGAGATCCTATTGGTTGTAGAAAGTTATACAAAGTTACACTGTACATACATATGTTGTATATATGTACATATATATGTACAGTTCAAAGTTATACTTTAGCAATAATATTCTGCCTCATTCTGGTATTAAAAGAAGTTTCCCTTCAATAGAAGGAAAGTCTTTCATTTTTAATAAAACTCTTTGATGTAAAATCAATCCACCCAAAGCAAATAGTTCAACAAATGTCTTAAAAGACTTAATATATGGGCATAAATGGAAAAGATTATGACATATGCTTTCATATAGAAAAAGTATATATTATGTGTGCAATATATGTTCATTTAAAGAAAAAGGTGAATCAATGTGAAGAAGCAGAATAGATTAATTTATAAGGGAGGAGAGAGAATACAATGAGTACAGTACAATGAAGTCTTCTACATTTCATTTTCTTTTTCACCCTTAGAAAAGACAATTAAATGTTTTAAAAAGAAAAGGGAGAAAAAAATATTTCTTCATTGAGCTGCTTTTAAGATTCCTTTACTCAAAGTTAGAGACTGTGGCTGCCATCAACTAGTCGGGTCATTAATTTATCTAAATCTGTCTAGACCTCACTACAGTGTTTCTCATTATGTGTCTCCGAATTCATTATCATTTGCAAAGATCTGAAACCTTTGTCACCGAAACCACTTTCATGGTATTTAACAAAACATTTTGAAAGGTTTTTAAAATATGGAGACTAAATTGACTATGTTGATTGACTATTATTGATATTATTTTTGGTACTCCACAGATGCAGAATAACCATGCTCACACACATATCAATTTTAAAATGTAATTCGTCTTTCCTGTGTATGCCATAAAATACAACAGGCATACATATATTACCTAAGACCCTGGGTGCTTCATGTGGCTTTCAGCTTTTTACTTCAAAACACATTTGCGAAAGTGCAACTAATCCTAGTGTGGAGTTGTGTTCCCCCCAGAATGTCTTGCCCGTCAACAATTACAGGAATAACCAAATACTTCACTTCCAATCATGTTGTCTGCTTCTTGCATACACAAGTTTAAAATCCTTTTTCAGGGGACTGCTCTGCATCAACATCTCCTGAATTTTTGTTGTTCCTATTGTTGTTGAAGCATTTGATTTCTTCTCTAATTATTTCAAGCTCCTCCTCACATTTTTCTTTTATTAGCTCAGGTTTTCCTTCTATTGCTTCAGTACCACCTCTTCAGGGCTCTCTGTACAACCAGAATTTTCTTTGCAGTTTTATATTACCACATGGACTCTTCCTATCGCTTTTGGAAGCCTGGACCTTGGTAGGAAGAGACTGCACTTTGTTCCAGAAATGTTCCTCAAACATCTTCCACCTGCATTCAGTATATAACCAGACTTTATTTCACATTCCTCCAAATTCCCTTTCCACCCTTAGTCCATTAATTTTGTAATATAACTTTTATATGAAACAAATGTTCCTAGGCACACTGAACACTAAGAGAATGAATAAGGTATTCAGATATCCTCTAATTTTCCATGGGTCTAATGTTAACATTGAGACCATTTCAATTTACATTAAGTCTGTAACTTTTTATTGTATGTACAGCATGAATATTTGCTGCTTCAAAACTAAAAAACAGATTAGGCATGCAGTAAATGCCTCAGAGCACCCCATATTAGATACTTCAGTTCACTAACTCCCAGAAAATTCTCAGCCTTCATTTTGTTTAAAATACAGTAATTTCTTTTGGCGAATTGTAATTCTCTTTTTTATTTCTAATACAACCCCTAAATATGATCATTAATGATTCATCAACAAACTAGGTTCAAAATTAATCCATCTCAAATTGTTTTCTCTGTCAAGAAGAAGGACAGATTTAAACTACTATCTAAAAGACAGACAGGTAACTAAAGCATTGGGAAAAAATAGATTTTTCTTTCTTTTTGGCAGTACTTACAAAGTATTTAGTCATAAGCGAGTAAACAGTGAAGGTCCAAACTTTAATTTGACTTTAGCTCAAAGGGCAAAAATCACACAATCTGGAGGGCAGAAAAGTTAACACTACACTAAAATTGTCAAGCAACTTTTAAAGTAGATCAATTACCTTCATAATATTCTCAGAACAAAATGTTCTCTAAGAGCAGATCTGATATGAAGAGCCAAAAAAATGGAAAACATTTGCTACCAATTTATTGCAGTCACCCATAAACTATTACAAGAACATTATGTATTGGGGTTCAAGCCAGCAAGTTATTAAAGCGGACTGCCCTGGTGTCTTTTCATTTTACTTTAAGGCTACCAAAGCATTAATAAGTCCTCAGGGAATTATAGTTATGTTGAAACAGTCTTATCATGTAACCAATTTTTCAAATATTCCAAGACTTTCAAGATGAGCTTTGTTTCTTTTGTTTCTTGTTGGTCAATGTCACTCCACCTTCACAAATGCCATCATGATTTTTTGTTTGTCTGCTCCAAGTCATGCTTTCGTTTTGGAAATATATCAATCTAAATGGTGCTAATTGCCATAGTTAATGAGTGCCAAGACATCTAGCACCCCTGCCCCCATTGCCACTTTATTTGCTTCTCCTCATGTAGAGATCAAAGAACAAAGGATGGAAAGAATCATCTTCAAAAAATAAGGAGATGCCACATACACACATTTTTTGGGTTTATTTGTTTGTTTGTGTTAAACTTTGATTGAGGGCATAAATAATCCTGCTGAAATTACTTTCCTTTATAGTCCCTGGTTAATTTAACTTGTTAAAAATTTTCTAACTTAATTTTTTTTTTCTTTTTTAAAGGATAGTAATGATACTCTAGCAGAACATAATTAACCCAATGATCTAACACTTTAACTCACTATTCACTGTTTTCTCTTGGTGGCATAAATTTAAGGCAACTGAGGCTTCTTTTAGTAATAATGGAAAATATCAGTACTGACTAACTTCCTACAAGATAAGACATCTCTGTAACTTTCATGGACACCAACCAGCAATTATTCAATTTGTATTTGGAACTGTACGAGGGGAAAAAAAAAAAAAAAAGCTTTAGGCATAAAAAAATTTTAGGCATTTTTTAAGTAAGTCATTGAAATATGAATCCCAATGAGCCATATATTTCTTTCCAGTACAAAACTATCCACAATTAGTGACATTACCTAGAAATAAATATTAAGATATATTTATTATTTAATGTTTATGTGCATATGTGTGTGTGTAAATACACAAATCTATCTCAATTAGGCTATAAGGTTCACAAGCCATCCTTCATTTTATCACACTGTATCTCCAAACTCCAGCACAGAGCCTATAACATAGTATCTACTCAACATATTATCTGTTGAAGCAATTATAAGTAGGTAACAGTACAAATGCAATAGTGCACCATTTAAAATTTTTAAATCTTTAATACAAAAGAAATCCCAGGGAAAATTCAGTGATAACATACTTCCTCAATAGGTAGTTAATTTACATCTCTCTGTGACAGCTTATTTTTGTCTTTTCCTTGGCCTACTGCAATGAAGACTGTCATCTTAAACTACACCAAAAACTATTCTTGAAGATACTTATCGGCAATTGAGTCCAAAAACACTTTATCAAACCTATCATACAGTGATGAAACAGTATGTTTCTTTATTTATGCACAAACCATACTTTATTTTTACCTCATACTGCTTATCTTAATTAGCAGATCTAGAATATCCCTGTTTTATGTTTCTTGTATAACTCTCTTATGTAATTAGTCACTCCCAATCAAACTTACATTAAAATAATAAGCAATGATTCCTACCTGCAGTAGTGTATAGGGCATCTGAGACCCATCACACAGCAGGTAAATAAACAGAACTCTAGCTAAACTTCTCCCTACTCCTTCCATGTTCTGCCCCTCATAAAAGAACCACAAGATGTGATGTCATTAAGCCAGCCAATAAGGTTTTCATTGAAGTTCTTTCCACAGGCTCTTATAAGTGACTGCAACTTTATAAACTTGTAAGAGAGACCATACAATGAAGAGCTAGTTGGTTTGTTTTTGTTTTATCTTCCTTGGTTTTGTTTCACCAGACTCCTTGACAAGATGCTTACACCAATGTTTTAATAAGAAACGTTTTAAACCTCAAATGAAAAACAAAAATTAAACAGAAACAACATAAAAGACAGAAACATTCTTTGATAAACAGACACTTTAAACTTTAGAGCCACATCTCAAAGTTAAACACTAGACTATAAGCTCCATGAGAGCACTATTTTGGTTCATTGCTGTAACTGCATTATATAGGAAACCCTATGATTCACAGTAAAGCCTCTACAAATACTTATTAAAATGAATGAATTTGTTTACATACTTTAATGAAAAAACAAACAAAAAAACAACAGACCAGGGCCTAAGAGGCAAGCGGTTTGAAACTGCAAATGCTCTCTGTTCCTCTACTTTCTGTGTATTCTCATTGGACAAATTAATAAAATAGGCTATGGATGAATTACAGTGGTAATCTAACTTAAAGCCAAGAAAGAAAATTTTTCTAGAAACCTTTAAAAGCTAGATCTGAAATGCTAACATGTTTATGAGTGAATTTCTCTGACATCCCAAATTTGCTTCAAAATAATTAGAGGGTAGGTGTGGTTTGTTGGCCTCTCGTTGATAAGTATTGAAACTATGTGATGAACACTTAGTGGCTTGTTATATCATTCTTTTGTGTAAATTTGAGATTGTTCATAATAAATCTTTTTTAAAATGAGAATACCCACATTATGTATTTTATTATCTTCAAAGTAAAATAAAATGAATTTGGAGGCTTCTGACAGAACTTTTCTCAGCCTCTCCAAAGAATATAACTGCCATCAATAATTAATAAAAGGAAGGGACAAAACTTCCTTAACTGTAGAAAAGTGGCAGCAGCAGCCTAAGAAAGAGAGACAACTAGTACACCTCCTAATGTGCAACATTCTCTCATATCAGAAATAGTTTTAAAAAACTGAGTGGACAAAATCCTAACCAAAACTTTACTAATAGCCCCCACTTTGGAAAAATATTTAATTAGAAGTGTGAAAACCTTATTATGGGAGTATAGGTATTTGGGGGGGGGGGGGGGCAAAAAGCTCTCCAAACTTCCTTAGCTGGGAAAGGTAAATGAACAATGCTCAGCATTTTGTTTTTTCTTCACTGGGAAGAAAATAGGGAAGAGAAGACAAAACCATGATAATTTCCCAAAGCTAATTACCTTTACTAATAAACAGGTACTTAGTAGAATGTAAAACAAAGGAGAAAAAAAGCGTGGAGTAGACCGAGGAAAAAGAAGGTTGGAAGGAAAAGCCACAAGAATAGGTACTTTGAACTTTAGAGCCACCTCTCAAAGTTTGTGGTTAGTGACAGAAGGTTAGTGACAGAGCCCCTACTTGCCATTTCTAGATTGTTGTGAACCAACTGTCTATGTCTCTTCCAAATTCGTAAACTGAAATACCAACCCTCAATATGATAGTATTCGAAGGTGGGGACTTTCGAAGGTAATTAGGTCTGAGGGTGCAGCCCTCATGAATGGGATCAGTACCCGTATGAGATGATGTCAGAGAGCCAGAGTACTCTTCCCCCACCTGAGGATACAATGAAGTCAGTGACCTGAAACCCGAAGAGGGTTCTCACCAGAATCTGACCCTGCTGACACCATGATCACAGACTTTCAGCCTCTAGGACTGTCAGAAGTAAATTTCTGTTAACAAGGCAAACTGAGTATGGCATTTTCTTACTGCAGCTCAAGCTAAGACAGAGTTTAATTGTAATAGCAAAGTCCAATGATTTTTACCTAATTTGTCCTCACTGCCTGAAAAAGGATGAGACAGTGGTGACGGGGAGAGAATAGATGAATAGGAAAATATAAACATCTGGGCTGACTGGCTCTGTCAAAGTAAAATTTTGGTCCTCAATCAAAAGTTCAGAAGATATGTTAACATGTTTGGATTCAGATAGGGCAGGAAGAGCACCAAAGAATGTTTATCCACAAAATTTTTCAACACATAAATTAAGAACTATACAGTGATTTGTGTATTTTATATTAAAGGAAACAAATATTTAAAAATTGTCCCAAGAAAAAAATATGTAGCCTGAAAAAATGTATTTGAAGAATATGTTCCAGAAGAAAAACTAATCCAAGAAACTTGAGAAAATTCAAAAAGAAAAAGATAAATAATCCCATAAGGGATTATGGAAAAGAATATGGAAACATGGTTCATTGAAAAAAATATATGTGTGCAAGAAACATAAAATATGTTTAATCTTACAGATACACCATTTTCCTTTATCAGATTGACAAACTTCTTAAAACTGGATAATATTTAGGGTTAGTGACCATATAGGAAACAGATATCATACATGTTGGGTAGTAAGCAAACAGTGTATATTTTCTGGAAGGTATTTAATAGAACTCTCAAATTTTATAATGTAGGATAAATTCAACCAACAGAAATTTATATTTACATGTATACATATTTTATTTGTTTGTTTGTTTGTTTAGACTCTGCTTCCTATACTCTTAGCTTTGATTTATCCCCCACCAAAAAAATATATCCCCCACTTGGGTGGCTTAGTGGGTTGAGGCCTTTGCCTTTGGCTTGGGCCATGATCTCAGGGTCCTGGGGTCGAGCCCCAAATCAGGGTCTCTTCTTGGCAGGGAGCCTGCTTCCTCCTCTCTCTCTCTCTGCTTGCCTCTCTGCCTGCTTGTGATCTCTCTCTCTGTGTGTCAAATAAATAAATAAAATCTTAAAAAAAAAAAGTTTGTCATCACATAGATTGGAGGTAAGGAGGAATTAGTTATTTCTAATATTAAAAAGATGTGAAAATTATATAAGTGAATCTAGACATTAATCCATGTTCTTTCATTACCTTGTCTTTATCTTAAATAGTCATCTCCCTCTCTAGGACTGTTTCTCCATATGTAAGATAAATGTGTGGGATTTTTAGAATGTTCAAGGATACTTCGACCTCTCAAACATTCAATTTTACTTACAAAGATTGTCCTTTGTATTTAACCTACTCATTATGAGGAGCATTTTCATGGTTATTTTTCCAATATTGGTGGGATGTCGATGGCAAATTTCTTCTAATAGAGTCATACATTCTTCCCTGATTCTGTCCTTGACCGCAAGCATACAGATCTATAAGGTAACTGTAGGGAAATAAAGCAAAGGGCAAACTCGGGTTCTTCCAGACCACCTTGGTGGATCATAGTTCTATTCAAAGAGATGAAAAGGACAGGAGAAATAAAACATTTTAGAGTGAAGATAAATATCTGCAGTTTGAGACATGTTAAGTTTGATGTGCCTATGGAATGAACATTTAGCTGAAAATACCCAGTGGCCAGGTGTTAGTGTAAGTCTGGAGAAGGAGGATGAGGCTGACATATGTGCTGGAGCTATAGATATGAAAGTCATCATAATAAAGATGATAGTTGAAACAAAAGATGTGAATCTAATCACCCAAGAAGAGGTATGATGTGAGAGCAAGAGAGGGAAGAAGGAGGAGGAGGAGAGAGATGGGAGATGAAGAAGAGAAAGAGAAAGAAGGAAAAGGAGAGAAAAAAGAAAGAGAAGGAGGGTGAGGAGGAGGAGAGAGATGGGAGATGAAGAAGAGAAAGAGAAAGAAGGAAAAGGAGAGAAAAAAGAAAGAGAAGGAGGGTGAGGAGGAGGAGGAAGAAACACAGGGGCAGGAATAAGAAGACAACTGCAAAGGAAAACTTAAGAGAAGGCAGGGAGAGGAGGAAACCAGAAAGTATAATGAAACCAATAGTACACAGTTGCAAAAGAAAGGAGTTGTCAAAAGCATTAAAAATATCTGAGAAATAAAGTAAGGTCAAGACTAAATATATTCTATTGGATTTGACAATTTCATGACTTATAATCTTGGTGGTAATACTTTAAATTATATTTCAAGGGCAGAAATAATTTTCTATGGGCTGTAGAGAAGATCAGAGGTGAAGAAGTAAAAATTATTTCCTGAAGTTTTGAATAGAAATGAAAGAGAAGAAAGTGGTAACAGAGCAAATCTTCAAAAAAAGGCTTTCCTTCTTATCTTGTTTGTTTTTATATTTGATGAGAGAGATACTTGCACAAGTTTATATGCTAAGAAGAAAGAGCTAATAAGGAAGGAAAGGTTCAGTATGGAGTTGATAAAAAGGGATAAGTATTAGAATAGTAAGTGTTGTAAAGTATTTACTCTGCAGCTAATTGTGAGTTAGGAGGGTCCAGGCAAATGAAAGTGTCGTGGCATTCAGAACACACACAGCAAACTTTATTTAAAATATTCCCTAATTTTCTTTTCTTTCCTTTTTCTTTTCCTTTTCTATCTTTTTTTTTTTTAATTTCAGAAAATAGTATCCCTCCATTATTCAAATTTAGTAGGCATTATTTGGTAAACTAAATGATGGAGCACATATGGGAAAAAATATCTCAAGAAGAAGTTGAAGTCAGAAATCATATTTCACTTACTTTTATGAATAAAATGGACCTGTTTTTCAGAGGAAGCAAGAAGAACACAAATTTATCTCAAAAATTTACTTAAAACATTAAACCAATTATGATATAAATGCAATGACTGGCTGAAAGAACAGAATTGGCACAATGAGAGATGGAAACAAATATAAATGGAAATATTTTGCAGAAAATTTCCAAATACTCCTACTCTTATCATTAAGTTGGCTAATAATCTAAAAGACTGAATCAAAAATAAATTTTCTAACACTGCTACATTAGTTCAGGGGAAAACTCACCTTAATTGAGTTTCTAAATAAAAAGAAACAATAAAATTAGCTTAAACTGAAAAGATTTCAAACTAATTTAAGGGCATAAATAGTGAAAATTCAATAGGAGAAACTTGGAATGATTTAATACCTATAACTTTAAACATAAATGTCAGACTACCAAAACACATTAAAATCTAAACCGGTTTCCTTGTGAGGGGTTTATTCCTTGGACCTGGTTTTGTCCAAGCACAGTCCCTATGACCACTTGGTGGAGGATTTGTAGAGGAGGCTCAGGCCCCAGCACGATCATAGGAATAGATGAGGTTGAAGAGGCCCTTCACCTCCATGACACTATGATTTTATGATTCTTTGAGACATTTTTCTAAAACATAAAGCTACAATATATTTTGGGTTGGCTAAGCAGGAAGATGACACGTTCTTAGTAAGGAAAAAATATGCAAAGGCTAAAAAAAAAAAAGAAGTGCCATAATTTCATATATTCCAAACGACTTAAGGACAACAAAAATACACAAAATGGTAAAGAATATTATATATATTGCTAAGTGGATAAATTTTATGACTACAAATCTAATTAACATGAAAGCATATTTATCATTTATCAATTTATTTATTTAGTTGGTCATTTCTTCATCCAGAAAATATTTACTGCATGCCTACAGTGCTGAACACTGTATAAGAGTAACAAATAAAACAGACTATTTCTGTCCCGAGAAAGATTTCAGTGTACTGTGGGGAAGATGGAAGAATAGATGGTAAACGAACAAAACAGTGAATTACAAATTAAGAAGGTCCTCTAACAATAACTAACAAAGATCCAGGCAAGGCGGAGAGGATTTCTGTTTTAAGTGGTGATATTTTAGTTAAGACTTCAAGAATGTAAAGAATGTGATGATGCAGAGGGCCAGAACAGGGAATAGCACATATGAATGCTCTAAAGAAAAAAGCACTTGCCATTGTCTAGGAACAAAAAGGACATCAGTGTGGCTAGAATGTCCTGAACTAAAAGGACAGTGGATTTGAGATGAGGTTAAAGAGAAATGGAGAGAGACCATAAAGAATGTTACTCTGAGTGAAATGGGAAGCCACTGGAATTCATGGACATAATCCAAGAACAGACGTGCTTTTCATGCAGAATGGTTGAAGGCAGCAAAATAGTCAGTGAAGAAGTAAGTTAGGAAGACAAATTCAATGGTCCCATTTGAGATCTTGGTAACTCCCACTAAAGCACTGAGATAGAGAAGTAGACAGAGTTGTGTCAGGTCTTGAGTCACCTTAGTTGTTACCTACTCTCTGTGAGCCTCACAGGGGCTATATATAAATAACAGGAGCTAATTATATTAATGCAAAGAGATGTTCAGAGTAACAAGGCACGATAAGCACATGAAATGAGGTAGGTTTCAATAAATCTTAGTTCTTTACAAATGCCTATTTAAAAATGATGACCATCCCAAGTTTAAAATAGTGATAGCAACTAAATATGCAGTCGGATATGAACTTTTTTGGCTTTAAAACATGTATCATTTCTGAGATAACAATGAAAAGTATTTTGATTTTTGACTCAGAAAATATTTGGGGTCATTCAAAAGTTAGACAGTAACTCAATAACCAAGTGATTACAACAAAAGATAAATCTAAAAGGTAGAAATTTCTATTTAAATTAGTTTTAACAACATTGTAGTAAACCTTTTAAAAACATATTAAAAGGGTAGAATAAAAAAAAAATTCTTCATGATAAAACCCTTCCCTAGAAATGTGCCTATTGGTTCAAATGCAATGACTGCCCACTTTCCCTCTGTTTCTGCTACACACACACACATACAGAGAGAGAGAGAAAGAGAGAGAGAAACTGAGCTTTTAGCAATCTTGTTTAACATTTGGAAAGGAATAGCTGACACAATAGCGGGGGAATAAGTAAATACACTGCATGGGCTATATATAATTGAACATTCTTCAAATTCTTTAAACAGAAATTTCAGTACCATGGAGATCCTTGAAATAAAGACAGATAAATGTGACCAATTATAACCAAATATCTCTTGCCAAAAATTTAGAGAAATCTTCCATGAAAATAACAAGCAAATTAAAATCTCACTTTGGAATTACCTTGTAAATTGTGTCCCTCAGTTCAAGAAATATTATACTCTTTAGAATAGGGTAAAAGAAAAACCATCCGTGTTCTGTGTGAGAAGAACACACAGAGATGGAGAAATAAATGGGCATACTTCAATGGTCCCATTTGGAGATCATGGTAACTCCCACTACAGCACCAAGATAGAGAAGTAGACAGAGTTTTGTCAGGTCTTGAGGTCAGGTCTTTGTCAGGTCCTCATCTCTGAACAAAGAAAGAAATGGAGCCCAAAAAAGGGGACTGTGGCAAATGAAAGACACTCTTCTTTTTTTTGTCTTTCCTTTATTAATATATAAAACTGAAAAAAGAAAAGAAGCACAAGCCCAAGGGCTTATACTATACAGAAACTTGTTTTCTGAGAGTTAGTGTCAGGTCTTGCCATTTAAACCCCCAATAGCTATCTTCTAATGAAATATATATACCCTGCTTCCTAGAGGGGTAAAAAGAGGGAGGAAGGAAGGAAGGAAGTGGGGGGCAGGGGAAGGAAGAAAGGAAGTGAGGGAGGCCGGAAAGAAGGGAGGGAGGGAGGGAAGAAGGAGATAGCAATGCAGAAAAGGAGGAAAAAGCATTTTCACTTGATGTTTGAAAATACTTCCCACAGACAAACTCAAACTTGGGTAAGCTTTTACATTTTACTGAATGGAGTTCTCAACAACTCCTTCTCTTTGTACTTCTTTCATTCCTTTTTTCTTCTCTCTCATTTCATTTCTTTGCACTATATCCAAATTTTACAATTTTTTTTCTCTCTCCCTTTCCTTTCTCTCCTTCCTAATTTTACATGACACTGCTGATGGACCCAGAGAGGGTGAAAATGACAATTAAAAAGGCAAATATTATTTTCAACAGAACATTACTAAGCAATATTTCCAAACATTGCCAGTTCAACCATACAGGGTCAATTAGGATTTTAAAAATGAATCCAAGTTATCTCTCCCTTCTGAGTCAAATATCAAATGATTAGTAGTTTGGAAATAAACATATTTTACTAAATTATTTTTTTGGAGAAACCAAGTCATTTATATTTGTTAACTACATTCTATTTCCTAACTATGCTACACTGATTTAGAGTACAGAGAAAGCTTCTGTAGCTCTCCACTTCTTGTAGGACTAAATCAGAGGACTACTGTTGCCAGAAAGCAATATGAGTCAAGGCAAAAAAATGGGTTTGATGGTCTTCAGACCCTCCCTGTTTCTTCTTGTAATAAACCTGATGTCCTAGATCCCTTTTTTCTTTTATTCATTTGATAAATATTTGCTGAACCCTAATTATTTGCCAGGAACTGTGGTAGGTGCTATTGATTAGGCCTTCTCTGACATAGAGAAGCTTACACTTAGGTGGAGAGGCAGGAACGGAACTGCAATATAATAATTTGATAAGGCCCTTAATGAAAGTAAGAACAGCTTGCTATCCTCATTATGCATCTGGCTAGTCAGAGTCCTCTTTTTTTTTTTTTTTTAAGATTTTATTTATTCATTTGACAGACACAGATCACAAGAGGGCAGAGAGGCAGGCGGGGGGGGGGGGGGGGAGCAGGTTTCCCACTGAGCAGAGAGCCAGACACAGGGCTCAATCCTAGGACCCTGAGATCATGACCTGAGTCGACTCAGGCAGAGGCCCAACCCACTGAGCCACCCAGGCACCCCAGAGTTCTCTGTCTTATTTTTTGGATTTTCCCTGTACCTGCAAACCACCTCTCTGTTCTCCTAGTTTAAACTTAACTTTTGGTGAAGCTCATTTTCCCACAAGGTACACCTTTTGGACAGGTGTCTTGGGAAAACAATCTCACAAATTAACTCACACTGGATATTAAATGAGTAAAGCACGTACATCACATCTCTCTTGCATTTTATAAGTCACTCCATTTGAAAAAAACTGGTTGCTAAATAGTGGGGATTACAAGAACTGTACAGAAAGTTGTTAGGAGAAAAAATTTAGGAAGAACTTTCTCACACTTCAATCACGACAGCAAAAGGTTAACTCTTCTACATGAAACTTCCCTTTATATAGCACTGACATTATTATTTTTTAAACAACATAGCATGCCATATACTTGTTCACTTAAGAAATATAATTGAATCTGATTACTACTATTAGTAGTAGTAGTAGCAGTTACTATTAGAAACTACTGTTTCTAAAATACAGATTGTAATTATCAAAGTTGCCCTTATTCTTTTATGTTAATTATGAGCGTTTACATCAGATACAGATTGTTTTCTAATTACAAATACATGATTTGGCAATAACAAAAAGAAAGCAAGATTAGACATATTTAGATATATCAAGAAAAAAATTAATGCAATCACAAAATCAAAATTGCATCTACTGAGAAAAACAGGGATTATTTGATATAACATCTATAGGAAAAAATAGTTAATATCTATGAACCTGGGTTTCCTCCCCTATAAAATGAAGGATTTAAATCAGAATAAACTCTATGTTTGTTTCCAGGCTTGATATATATGGGAATACTTGCATAGATATATCACAATTCTTATATGACATGAAATTTTATAGATTCTGCAATATCATAATTGAAAAGTCTGAATAAATAATAGGAACCTCTTTTATATTTGAGTACCCAATACTAACAAAATGACTAACCCAAAGTAAGTGGCTTAATAGAATTTAGCTGGATAGATTGAAGATTACATGAATAGAAAAACACATTAATGTAAATGAATGTTGCGAAGTCAGGAGTATATCTAAATATCTAGAGACATTTAAGAGAGATATGGAAGATGAAGGAATTAATATTTTTGCAGATTTCAAGGCTCTATGGAAATTTTAATAAATAATTTTCAACATTTTGGGGGGCAATGCAAGAAATTTAGAAATGAAGAAAACTAAAGTTAAATAAGATCCATTTTGACTAGGATTATTTATGACAATTCCCCCTCATCCACTTTCTGCATGTTCACTGTACTGCACTTCCTGATAATCTATCCCAAACTACTCCTAGTATTTTGAAATCATTTCATCTATAATATATAAATGCCTCACTTACCTCAACTGCACAAATCCAGATCTCATCTCACCAAAGTTTTTTGAAAATTAATTGTTTTCACCTATATTATTATAACTAAATTTTCCCACTTGTAGGTCAATGATACCTATATTATAAAACTATTGTTATAATCAGATGCACTCAATGGATATCATAATTTCATTTATTTATCTTCCAACCCACAATCACTATCATTCTATTTGAGGCCACCACCTCCACTTGTATACTTGACTTTTGTAATCTCCTAAAATCTCCAGGACTGTGTGCTATTAATCATCACTTCTTTCCCCTAATCTTCAATGTCTTCACCACTGGCTCTTTGCTCTCAGAACATGTTAAGTCACCTTCACTCTATACAAATCTCCCTTGACCCAGTGATTCTCTTTAGCAACAGCTCTCCTTCCTCTTCTCACCTCTGTTCATTCAATAAACAAAATAAATTCGAAGGACTTATTATTATTTTTTTAAGATTTATTTGTTTATTTGAGAGAGAGAAAGCACAGACAGGGAGGGGCAGAGGGAGAGAGAAACTTGAGCAAAATCCCCACTGAGTTCAAAGCACAATGCAGGGCTCCATCTCAGGACCCTGAGATCACAACATGAGTCAAAACGAAGAGTCCAGCACTTACCCAGCTGCACTACCTACAGGCCCCTCAGAGGATTTACTCTTTTGATTTAAAAAATGTGAGTTTTTAAAAAGGAAAATATAGAAAATGAAAAGCAACAGTAACAATAGCCAAAAAAACCCCAAAACAAACAAACAAAACAACAACAACAAACACCTGTTGTCAAAGGCATGCATTTCTTTCCAGGTTAATATATAGTTATATAGAACTTTACTGGACCCATCATATAAAGTTTTGGATCCCAATATTTCCACCTGACAAGCTTCTATGTCAAGGAGACAGAGGGAGCTTGATTAAATCATTCTAAAGTTCTTATGAAAGATCAACCAGATAAGAACAGTTAGTAATCTTTTAAGAAAAATAATAAAAGGAAACTCTCATTAATAGGTTTAAGCTATGCTGTAAAAGCCACAATTAAAATAGCATAGTCCAAATAAAGAACACAGAAACTGATAGAACTTAAGAGAAAAAACAGAAAGGCTGGAAATCGAATAGAAGGCATGAAACAAATCCATTTGTAAATTAAGTATTTAGCATATGATAAATAATGCATATCAAATCAACGAGGAAAACAGAGATTTTTCAATTGATGGTGCTGGGACAACTGGTTAAATATTTAGAACAGAGTAAATTTAGAGCCTATCTCACACTGTATATCAAAATAAAATTCCAGATGGCTTAAAGAGTTATATGTAAACAATGGAACCATAAAAGAACTAGAAGCAAATATAGGAAAATTTTTAATCTAAGTTGGAGAAGGACTTTCTAAGCATAAAAACAAAGGCAGAAGCCATAAAGAAAAAATGTAATAGATATTTTTAAATAGTAGATTTGAACACATAAAACAAGAGAATGTCTACATAGCAAAAACAAAAATTAAAGGGCAAAAAAATTCAGGAAATTCATTTGAAACATAGGACAGAACACCATGTACCAGTCTTTAAATGCTTTATGAAAAATAATTAAGGACCTGAGAAACATGATTAGCATATACTATTAAATGAAGAAAGCATTTTAAAACAGTATATACATTATGATCCCAGTTTTGTAAAATATTTGTACATTTGGGTATAATGGCTCCCCCCTTCCACTACGTTTTTTATAACCTCCATAGCTTTACTCTTGCAGTTCCTCCTGACCAAAGAGATCTTTTCTCTCTCATTGTCCAATCATTTCATATTCATTTTTCAAGGATCATTTCAGACATCACATCTTTTCAGACATCAAGAACTTCTGCCTGAATTATCAGGATACAATAGGTGCCCTTTCTTTGTTTGCTCAGAGCACGATATTGCACACCATTAAATTAGTGTCCTATAATATTAATATTACCTGTTTATATATGTCACTCTATATGATTAAAGTCCCTCAGGAGAATTAAAAAAAAAAACTATATTCTACTCTCTCTGCATCATTAATGCTTGTTACTATATCCATCATGTGGATCACATTAAAAAATTGATTTGGAAATCAATTTTTATTGTTGAAATCTCCTCTAATCAGGAATATTCCAAAACACAGCTAATGTCAACAGGAAGCTAAACAGTTTAAGAAGGAACAAACAGTATTAAGAAGGCTGAAAGAAAAAAAAAATAGAGCTATTTAATGAGAAATCATTCTATACATCTTTCCAAGACATACCAAAGCTTCCTTCAGGCTACAACTAAATGATTCACCCTAGAGTATCCCAGGTATATACAGATCTTTTCAAAAAGATTTTCTAAAGACATATGCTACTTACAAACTGTGTCCCACAATTTATCACCTAAAGTTTATTGTTATTTAATTATTTCTCATTTATGAATCTTTTCTTTTTCATCAAATCTTGAGCTCTGTTATAGGAAGAGGCCATGCCTTATTGTAGTTAGGAATCCTATAATACATTTAGCTAAATAGCTTAGTACTTTAATAAACATCCAATATATATTTATTTTATTTATAGCTTTGAATGATTTTCTATGTTTTTAAGTATATGCTTACCTAATTCCCTAGGATAGGAAGAGTCAACTCTAATTTCATCCTTCACCTAGTACCATTCAGAATAGTGGATATACACTGAGAATTACAGAAATACATAGACTTACTGAGGAAACCTGATACTACCTAGTGAGAACAGTTTCAGCTATGCTTACTCCTAGCTGTGCCAGGCCACAAAGATTTCCCAGATCTCATGAATTAGAGGAGGTAATGTCATCTCATTTTTCTAGTAAGAATATATGAGAGTATTTAAATTAGCTTATCTCTCTGCAATAAAAAGAATAATTTTCACTAATAAGTATTCAGTAGTAGGTCTTCCTGAGCTAAATCATGAGAAGATGTACTAGTGAGGATTTTTTTATTAGTCAAAACATTTTTTTTTACATATAGCTTAGTATATACAATACCCACAAATTCACAATCTTATTTAAAGCTAATGTCAGTTTACTACCACATTGTCTGATATATTCCAAAGTTTTCCAATGAGCTATTTGACCTCCTATAGACTGAAAATCATTAGATTTAAATTATTTAATGCCAAGGAAGAAAGTCATCTTTTTCTCCTTCTTATGTCTTTGTTTCACAAAACTATTATCAGAGAGGCCATGCAAACAACTAAAAACAAAAAATTACATGGTGTAGTTAATTGAAAAAATGCTTTTGCTGCACACAGAAATTGACACTAAGTGCTGTATTAGCAGGAAATCAGTGATTTACAATTGACATTGCACAGGAAATCGTTTAGTGTCAATTGATATTAAATGGGCAAAATTGTACTGAATTAGTACAAAATAATTTGGTGGAAAGAAATGTGCTTTGATCAGGTGACTTGGTATTAAGTGGACTCAAATGTAATATGCTTTAGAGGTCACTAGTCAATAAAAATTAGGGCATGCTATCCAACCCTGAGTACATCAGACTGGTTGCTTTTAACATCCTTATCAAAAGATAAGAGTGTCATATTTTCAGGACAAAACTGTCTTCCTATGAGTTTTAAGGGAAGTGGGAAAATTTAAATTGTTTGAATGAGTTAAACAGTGGTAAGAATCATGACTTCTTTGGCCTATTTAGTAGTTCCATCGCTTTAAAAGCAAAATAATATATATTAATACATTGTAGAATTTTTAGCATCAAATAAAAGGCAAAATAATAGCATCTGTTTTATGTAATATGGTGCAGACTGAATACTCTCCATAAAATGGCCTTGACAGTGAGCACACAATAAATTATTGGTTGAATGGGTGATATCATTGGTTATTATGAACAAATCACTTAAAGGCCCTTAGAGGAACCAACCTTTTTAAATCTGAGTAATGGGGAAAGGAAAGTGTGTAGATGCAGGAGATAATGGGGAGGCGGAAAAGGCAGGAGAAGATATGTTATACAGTCACTACAAAGAGAGCAAAGTACATAAAATATTTTAGGTATTTTCTGGGAGTAAGAATGTGAATGTCTGAGATTTAAAAAACTATCACATCACTTGTGTTAGTGATACAAAAAACAGTTATGGGGTAATAGCATACACAGAACTTTCTGCTCAATCACAAAAAATACGCTTTCTTCTCAAGTGCACACAGGACATTTTCCAATATAGATCATACATTTGGTCACAAGTTACGTCTCAATAGATTTAAGAAGACAGATACTATACAGAGTATCTTCTCATTCTATGAGGAAAAAATAGTCTTTTCAATCAAAGATGCTAGGAAAACTGGATATCCATACACAAAAGAATGAGGCTGGACCCTTACCTAATACCATATACAAAAATTAACTCAAAATGGATCCAAGACATAGATGCAAGATTTAAAACTATAAAACTCTTAGAAGAAAACATAAGATAAAACTTTCACAATATTGGATTTGGCAGTGATTTCTGGTATAAGACACCAAATGCAATAAAAGAAAAAGTAGACAAAGTGAACTTCATGGAAAAAAATTAAAATTTATGCATCAAAAGGTACAATCAACAGAGTAAAAAAAGTACTCACTCATTCTCTCTGAATGAGAGAAAATATCTGCAAATTATGTACCTGATAAGGGATTAATATCTAAAATACATAAAGAACACTTAAAACTCAACAACAACAACAAAGAAACAACCTGATTGAAAAATAGGCAAAGGGCTTGAATAGACATTTCTCAAAAGAATATATAAAAATGCCAACACATGAAAAAGATGTTTAACATAGTTAATCATTAAGGAAATGCAAATCACGATGATGAGATACCACTTTACTTCAATTAGGATGGCTACAAGAAAGAAAGAGAAAGAGAAAAAGAGAAAAAGGAAGGAAGGAAGGAAGATGGGTGGGTGAAGGGAGGGAGGAAGAAAGAAAGAAAGGGAGGGAGGGAGGGGAAAAAAGAAACAAAAAGAAAAAGAGAAAGAGAGAAAGAATGAATGAAAGAAAGAAAGGAAGAAAGAAAGAAAGAAGAAAAGAGAACAGAACAGAAAAGAAAAGAAAACAGTGTTGACAAGGATGTGGAGAAATTAGAACCCCTGCACACGACTGGTGGGAAGACAAAATGTTACAACCACTGTGGAAAGCAGCACATCAGTTCCTCAAAAAACTAAAAATAGAATTACCATATGATCCAGCATGGAAAGCCAGATCTCAAAGAGAGATATGTATACTCATGTTCATAGCATCATTATTCACAATAACAAAAACAGAGAAGCAACCTAAGTGTCCATGGATGGATGAATGGATAAGTTAAATTTGGTACATGCATATAATGCAATCTTATTCAGCCTTAAAAAGGAAGGATATTCTCACATATGTTACATCATGGATGAACCTTAAAGATATTATGCTAAGTGAAATAAGCCAATCACAAAAAGATAAATACTGTATGACTCCCCTCATGTAAGGTACATAGAGTAGTCAAAATCAAAGTGGTTGGTTTCCAGAAGCTAGGGGGAGAGGGGAATGGGAAGCTATTGCTTAACTGGTATAGAGTTACAGTTTTTCAAGATGAAGAGTTCTGGAGATGAATGGTGGTGTTGGTAGCACAACAAAAGGTTAAGATGGTAAATATGTTACAAGTATTTTACCACAGTTTTTAAAGTGGGAAAAAATGGTAGCAAAGCTCTGTAGCTTTTCACTTGCTATTTCCAAAGGGAAAGAAAACTGCGGAGAACTCACACTGCTATGCATCAGATGAAAGAAATAGTAGTAATTTTCTTTTTCTAATTTGGCCAAGAGAATGAAAAAAATATCCTCTGAAAAAACCAGAAGACCTCAGAGAATTTATCATGAAGCATAAATAAATAAACAAACAAACCAAGAACATTCTATAGAATTAACAGCAAGTAAACCAAAACAAAACTCAGCTTCATCCCCAAAGGAAGTGTACAAGAAAAGAGAAGTGCATTTAGGATAATCTTAAAGAGATGCAAGTTACTGATTCAAATGCATTTCACAAAGAGAAATCTGACTGAATAGTAATACAGTTATGATAATTATTCATTGAGCTCTTACTAATGGCAAACACAATGTTCAACATTCTTTATAAAATATTACAATTCTTTCTCTTATGATGAAATCTGGTGATTTTAGGAAAAAAGATCATGAGATCAAGAAAACTGACAAAAGTGGTTGTTAAAACTGAATCAGAAACAAGATAGAGGATCATAGGGGAAGGGAGGGAAAAATGAAACAAGATGAAACCGGAGAGGGAGACAAACCATAGAGACTCTTAATCTCAGGAAACTGGGTTGCTGGAGGGGAAGTAGGGTGGGAGGGATGGCATGGCTGGGTGATGGACATTGGGAATGGAATGTGCTATGGTGAATGTTGTGAATTGTGTAAGACCGATGAATCAGAGACCTGTACCCTTGAAAAAAGAAATACATTGTATGTTAATTTAAAAAAAAAAAAAACCTACATCTATCTGAAGCCAAAGCAAATGATTTTAACTAGGTAAAGAGAACTTCTCGTGGTAGTTTAAAATAAAAATCCTCTTGCAAGAACACCTGAAGCTGAAGTGTTAAAGAACACCTGGAGCTGAGCTGCATACAAGCCTTAAATCCTTGTATGAATACAATGGATGGCTTAATCTGGAATGAGTTGGGAAGTTTAAGCAGTGATTAATAGATTAGTACAAAAACCACATAACTGTACCTCAGTGTGGCTATTCCTTTAAATCTTGCTTTGCATGCTGTTTTTTTCAGATAAAGATATCCACTAGAAAACAGTTCTTCTTTGCCATCATTTTAAAGATTTTATTTATTTATTTGAGAGAAAGAGAGAGAGTAAGAGCAGCACAGGGGCCTCACATGCCTGTAAGCTGGGAGAGGGGCAGAAGGTGAGGGACATAGGCAGAGGGAGAGGGACGAGCAGACTCCTTGCTGGATGGGAGCTGGTCTTAAGACTCCATCTCATGACCCTGAGCTCATGACTTGAACTGAAATGAATGAAATGAAGAGTCAGAGGCTTAACTGACTGAGCAACCCAGGTACCCAGTCTTTGTCACCTTAATACAGAGAATTCTATTTTAATATCTAAGCAGCACAAATGAGCTGAAAATTACAATTACATTATTTTGTTATTCTAACTATAGAAAATTTAGCTATATTCAAACAATGAAATTTCTCACATGTGCCAGTACTACTTACATAGTCACACATTACCAGGTTATAGTCAAAATGTATTTTTTAAATATTTTTATTTATTTGACAGAGAGAGAGATCACAAGCAGGCAGAGAGGCAGGCAGAGAGAGAGAATGGGAGAAGCAGGCTCCCTGCTGAGCAGAGAGCCCGATGCGGGACTTGATCCCAGGACCCTGGGATCATGACCTGAACCGAAGGCAGCAGCTTAACCCACTGAGCCACCCAGGCGCCCCAAAATGTATTTTTTAATACATTTATAAATACATATATAGTCAATATATATATTGACTATATATATATAGATATATATATATACACATATATTTTTAAATACATATATAGTCAAAATGTATTTTTTTAAAAAGCAGCTTTTGAGGGTTAAACTTCCAATTAAAAGCCTATGTATGACAATAAATGTCATAGGTTCGAACGTACAAAGAAAATTTATGTAAGCTTTAAGGTTGGTTAACCAGCACATACTAATCAAAGATGCATTTGTTAAGAGCAAGGTGGATTCCACATACCCTGCATCCTGAAGGCGCTCACAAACCCAGTTAACAATCTCCAATAACAAAACTTGTTCCTTGTGTGCATAACCCCATAAAATACTATAAGAGCAAGTACAACACAAGAAAAAAAATAACTTGGCTCTATAGATTTTATAATAGAAAGTTAAAAAATCACAAATAGAACACACATAGCCAGATGAGTAAATATACTGCACATACTTAGTAAATTATTAAATATTTAACAAAGGAACAAAAATAACATACTAATTGTTTAATGGATTAAACTCATCCCAGTGAAGTTTCCTTAATATATTTTTTGCTATGTAAGTCATATTTTTCCTTGAATTTTTATTAAAAAATCAGGTGTATCTTCCTGAAACAAGTTTATTTCTCTATGTAAAGAATTAGTCCAACCTTGGAGAAATCACAAATTTCATACAAATAGATGTTTTGATAAACTATCAACATGGTTGTTATATTAAAAAGAAATGCTAAAAAAAATTTAAATTAGACAGTAGTTCTAAAATCAATACTATTGACATTTGCTTAACATGTCTGCAATATAAATGCAGCAAAATCTTTTCAACAGCTTTTAACCATTTTCTCATATTTATATTTAACTCACACAATTTTCACCCTTATGTTTTTAATATATTTTTTTCTTTTTTTTGCATTCTCCCTCTTTACTGAAGATCACAGGCTTCTTCTCTGACATCATTGTTAGATAACATCTCAGTGACCTGTTACTGTATCCTTGGATGGGAAGAGATAGTATCTCCAGTAAGGTCAATATGACTCAACCGTGTGATATGAACATAAAAAAAAAAAGATTAAATCTTAAACTATGCTAGCAGAATAACATTATCTAGAATGAGGGAGATAGCCATTCCACTCTCATCAGCAATGGTCAGATGACATGATCAATAGCGTGATACAGAATTACCCAGAATCACTATAATATCCTAAGAAAGGAGATAAGGAAGTGTACAAGACTAGAATCATGGAATGGCTGAAAGAACCAAGGGTATTGAATGTTACTATTTTGGGGGCTAGGAAAATAATTAAAGTAGAACATTTTCAAATGTTTAAAACTTCATATTAGATTTATTTTGCATGGTATCAAGGGAAATACTAAAATAATGGGTTGGAAATACTATTCAAAGTAAATACAATTCAAAGTAAATCAGAACTTAACATCCTAACTGCCCCTAGAGTATAAGTGACTGGAGATATTTATTCAAAAAGTGGGAAGTTGGACTACAGTATCCTTAAGAGCAATTTTTCCCTATGACTCAATGATTATTCTGAAAGCTAAGAACTAAAATATTTAATCCTGCTGAGCTATACATGTTTTTCTGATGCTGCCTGAAATCTGCAGTTATCAATCTATTGTTTTGACTTTTACTAGCAAAATATTAAAAAGTTGTTCTTTCCCCAAGTTATTACGTAGTTTATGCAAGGGAGATTGCTTTTTAAGAGTTGTGGGGGTTTTTCTACTTCAAGAAATACAGCCTGACAAAGTGCTAAACGACCCAGTGACCCTAGTGACTGAATTGGTCAGTCAGTCATTCAACAAATACGTATTCAGAGACAGATATGTGCCAAAGGCTCCAAGGTGGCAGACAAAAAGAGACAACAAGATAGGCCTCTGCTTAAAATCTATTAGGTCAAGTAGATACACAAAAATCATTTTATAAAGTACCGGCTCTTATTCCAGAAGCATGTGCTCTGGAAGCATACTGAAATGGTGTTTAACTTTCCAAGGAGAATCAGGGAGGACTTTGCAGAGGAGGCAGGATTTGAGTTGGGTTTTATAAGTTTAGGATTTCACTGGATAGTAAGGGAAGAGAACAGTATTTTAGGCAGAGGAGGCATCATGTGCTCTGAGGCATGGAAATACAGAGCATGTTTAGGAGAAATCGTAAAAAATGTGGTAAGGCTAAGATGTAAGATATAGAGTAAGGAGAAAATATTTAAAAAATTGACAAAGCAGTTTATGGTTAAGTGCCTTTGGACAATACAAGGATTTGGGTTTACCTTGAATGAAAGGGGAAGATGTTTCCAGGTAGAAGGGTGACATGACCAGATTTGCATTTTAGAAAATTCATGAGCATCAGTGTGAGGAATTCATTTCCTTCAAATATTAGTTTTTGCTTTAAAATATTTCAGGGGGAGTTGAGTCTTTCAACTATTGGCACCAGCAAGGATAAATTAATAAATACCAAAATGGCAGCATAGAGCACCCAATTCTTTATAATATCGGTTATTATTTCTGAACCTATATTTTGACTTAAATGATCCTTTTATTCAAAAATTCCATAAATGAGTGAACATGATTTAAACTGATTAGTATGATGTAGACTACCATAAAATGAATAAGAATTTTTGAAGAGTTAAAGACTATGTTGGTGCACAACAGGGAAAAGGCAATTAACTCAAGAAAGATAAAAATGTCTGGAGAAATACCTTGCACTCAATGGGCTTCTAAACATCTCTTGCAGAAACTGCCATTTATTTTGAAGTTATAATGTGTATACCACCTAAAATTTGTAAAGCAATTTCATATTACCATCTCTCTTCTCTGCCTTGATCCCCACCATGACAATATGAATAAATACTACTATTCTCATTTTATCAGGAATAAAACTGAGGCTCATAAAAATTAAATTATTTGCCCTGTTATATGTTACAGTTAATAAATGATCGTGTCAAAATCAAACTTCTAGTTTGGGATTATAGATCCAGTCCTCAGTTCACTTTATCATGCTTCACAACTGAAAAATGGTTTAAAACTATGACATGGGTAAGACAAGGAGATGAAAGAACCAAATGATTCTATGCAATTCTGTAGAAAAAAAGAGAAAAAGAGAGTACAAATGCTGTAAACTGGATTGCATGCTTTTCTGAGAATCATTTTGGAAGAATTTTCATGCCAAAGAAAATGATGACCAAGCTTTTGGTTCATCAGGAAATTTACTAGAGAAGCTCTTTATAATTGGCAGGGGGAGGGAAGATGGAGTTGAAAATTTGTTGATGAGATAATTAGCAAAACACATAAATGATTTGTAACTTAGGACCAAAAAAACTTCAAATGACTATAAATTCCTTATGGAGAAATCAGTTCTCCTTGTCTCATGTCATCATACCTTTAAATTTATGTGCAAAAATTTGAACAGTTAACAGTAAAATTGTGTATTTAGTAGAGTAGAAGGTCTCTTTCCCTCTATTTCCTATGGGTAAAAAACTATAATAACTCATCCTGGATTATGAAAATAAAGAGTTCTTTCTTTTCTCAGAGAGTTTATTCCAGCAATAAGAAGTAACTATTTTGGAACATTTGAAAAATGTCCATGAGATCTGCATCAGGAAGCTATACCTTTCCATGCTTTATCACCATACTCCATTTTTACAACTGAACTACAACAAAAAGTTATGCAAAGAAGAATAGAGATCAATATATTTTATCATAAGTGTTGTAATCCAAAGTTAAATCTAACCTTTTGGTTTTAACATGAAAGGAGAAAATAATTAACTGAAGACATTTCATTTGAAAATTCTTCATTACCTTCTATCTCCAGAAATTCTAGTTTTCCCAGCTTTTGGCTGCATCTACCTAGGAATGTACATCCTTTTCCTTGCCTCACTCTGAAAATAGTGTTTCTATCCATAAAGTCTCATGCTAGCAACATTTCATATCTTGACTCACAAATTTTCCATGATATCACAATGAATCGGCACATCATATATGTGGTAGATTTTTAAAACAAATATTTTAACCCTAGAAATACATTCTCTGAAAGAGTTGATAACTTCCTTAAATGAAATATAAAAAAGCAGTTGGAACCAGAAGAGATCACCGACCACATCAGAATAGTTTTAAGATAATTTTACTTCACACTTGGGGCGCCTGGGTGGCTCAGTGGGTTAAGCCACTGCCTTCAGCTCAGGTCATGATCAGGGTCCTGGGACCAAGCCCCGCATCGGGCTCCTTGCTCAGCGGGGAGCCTGCTTCTCTCTCTGCCTCTGCCTGCCTCTCTGCCTGCTTGTGATCTCTGTCTCTCTCTCTCTCTGTCAAATAAATAAATAAAACCTTTTAAAAAAAAATTTACTTCACACTTTGTCTTTTATCCCTCCTCCATCATTTCTACTGCCTTGAATTCATAAGCCTTACTTCCAGGATTTACTCTCCAAGAGATTTCACATAATGTAATACTGAACTTTGGCATGTTGTTGCCAGCCAGGCTGGTTTACCTGCTTTCATTCACCATTGAGGGAAAAAAAAACCACTTAATCCATAAAGCTGGTTTTGATTTACAGAAGTAAACAGTCACTATAAGTATCACACATACTTTCCTCTAAGATTCAGACCTTAAATCAGAAACCTAATGTGTTTCAGTTCTATTACCAGGTTAATCTAAAGGGCAAAAAGAAAGAATATTTTAAAAATTTTAAATAATTTTTTAAAAAACACTAAATCAAATGACTCTTGTTCATGGACATTAATTACATTTATTACAATTGTGTGAAAAAGGGCACCAGGGTGGCTCAGTGGGTTAGGCCTCTGCTTTCAGCTCCAGTCGTGATCTTGGGATCCTGGGATAGAGCCCTACATCGGGCTCTCTGCTCAGTGGGGAGCCTGCTTCCCCCTTTTTCCCTCTGCCTGCCTCTCTCTGCCTACTTGTGATCCCTGTTGGTCAAATAAATAAACAAACAAACAAAATCTAAAAATTGTGTGAAAAATGAGTTACTTTGGTCATTATTTGTATCAGTGATTTCAAATTGCGGCTAACCATAAGAATCACTTGGAACCTTTTAAAACATACTAATGCCAGAGCCCCACCCTATACTGATTAAATCTCAATTGGCAGAGCCAAGTTTAAAGCATACCTGGGATAGCATTTTGTTGGTGTTGTTGACTATTTAGCAGTTATTAAGAACACAGCCTAGGGGTGCCTGGGTGGCTCAGTGGTTAAAGCCTCTGCCTTCAGCTCAGGTTATGATCCCAGGGTCCTGAGATCAAGCCCCGCATTGGGCTCTCTGCTCCATGGGGAGCCTGCTTCCTCCTCTATCTCTGCCTGCCTCTCTGCCTACTTGTAATCTCTGTCTGTCAAATAGATAAATAAAATATTTAAAAAAAAAAAAAAGAACACAGCCTACTTTTAACTTAGAAGACTGTTTCTTCAACTCTAAAACAGGCATAATGATTATATTATGTGTATATTATGAGGGTTAAATGAAATAATGCCTATAAGGAGCCTAAACCGTGACACAATATGCATTCAAATATTTGTTGGTGCTGTTGCTGTTAGAACTCTTGCTATCTGCATGGGTATCAGGCCTATCAGTGCAAGAGAAAAGACACAGTGTTCCTGTGAATAAGAAGGAAGAATATTTTTCCAACATCAATCTTAGCATGCAGTGTGCTATACTAGAAGATGGTGGTAAAGCAGCAAATCATATTTGAGCTTCCTCTGATAGATGTTACCTTACTGAAGTATCTTCATGCCACAAACAGGATCATAAAAAGCTCTGTGGAATGCAGGGTTCAATTTTCTGGAAGAACTGATCAATCCCATTCATTCAGTTAGTCATCTTGAACATTCTTCCTCTATTTCTCTATAACAAATTTCAACCAACCACAAAACACGTAACATATAGTCCTATTTATATACATGCATATATAAAATAAGTATACATGTTTATACATGCATATATAGAAATTTTTCTTTTGCCTATATAATTTTGTGTAGCAACTTAATTTTCTACAAGAAACACACACTATTATTAAATAAGTAAAGCCACAGTTAATGTCATTTGAATTAAACAAATAATATTTATATCCACTAAAAAATACAAAGAAACTATACTTTTCTAAAACTAAATTTCTAAAGAAGAAATTAGCACCAGGGTTTGTATTCTAAAAAAAAGTTCTGCTTTCTTATCTTAACTAAAAATCATGTTGATTTTAAGTCAGTAAGTTAAGGCTATTTAAGAACTGATACATACAACTTAATGATGCTACTTGCAATTATATGAATAGTCTTTATAGGCATTTTAAGTATTATGAAGAATTATTTCTCTCCTTTATTCATGTTTGCCAAGATAGCTTATGAATTAGCTTTCAAGAGAAACCGTTTTGATTCATGTATAACAAAACTTCACCTGCTATGAGCAAGATTCCCTACCCCATACTCTAACAATGACACTTCCAGTCCACTATTATTATTAAAATCATTATTAAAAACATTATTATTATTATATTCATTATTAAAAACAAACACAAATCTCTATTCTTGAGTATGGGGTTTTAGTGATAAGCAGAACAAGAAGTCATCATGTACTTCTCCCTCAGATATTCTTGGCCTAAATGCCAAGAGCTGATTTAGAACCTCCAACTTGAAATTTAATTATCTGCTAGCACATACATTAGACAATATCTATTTTTCCACAATGAATTAATGTGTTGATGTAATCCAAAATCAAACAATGTGGTTTGATAAAGGTATCTTATCAACAGTTTCTTCTCCTTTGTCTTGAAGCATATTTGCCACTAACTTTAAGGTTGATTTATGAGTTTTTAAAGCAATCATGTATATTACTTGTATCTCTTTTTGCTTTGAGGACTACAATTCTGAATTAAGCTTTTGTAGTTTTGATCTTTTCACCCTTGGAAGCAAAAGTCGTCAAGTTTTGTACCAGAAAGCATTAAAAAGGACAAAAGAGTTTCAATAATTCCTTTGATTATCTGACAAAGTTTGAGAGGGACAGTACTAGGAACTAGGAGGCGAGGACTGCTGATACTCATCACTAGGCTTTTCTACTTGCAATTTTAAAATACTTGTATAAAATCATCACACCGGCATGTTCACTTTTACCAGCATACACTAAATATATATTTAACATTTTTCCAGAATATTCACTATATTTATAATATTATTATGAATTATTTAAAAATTTCACCTATCCTTTTTTATTTCAGTGAACCTATTTTTAACTATTATTTTTAACTACTGATACATTTTTGTGAACTGGGAATATAACAGAAAAGTAACAACAATCTGAAAGTTTTATAAAGACATCTTAGCCAAGATATGTCATATACTGTATCCCATTATTGAGAGATACTCTTTGCAATATGAATATGTGAATAATACATAATATGTGAATGTATATAAAAGCTTGTGAAAATATAATTTCTTATGTTGGGAAATGAATGTGAACAAATTTATTTCATTGCTTTTCTTTTTCTCTAAACTACTGAAATTCATGAGCCCCTTGATAAATTGCTAGATCCACAGGCAACAAATGAAGGAAATTCTTATAAAAGGACAAAAAGTCTAAGTCTGAGTTAGGACAGGTGATTCAGGGAAGACAGATCTTTATTGAACATTAAAAAACTAAGTAATTGAGACACTTTCAGTAGCAACCCATTCACATCATAAACAATCCTCCTTGCATTTATCTGTGACTGAGAAACAAGCTTCATTCAAATACCTTGTTATGAAACACTGAAAGAAAGCACCAGACACAATCACATTCAAAGGATCTCTTCAGTAATAAAACATAGATGCACAGTCTAGTCTAGTCTATATAAAAATGGGGTTCCTTGCTACAGAATGGCTTGTATGGTATCTGAAAGCATCTTCTCTTGAGCAATAGCTCAAACAAGCAGAACAGAATACCACATCATAGACCTAATTTCAGAAGATTTTCTTTCCAAATATTAGTTTTATTTTTATAGCAAACTCATGCAATGTGTGTGGCACTTGAAGATACAAATCCTAACGTAAATTCCCACCTTCTAAGAGCCAGACACTTCAGTCACAGTACCATGAATTCTTTAAATATACTGCAAAATGGGAGGCCAAGAGGGTATGATAGCAGAACCAAGAGCAAAGAAGATTGTAGATATGACGTGGGGGTTCTTTCAAAACCAACAGGTACTTTCCTACTCCTTGGTATTACTTTTCATCAATTCTTTTCTTCATTTTTTTTTTCTACTGAAGTACTGATACAATGTTTGAATTGTTAATAAACTTATTTCTACTCACTAATGGAACACTGTAAAAGGTTCTACTTTGGGGGAAAAAAGACAGGGAGTTGTTCTATAGACAGGTAGTGGAAAAATGAAACATGGAGAAGCTACCTACTACTCTTCTCTTGCTGAGTTTGCTCACTCTATACATACTGCAACTAAAATTGCTTTAGAAAGAAACATACTAAAGAGTACATACTATATCTTGTGTTTCTACTTATTAAATCCTGAGGATTTTCTGATATAAGGTTGGAATTATTGTATTTCATAGGAAACATTCAGAAAAACAGAGCATAAAGAAAAGAAAAAGAATATAGACTTATGTCAGAATGTTGTCACAATTCACTCAACACAAACATATCATGATTTAACTGGTGGTAAAGAGCTTGCTCTCATATGTAAATTTGCCTTACATATGATGGAAATGGATGTTTACAACTCTTGCTGCCTGTGCAGTTACCTGGAATTGTGGCACTTCCCTGATCCCAGAGTATCATTAGGGTATCGTTACAGTATTGTTATGGAGTTAGTTGGACAGTTAGGAAGTCAAGGCCAGGGTCCTTAACAAGAAGATATAGAGTAAGGACAGCTAAGTCAAAACAGCACTAGCATCCTGTTTTACAGCTTAGGCAAGACCACAAGAGCATCCTCTGCAGAAGTGACTTCTGCAAAACATCCTGAGACCAAAAAAATTAACCATAAAACATTGGTCATTATCATAAGTTGAGGCAGTTAGTCTCCAAATGTCAGCCCCAAAGACTATCAGCACTTGAACAATAACCCTGTAGGTGGAAGGGTGCCTGATCAAAGCCCTGATTAGCACGCCTTAGCAGCCAATCCACAAGGGGCCCACACTCAGGATATTACACTCAGGATAGTTCTGCAAAAGAGCTCATAAGAACCCCTAGATTTTAAAACACCAAAATGGCAACCCTTTAGGTCTCATCCATCTCTGGGGAGCTTTGCACTATTACTCAATAAACTTTGCCTTGCTGCCCACTTCTCTTTGGCCTACTTCTTCATTCTTTGAAGTAGCATCCCCAAGAACCTAAGGTACTGAGGGAATAGAAATCCTGTAACATTGAGATCATAATGTTGGAATAAACAAAACAAATAATTATTAATAGCTGATAAAATTTTCAATATCAAATACCAATTCTCTTTTTACTTGAAGTATATCTACACACACACAGACAAAAATCCGTTATTTTTATTTCCATCCAGTTAGTCTTTATTCCTGAATTAGTTTGACTAAAAGAAAAATGTCCCCAACACAAATGTGTCCATTCTGAAACTACCTTAAGTCCTGTTATTTTTTTTATTTTTCAAAATTATGCAACCAGATTTATTAAATGGACATAAGTCAGTGAGAGCTGATATAGGGTACAGTTTCTTGCCCACCTTCCCTCCCCATTGCCTTCAATAATAGGAAGCTGTTATTTTTCATTTTTTCCATCTCCTAGTTGTCCTGCATCTTTTCTAGGATCAGTGATGGAGGTAGGTAGGCAACTAGAAGGAAAGGGGCAAAATCCTTTTGCTTATCTGGGTGCTGCTTATTCAGCTCTCTCGGGTCCTTAATGATGTCCATGTGTGACATGCTTACTTATATCTTTCTCCCTGCAAGCTGCTCTTCTGGGTTCTTTAGAGGACTTTTACTGAGGACCTCTCTGCTTCATTATTAAGCCTAGATACCCTCTGAGCTGCTGTTCCTGGAACCTGATCCCAAGAAAACTTTTACTGAGTCAGCCCCTAAATTTTTTTACTGAAGTATAATTAACATACAGTGTTATATTAGGTTCAGTCATAAAATACAATGATTCAATAATTCTATATATTACTCATCATGATAAGTGTACTCTTAATCCCTGACTATGGCTTAAACCCTATGCCAAAGTCAGGGCCTTGGGTTCATATGATTTATTCTGATAAATGATCATGATAATTGTAATATCCCAACAGAAGTATCTGTTATTTCAGGTAAAATAAATAATCTTGGCTGAATTAAACCAAATGTTGAGATGACTATTACTATGTACATTTCAAAGTAGGCATAAGCTTCACAAAATGAATCAAACTCAACAACTGTTACTATCACAGAGTTTAAGTATTAAGGACTACTGTGAAAGGTCATTCATCAGTCTGTGCTTACACACATAGGAAGTAAAACCAATAATCTGTCCTTTGTTTATAAAGATGTAACTACTTTTAAATTTTTATTTACATTTTAATTGAGCATTTCTTAAACACCTGTCTTAAAATAGTAATTTTGGATGATCTACGAAAGAATATATACTAAAGACTTCTATCTAAAAAGGGATTTATAGTAATCCATGCATGTTCTAGCTCACTTCTATAACTTCATCTTTCACATGTTCACACATTCTGGCCTGCAAACTTCACTCCTGTCACAATGAAGAGTCTGCACACCCATGAGCCTGCCACACACACAAAAAAGCCTCTGGAGTTTTTTTGTCTTTTATTTTTTATTTTTATTTATTTATTTTTTTGATTTCCAAACTTTTGAACAAGCTATTTCTTCTTCCTACAATACCCTTAACATTTCCTCCTCTGGCTAATATCTACTCACCTTTTCAGGACCATTTCTCTCAGCATGTCCTATAAGAAGCCCTTCCTGGCTTGGGTTAAGTACCCATCCTATATGGCTCTATATCTCTCTGTAGTAATTTGCTTCAATAGCAATTATTATACAGTATTAAAAATATCTGATGACCTACATGCCTCTCCCTCTGCACCATATATTCTCTGAGGACAGGGAGTATTTGGTGATTACTTTTATTCCTCTAGCATTTGGACAAATAGGAAGTATTGACTAAATATATCAGGATACAAGGCAAATTGTTTACTCAATGTTATTTCTCAGAAGAGAGGTTTCATATTATAAAACACATTCCCAATTAACAAAGTACTACTTGGGAAAGATATACTAGTTAGAGATGACCTCAATCAGTATTAGTTTTGGATGGTCTTACAGTTCATTCTGATAGAAAAGTTAAAAATTGAGACAAAAAAATTAATGCATTTTTAGTGTTTCTTCCTGGCAATTTAATTCACAACTCTATTAGATGTCATTTTAAATAAGACTTTCAAACATCACTTAGAAAAGAAAAGAATTATATTGTTTCTTTATAGAGGTCATGATATACACTTGAGACCGTGTTATAAAAAATTCCCTAGGGCTATGCAAATGTCATTTGTGTCTTATGATGATATTTTAAGTGATACTATCAAACCTGGATTTAAAATATGCTATAACTAAACTTAAGTAAAACTGAAGACAGACTTAAGAAAACTTTGAAAAAGATGCTAATTTTAAGAATGTGAAGAATCTGAATGAAACTTCCATAAAAAAAGAATTGAACAAATAATGAGTATATTATAATATCATTTTATGTGACATTATGTTAAATTATACATATGTTCCCAAATTACCAAGTTAGATAAGTAAACATCTGTCTATTGCCTCCAAAGTTTCCCCCAAAGTTTTTTTCTTCCTTGATAAAACACGGAACCCATTGACTTACAGTCAGATATCTTACTTGGGATTATCGATGGATTTTGACAAATATATGATTAAATGAGTGAATGAATGAACTAAGCTCTCTTCCATCCTCTCTTAGAAATCAAAAATGTTTCATTAACAAACAATTTATGCAAGGACAATTTATAATACATTTTACCAATTAAGACAGCAAATATGTGCATTTACATGTTGATCCTCTACATCTCACATCATTTCTTGAATTTTATTTCACTTTCTATAATCCCTGCCATAAATATTCAAGCATGTACCATCTCACAAATATAGGCTAATTGGCATATAAATTTAGGGAACTTTTCAACAAAATTTTTATGTATGGATGCTAGTTCTGATTAAAGGCTATTATAATATGTCAACTAATATGGACATATGGCTAGAATATCACTACATAGTTTTATCTACAGAAATGAGTAACAATAAAAGGGTGGTAATAAAATGAAAGTTAAAAGCTACTACAAAATTCAATTAGAACAGAAAGCTAAAGTTAATCCAAAACCATAGAAAGACAAATATTTTGTTCACATTTTATACATTGTTTTCTGCTTACTTATTGGGTGAAAGAGGTTTTTATGTTCTTTATAGATTTTGGATAGTAACCCTTTATCAGATTTGTCATTTGCAAATATCTTCTCCCATTCCGTAGGTTGCCTTCTAGTTTTGATTGTTTCCCTTGCCTCTGGAAGTATGTGTAGTAAGAAGTTGTTATGGCCAATGTCAAAGAGGTTGATGCCTATGTTCTTCTCTAGGATTTTGACAGTTTCCTATCTCACACTTAGATTTTTTCACCCATTCTGAAATTATTTGTGTGTATGATGTAAGAAAGTGGTCCAGTTTCTTTCTTCTGCATATAGCTGTCCATTTTTCCCAACACTATTTGTTGAAGAGACTTTTTCCCACTGGATAATCTTCTCTGCTTTGTTGAAGATTAGTTGACCATATAGTTGTGGCTCCATTTCTGGGTTTTTCATTCTGTTCCATTGATCTACGTGTCTGTTATTGCGCCAGTACCATACAGTATTAATCACTAAAGCTTTGTAATACAGCATGAAGTCTAGATGTGATGCCTCCAACTTTGCCTTTCTTTTTCAAGATTGCTTTGGCTATTGAGGGTCTTTTGTGGTTCTACACAATTTTTAGGATTGTTTGTTCTAGTTCTGTGAAAAATGCTGGTGGTATTTTGATAGGGATTGCATTAAATGTGTAGATTGCTTTGGTTAATAAAGACATTTTAATAATATTTGTTCTTCCAACCCATGAGCAAGGGATGTTTTTCCATTTCTTTGTATCATAAGTGTTCTATAGTTTTCAGAGTATAGATGTTTTGTGGGTTTGGTTAGGTTTATTCCTAGCTCTCTTACGGTTTTTGGTGCAATTGTAAAATGGGATTGATTTCTTGATTTATCTTTCTGCTCCTTCATTATTGGTGTAGAAATACCACAGATTTCTGCATGTTGATTTTGTATCCTGCTACTTAACTTAATTCACGAATCAGTTCTAGCTATTTTTTGGTGGAGTCTTTCGGTTTTCTACAGAGTATCACGTTGTCTGCAAATAGTGAAAGTTTGACTTCTTCTTTGTCAATCTGGATGACTTTTATTTCTTTTTGTTGTCTGAATGCTGGGACTGGGACTTGCAGTACTGTGATAAATAATAGTGGTGAGAGTGGACATCCCTGTCTTGCTCCTCAACATAGAGGAAAAGCTCTCAGTTTTTCTGACTGAGAATTATATTGGCTGTACGTCCTTCATATATGGCCTTTGTGATGTTCAAATATGTTCCCTCTATCCCTACTTTGTAGAGGGTTTTTTTTCAAGAATAGATTCTATACTTTGTCAAATGCTTTTTCTGTATCTGTTGGGCGGATCACATGGTTCTTATTGATCTGGTGTATACAGTTTTTATTGATGTGGTGTATCATACTGATTGATTTGCAAATATTGAGCCACCCTGGCGACCCAGGAATAAATCCCACTTGATCATAGTGAATGATTTTTTTTACTGTACTGTTGGATATGATTTGTTAGTATTTGTTTAGAATTTTTGCATCCATATTCATCAGGGATACTGGCCTGTAATTTCCTTTTTTTAATGGGGTCTTTCTCTATTTTTGGAATCAAGGTAATGCTGACCTCATAGAATGAGTTTGGTAGTTTTCCTTCCACTTTTTTTTTTTTTTTTAACAGTTTGAGAATAATAGGTGTTAACACTTCTTTAAATGTTTGGCAGAATTCCCCTATGAAGCCCTATGGCCCTGGACTTTTGTTCGTTGTGAAATTTTTGATTACCGATTTGATTTCTTTGCTGGTTGTTGGTCTGTTCAAGTATTGTTTACTCCTGTTTCAGTTTTGGTAGTTTATATGTTTCTAGGAACTTACCCATTTCTTCCTGATTGCCCAATTTGTTGACATATAATTTTTCATAATATTCTCCTGTAATTGTTTGTATTTCTATGGTGTTGGTTGTGATCTCTCCTATCTCATTCATAATTTTATTTATTTGGGTCCTTTCTCTATTTGATAAGTATGTCTACGGACTTTCAATTTTATTAATTTTTCAAAGAACCAGCTCCTTGTTTCATTGATCTGTCCTATGGGGGTTTTTTGTTTGTTTCTATATCATTTATTTCTGCTCTAATCTTTATAATTTCCCTTCTTCTGCTGACTTTAGGCTTCATTTGTTATTTTTCTAGCTCCTTTTGGTATACAGTTAGGCTGTGTATTTGAGATTATTTTTCCTTCTTGAGGTAGGTCTATATTGCTATATACTTCCCTAGTAGGACTGTTTGTGCTACATCCCAGAAGTTTTGGGCCATCATGTTTTCATTTTCATTTGTTTCCTCTTTTTTAAATTTCTTCTTTAATTTCCTGATTGACTCATTCATTCTTTATTTAGCAGGATGTAAATTTTTTCTTGTGGTTGACTTCGAGTTTCACAGCATTGTGATAAAAAAAAAATGCATGGTATGATCTCAATGTTTCTGTACTTGTTGAGGCCTAATATTGGATCTGGTGTGTGATCTGTTCTGGAGAATGTCCCGTGGGCACTTGAAAAGAATGTGTATCCTCCTGCTTTAGGATGAAATGTTCTGAATATATCTGTTAAGTCCATCCAGTTCAATGTGTCATTCAAAGTCATTGTTTGTTAATTTTCTGCTTAGATGATCTGTCCTTTGATATAAGTAGGGTATTAAAGTTCCCTATTGTTTTATTATCAATGACTTCCTTCCTGTTTGTTATTGTTTTATATATTTGGGTGTTTCCAAGTTGATAGAATAAATGTTTATAATTGTTAAATCTTCTTGTTTGATATACCAATTTATTATGATATAGTACCCTTCTTCATTTTTTATTACAGTATTTGCTTTAAGATCTAGTTTGTCTGATATAGGTATTGCTATTCTGGCCTTCTTTTGATATCCACTACCATGATAAATGGTTCTCTATCCCTTGCTTTCGATCTGCAGGTGTCTTTAGATCTAAACTGAATCTCTTGGAGGCAGCATATAGATAGGTCTTGTTTTGTTTTGTTTTATCCATTTTAATACCCTATGTCTTTTGAATGGAGCATTTAGTCCATTTACATGTAAAGTGATTATTGACAGATATGAACTTAGCGCCCTTTTATTACTTGTTTTGTCATTGTTTCTGGAGATTTTCTGTTTCTTTCTAGTCTTTTTCACTTTTGGTCTTTCTTTCCCACTCAAAGAGTCCCCTTTAATATCTCTTGTGGGGCTGGGACGCCTGGGTGGCTCAGTTGGTTAAGCAGCTGCCTTCGGCTCAGGTCATGATCCCAGTGTCCTGGGATCGAGTCCCACATGGGGCTCCTTGCCCCGCAGGGAGCCTGTCTCTCCCTCTGACTCTGCCTACCACTCTGCCTGTGCTCTCTCTCTCTCTCTCTGACAAATAAATAAATAAAATCTTTAAAAAAAAAAATATCTCTTGTGGGGCTGATTTGGTGGTCACGAACTCCTTTAGTTTTTATTTGTCTGGGAAGCTCTTTATCTCTCCTATTCTGAATGATAGCCTTGCTGGATAGAGTATTCTTGCAGCATATTTTTCCCATTCAGTACATTGAGTATATCATACCACTTTATTCTGGCCTGTGGTTTCTGTGGATAGATCTGCTGCTAACCTTATTTGTTTTCCCTTGTAAGTTCGGTACTGCTTTTGTCTTGCTGCTTTTAGATTTTTTTATCTCTATATTTTGCAAACTTAACTACAACATACCTTAGTGTTGGCCTGCTTTTGTTGATTTTGATGGGAGTTCTCCCTGCCTCCTAGATTTTGGATGTCTGTTTCCTTTCCCAGATTAGAGGAGTTATTATCTATAATTTGCTTAAATAAACCTTCTGCCCCCTTTTCTATCTCTTCTTTTTCTGGGACTCCTACAATATGAATATTATTATGCTTCATGTAGTCACTGAGTTTCCTAAGTCTACATTCTAATATTTTTCCTTCCCTCTTCTTTTCAGGTTCATTATTCTCCATAACGTTATCTTCTGTATCACTTATTCACTGTCATTAAATCCAGTTGGTTTTGAATCTTGGTTATTACAATTTTCATTTTGGCATGACTAGTTTTTAGGTTCTTTATCTCTGTGGTAAGGGATTCCCCTGATGTTTTCTATTCTTTTCTCAAGCCCACCGAGTATCCTTATGATTGTTGCTTTAAATTCTGGACTAGACATAGTATTTGTATCTATTTCAATTAGATCCCTGGCCATGACCTTTTCTTGTTCTTCCTTTTGGGGTAAATTCCTCTGTCTTGGCATTTTGTCTAAGTTTCTGTCTTCTTCCGTGTGTTAGGAAAGCCTGTTAACTTTCCTGCTCCTGAGAGTAACGGTTTCATGAAGAAGGTCATATACTTTTCAGAGCTTGGTGCTTTAGGAATTGTCTCTGGTGTATGCTGTGTGCATTCTGCTGTTGTGTTTTGGTTGCTCTTTTCCCCAGGTCAGTCCTCTGCAGTTCCTCCTTACCTGCAGTGGCAATGTTTGGACTTTGGCCAGAGTGTGGTGAGTTTTAACAAGGTGTACTCTGGTCTGCTGTTAAAAGAGACCTGATGCCATTTCCAGTAGAGCTGAAGCCTTTCAGAATTCTATGGTCAGTAGACATGGTGCCTGGAGAGGAGGGTAGGTGTTTGTGTTGGTCTTCTGGGGGGGAGTCCAGTGCCCTGGTTCTCAGGTAAACTTGCCCAGAAAAGCAGCACCAGTAGAGTGCAGGGTGGCCAGGCTTGATGTAAACAGTTTAGGCTGCCACAGTTGGTGCTGTGCTGCTTACTGAAGTTAGTTTGTAGTAATGAGCAGGGAAGGGAAATGGGGCCTGCCAGCTCTTTTGTCCCCAGAGAGGCAAAGCCACCTCTCCCAGGTACACTCCAAGAAGGGGAAACCTTCTCACCCAGTGCATCCCAGGGGATCCTCAGATCATGCCACCTGCCCTAAGGCTATCTGCCCTTCTTCTCCACAGGAGCATTGCAGTGCACGTAGGGCTCTGCACCAGCCATGGCATGGACTTCCAAAACTTTAGTTTTTGAACCCTGATGGTTGTAGAAACTCTTAAAAATCAGTCCCTCTCATTTTCCCAGTGAATGGCTTTGAGAAAGTGTTTTCTCAAAGAGGAGGAGAGTGCTCCTCTCTCTCTCTCTGTCTCTCCTGCATGTCTCTCTGCAATGAGGGCTTCCTCCTCTCTGCAGCACTTGCAATCCATTTCTCTCCCAAACCATGCCTCCACAACTCCTACCCTCTATGATGTGGCCTCTTCTCTCTCTCTAGTTGTGTGGTTTGCTCTGTCAGTCCTCAAATTGATATCTTGAGTATTCAAAATGATTTGATATTTATCTAGTTGTGTTTGAGGGACAAGGCAAGCATAGGGTCCTCCTACTACTCTACCACCTCAGCCCTTCCCACCTTTCTCTATGCTCTTTATTTCTAAATTCGTTCTGCTCTGTATAAACAGTATATTTGTATCATTAAAAATTTGTTAAGACATGCTTTAAGGCCCAATATATGATCATCTTGGTGAATGTTCCATGTGTACCTCAAAAGAATGTGTATTTTGCTATGGCAGGATGTAAGATTCTATAAATGGTGATTAAACCAAATTGGTTGATAGTGTTATTTAAGTCTTTTACATTTTTACTGGGATTTTTCTATATTTATTCTATCAATTATTGAGAAATGTGTTTAAATCTCCAAGTATAATTATCCATTTTTCTCTCATTTTTATTAGTTTTATCCTTCTTTTATTTTGAAGTTGTTATTAGACACATACATTTTTAGGATACATATATCCTCTTTATCTATGGCAATATTCTTTGTCCTGAAAAGTACTTTTTTCTGTTATTAATATAGCTACTCCAGCTTTCTTATGATTAATGCTTGCTTGGTATAACTTTTCCCATCCTTTCATTTTTAATCTATGTCTGTTTTTCCATTTAATATAGTAATCTTATAAACAGCATATAGTTGTTTATTTTTCATCTAGTCTGACTACCTCTGTCTTTTAATTAACTGTTTAAAGCATTTAATGATATTTAATTGACATGGGTGAACTGATTAATTCACTTCAGAATTTTGCCAGAGATAAAGTTAACTCTGTCGATTACAGAATTTATCTTTATTTTAAGATTTTACACAATTCCTTATATCTGGTATTTTATACCTTCCAACTTTCCAAATGTGATCATATCTAGAATTCATGAATTTCAGTGTAAAAAGCATAGCCTTCAGAGAAAAATCCTTTGATTTGGATTCCCAGTGCTTTGATGGATAGCTATGAGTTGAAAAATTTATTTAATTTCAGTTAACAATGTCTATAAATGGAGGTAACAGTGTCTTCTTAGGTATAGTGGACAATAAATGAGAGTTAATATAAAGGTGTGACCTAGTGTCTACTATTCAAGTAGTAGTGGCTACTTCTCAGGATCACTATAAGGATTTAGTGAAAATATATGTTGACAACACTTTGAAAAACACATTATATAAATGTGCAGGGTGCTTTTTTTCCCCCCAAAATTATGGTTAATGCTATCATTCTGGAATAGAATTTGCCAAACCCTAAGGACTTTAATTTTAATTTACCAAAATAGCCTCTTGGTAACCAATTCAATCATTAATTTCCATTTCCATCTTCCAATTTAAAGATTTTTCCTCTTAGCAGAAAAACTATAAACAAAGTACATGTTCATCAATTCTTCCTTCTCTGTATCACCTCTTAAAATTATGCCATATTCTTCCAAGTAATGGCCCTATCTATTTAGTATGAGGTGACTTTTCCTATCCCTTATAAAAGTTTATGATTCTAAAAGAATAACTTCGAGTGTTATTGGACATACAGAAAAGAGCTGAAAAAAATGGAACAGATTTTCACAAACAGCAGAAAATGTTTAATTAAAATAACCTGAAAGATCAATAACTAAGTATAATGAACACTGAAAGATAATTATTTATGATTGAAATATTTCAGTTTACTTATACCTGAGTATAAGTAAATATTTCAGTTTACTTATACCTGAGTATCTACTGAACATTTTTTAGGCTACAAAGAGCCCCTTCTACCAACCACTACCTAAAAACTAAATAATATGCACTCTATGACAAAAAGGGGAGATATCTATATCTATCTATTTATATTATAGCTATATATATGTGTGTGTGTATATATATTTATATAGAATAGTGTATACATACAGAATATATATGCCCCCACCTCTATTAATTGACCAGAAAGTACTTTCTGACCCTGAACTTAGACTGATCATAATACAGAAGCTGTCATTAAATGTCAGTTCACACACATACACTCCAAACTGGTCCAACAACTTCTATTATACCAGTTACCAGCATTGCCAGCCCCTTTGCCCTTCACTGCCTGGAGAATGTCCATCAGAAACAGGGAAGCAGAGCAAGCTGCCACAATGCACCATTGATGTTTGAGCAAAGCTGCCCAAGCAGCTGCAACAACAGGGCAACTCTTCAAAGTGTCAGCATTGAAACTTAGAATTCTTCTTCCCATACAACCATCAATGAAAACCTTTATAAGCTACAATCAATTATATAATAAATCTTTGAGACAAATCATGTTCTTTCTTCATTTCTTCTCTCTTCCTATGCTCTTGGTTCAAAAAAAAAAAATCAAGGAGAAATTCTCTTTTTCTACCTCACTCTCTGTTTTGGTTTCTCTTATGTTCTAAAATTTATTTCAAGGAGGTTTAAGAATGTCTGCTAAACCCTTTCATTTACAAGACATGTTGCGGGGGGGTTGTTTGTTTATTATTGCATTTTATTGTTGGAGTTTTTTATTTAAAAACTTCAAAAGGAACTTGATATTTTGAGCACACTCATATTGGATTTTTGGCAAAGCATATTTTGATTATGAAGGATAACCTAAATTCTGAACTGTGTGCATTGACTCACATAACCTCCGTATTTTTGTAAACTACAGCAAAAGTGGTTTTACATTAGCTATAGATGAATAGGTAATGAGTCAGTGAACAGTTAAAAGCATTCCATAAGAATACACGAAGTAGCCACGTGAAGTTTTTGATAGGAAAAAATCCTAAGTATTTAGACTACTTGAAATCAGGGGACTCTATTCTTTGTTTAACAAATAAACTATGTTTAATTTGTCTTATACAACTATATCTACTAAACCAAATGGAAGTTTACCCATCGTGTTTCTATTTCGCCTAAGCCCACAGTAACACTTACTGTCTTTTATTTGGAACATATACTTAAGGTCTGAGAATTATAGCAAAAACTTTCTCACCATACCTTTCACCATGCAAAAAGTATGTGTACCTTGTAGGGATGGGAGGAAACCCTCCAAATAATAGTTATTCTCAAGAAACAGAACGGCCAAATGTCAGCAACACCAGGGTATATAAACTATTTAGTTCCTCCAGATAAATAAAATATGTATACTTCATCAAGAATTACTCTTCTATATGAAAAAAATCAAAACTCAAAATACTTCTATTCCTAATCTTCTAAATTTTAAAATTGTAATTTCTCATTGTTTCCAAAGTAATACATCTATATAGTTTACTAAATAGTACAAGATTTAACAAGAAATGGCAGCCCATATCTCAACATTTGCGATTCCCCATCAAAATTATTTCTGTGTTTATCTTTTTATCCCTACATAATATCATTTTATTCTTAATTTTTATTTGTAAGTTTTAGACAATCTATTACTTTCCTATCATTAAAGATAAAGATTTAGCTCTCTTTTCACACCCACCTTCCCTCCTTGTATCTTCCCAATATTCAGCCAGCTAGTGTATTTTTAATACCTTTCCTTCCTTGAGTAATAATGTATCCTTCCTACAGTTAATATTTCCACTTTGACACTATCCCAAGCCTCTACAACAGAAATGTTAGACCTGTCTGAATATATTTCATACCCTTTAAATAAAGCATTCTATCAATTCTAATTCTTCCTTCTGAAAATATCTATTTCTGGAGTTTTTCATCTTCCTGCCCAACTAAGTACTGGTTACTCTTAAGACCAAAGCACAGATATTGTCCAGGTAATTCCCTTGACCTTTCTCACCTCATATCATCACCTATTTCCTATATCCTCTGTCTTCCCCTTTCCTTCTGTTTCTCCTCATTTGGATGTAGCACATCCTCCCAAAAGATTCCTGAGAAAGCAACAATGGAAGGTAAAGTTTGAGGATCAGTTGTCGAAAATGTCTTTTTCCTGCCCTCACACCTGATTAATAGTTTGATTAGGTATAGAATTACAAGTTAAAAGTGATTTTCTCTCAGAATTTTAAAGCTCCATCTGTCAGCTTTGAATGTAGCCATTAAAAAATCAGATACTAATGTCATTCTTAAGCCAAAGTGTAAGGTCTATATTTTCTAACTACAAGTTTCTATTATGTATATATTGCTGGTAGTCTAAAATTTTCCAGTTATGGATCCTGATATAGATCTGCTATCTATTTTTTATGGGTACCCAGCAGACCTCTCAAACTAGAAACTAATGTCCTTCAATTCTGAAAATTTTTATAATTTTATGACTATTCCTTCCCTATAATTTTATGACCATTCCTTCCCTATAATTTTCTTTGCTCTCCCCTGTTTTCTGAAACTATTAATCAGATTTGGGGCTTGTTATATTATTTGTCCGATTTTATCTTTTTTCTCCATTTTCCATTTATCTCATTTTTTGCTCTATTTTCAGGAAAATTTTGATCCTTCTATTAAAGTTATTTCATCAGTATTATAAGAATGCTTGTTCTCTGATTATTCTTGTTATCATCCTGTCATGTTTCATGGAAGTACTATCTTTCCTATCTCTCTGAATACAGTAATTATAATTTATTTTTACTTCAGCTATTGTCTTCCAATTCTTGAGACAGTTCTGGAGCATGAACTGGCTTGTTTTCTCCTTGGCATAATAGTTCCAGGCACCTGTATTCAGCTTCCTCAGTTCTACTAATTCCTCCAACCCCTTTACATCTTCCAAAAATTGTAGGTCTTTCATAAGCTGCTTCCTCTTCCTTATGCTAGTGAATTCATTTCTTTTAGACTTTTATTTTTTAGTCTATTATTTATAATTTTAGTTCTTTACTAGGAGGAAACAAGGAAAAACACGTGTTCAATCACCAGGTATCAGTGGAAGTTTGTTTGTTAAAGTTTCCAAAGATGGTAATCCTATAGGTGTAGTCATTCCATTCATAGGGTCAAAAATCATGGGATTTTTACTGTTAAAAAGCTTTTCAGAGATCATCTGATTCAAACTAAAAAAGATAAATAATTTGTACAAGGTTATTTAACTAGCAATTCATATAGCTAATACTTGAACTTGCCTTCATTTTCTTACTGCCTCCTCACATAAAGAAATCCTTAAAGAAGCTGTTCCCTAAGGACTCCGAGACACATCATACAGCTAAAACATTTGAACAAGCCATTCTAGCTTTTGGATATCAGAACGGGGAAAAGCTGTCATTAAGGAAAATTTGGCAAATTAGGATTTTAAGAAAAAAATACTAGAGTCTAAATTTTCTATTTTACATTAGAATTCCCTAATCAATACTCTCCCATGAAATTCATTCTCCTTAGCCTGCTTCAGCATGGTAAACTTACCATAATTTTTACTCTTTCAGGTCACAGCTTCACACCATGGTTTCTCAAAGCAAAGTAAATTTATGTTTTAAGCTCAACTAAATTATATCTTCTTTATCTCCCACCCTCACCTTCACCGACCTCAGAATGGCCAAATAATCCTTTCTTCCATGAACAGCACTACCCAGGTTATCAAGCAAAAATCTTGAGATTCATCCTAAACTTCTCTTTTTCCTTAATAGCACCCAACTCCATGCTAGGCAGACCCCAAATTCCACTTTCTAAAAACACATTCCACTTTCCAAAAGTCCCTGGAATCCATCCTTCTTGATGTTCCTCACAGCTTCACAGCTCCTGTTTCAGTTGAGGCCCTCACTGTACTTCATCCTAATTACTGTTAATTGTCTGGTCTCACAGACTCTAGTCCCTTCTCTTTACCTGACATGTTTTGTTGTTGTTGTTGTTGTTGTTGTTGTTCTTGTTGTTTGTTTGTCTGTTTTTCTCAACAGAACTAAGCTTTCGTTTCCTCACTTAAAACCCTTTAGTGGATCCTACCTCATGTCTAGCTCCTTAGCATGGCATATATAAGATGAAGGTACTTAATAGTAGGCACCTGCATATCTCTCCACCTTCATCTCCTGTGGCTCCTAACTTTGCATTTTATAGAACTAGAAACCAGGTAGAAACCAAAAGGCTTCTGCTGGGTTTTCTATTCAACTGGATTTTCACTACTAAATGTCAACTGTCTTTTCCCACCTCCCCTCCCAAATAAAGAAGGAATCAGATGAAAGGAAAGAGGGTGATAGGATTAAAAATCAGTATTACATCCATAAAAAGTATTTGATAAAGTTCTGTTTATCATAATATTTTAGATTTAGATTTGTAATATTTTATGTTATCTTTTAGGGATTATAATCTATTTAAAAGTATTAGCATTACATTCAGTATATAGAACACTAAATATGCAAATTAAAAATCTGATAATAACAACAGTATTTAGACCTTTTGGATGTAAATAGTTAAGGGGCCAATGTATAATACAGTAAAGGCCATATCTAAGAATGTTTATATAAAGGCTATGAGACTATAAATTTTCATAGGCATCATCTTTGCTTTCCCCACTGTGCCACATACAATCCCCAACATAATAGGTACCCAGTGAAAGAATGAATGAATGCATGCATGAATGAATGACTAAATAAAATTATAGATAACATCACCCCCAAAAACTCAAGCAGCAATAGCTTATCTGCTATTTGATAGCAATAGCTTATCTGCATATTTTTTAAAAGCATATACATATATCCAGCAGATCTTTACAATCAACATCAATCTGATCTTTAGTTGAACATCTGTCCAATCTTTCAACATATAACTAAGCAAAAAATTTCAAGATAACAAAAAAATGCTATTTGAAAAACAAGTAAAAGAAAGATATTCCCATTGCTAATATTCTTATTTTTGATTGTCCTTCCTACAATACGGAGTATACCTCTGCAATACAGAGAAATGAGAACTTAGCAAGAACTTTGATCAAGTTACTGCCTTTCATATTTCATACCATTTGCAAGGATATCCAAACTTCTTTCTAAGCAAAATAGAAATAGCACCACTCTATGTATACATAAGCCTAATTTTACATTTCTTCAACGATATCAACTTCATGTTTCATGATATCCTGACCACTATTATTCACTAATGTCAACTAAATCTTGTTTACCTACCTCAATTTTAGTGTCATGGGAATCATGCTAATGAGGTATTAACCTATCAACTGGGGCTTAGCAAAACAGCCCATGTTAGTTACAGAAATACCTTAATCCACAACCTAAAATTTAAACTATCAAAGAGCTGGTTCCCAGGGATATGAGTCACCTAGCACTCTGAATATATCGAAACAGATTGACTCTTTTCTCTGCCTTGAAAGGTGCTTGGCAAGAGGTTCTGAATATCATGTTGACTGACGGGAATTTCATATGAAGAAAGAAATTCTCTTGAATTCTACCTCCTTAAAAATATCTTGTATAACGAGAAGGTATAATGGGTAAGTCCTCATTGCACAGTAGCCTGAATACCTAGCCTATTGTACTTTGGTATAAACACTGCTATTTTCTAGGACACTGCCTAGTTTTTATAAGTTCTACTACTGTTTTCATGTAAAATAACTCTATGGAAATAGTATAGCTAAAGAAAAAAGTGGGCAAAATTTAAATCAACCAAGTAAGGAATAAAAGTGTATGTTAGAAAAGAGAGATACAAGTTAACAAATGATTATTTATAGAAGAAGATTACAGAAGATTATTTACAGAAGAAATATATATATTATATATAATATATATTATATATACACAAATAAATATATATGTATATATACATAATACACACACACATATATATATATATGTATGAATGAATACACACCTGAGGGCAAAAGGCTGAGGACAGCTGAAATTGGAAGGACAAATAATAATTGAAATGAAGGCACAGGAAAGACAGAGTAGAGGAGAAATCTGAGTAACATTCATAGGTAAGAAAATATATGTTGTATGAGCTGAGGTAATCCCAATGTTATGATGAGTCATGAAACAGAAAAACATTATTTATTTAAACCAAACACACTATGACAGGTAAGGATGGACTACAATATGAAAAACAAATAGACCTAATTCTATAACAGCCATGAAAGTGATCAATGGTAATATTTTTACTATTTTAAAATACAAAAGGCTACTTAATAACTTTAGATTATACCACTTAAAATTTTTTCAACTTTGGAAAATGTCTTAAATTCCACTTTGCTACCTATTTTCTTTACTTTTAAAGATTATGGAAGTGCTACGTAAATCATTAGTGAATTGTATTACTTTTTGAATAACAACAATAATAATAATAAATAGCTGATAATGTGTTCACTCTAATGGCACTGGAATCACTATAACATCCAAACCAAGGCAAAACAATCACCAGTGTTAGTGTTATCTCTGACCCCGAAGCCCAAGCTTCTTTCCTATAAGGAGCACATTCTTAGGTAGAAAAACAGGACTAAAATGATATGAAAATACGTGTGTCAGCATTCAGAAAGAAAGCAGGTAAAAACTTTATCCTCCTCTAAAAAGCAATTTCTAAATGTGGATTCAGCAATGAAAATCTATAACCTATCAGTTAGCAAAAGCATTTAGGAATTGCAGGCATAGAGTAGGGAGCAATTGTTGCAGTCAGTATTTGACTACAACAGAACTACTCAAGTTCAACTAATTTGTGTGGTTTTTGTTTTGGGGTTTTTTTGTCACTCTTTTTTTTCTTCCGTTTTCTTTGTTTGCTATTTACAGTTGTGAGAGACTGCAATCATGAAGCTTAGTGTTCATTTCAGGAGAAATGCCTGAGGTAGATCTAGGTTCCAGGTGGGTAGGGACAGTGTACACATTCCACACAGCTCCACCAATACATGTTAAACTCTCCTTTTGATGGTCTTCAGCTGAGACTACACCTAGCCCTTTCACTTACACAGTTTCAGGTCTTAGCATCTCCTGAGAACTGGTATAGTCAAATTTCCTCTTCCCATAAATCCTGGAAAAAAGGGTACAATGTAAAGTAGGAAATAAATAGTTTTGCCGCTAACCCAAACACAATTATTATCTTGCTACTAAAATATTCTAATCACTGGCAGGAATGATCCAGAAATTATGTGTTTAATATAAGTATACATAAGCCCTACATCAGATAATCTCAGATGGTGAAGATGAAGATAGGCAACTTTTTTAGTACTTGTGACGGACATTGTTCTAGGTGCTATGCATGTATTATTCATTTAATCCTCACACACTCCAAAAAATCCTTGTTAGATAAAATTATTTTTATTTCTTCATTTTACACAGGACACTGAAACATAGAAAGAAGCCGGTTAAAGCAATTTTAACATACTTAGTTTATTTAACAGTAAAGCATAAAATTTTATACCCATAAAGTTCAAAGCTTTTGATGAAGGGCCAAAGGGCTGTCATTGATTCTTGGTCTGCTAAATCACATTACTATTCCTACCTAAACTGTACCACATCGTATCATCTACTTAAAATCAGTGAGAGTTTAAAGGTTTTGGATTACTTAAAGTCAGTGAGAGATTAAATAAAGAGACTTGCAAAGCAAATTCACTGCAAGATCCTTCCAGAATTTTTACATTCGTCCCCTTCCCCCAACCTGGGCAATCTTACAGGGTTATTTACACACCTATTTAGATTGTAATCTGTTTTAGTGATTCAATGTTAGAAGTCTTTCCAAAGCACTCAACTTGGGTTTCATAAAATCAGCAGCACTTTATACTTTTTTATTCCTATTTCATCAGTTTGCATAATTAAATTATAACTGCACATTCAACAGGCATAAACAAACTTGAAAACAAACACAAATGACTCTAAGTAAGCATAACATCAGGTAAACAGATAAACAAAATACACCATTTTTCAGAGAGTATCCTATTTGCTTGAATCAGGAATTGGCTAAGATGGCTTCTATTATACTCATATCTTCCCTAACTGCAAATAATACTATTTAATAAGTATATGGGTATATTGGGTTTCTGACAGAATGGAATTACACTTGGAAAATACAATTGATTCTAACAGAGGAGTTCACAACAACACCAGAATTCTATACTAGAAAGGTAACACATTCCTTCTTATCTTCCTTAATTAGGAATCCTGGGAGACTCCTTCACTGATAAAACTAGGGTGACAAATTGTATCCCAAATTCAATTAAGTACAAGGAAGCCCCCTCCCAAAGATTTTATTTATTTATTTGACAGATCACAAGTAGGCAGAGAGGCAGGCAGAGAGAGGAAGGGAAGCAGGCCCCCTGCTGAGCAGAGAGCCCGATGCGGGGCTGGATCCCAGGACCCTGGGACCCTGACCTGAGCCGAAAGCAGAGGCTTTAACCCACTGAGCCACCCAGGTGCCCCCCCCCTTTTTTTTTTTTTACTGAATGATTCCATTTATATGAGGTACTTAGAGTAGTTCAACTTACAGAAACAGAAAGAATGGTGGATGCCAGGGGCAGTGAAAGTGAATGGCAAGTTATTGTTTAACAGGTAGTCACAGTTTGAGATCATGAAAAAGTTCTGGAGACAGATGACAGTTATGACTACACAGCAACGTGAATGTACTTAATGTTACCAAATGGTACAAATAAAATCAGTAAGTGTGTTCATGTGTGTGAACACACACATTCATGCACACAAAAACTTGTAATGAATCACTGAAGAAATTTAGGTTTTAAGAAAGAAAATTTCTTCCTACTAGAGGAAAATTCTGAATTTAAAGTTCAGATTCAGCCAGTTACCACTTATTTGAAGTGGGTAAAGTCACTTCACCTCCCTGAGCTGCAGTATCTTTATCTGAAAAAGGAGGTCTTCCCCACAGAACTATGGTCAGAATTATATAAAATAAAATATATGAAAACACTCCGCAGACTACCAGTCATCATATACATATAAATTATTATGACTGGAAATCCTAGTTTGTATTTTGGACACAGAACGTCAGAGTCAGGGGAGGTCATTTCACAAATGACGAGGCTGAGAGCCAAAAACCTAAATTACTTTCCTACTTACCGTGGCATGGATGACAGAGCAGAAATAGAGAATTCTTGATTAAGCAGGAAAAGAATATCACAGTCATGGGAGTGGGATCAACTGGAGATTCAAGGAAACCAAAGTGCTCAGAATGAACTAATGCTGCAGTGTAGACTGTGAACAGAGATAAATATTTAAAGGCTGAGCAGTTTTGTACAATAAGTCCTGGCAGTGACTTTGGTGAAGATATTAAGAGAGAGATAGATTAACAGGAACAAAAAAAGTTGAACTCTATCAAACACATTATTATTTCATCTTAGATAACAAAATTTTGATGACTTGTCAAACTAAAGAAAATAGGGAATTTAAGATAATTCTCTTATTTATGTTATTCCTTTCTACTGGTCATAATAATTAACCACAGGTTAGGAAGTTAAGATAACAATAGGATGGACGTCAGTGAAGTTCAAGTACTTTAATTGAACTGCTTCGGGTACAGTTTGTTTCCCTTTTTCTTTGGTCATTAATCCAGCAGAGGAAAGTGATCTAACACAGCACCATGGCATGAAGGGACAGACCTTAGAGCCTGTCCCTCTATGGTGACTGTTCTTGTGCATCCAGACTGCCTATTGAAACTAACAATGCCTGTTGCTGCTGCCGAAGAGGATCATCCAAACTCTGAAAATGAAACACATCACACAAAGGGATGAAAGAATTCTTATTCCACAGGGCTTAGCTTGCAGCTGGTCATGCATGCCAGAAGGATGTGCCATGAGGAGGAGAAAGAAGCTTCCAAAGAGAATGGCTGGGGCAGTCAGTAGAACATTTTGAAATACTTCAGGAACTATTCTTTTGAAACTTAGGCAATAACTAGACTTCTTTAATAGCTGAACTTGAGAGTCAGGGTTTTGTAATATTTGCAATTTACTTAGATGTGAATATTCTTGCAAGCAAAAGAAACTTAGTTTCTAACTGCTTATACATTTGGGGGGTTCCCCACTCATACTAAGAGATCATACTACATATTGTTTCCCCCTTTGGGATACAGCTCCATGTCACTCTGGAGTTTAACACTGTTTGCAAGAATAGGTGTTGGGTTTTTCTGCAAGTGATGCAAGTATATTGAATAATATGCTTGTTATACAGAAAAGTACAGTGGTTAAGACCACGGACTTTGAGGTCAGATCAATGGTGACAATGATGCAGCACTTACTGTATGGCATCAAGTTCCGTGGGCTCTAACAGAGTAACTTGGCCCACAAAATGTACTACAAATAGAGTTAAGAGTTATAAGAACACTTCGCTGTGGCCACCATTATTCCTGGCCTCTCAACTGGCCTCAGCAAGGCATAATGCTGTTTTTCAGATGACTGTCTAATGGAGTACCAATGGTAGTATCTATGCCTTGGAAATTTCGACAAGCCACTGTGAGGCATCCGCCTTCTTATTCTCTGATAAACTTACACTGTCAAAAACACAAATATTTGCCCTCCCTTCCTGACCCTTTTCCACTCCCGTTCCAAAAAGCTCATCTTCCTCTGTTTACTGGATAAAAGTGAGAAACTCCTTTCATCATACATAACAGTACACAAATTAGACTTTGTGATCCATTTTCACCTGTTATACCAAGATTCCAAGTAATTCCACTATAACTATATGTGTAGCCTTATGAAAGTTACTTCATCTAATTTAGCCTTTGATTCTTCATTGATAAAATGTAAATATCTGCCTTATGAGATTTTTGTGAAAAATAAGATAATATTTACCTTATAGTTCAGTTACCAGCACAAAGAGTGATTCAATAAATAACAGTCATTGTCTGTGCTACTCTCTATAACAGGAGTAAGAAATAGTTTGCATCAGAACTAAAATGAGAAATAGATAATAATATTAAAAAATATTTCCCTACCTTTTCAGGATACTATTGTTGATTTGAACATTCTGTCATTTTTCTTAGGTTAGATCATCCTTCTTAAGAAGCATTATTTCCTTAGAGGATTATGCCAAAGTGAATAAAACTCATTGGAAAAAATATTTCCTTCCACATATTCAACCCATTAGTTCTAACTAATGTCCTTCAGACCGCTGTAAACATGTTCTTGTTACAAGTGTCTTAACGTTTCAAAAAGCTACTATTATATTGTATACATAAATGTTGGCACTGGAGGGTTTCCATAATTGTTTTAATGTTTCTTGTCGCCCACACTCACCACCGCCCCCCACCCCTGCTGCACTTCTAGCACTGTTTCCACTCTCTCATTAGCTCTTCCAACTCCTCAAAAAGAGAAGATTTTTCAATGAGAAGTATTACTACAAAATCAAAGTTAAAATATATTTGAGAAAAATTAATTCTCACTCTCAGTCATTCTACATGGACTATCCCACTCAGTTGCACAAAATGAACTTTTAGCTCTGAGTTCATTACCAACAACATATTCTTAAGACAAAAAGGAGCAATCTTTCAGAAAAAGAAAACTAACGGGAAAAGATATTTCATTCCAAAGAAAACGGATTATGGGAGCCTGGGTGGCTCAGTCAGTGAACCATCTATCTGCCTTCAGCTCAGGTCATGATCCCAGGGTCCTGGGAGTCTGCTTTCCTCTCTGCCCCTTCTCCCACTTGTTCTCTCTCTTTCTCTCTCTCAAATAAATAAATACTTTTAAAAAGAAAAGGGATTATAATGAGGGAAAATGTATATAAAGAGAGACAATGATATTTGTAGTATAATGGAAAATTATCCCTACATAAGAAAATAGAACCCATAATCCACTTTTCCCTTAAGAATTATAAAATATCTTAAATTCAGGCTCTATTCTAGTAAAAAACGAAAACAGAATTTAGATAAACCCTTACCATTAATTACTTCTTTATACTGTTAATTTTTTTCACAATTTTTACAATAAAATCCTTTAATTAGGTGCCAAAGAAGACAAAATAACCTAATATTTCATTCCAAAGGAACTGATCAACAATTTTTTAAAACAAGTCATTTTTCTCACCATTCCTTTTAGCAGCACCCATCCAAACAATTCCCAGATCTTGCCAATGCTCTTTCTTTTCCCACTGTTGTTGCTTAAAATCCTAAGTAATCTAATTACTTTCAACCGCTAACCTTTTTCATCCATCTTTATGCTTCTAGAGCTATCTTCTTAAAAAATAAAAATATAAAAAATAAATAAACATAAATGCTCAAGGAATTTCCTTTACCTCCTTAAAAATCCTGAGTGGTTTATTATTGAATAAAATCCAACTCTTGTGTAATGCTCAAAGTCTTTCACAGTATGGCACAAAACTACAAATTGTAGTAATTAAATTGAAAGTAAAAGATATCCATTAACTGGATGCTATGTGCCAGACTCCAAAGAGTAGTGGGTTGGTAGTGGAGATAAAAATGAAGCAGACGTAGCGTCTGAGCTCACAGAAGCCAGTGTGATAAGGACACAGATAAGCTAACTAAAAATTGTAATGCAGTGTAGTGAGTACAGAACAAAGTAACCAACTCCATGATGCTAACATAATTAGATGATAGGTCCCAAACTCAAGGAGGAGAAAAGTGAAAGTAGTATGTTAGTCTTCTGCTTCCGAAGATGATGAAGTAACAGAAATAGGACTTAGTCTCCTGCCTCAAACTACTACAAACCAGACAAAATAATGGTTTTGGACAACAGGTATCACATGCCAAGGTCAGCCCTACAAAGGCTATAGCTCACTGTCCAGAGAGAGTTACCAGACTACATCTGAGGAAGAAAGAACATGAACGGATCCTGCTTTGCCCAGGACCATGCTGTTAACAAGCCCAGCTGGGCTTCAGAAATGAGTCTCTGGTTGCAAAGTCCCTAAGTTTTATTTTTAACTTCTCTACCACTTTTAAATCTTTGCTTAGACCATTTGCTCAACCTAGAAATCATTTCATCCCTACCCTTATATTCTTCCTTGCCCTACAGAACTCCTGCTTCAAGGTTTCAGTTTAAACATTACTTCATCTAATAAAGTGCCTCTAATTCATTCCCCCAGCCATAGTGAAAATTACTGTTATCATCTTCTACAATACTGCATTACTTTGTTTTTTGTTTGTTTGCTTTTTGTTTTAAAGATTTTATTTGTTTATTTGAGAGACGGAGTGAGTGAAAGAACAAGCACATGAGCACGGGCCGAAGCAGAGGGAGAAGCAGGCTCCCTTGCTAAGCAGGGAGCCCAATGTGGGACTTGATCCTAAGACCCTGGGATCATTGCCTGGGTTGAAGACAGATACTTAACTGAGTCACCCAGGTGCCCTTTCACTACCTTATTTTTATTGTTTTACAGCATTAATTTTAATTCTGTTCTACATAATAATAATACTAATGCTAACCAACATTATTGAGAGCTTATGTTATAGCCCTAAATTCTGTGCCTATACCCAATCACTCAATCCTTAGGATAATCCTAAACAGTAGATACTATTTTCAGCCTCATTTTGTAGGTAAAGAAAATGAAATACAGATAGGCTAAATAACTCACCTAAAATTACACAACTAGTGTCAGAGCAGGGATTTAATCCAAATAATCTGGCTCCAAAATCCTTGCACATAACCCTCTGTTTCCTGTCTGAACAACCTACTAGACTTCTTGAATAGGGATAGTTCATGTAACTAATCTTGCTATTTGTATATTTCATACTACCGGGAACTACCCAAATATATACTCTCTGTTATTTTCCATATGACTGAATGAACAAAGGAGCTCTATGGAGCTGTGGAGGAGTAATTATACTAAGTGCTAAACCAGAACTTCAGAAAACTCTAACCTATGGACAATGTGTACCTATAATTCTTTGAGAGAAATCATTCTTCATTCTTGCATCTCTTCAGAAATCTCATCCACAAGCATAAAAGCTTTTGCATCCTCCAGCTATGGAGTTCTTACTACCCACCTTAGCCAATTTCAAAATTGAAAAACTGTATGAAATATATTATTTTATGTTTATTTTTAATGACCATGATGAGACATGTTTCCCAAATTTATTCTAAGCATAGAACAACACTCCTAGTAAGATTATATCCAGTTGGAAAATATGTATGTGGGGGTGAGAGTGAGAAGCGAGCCAAGGTAATAATAAAATAAAAATAACAAAAACAACTACCATATTCAAACACTTACCATGAGCCAGGCGCCTGCTTTATCATCATCATTATTAACAGCATTATAATACCAGTGCATTATCCCATTTAACACTCAAAACAATCATGAGGTAGGAATAAAATGAGCCCTGAAATTCTGGCATTTTCGTTTCTTAGCAATAGACTGTGTCAGATGAATTAAGAGTATATTTGCTAAGTTAGTATCCATTTTATTAAATTATAGTAGATGCTGAGAAATCATGGGACAATTAGAATGAACTACATTATTATTATCTTTTATTATTATTGTTTTATTGTATTATTATTGTTTTTCATCAACTTCATGTCAAGTATTATATAACGGGCTGGCAAATATTATTATTCTCCTTACATCAGTAATATATGTTCTACATTTACTCCACAAAATTTCATTCACAAGTTAGTGCACTGTTTACTAAGTAATGCTGCTAGATTCTTGAGGGAGAACATAATGGTTACAGGACTTTAAATTAGATGTTCACATCCACTTAGGTAGTTAACAAGTGCTAGAATCAATGTACTCCATGAATTGATTTGAATAATCACTCTAGATGATCAAGAAGTTCCCTCACTTACCCTCCAGGGCTAAAGAGTCTTACATGCAATAATCATAATTAAAGCAGAATCAATGGAAATATACATGCACAGGTATAAAATACCTTAACTTCAGAATTAATCTTTGGCTCCTAAGTATCTTAAATAACCAAGGTTTATCAGAAAATTGAAGTTCTTTTTTTTTTTTTCATTTCTTTAATTCACCCTATTCTTGTATTAAAAACTGATATGATAAACCTTCAATAATCCAATAACATATTCACCATACTTGAATAATAATGATGATAATGTTATATTATATTATGACACATCACATTATGATATATCACATTACATTATGTTATTAATAGATACCAGTAACTGAGTACCAACTAAATGTTGGGTAAAATATTAGATGCTTTACTGTATGATCTCGTTTAGTCTCCGTCAGTCTGGGGGTTTGGAGTTTTCTCATCTGTGTTCTATATAGAGTAAAATGGCTTAGAATAAGTTGTCCATCATCTCATAGACACTGTTCTAGAAGCAGGGCTCAAACCCACCTCAGACTGCTATAAATAATAAGAGAATTTTGCAAAGTGGAAGTTTGCAAAATTAATATACAAAAATCAATAGCCTTCCTATAAAAAAAACAAAAAGCCACTTAGAAAATGTTATAGAATAGAAGACTCTGTTTAGGAGGGCAAGTTTATAAAAAAAAATTAATAAATAGCCAGTTACATAAATTAATAGAACACTAAGGAAAAAACTTAGTAACGAATTTTTAAGACCACTATAAGGAGAAAAAAGTGCAACACTTTTGAAAGACACTAAAGCTACTGAACAAATGGAAAGAAGCAGGTCTTGAATAAGAGGACTTATTAATTACTATAAAATAGTAATTGTCCTTATGTTAATTCATGAATTCAAAATAATTCCAAGAAAAATGCCATCAAGATTTTCCCCCCTTCAAGGCCTGCTACCTGATTATAAAGTTCATCTGGAATAACAAGAAAGCAAGAAAGCCAGGACTTCCCTGAAAAAGAAGTGTGCTGACGGGGGTGAGGAAGGAGGCTAACACTTCAGATATTAACACATAATCTAAAACCTCTATAATTTAAATAATGTAATAATGGCATATGAACAGACAGACCCATGGCAGAAAACAGAAAATCTAAAAATATGTATGACTGTATAGGAAAATTTCCAATAGGAAACCATGCAAGTACTGAAAGAAAGCATCAATGAATTCCTTTACAAACTGCAAGTGGGCAAAATTTGTAATAAAATTATGTCTCAATGACATAAGTCCCAAGAAAGTCAAGTAAGTATTATTAATGGCAAATGCCTCTCTTGGTCAGATAATCAACATTGTTGTGGACTGTATGGATAGAAAGCAAAATCCACCACACCTCTGGGAATCACAGAAATTATAGAATTGTTCAGTACAATAAACTCTAATACCTTCTCATTCTTCACCAACATTTTTAAACTCTAGCAGAAGGATTTTTATTAATATAACCAAAACCTGGGAGAAAGAACCTAACCACATCTGTTGGAATTAGCTGGAAGTAAAATGCACTCCCCCATATGCCAATTCATATCCAAGACTTTCTGGATTTCAGCACTGGACTCACTTTTAAAACGGATTATATTCTGAATACCTTAACCCACTACTTATATGAACAAATGTGTAAGTAATTTCTATGTGCTACAGGGTAAGGGCCCTTAATAGATATTTACACTTATCCTATAATTAAAAATAATAATGATGCAAATGTATGCCAAAGCTCTGTAAACTGAATCTTCAAAAAATTTGTTGTGGAGAAGGACCCCTGGTGTCCAGCTGGATTCAAGCCAGTCTATAGTGTGGCTGTTGACTGCATAGCATTTGAGTCCATGATGAGACAGCATCTTTGCTTACTTCGGGATTTTTACTTCACCATCAAAGATGTCAAACCTCTAAAATTTGTAAAGAGGACGTTAAGGAAGGAATTACCTTGGTTGTTTTACATGTTTCCCAATAAACATTTTGAGTAGCGTAACACAGATTCTTTGGACACCAAATGCTCCATGACTGACTGGTAGGAATGCATCTCAGACACAATAGTTAACAGTGTCTGATTGGTATCTCCAGAACCAGAACATATAGATAATACCTATAAAAATGGGTTCTATCTCCACAACTAGCTTCTGAAAAAGCTTTTTAAAAAACAACATAAAAAATGGTACATTGGCAAAAGACATGATCACAGCCTTGCTGTACACTAACATTGCCTTGCAAATGAAAACCTGCGGTATTCCTTATGATCAGGGTTTCACCCATTTATTTGGTTAATCATTCAAATGGCTAAACAGACCTCTAATTTGAAAATAAAAACCAATTGATGCAATCACAAACAAGTTCTAAAATTGCGGTTTATAAAAATTGAAATCTTGTTCTAAGCCAAAACACACACACAGTTACCTTTTCCTAATCAGAGCATTCATTTCTCCTCATTATGATCTCACAAGCACATTAAAATCTTATTAACATTAATTACTTCTGAGCGCCTATGCATGAGCAGTGACAGTTGTGAGCGTGCGCGTGTCTGGATCATATCTACATTTATATACCTTGCTGCACTTTGCTTATACAACATGTGAAAATATTTCTGCTAACACCAATTAGCTAATTTCACACACACACAGATAGTAAACTGCTGTCTCACTGCAGAGCCTACCAGAGACCCGTAAACATATGGACAAATGGACAAGAAAGAAAACAGAAACACCTCTTGAATGTGAGAAATAAAAAGCTTATACTGGAGTCTTAATTCTTGAGGTACAAACAAGTCAAAAGAATAAAAATAACAAAAAATTAAAAATCATTAAAAAATTTACAAACAAAGCATCCTATTTTTCACCCAGATGGATTCAATGATAAAAATGATAGACACAAAGAAAAACTGACAAGCAAAAAGCAGCTGACACAGGAGAGATAGAAAGAGACAGATAAACAAAGAGACGGAAGTGAAAGTGTCCTTCTTTACATGTGTACACATGCACACACACACACACACACACACACAATCTGCTCCAAATAATTATACTTAATTTGAACAAAAACAGTATAAACTTTACACTGACCATAAGGTAAGAATAATAGCAAACCACACCTCAAAATCAAACAGGTCTATCTACACAAGCAAATAAAATTCCTGCTCAACCCAAATGATTTATGAATTCTACTTATACCAAGAACATTGTATATAGGAACCATTCATCCCTACATCAGAAACAGTGTAAGTGCAGCAAAGTAGGCAATTATAAGCACAAAACCACATGTAATCCTTGTCTCTTTTCTTCACACTCTCCTCTCAACATGCGTCTATTTTACCATTCACACGTACATTCTACTAAATTGTCCTTCTTTCCCCCATCATCCGTCTTTTAGGAGGAATTTTCATAAAGAATTAACCACTGATCATTACAGCCACATTTTCTTGTGGATCCATGTGTATGTCTTCTCTTCATAGCCTAATAGTTTATATAAATCCAAAGCCCTATGAAATACCATTGTATGTATATCTACACATTCTACCCTGAGTCTTTCTGCCATCTTTAATTTCTTTGTTACTACTGACCACTATACCATCACTATATCATTTTCCCAAAGAAAATATTTCAAAATTCCTATGGAAGATAGAAGGCATTAGCCCAAAAAAAAAAAAAAAAAAAAAAATTCACATTTAGTTCCATAATGACTTCTCCAGTCATCAAAAAATATTTAATTTCATTGGATCACAATACCTATGTTTGCAGGAAAAGAGAAATAATATAACTTAATCCTAAGAGTATTTTAACAATTGATTGTATTCATTAAATGATTTTTAGAATGTTTCACTAAGAATGAAATATAGAATGAATAGGAGATGCTCAACCATCCAGCACAATTAATGCTCCAGTCGATTTAAGCAGGTATAACTCTTTCTAAAATTCCAATGTTCTACCTATTGTCTAGCAGCCTCATTGGTCTATTATGGGGGCCAATGACATATAGCAATACAAGTGTGCACTCTACAGGTATGCTGTATAACAAAGGTCTTAGTGCATATTAGAGAAGAAATGGTAGAGAGTAGATTTTTGAATCTTTATGAAATAGTATTTAAAATATATGATACTAGTATCAATAAAAAGTTTAAATGGTAGCCAAGAATATTGAATTTTAATTTAATATTTTATTTATTTTAATTTAATGTTGTTAGTCAACATGCTCATAACTCAGAACAAAATTTAGTGGACATTCTTTAGGAAACTTAAAACATGCTAATATAAACATCATAGCAAATGAAGTGTTAAAAGTTTTTTTCTTTATAGAAACTAGAGGATAATAAAATAAGGCTGAATACAGCAAAATGGTATTTAAAGATGAACAGGAGTTATTTCAAGTAATTACCAACTAGCCATAAGAGTTTAAAATAAAATAAAACGATCATCCCTATGAAGTTTACATAGACTTTATATTTGTCAATAGCCGCTATTATAGTACCATTTATCACTTGCAAATATTCTGAATTACCAGATTTATCAAACAGAATTAAGGGCACCCTTTACAAGAAACTCTAGAGAACTGACAAAACAAAAAATTGAAACCTAAAAATCTAGTGGTTGCCTATCAGAACACAAGAGAATGTGTTATGCTTTAAAAATATATTCATTTTTAATTAGTAAACTTAAATATTTGTTTGTAGGTCATTGATAACAGAATCTGGGAATCAGATTCTGATATATCAGATAACAGAATCTGGGAATCAGAAAGTATTAGCAATCCAAATGAAGATCAATTTGATTTTATTTTTAAACCTTCAAATTTACAGATCACTAGAAAAATATGAGATATTTCAAAAAATCAATTTACATTGATATTTTTAAAAAAATATTGCATTAATATAGACCCCTAATGATCAGAAAAGTATGGAAAAAGAGGAGGCAGGAAAGAAATAATTTTGGGTAGACACCAAAAAAAACCCCACAATGCTAAATATTATCAGTTTGCATGTTGCAGATAGCTTTACAATGATCAACTGACTGACATATGACCACAACAGAACTAGCAAAAAGTGCAAAAATAGGTTGAGACTTAGGACCCACCTCCTTCTCATAAATACCACATCACAAACTGCAAAGATTAGGTGGCCAAATTTCAACATCAAAGGTATACTTGGCATTTGCACCAGATCTAAGAATTATGGCCTTTGTCTTCCAGTAAAAGCTAATAAGCTGATATTTACTTAATTTCTTTCCTGTTGTTTTTTTTTTTTCTTGAGCTTCTCAAGGATTACTGAAATTGAAGACTATATATGAAAAAGATAGTTCATCATTTCCAAAAAAGATATTCATCCAGATTGCCCTCCAATCCGTGAAATCTGAGATGCCTAAGGAGTCTTCTTTGTGAAAGCCTTACAAATATATCCAAAGATGGTGAGTCCCATATGGCTCTGATAAATGAAACCCGTTATTGTGAATTTCAGGCTCTTCTTTAAAACAAAACACTACTGGGTAAATTTGGTGCTCATGAAATAAAGCACTAATTGCGTGGCCTAACAACACTCTGAATCCTCTCCCTAGCAGACATTTTAAGTTGTGCCAAATTGGTTTTGGGATGTGAACAAATATCCTGGAGCCAGACTCTCACATGCACGCACTACTCCCTGGAAGTAAGTTGGACACTCTTGGAAATTGCATTAACTCTTTCAGGCCACCAGGGAACCTAACTCTCACTAAAAGAAAGGCCTCTTTTAAGATGAAAACAAGTCATTCAATCTAAAGTTAAACCCAAGTAAACGGTGAAATAGCAAAAACTGATTTGGGGCCATTTTGACACTAACACAGCCATAGATATTAGATAACCCCTACACCCTAATGGATGCTTATTCAAATGTATCCAGAAAATCTTATTCCTCTTTTCCTATGTGTGCATAATTTCTAAGACATTAATAAGAGTTGTGTGCATTCAGGAGAGGAGAATTCATTTTAAGCTTAATATGCCACATTTGCCTCAGGCACAGTGATAAGAAACTTTTGTTTCTTTGGTAACCACTTTCACCTTATTAGAACAGAAAACTTCTTGACTTTGCGTCTCACCATATGAAATATAATTTCCATACCGTAATTTTTTCTATAGTCTTTCCATCCTGTTTCAGAAGGATGACTACAAATCTGGAACTGCGTATTTAAATGGTAATTAATCTATTCCCATCTCCCTCTCGCTCATAAAAACAATTAAAAAAAAATTAAAAGCACCTACAGGTAAAAAAAAATATTGTAATGACCAGCTGCTTCTTTCTTTCTTTCTTTCTTTCTTTCTTTCTTCTTCCTCTTTTTTTTTTCCCCTACTTTTAATTTGTTCAGGAGCAAAGTAATTTCTGAGGAAAAAGTTATTATATTTTTAAGGAATTTTAATTAAGCATTTTATTTACAGTATCCTGAAAACAGCATTTCCCCTTTTAGCTCATCGATAAATATCCTGAGTTATATGTGCCGTAAAGATGATCCAAACTCCACTATTATTTTAGACTTGTAGGTCACCGTCATTCTGTGGCTGCCACTTTCCCCTTTCATCTGAAGTTTTAATAAAGACGTAGATAAAATAAAAATTACTTTTGGGGGGTAGGAAATAACTAAATACCTATGAAGAAGGTTTTTTTCCTAACCACTTCTAGTTTAAGCCTTCAGGAATATATTTCCTAGAGAACCATATTTCATTTCCTGCCAATTGGGATGAATTTAAGAATATTTTTAAAAGCCTATGTTCCATTTCTAACAAAGCTTTATATTCTAGCAATTAGCCTGTGTGTGCTGCTGCCAAAGGCTCTGTTACTAAGATATAAACAACAACAACTATACCAGACCCTAAAAGGAAATAAGCTGCTATTTACAAGTAGATAAGACATATTTGGTGAATCAAATATGTAGCTTCTTCTGACCTCATTTATTTCAAACTGCAATTCCTAGAATAGAACCCAAGTTTGCAGATGTGTCAACATAACGACATATACCTGACTTACACTGAGGTATTGATACTCTGAATAACTCTTAAAATATTTCCAAATAAAAATTTACAGGATTTGTTAGTGCACTGGAACCTGTTTGTAGCGGGTCTGATATCATGACATTACCTCTGTGCTCTGTTGGATACTTGTTCAGTTAGTTGCAAATAACCAAAGACAACTCATTTTTTAGTTGAGCTTGTTTGGAATCTAGAACCATATTACTGACATTAGAAGGTAGTTGGTAATACTCAACAGGCACCTCAACATCAAAAGAGTTTTATCTATTTTTAAGGGAACTATTTATTATATCAGTGAAAAATTGACTCAATACATACCCGCCATTCAGCAAAGTGATACTAGGGCCAAGAAGTAATTTTCCCATGGGGTCCAAACAGAGGGGTATTTGGGGGTTTTATAAACCCTTTATGGAAGACTAAGGTTGTGATTCATATTTCTACCGAGGTCTCTATTTTCACCTTAAATTCATATAATGACATCAATTTAGGAGAAAATGTATTAAAATGTAGCATATGTTCATTTCAAAATCCTATGATATATTGTAATTAGAACTTTTAAAAATAATGGCTTTAGAAGTATCTTTATATAATCTGTTGTTGTTTTTATTTTAACTCCAGTATAGTTAAATTCAGTGTACACTATAATGATTTAACAATTCTATACATTACTCAGTGCTCATGACAATAAGTGTACTTGTATGCTTAGATTTCTTTCTCTTTACCTTTTGTGTATTTACTATATGTAAATGTATACTTCATGGTAACTCACAAAAGATAAGGAGAAAAGAATATAAGTATACAACTAAAATCAAGCCACAAAGAAAGAGCAAGAGAAGCTAAAAGAAATAAAGAATTACAAAAATAGCTAGAGATAATTAACAAAATGGCAATAAGCACACATCTTTCAATAATTACTTTAAATGTAAATGGACTAAATTCTCCAATCAAAAGACACAGAGTAGCTGAATGAACTAAAAAAAACAAGACCCATCTACAGGCTATCTACAAAAAATTCACTTTAGATATAAGGAATCACATAGATGGAAAGTGAAGGGATGGAAAAAGATATTCCATGCAAATAAAAACCAAAAGAAAGCTGAAATAACTATACTAATAGCAGACAAAATAGACTTTGAAACAAAGAATGTAATAAGAGACAAAGAGGGGCATTACATAATGATAAAAGGGTCAATCCACCAAGAAAATATAACAGTTGTAAATATTTATGTATCCAACATACAAAACACAAAACAAGTCTTAATAAAATTAAGAGGATTGAAATCCTATTAAGCTTCTTTTCTGACCACAATGGTATGAAGCTAGAAAGTAATTACACAAAGAAAACTAGAACATTCACAAATATCTGCAGGTTAAACAACATGGGTCACTGGGTCACCCAGTAGTCACCACCCAGTCACCACCCAGTGGTGACTAATGGGTCACCCAGTGGGTCAAAGAAGAAATCAAAAGAGAAATAAACAAATACCATGAGGCAGCTGAAAGTGGAATGTAACATATAAAAATTTATGCAATGCAGTAAGAGCAGTTCTAATAGGGAAGTCATAGCAATAAATGCATACCTTAAGAAACAAGAGAAGTCTCAAATAAACAACTTTATACCTCAAGTAATTAGAAAAAAGAATAAGCAAAAGTAGAAGAAAAGAAGTAACCAAGATCGGAGCAGAAATAAATGAAACAGACCTGAAGAAAACAATATAAAAGATCAACTGAACTCTAAGCTGGTCTTCGAAAAGATAAACAAAATTGACAAACTTTTAGCTAGGTTCACCAAAAAAGAGAGGATTTAAATAAATAAAATCAGAAATGAAAGAGGAGATGTTACAACTGGTAGCACAGAAATACAAAAGATCGTAAGAGACTACTTTTGAACAATTATACGCTAACAAACTGTGCAGCCCATAAGAGATGTATAAATTCCTAAAAACATACATCCTATCAACACTAAAGCATAACGAAATGAAAAATCTCAATAGACTCATTACTAGCAAAGAAACCAAATCAGTAATCAAAAATGTCCCAAGATCCCCAGAAACAAAGTTTAAGACCAGAAAGCTTCAGTGGTGAATCTATAAAACACTCAAAGATGAATTAATGCCAATCCTCCTCAAACTCTTCCAATAACATAGGAAGATAACTCTTCCAGACTCATTACCTTAATACCAAAACCAGACAAAAATGGCACAAGAAAAGAGTATTATAGGCCAATATCCCTGATGAACATAGATGTAAAATTCCTCAACAAAATATTAGCAAACCAAATTCAACAATACACTAAAAGGATCATACATCATGGTCAAGGGAGATTTATTCAAGGGATTCAAGGATATTTCAACATCTGCAAGTCAGTCCATGTGATATACAACAGTAACAAAAGATAAAAATCATATGCTCATCTCATTGATACAGAAAAAGCATTTGACAATATTCAACATTCATTTATAATTTAAAAAAACCCCTCTCAACGAAGTGGGTATACAGGGAACATACCTCAACATAATATATAGTATGACAAACCTACAGCTAACATCATAAAGTTTTTTCACTGAGATCACAAATAAGACAGGGATGCCTACTCTCACCAATTTTATTCAATATAGTACTGGAAGTCCTAGTCATAGCAATGAAGAAATAAAAAGAAATAAAAGGCATCCAAATTGGAAAGGAAGAAGTAAAACTGTCACTATTTGCAGATGACATCATAGAAAAGCCCTAAAGAAAGCCCTAAAGATGTCATAAAAAATCTGTCAGAATTGGGGCATCTGGGTGGCACAGTCAGTTAAATGGCCAACTCTTGGTTTCAGATCAGGTCTCAATCTCAGGGTCATGAGATTGAGCCCGGAGTCAGGCTGTGCGCTCAGTGTGGTCTCCTTAAGACTCTCTTCCTCTTCTTCCCCGTCAGCTCTTCCACCCTGTGCGCTTTCTCTCTCTCTCAAATAAATACATATATATTTCTAAAAACTGTCAGAGTTCAAACAAATTCAGTAAAGTTGCAGAATACAAATCAGCACACAAAAATCTAACGCATTTCTATACACGAATAATGACATATCAGAATGAGAAATTAAGAAAACAATCTCATTTAAAATTGTAGAAAAAATATCCAGGAATAAATTTAATCCAGGAGGTGAAAGACCTATAAGTTGAAACTATACAGCATTAATGAAAGAAACTTACAAAGAAACAAATAAATTGAAAGATATTCCATGCTTACAGAGTGGAAGAATTAGCACTGTTAAAATGCCCATAACCCATTCAAAAGATATACAGATTCAGTGTAATCTTTATTGAAATTCCAATGGCATATTCCACATAAATAGAAAAAATATCCTAAAATTTGAACGGAATCATAAAACACCCTGAAAGTCAAAACAATTTTGAGAAAGAGGAGCAAAGCTAGAGGCATCATGCTTCTGAATTTCAAAGTATATTACTAAGCTATAGTAATTAAAACAGTATTATATTGGCTTAAAAATTGACACATAGATCAACAGAACAGAACAGGGAAACTACATATATATAGCCTACATCTATATAATCAATTAATTTACGACAAAGGAGCCAAGAATATATAATAGGGAATGGAGAGTCTCTTCAATAAATGGAGCTGAGAAAATTGGATGTATGCTAAAGGATAAAACTGGACCTACCTTTTATTAGGTGCCCACCACATTTTTACATGTTTAGAAGTATGCCATGAGCTCTGAACTAATTTATTCAAACCATTTTTTTTTTCTGTTCCATGTTCATTAGCCACATACACCAATAAAATAGAGGCAGAAAGTTTAACAAGATACACACCGTCCTTACAGGTCAGCTAGTTCTAAATGGTCTTAATAGTCAAAATATACCTGTTCAACTAGCTTCTAAACCTGAAATTATAAGCAGAATGCTTTTTTAGATGTTAAAAAATAGTAGCAGCAAAATAAATAAATAAAAAGAGGGAAAAGTAAAAGAGAATAGGAATATTAAAAAGAAAGCTTGAGGAGCATCTTGGTGGCTCAGTGGGTTAAGCCTCTGCTTTCGGCTCAGGTCATGATCTGAGGGTTCTGGGATCGAGCCCTGCATGGGGCTCTCTGCTCAGCAGGGAGCCTGCTTCCCACCCCTCTCTCTGCTTGCCTATCTCTGTCTACTTGTGATTTCTGTCTGTCAAATGAATAAACAAAATATTTTAAAAAATAAAATAAAAATAAAAGGAAAGCTTGATCTACAGAGAAAGTGCACTGACCAAATGTCTTATTGAAGCAAAGAGTAACCTAGTTCCCAGGACTGACTTCAACACTGAAAACTACTGTGTAAATTTAGCCAACTTATTTAACCTCTATTGGCATCTATTTCCTAATCTGTAAAACAGGGGTAAATTTCAGATACCAACTGCTTTCTATAGCCCTACACTGGCTAGGATCTTTTAAAATTTATTTCCTGAGCCAAAACCTCACCCACATGCCATCCGTTACTTTCCCTCCTTTTTCCGGTCTCCTTTGCCTCTGCAGAGAAATAAAATTAGCAGTCAAAATTAAACAAGCCCAGTGGGCAAGACAGGCTTCAGTTTAAGGAAAAGGATGGAGTAAGTTGTGTGAAACTGCTTACTTGGCCCCAAAAGTTTCATTGTTGGGATATTACCTCCCACAACTAGCTCTACTGGAATTTTTCTCAGGAAAATGGAGAACTGTTTTAAGATAGACATGCCCTTTAAGCTGGTCTCAAATCAAAATAAATTTAGGATATTCAAAAACACCCTACAGGATTTTCCCTGTGGAGTCTAAATAAATCACTGACCAAATTTTCCAATTTATGGTCTGCTGCTAAATGGGACTTTTAAAATATCATGTTTAATTTCTACATATGAAAAAGGAGTATAGGCAAACTTCTTCACAATATATCTTCACCCTTCTTTCTTTATGGGAGCATTCATTAGCTTTATAGAGTAAAAGAATGCCATTTGGGAAAAGACTATCCTTAGAGAAGAAAGTTAAAATAGAATCCAAATTTCCAATGAACTAGAAAGTCAGCTAAAGACAACACTATATCCCCTGGTTAGTGGGTCTTTTTAAAAAAATGTATCTTTTAAAATATAATTATAGAGGCATTAAGTATATATCCCAAATATATGCATATTAAACTTTATAAAATCGTAATTAGTTTTACACCTAAAAATGCATTTCAGAGCTCCTTTAAATTATTAATACTTCTGTATTTAAAATATTATTAAATCTAAAAATGTACACATAACATTTTTAACAATTCATTTACTTAGTAAATGAGAAATTGTATTAATTTGTAAACTATTCTATGTACCTAGGCTATGATTTTATACTATAAGTTGTACAGTTTTTTAAAAACTTTTTTTTTAAACGAGAACATCAAAAATGCTCTGGAATCAGTTTTTAGATTTTAGGAATCACTGTGACATTGAAACTATTTATATTTGCTTTGGATCTTAAATATAAATAAATTATTTTAAGACCAACAACAATGGCTATGCTATGAAATTATTGTGTTTCCTGGCATGTCATAATAGATAAGATTAAAATTTTCAGTCAAATAATCTGTTCCATCAAAGAGTTTCAACTCTCAAATAAAAATATGAACAAAAGATTGTTTACTTCAGTGGACTTTCCCTAAAGTATTAGGTATTAACACCAAACTTTACAAGACTCAAAAAAAAAAAAAAATTACTAGATTAAGTGTGGGAAAATTGTTTGTTCTCTAGAAATGAAATGAAATTAAGTCCCACAAAGTTTAATTAGTATTTAGTGGCTTATACTTACAAAACAGAGAAACAGCCTGACTCTGAAGGTTAACTGGATAGTCAGAAATTACATATACTGGTAGTTAAGAGCACCAATTGCTGTCAAATTTAGATTGAACTAGAGTTCAAACCTGGTTCTGCCACTTACTAGACTGCAATCTTCAGTAAGTCACTTACCCATCCCAATTCTGGCTTTCCTCATCTGCAAACTGGGCTAAGAAACTCCTCACAGCGAAGGTATGGGGATTAAAGGAGATCCCATAAACACTGTTCTTTAACAGATCAATAATTATGATTATAATTACTACTTAGACCCCTTCTGACCACTCAGAAAACCTGAACTTTACCTCTGGTTAAAAGTTATTTCTCAATGGCAGAATAAGAAAAAAATATATATCAATTAATTTTACATGGTGAAAGTAATAATTATTATACTGTAAGCAATACACGTTATGGCCCTCAAGGCTAGACATTATCATTTAACATAAAAGGAACTTGGTAAAGATTTATTGATTGGGGGAAAATAATATGATATAGTAGAAAAGAGTATAGGCTCTGAATCCAGCTTTGATGTTTAATAGCTGTGTGAAACTCGCTACCTATTCTATGAGCTTCACTCTTTGTTTCCTTTTTGGTTTTTGTGGGGGTTTTTTGTCTGCTACAGGGGCAGAAAACCAGGGTATACAACCGAATTATTGTAAAGACTAAATGAAGCAATTTATCTGAAAGGGTCTCATTAACTTTTTTTTTCCTTAATTCTAGGGCTATAGGGGCAAGAGTGGTAATTGTTTTTCAAGGCTGAACTTTTCCTACACAGCTGTACCAACTTTGTTCTTCTATGTAAAATGAGATTATACTTCATTAGAGAATAATGTGAATTATGAGAACGAACTCAGGTGTAACAGTAAATATGGTTGAACAATACACCATAAAAACAAGAGCAGGGATTCCCAACTTTGCAATTTTATTAGAATCTGTCAAGTTGTTTTTATAAAATATTGATGTCCAAATCTAGATCTAAAGATTCTGATTTAGGATATCTGGGAGTATAAGCTAAAAACCTGTTCATTTAAAAAGGCCCCAGCTGATTATGAGGTACAACAGCCAAGAAAAGTAGTATTTTCTAACCTGTGTTAACCACGAAGAACACAGGATACTGGATTTCTATCCCAGACCTATTAGAGATGGAGCTCAGAAATCTGAATTGTAACAAATACCCTAGGTAATTTTTTTTTAAGATTTTATTTATTTATTTGACAGACAGAGATCACAAGTAAGCAGAGAGGCAGGCAGAGAGAGAGAGAGGAAGGGAAGCAGGCTCCCTGCTGAACAGAGAGCCCGATGCAAAGCTTGATCCCAGGACCCTGGGATCATGACCTGAGCCAAAGGCATAGGCTTTAACCCACTGAGCCACCCAGGGGCCCCTACCCTAGGTAATTTTAGAGTACACCAAAGTTAAAAAAACACTAGACTGGAGTCCAATACTACAATATCAAAAAAGGTATATAAAATTTGTATCCTAGTTGGTTATTTTAAATGTTTTCACTTCTATTTTAATAAATTTATCACCATCAAAAATGAACTTATGGGGATAAAAATATATGTTTATAAAAAATTAAAAATTAAAAAAAATGAACTTATGATAGGTAAAAATTTATCCAAAGAAAACATGAATCTCAGATTCATAAACATTATCATTATTATTATTACAGGTTTTTAAGCCAAAACATAGGTAATGGGGTAAACATAACATGTATCTCCAGAGCCTACAACCACCAAGAAACATTCCAACTATTATTTCTATTGGTTTCTATTATCCAATTATTATCTACCGGTTTCTATTATCCAATCCTCCTTTAATTAGAACAGTAATAATAATGAATATTACTAATATTGGTACAGGGCTTTACTATTTATGAAGAAAGTCCATATACATGAACTCCTTTAATCCTCACAATTACCTTGTGAGGTAGATAGGAAGGGTAACATTTATTACTACCTTTCTGCAAATAAGTAAAAAAGCTGAAGCAACTTGGCCAAAGCCAGACTGGTGTTTGCTGGTGTTTATGGTAATGTATGGAACTGAAATCCCAGATGTAAATTCCAATGCAAAAATTCTAAAATTCAAAATTAACACTCATTTGTGTTAGTAAAAAAAAAAATTCAAAATAGTATGAAAAGTCTTTAAAATGCAAATAGTCTATAGTCCCATACCGAAGCATGGGTTTATCTTACCATTTAAAGTTATTGTAATTTATTTATTTTATGGTTAAAGGATAGAAGGAAAATGGAGCTCAATTAATCAAAATCAAATAAACAAAGAAGTTAACCAAAAAATTGGAATGTCCATCAGTTATAATACAATTTGCCCTGCCCACTTGCAGTTCAACTCTCTGTAAGAAAAGCTTCTGTGCCTTAGTTTCCTCTTCTAAAACTGGAATATCAAATAGCACTTTCAAAGGGTAGCCATCTGGGGCGCCTGGGTGGCTCAGTGGATTAAGCCGCTGCCTTCGGCTCAGGTCATGATCTCAGGGTCCTGGGATCGAGCTCTCTGCTCAGCAGGGAGCTTGCTTCCCTCTCTCTCTCTCTGGCTGCCTCTCTGTCTACTTGTGATTTCTCTCTGTCAAATAAATAAATCTTTAAAAAAAAAAAAAAAAGGGTAGCCATCTAATTTTCAGCTATTGTGGTACTCTAAAAACTGTTAAACCAAATATACAACTAGAGTAATACTAACATGTGTCCAACCCCTACAAAAACCCTGAGTCCAAAGTACCTTAAGATCAACTGGTCCAGCCTCCTTATTTTATGCATGGGAAACAGACCTAGAAAGGTTAAGTATCTTACCCAATACAACAAATTTGATATAAAGCTAAAACTAGAAATTAAGTATCTTTACCCCAAAGTCAACTACAATATACACTTGCAAATCTGCAATGCAATTTTTTCATAATCAAAAACAAACATCCATTTTAATGTGAGAGAAAGTAAATTTATAAAGAGAAATTTGGGAAAGAGGTGGTATCAGAAGTGTATTTCCAAAGAGAAAATGCCCTAAGATTATTTAAAACCAAAACAAAAAATAAAAATAAAACAAATAAATTATAAACCAGTCAGACATAATCATTCAGTCAGATCTCAAACATCTGAGTGCCTCTGGGCTGAATGCCATAGAAAGTTCTGGAGGCAGAAGGATGAATAAGACACAGACTATATCCTTGAGAAGCTCATGGTTTAGTTGGAAGATACACTTACAAACAATACAAAACAATACAAAAATGTATTACAAACAATACAGTGTGAAAGTGATATTACCAGAGCATATAAAAGTTGCTCTGAGAATAAACAGGAAGGACCACCTCACTGTCTGGAATGACTGGCCAAAGGCTTTCTAAGTGGTGATTAAGCGAGTATCTCTGACAATCCCTGCCTTCTTCATCTCCAATCCTAACTGAACACATCCCTGTTTGTGCCTGTAATTTTTAAAGTATTTTTAATATACAGCAGGATGAAGATAGGGGTAAAATGCACACATCCTAATTTCTCCCTGGGTAGTAAGAGTTTCCAAACACACTAAAACATAGATTTTTATGCAGCTACTGCAAAAGCAGACCTTGAAACAATTTGCCAAATTTTTGCAAATGTCCTGTTCTTTCCTTTTCACTGGCTCATGCGTCAGGGACACAAGGTGGCACTGTCGTGCTGACATTCATTTCAGAGCCCTTTCTAAATGGACAATTTGGAAAGAGGCAAAAGGCCCTACTGTGACAACTAAAACCAGAGTGTTATTACTGGTCTTCTCCTAGGTCTACAAGCAATAATGGTGGTAAAGGAAGGAGTAAATCGTTTTGCATTTCATGAATATCACGATGCCTATACTCTGATGGTTTCTGCAAAGTGTCATGTTGTGTGTCCATGGAAATTCCAAAGGAATATAGTGCCCCTCTGCCAGTGGAAAGTCAGAAGTAAACTGTTTACCATGGACAGGCCGGGGACATGGACCACCTCTCCATCTAGTGGCCAGTGGGGAGGAGTGGAACCATAGTGTTTCACTCAGTTAAAAGCAGGTCCTTTAACAAACCATAGGCAATTATGTCACTTTGTTTGACAAATGGCAATTTGGGGGTTACTGCAATAATTGAATCATTAAACAGACCCAATAATGCATTGTGATATCCACTTAAGCTAAGAACAATGACCAAAAAAATAAAGTACATGTGCTCTCTCAGATCAACTAAAATCTCTTTATAAATCTTCCATCATTACCAACCTAAAATTCTCTCCAGATGTTTATGATTTATAGGTAGAAAATACAAGCAGAATTACCTACATACAGTTATTTAAAATAAAATCATATATTCTTAAAGATAAAAGAAAATCTAAAAAGGAGCTTTTCTCTTCATTTTATAAGCAAGGAATTTGAGGGACAGAGAGATTATGATTTATTCAAAGTCATTATAGTCAGGACTAGAAACCAGGCCTCCAGATTTAACCACTTTACATCCTTTTTGGCATTAATTAATGCCTCCTGTTCTCCAAGGCAGTGCTGGTTTTTTGTTATTGTTTTTTGTTTTTGTTTTTGTTTTTACATGCTAAGAAAATAACTATTTTCTAAAACTTTTATTCACATAGTTTCATGCTAAGTTAATAGGACTGAAGCTATTGTATATAAGTCCTAACACATCTTCATGGATATATTCTGAACCTGTTTTAAGAACACGCTTTCTTTTTTTTTTTTTTAACTAACAAATTATTCACATTCATTCAATATTTATTTATTTGTTTGTTTGTTTGTTTATTTTACATTCATTCAACATTTTGAAAGCAAAGTAGCAAGTAGCAGGGAACAGAGTAGAAGGTGCTGGTCCAACCCACCACACAGAAATGGTTTCAGAAAGCCATTTTGTAAAAAGAAACCTAAATCCATTCAGCCTGGCAGGAAGTTTAGAGTTGTTTTTTATTCTGTTTTATATAAAAAGTATTTGACTTCATTTTATTTTAAGAGAAGAAACACACACACAAACTTACACAGTCAATCATTTCATCCATTTTAATTAACTCATGATGCTGTTTTGCCGCATGCCTTGGGAATTCTTTGTTGGGAAGGCTTCTTATCAAAACAAATGAAATCTGTCCACCAACTATGAAAATCTGCTCATAACTCCAAATCTAAGGCCTCAAAGTCAAAAGGTATGAAGAAGTCCTGGCAGAGAACATGGTAGTTTTAATGTGAGATGTTATGACTTCCTCTTCTATGATCTTTTGGTGGCACCTTTGGAATTTAGCAGACCTACTGTCAAGAGATGTAGGAAGAAGGTAGTTTGTGTTTTGTTGGATAGGTCAGATGGATTCTACTGGGGTTGGGAAGAAAGTCTTTTTGTTTCATTATAAATTTAGAAACTTTAAAAGCACCTACCCCTCCACCCGCAGCTTCACTTTTATTCTTATCTCCATGTGCTTCTCAGTAATGTCTATTCTTCTCCTCTCTCCAGATGAGGTGAAGCAATAATACCATGGTTGATTCAAGGAACAAGATAAAGAAAGAACTATTCCAACCTAAAGTGCAGGTGATAGGTTCATTTGACCATGAAGATGGAGACATTCGTAAGTATGTGCAAATCCAAAGTACTGGGCCAAAAGTCACTGTAGTGTGTTCAGTATTTAAAAACAAAACAAAACAAAATAAAACAAAAACCCAACAGTATAAAGCCACCCTGGCAACTATATTTGCCTAGTTCCTATTTAAACATAAGAAGATAACTTTTTCATTGTTTAAATGCTCTGGTGTCTGAATAAGGTGTTTTTGTTTGTTTCCAAGAGTAGCCATACAGTTTTCATATACATACATACATCTACCAGAAAAATTACATAGCCTAGAACACTCATAGTTTCTTGCCAGTAAGTTTTTTCTAAGTTTTAATTTGGTACCTGAGCAAACTGACAACATTGCTTTAATCTTCTCCCAGATGCATTTCATTTACTGGAAAGAAGCTCATACTATAAAAGGAATTTGCCAACAACAAATCACAATTTGATTACAACAGTAATTCAGAGAACATTTCTGAAAGAAAAGGTAAAAATAGCAGATATCCAGTCTCATTTAGTAAAAACTAAAGGCTTTTAACCATTAGATAGAATTAAAATTTAAATAATTTAAATTCAGCCTAGTTTTTAAAAAAGTTTAGATTAAGAATTTTTTATGAACAAAACAATACCATTATGTATAAAATTCATAATTATTACCATTTTTAGTTTCAATTTCCCGGAAATCTATTTATTTATTTTTTTTTTAAAGATTTTATTTATTTATTTATTTGACAGAGAGAAATCACAAGTAGATGGAGAGGCAGGCAGAGAGAGAGAGAGAGGGAAGCAGGCTCCCTGCCGAGCAGAGAGCCCGATGCGGGACTCGATCCCAGGACCCTGAGATCATGACCTGAGCCGAAGGCAGCGGCTTAACCCACTGAGCCACCCAGGCGCCCCCGGGAAATCTATTTAATTTCCAATAACTCCAAATTCCATTAAGTAGTTTTATATGTACTGAATGCAAATCTTTACATTATTTTCTTAATAGTGAAAGTTTTCAAGTAAATTCTTAATATTTTAAATGTATAATATATGATATGTACATTAAATTCATTATACTTGAGACACAGACATAAATGCTAAATTATTTCTGATATCAAGGAAGTAAATACATTATGCTTGTGATCATGATGATCACCCTTTCCATCAGTTTCAAAGATAAGACTGAATATTCAGAAATTAATAATAATATCCCCAGTTTCCATCTAGTCACTGGGTGGGCCAATGAATTCAGCCCTTGCTCCTTGTCCCAATATTTTTACTTGGAAGTCAGTAGTTAACTTTCCCTAAGTTAGAGTAGGTATAAAAGCATTGCATTGGTTAACTGAACTGCAAAACATCCCTGGCTTGAGTTTCACTTGAGTATCGAAAGACTCCATAAAGGCAAGCACCATGTCCTCAAGCTGATTACTTTCAAGTGAACTGTAGAATCACCAAAGGCTTGATCCTAGAGTGGAGGAGAGGTTATGAAGAGTTGAGCATAATTTGCACACCATGTAATTATTATTACAGTTGAACAGCTAGAGTGGCAAAAAAGCCCTTTTTACTTATGGGCTCCTGAATGTTGTTCCCAACATCTGTTACAGTGGTTACTACATACATGACAGTAATGATAGTAGCATTATTTCTTCTCACAGCCTCAAAAGCTTGCCTATGTAGAAATCAGAAGTAAAGAACTCAAAGAATATAATTTTTATACATTAAATGTAATTGGCATCAATGTTGTTTAACGATTAAATGTATAATACTTATATTACAGGAATATCTATAAATTCAGGCATTCTCTAGAATTTCTAGATATAGATATTGCCCTTGGGTATTTGGTGAAGAATTAAAAGGATTTTACTAGCTATTTGACATGGACTATCCCTGGGGATTCTGCAAAATGCTAGAAATTAATTAAGTATTGGAAATGTACAAAATATAAGTTTGAAAGGAATATTTCAAGTTTGCCAAATACCTAGGAATCCTATATGGGATTTGAAAGTTTACAGCAAAGAATCAAATGGCCAGTAATGACTCCTAAATCATTGTAAATAATACCTAATGATTGTACAAGGTAACTAAAATGGCTTATACAATACAAAAAAAAAAAATTAAAAGAGTTGATTTCTAGTTTAATGATAACTCTTATATGTATGTACTTGCTCAACTGATAGTATTTATTGTCCTGTTCCTATTATAAGTGATATCTGATTTCTCTAATTTGCTTGCAATAGTTACACAGCCATACAAACAAAAAAAAAAAATTGGATTTTTCTTTTCAGCTCTATGCAACTCTTCTTGCTAGTAAGATTATCACGGGTTAAGGAACTTGGGATGGACATACAGTTTTACTTCTTTTGTACAAGTTCAGTATCTTTTCCCAAAAAATGTAGTTTGTTAAAACATATTTCTAAAGTCGCCTCCAACGCATGTCAGCTTTAATATCCATTATCAACTTTTAGACCTAAAGAGCCCAGCCTTAAGATTGAAGAAGAGTGGAACTAGCAGCATTCAAAGACTGTCAACATCAGTCCTTCCTTTGCCAGAAAGAATCACTACTTAGTAACATTAGCAATATGCTACTTCCACACACCTTGCCAGGCCTTGGAACAACACATTTGCTCAGGGTCTGAACTTGGTTTTCTACGTGGCAGCATGGCCAACCACTACTCAGGCTTGGACAAGGCCATAAACACATCCACTGATAATTTCTATATTTACAGAAAGCCAGGACATTTGTAGATAATCACACAATTGGATATTTATGAAGTGCCAGCTTTTATGAATACAGGAATTTGTTAATTAGCACAAGGACTAATCATTAAAATTCAAAAATTGATAAACAGGAATGCCATTTATTTGTTCACATTTCGGGGGAAAGTATGCAGCTGTGATCCTTTTGATGAATGTAGGCTTCTGGAGAAAAATGTGAAGAAGAAAAGTATCTGTAAGTTTTGAAATCTTAATGAGTAAAATCCAGGAAATTACCATATAGTCTTTATATTAAAAATAATCATAGTAATTCTTCCCGTAACTTAAAAAAAGTTTAAAACAGCATATGCTTAGCATATGAATTATACTGTCCTCCTAGTCCACTGTTTTGGTCCTTTTCAAGAAGCCAAAGTTGATTTTTACCGGAGAGAAGTTAAAAAGCACACACACGTCACTCAGTACCAAATTGTTTTAGCTACAGGGCATGGCAAAGCATGAAATAACTGCTTTAGAGCACTTCCTCATGTGGGTGTGTTAGATAACTGTCCACTCTGATATTAAAATGAAACCCACTGTGACCTGACCAAGACTTCGGGGCTCTCAATAGAATTCATGTGCTGATAGGAAAGGTCTACCATAACCAGTAAGCCTAATTAATGACTTTTCTGGCTTTTCTATAGCCCTCCTGTGACACGAGCCTTCAGGTTTTCAAAGCCCTACATAGCAAAGTACACTGGTTTTAAGTTTACTTATGCACATTTTACAATGTCCTGCAATATTTGAATTGTGACAGCCCCTCCCAAAAAAGGCCAAGATTACTTTTCATACTAAAAATATTCTAAATCTACTGAAGGCTAAGAATTATAATGCAAAAGAAAACACATACACATTCTAAAAATGAAGCCAAGCATAAATATGACTAAATTTTTACTTTCTTTTATTCCTTCTAGAAGGTTAAAAGAAATTTTCATCTTCTCCTAAAAGCCTCTCCATTTTTTGTTTCTCTTTAACATAAATATGCTTAATATTAAATTTTTAAATGTTCCATCTGCAAAGAATCTGATTTCTTTACCCATACACATGTGAGAATATATACATACATTGACATATATGCACGCAGATATCCCCACACGTACATGTACACAGAAAAAGAGAATTATTGATCAAGAGATAATGAAAAATTCTTTCGAAAACAAGGTAGAATTTTAGATAGTCCTTACAATGATATTATAGAAAATGACAGGTGCATGAGACATGCACACTTTTGACATGTTAGTTTTAAAACAAATTCTTGGGTCAAGAGTTTAAAATGGAGAAAATCACACTTGAAACACTATATACTGTGTACCTACATTAACACACGGTTTCAATAGACTCCCCCAAAAGTTTCCCTTTAGATCTTTGAGGGAAAAAAATTCTCTGACAGGACCTGAGTATACTTAGTATTTGTTCTATTCTTGGTCAAAGCTGTCCTTTCCAGCTTAAAAGACACTTTAGGCAATAGAAGCAAATTAAAAGTCTCCAAATAAATTTTTAAAAAGAAAGGGGAAAAAAAGACTTTTAGCAGCAAAAGTTCACCATCCTCTTGGAATAATGGATTTTTAATAAACATTTTACTAGGTCTGAACCTTGAGAATATGTTTGGGAATCTGCTCTAGCGTCCCAGGTGGCTTAAGAATATTGCTTTATGGACTTCTTTGTGTTGTCAGAAAGGCCTAATGGAATTAAAAAAAAAAAAAAAAAAAAAAAAAGTCCGCCACTTCTATTAAATAAATAATTTATTATGAAAAAGGTGACTGTTATTATCAAAGATCTCTATAGATCAACATCCATTTTTTATCATTCTTCCTGTATATGCTCAAAACATCTGCGTATCTTACTATCTGACTTAATGTTTATCAAATGAATGGCACTTTTACTTTCGGACAAATCCGAATAAAACTCCATTAAGAGTCCATTTCAAATGAACCCTTTTACTCCTTTGAATTTTGAAGAACACTGTTCTGGGAAAACTGTTCAACGATGTCAGCTAGTTGTCAAATGCAACTTTTCCCACCATAAAAAAGAAAAAAATAAAATAAAGGAAAAACAAAGCACCTCAGAACTATGTTTGAAATAACAAATGCATTATTTATAGTCCCCGAAATGTTAAATGAATACTTGCAGTTGTTGCATAAGATGGCCTGATATACTTCATAGCTTCCACTTCATAAAAAGATGGCCAGCCCCCACTTCTCCCTCCCCAAGCATAAATAAACAGTAACATACTAAAAAGAAACTGTCCTAGGATAAAAACTGCTTGTTAAGAAAGTTTGCATTCTTACTAATCCCAGTGATATCCCTATAAATGCGAATGTCCATCTGCAAAATAAAAGTTACAAAACAGAGTACCTTGTTCCTCTCAAAATAAACCCCCCAGATGTAATACAGAAGAGTGTGTGATGATAAAGATAATTACTAGATTCTTATCCACCCTGTAACGACCCCTCACCTTATAGCCAATGCTATCAAATAAATATGCTGGCAAAAAGTATTCAACCTGCTTCAAGGATTTAAACTGTAAATATGGACTTTAAACTTCATGTAAAACAAAGAACAAGAGTCTCACTTTAGTAATACCCACACTGGCACTGCAGCTAAAACTCATTGGCACATAACTAACAAAACCCAGTTAGCAATAAATAAGGACAACATGATATATAGACAGACAGATGGAATTGCATAAACAGACAAGAAAAGCAAAGAGACTAACAAACATACGGAGGGGTCTGCTATAGAAGAGTGAAAGATACTGATTTATTTGGTACTTTAGTGAGAAAAATAGGTTTGTTTGCAATTATTTTTAAAGTAATTAAACTGAATCACAAGGGCACACCCTTAAATAAGTAAGAAGAAAATTAGTAGAGGGTAGGCCTCCTATAAATGTTCCAAATTTTAAGCTAGCAACAGCTCTGTCAAACTTAAATCTGGAAATTAAAATTCAAGGAAGAAAGAATAAAAGCATTGGGGGCTAAAGGAGATGATAGGTAAAGGGGGGATTGAGGAAGCAGGATTTTTTTTATGAAAGTTGTCTGCCCTACCTTCTTCCCCAGCGCTGAGTTTCTCTTCTCATAATCGGTGTCTCCCTGGAAGTACAGTGTGAGTGGTAATGACTGCCTGCCTCCCTAATGAGTCCATTTTCCTGCTCTTGATGTTGTGTATATACACACACTGCAACCTACCTTACAAACCACAGAGACGGGAAGAGAGAGAGAGAGAGCAAGAGAGAGGGAGGGAGGGGGGGCAAAGAGGGAGAGAGAGACAGAGAAAGAGCAAGCGAGTGAGAGGGAGAGAGAGAGAAGAGGAGAGAGAAAGAAAAACAGAAAGAAACAGAGAGAGAAAGGCACAGACAAAGCCCTCCTACCAGACAGCAGACAGCCTTCTTTCCCCTATCCAGCAAAATGCAACTCGTCTAATGCAGCAACAGGTTCAGTATTGCCAGACTAACAGAGTGAAAAAGGTATATTCTCTATATCATTACTGCTTGCAAATAAACAGTTTAAGAGCAGCTGGCTCCACCTTCTTTATTTATGCTCCATTATGAGGAATGTATTGTTTCAGTTCTGGCACACAGTACATGTAATTATCATAAATACATTTTTGCATATTAGCAGGAAATAGTGAAATGCATAGCTTATTTGTGCAACCTTTTAAATTTTTTTTTTTTTTTAATGTGAGAGACTGTCAACAAATCTGCTCTGACAAAAGCCTAGTAATGATTTTAAAGTCAGAGGCAGTCTTAAAGGAGGCTCTGAAAGAAAGACTCCATACAATAGGAAAACTGATCTCAGACAAAACTGATAACTGCAAAGAAGAAATCATTGCTCAGTAAATAAATCAAAACCATATGCAAAATTGCTGACAAAAACATAATCAAGTTTAATTAAGTAACTAATAGACTAGTACTCTAGAAGAGACAGATTGGTTTCTTATTTGAAGCATCTATCTGTACAAATATCACAATGCAGTGTACTCTGTGTGAACAGGTGCAATGCATATAGTAGATAATGTTACAACAACAAAAATAAATCCCATAAGGAGCTTCTATCATAAGCAGGACAAGATTTCAGAGAATATGGGTCTGAAACCATAGCAGAAACCCCTTGTTCTTTTACTAGGAGGGGAAAATAAAATTAATGCTTCTAAATAAATCTTCCTTAAAAGGAAAAACAAAACAAAACTGTTTTTCTTTGTCTGATACCTCTAAGCATTTTTTTCATTTGCTAGAACCAAAATAATGCTGGTATTACACTCTCCACCACATCATATGATCCCTACCCGCTTTCCCCACACCCAGTGCCCTTCTCTCCCCTAAGTGATATATTTGCAGCTATGGAATTACAAACAACAGAAAACAGAACAAGTTACAAGTTCTTCTTGTCCCCCAATTTTTTAAAACTAGACTCTGCTTGTCTACCTAGACAACCACCTTCCTTAAAATATTTCTGTACAGTTTGGCTGTTTGTCATTTAGGTGGGACTTAGGAACTCACAATAGAGGTTAAATATTCTAAAGAAAATTTACATAAAAATGAAAACTGTGAATGCATCTGACCCATTCAAACCCTGAATCTGAGCACCAATAATTAATTGTATATTAAGTATATTAATTTTAAAATCACCTTTTTTATATGGTTTAATGTGTTACCATACTTCAAACATTAGAATGTGCTCCTTTGCATAAACAAAACTATTGTATTATATAAGCATAAATTCCTTCCCTTAAAAACCAGTTTTCAGTTAATAAAATATAACTTAACTACTTCAATATATAACTTACAGACCAACTATATTTTCACATGATTCACAAAAATGTTTTAGAAAATCAGTTAAATCTTGGGTCATGCTCAGAAAAGATATCAGTTTTGTTTTAGCTGTTTTAAGAGTAGACAACCTATAGCATAGAAATTAGAAGATGGTGTCTAGCCACACATTGCATAAACTGTCCTGGGAAAATTCTAGTAGGAAATGAAGAGTCCAGCCCTCTACTCTCAGTATAAACCACTAATTCCAATTCTCAGGTGCTGCAATAGTGCTTTACCCCCTCTCAAGGGGGTAAAGCTTAATAAAGAGGGGACATACACAGGGCGTAATAAAAGAAAAGGGATATGTTTTTGGTCACATGTCTTAAGAAAAATCTTTCTAAAATACACTCAGTGTGCCTGAGGTACCAGCATGCATCTCACCCCTTACTGCTCAGCCTGGCATGTTCTGTTTTTCTACTATTGCCCTATTGTTTCTCTAAAGCTTTATTCAAATGTTTGAAGAAAAATGTCACTTTAAAAAGCACACAAGCCTCACAGTTTGACAGACTGATTCAAATTAGATATTACTATGTCCTGATTTTTAAAATAAGGTTCTAGGTATTTTTGTTTTGTTTCATTTTAACGCAAGGAGAATAAGAAGACATTGTTTGAGTTCCACCAGCAGGAGTCAAAGGAATGTAAAGGACCATGAAAGCTATTCACCTTTTCATAGAACAACTAGCTAGCTGAATTTTAAAAAGAAAAACAAATATTTTGGCTTAGTGAAAATGCACAACACCTCAACGCTTTTTCTATATCTGCACACTTTACTAGATGCCAAGCACAGTAAGTGGGACATTCTTGGTACTTTCTGGAGTTCAGGATACACTCTTCTTGCTGGGACAGGAGACCCATGTATTGAAACAATAATCCTGACTATCAGAAACAATAATCCTAATGGACTATCAGACTCTGGTAGTTATAGTTGTTAAACTAAGTGGTTTTGTATGTTGATATGCCATGGGGCAATTTCATCCGGTGGAAAGATCCTAGTGGGAGCTGAAGACTGGTTTTAGTCTCAGGATTGCCAAAGTAGTTTGTATAGCCTGTGCAAGCCATGTAACCATCCTCAGTATCCATTTCTTCATATAAAAAAATAATAAAGTTAAGTTTAAAAGGAAAGAACTGAAGTAGATAACATAATAATTATGATGATGACAGCTAATGCTTAGGTGCTTACTATTTGCCAGGTCCTCTTCGAAGTACTTTTCATTTATTAACTCATTAAATCCTAGTGAACCTATGAGGTAGAGATTATTTTTAGTGGCACTTTTCAAGTAAAGAAACAGAGAGATTAAGTGATTTGCCTAAGGTCACACAGCATTGCCGGAACAGGATTTGAACCCAGCCTGTCTGGCTTACAGATCATGTGCTTAATCCCTGCACTCTATTCTCTCCCAGTACCTAATGACAGCTAAGTCCCATCTATCCATAAGATTCTGTGCTTATTAGTCAAACCCAACACACCCTCACGACTTCTCATACCTGGCTTACTAATACAATATAGTGCAAATTTGCTCCTCTAATTTACATTTTTCTCAATACATTTGGTTTAAGAGTCTAGCAACTCTATTTAAAAGTTCACATATACCATTCAATCACCTCTGTTTCCAAATTTCCATAAATATGTGCTTCCATTAAGTTGAACTGAAAAACAGCTATCTAATACTAATGCAAATAATGGTTTAAAGAACTAAACAAATAATAAATAAAATAAAATAAAAAAATATCCTGTTTCCCAATAGCCTGAAAAAAAGCATGGAAAAAGCAAGGATTCAATTATAAATGACTTATAAGAGATGCTGAATAATACCATCATTTGATTTTGTATACTTGGTTTTAACTTTGAATTATTTAGAGATATATTCTGAACACTTTGATACTAATGACTCATTCTGCAAGAAAGATTTTGCCCTTCTCTGATCTCTGTGCATTAATTAAACATGGATTATGTGCCCATTATGTGCCATTCACAATACTTGGGGGTGAAAAATGAGGATAAAACGTATGATTTAGTTTCTGGTTTTGAAGACTCCATAGGCTGGTGGGAGACAGGCATGTAAACAATACTAATGTAAGGGAATAATCTTGCCACTCCATATTGTGATGTGCCACATAATGCAGTGCCTTAAACTTTGTGCTTCTCCCTTAGAAAGCTAAAAATGAAATCTGGAAAAATAAATATAAATACCTAAGTTCAATATGTGGCTTATGAAAGATGTGTGTGTGCATGAGCACATGGTGCAGGGGATGTCCTGAGGTCAGACTGGAGACAAATGTGTAACAGGGGGAGGTACTGAAGCTAGATTAGAGACAACTATGGAGCAGGGGGAAACTACTATGGTTAGACTGGAGACAAAACAGTTTTTTCTATAGCAGGGGGTTTATAGACGCATGGAGTACACTTTATCCATTGCCCCCAAGGTGCCTACTAAAGTTCTTCTACAAATACACTGTACATGAAATTCTTAAATGATTGTGGGAATCAGTAATAGCTATTAACCTGGAGCATAAAATGTCATTAATTTTAAAGTTATGAAGTACTTTGGCAAATGAATACTTCCAAAAGTACATGAAGGGTAAAAAAAAATTTTTTTCATTTGGAAAGAAAAAACGTCAACCAATTTCAAAAGCATTTACCACCATCCCATATATACTTTGGCCAAGTCCTTTTCAGGCATCATTAATGTTTTTACATCTCATAAGGCTAAACAGGAAAAAAATGTTGAAATACTTTAAGATTGTTCATAAGAACATTCCCAAAAGAAAAAGAGGAAATATTAAAAAAAAAAAAAAAACAAAAAAAACACGCCATGCTGCAATGAAGGACAGAACAGGAGTTTTAGCCCCAGTACATGGGTAGAAAAGCAAAGACTGGGGTTAATGGGTCAAAATGAGTAAGTGCTATACTAAGGACAGACTTTGTCATTGAGGCCACCATCATAAAGTCAATTCTATATGGCATAATTAGATAGTAAGCCTTAATTTGGGTCATCTGATTTAAAACTTTATCCCATTAGTCCCAAGAAAAAGTAGAAGAGATTATAGATAAATCATAGCTTACCAATAGTAGGTCAGTAGTATGATCTTTACATGGGAAGATGTGCATTTCAATTCTAGTCAACAAATATTTAAGTTTTACAAAGTAACAACAAAAACAAAAACATTACATGACAACTACATCACTGGGAGTACCTTTATTATGCCCCTTGCAGTACTATCTATAGTCATCTGTCCTTTAATATGTCTCCCATTGCCATTGGACTGAAGGAACTACCAAAACAGGGGCTCTACTTACTAAGCTAGGACAGCCTACTATCTGGAAGAACACATGAAACATAGTTAAAGCTCAACAGAGTTTTCTTAAATGAATGAATAAAGGAATGAAAGGAATGAATGAAAAAATGAAAAAAAAAAAAACCAAAGCAATAATAATACATGGAATTTACAAACCTTAGTTAATGAAAAACTTTAATAAATTTGAGTTCTAAGAGTAAAAAAAAACTTCTAAATAGCATTTAAAATGTTTTAAATTACATATAAAGTATTTCTTACTTAAAGATGTTGTGAAAAAAATGGTTATAAAAGAGCAAAAAGTAATACTCTCCATAACTTTTCTCTATATATGAAAATTTTCATAATAAAATGTTGGGGGAAAAAGGTATTGCCCTATAGCCAGAAGAATTTTAATTCGCATTATCTCTGAGAAGAAAATTCAGCTTGTCTTCACATTTCATGTATCCATTGTTTCTTTCACTTCTGTTGCTAAGGAGTTCAAGTATAAGTTGGAAGTTGGCCCTAAAATTCCTTATAGGAGAGGAATACTCCCCTTTGATGAAAAATACCTTGGTAAGCAGGTTAGGTGCAGAAAGTGGGACTGAAAAGTTCTTGTGGGATCAAAGTGTGCTGCATAAGAAATTAGTAACAATTTGAAGGTAGGGGAGCATAGACATGAGAAAGGAGGAGGGAGGAAGGAAAACGACAAGAAAGAAAGGTGGGCACTGAGAAATTCACAATGTCAAGGTGGCCAAAAGATTTTTTTTAAGAGAGTGATGCCTAATATTAACTTCTAAGACATTTACATTTTTGCAATGCAAATCTTCTTCTCTTCAAACTTTCTGGAAAGCTTGATATATTGTATGGCTTTGTTTAGCAGTGTAATGAGGAGTACAGGGATGGAAAATGAAGGTATGACATAAATTCACCCATACACAGAAGCTTTTTAATGGGAGAGACAGGAGTTCCAAGGAGTGACCAGTGACACTGTGAATAGTGGCTAATACATGGTGAATGATGAATAGCAAAAAGTCAAAAGGATCTTTGACACAGAATGATTCAGATATAGATATGAGTCAATCAGCTTTTTCCACAAATATAGAAGAGTAATATGGTCATATAGGAAAAGAAGCATATATATTAATGTCTGAATTGCAATTTTGTTGTAATTTCATTATTGTTACTACCTCCATAAACTGATCTTAAGTGCTATGAGTATCTTCAGAAACATAGGGGAAGAGAGTACTTTCATGACACAATAAATTCTGAATTAAAGGATTAAAAAACATAAAAATGTCATTTGTAGTATCTCCTTAGCTCTAGAAAAATGTATCAGACATGTATACTAGAACTCTTCCTGCTCCCTGCTCAATTTTCTCTCCTAAACAATCTAGGACAGTGCTGTCTTTAAAGTTTCAACACTTACATAATAATTTATTCATACGTACAGGTTATATTCAATACCCAAAGAAAAAGAAACATAAATTACAGAGTGTATTCTATAGTAAAAATAAAAGTCACACAGAAGATATATAAAGGAGGCATCTTAATTGCTATGGCTGTTATTTTCCAGGTGAGATCCCTAATGTCCTGATGGGTGATTCTACATGTGAAACCCAGTCTCCATATTCTTTCTATCTACAAAGCTGCTACTATTTGTAAAGATTCATTCTTAAAAAGTTACCACTATTACATGTGTCAAGAACTGTGCTTAGTGCTACATACACTATGTCATTTAATCCTCCCAACAGCCTTGTAAGAAAGGCAATATTAATGTTTTCATTTACAGATGAGAATACTGAGGCCCAAAGACTTGTAGCTAATAGGGTGGCACAAGTCAGGCCTAAAATCAATCCAGATGGAATTAGTGGGGGATAAAGAGAGGGGCTTGACAAAATCACTCTAAAAAAATTTCTAGAATAATAAAGTGGTGAGATTAGGAAGAAATTTTGAAAGAAGATTAATGATGAGACACAGGTTGAGAGCGTATGGATTCCCTAGATAATTTCAATATGTATTTCACATATATTTAAGAAAAATCACATGAACTGTCTCAAAGTAAAATTTAAAGAAAAGATAACAAAGAAAAACAGCATATAAACAACATTCTAAAGTGATGAAAGAAACTACCATGAACCAGTTTGATTAAAGGGTTGGAAACATTAATAACAATCTGTCCAGGAATATTGAAGCCAGTTATTAATAACAGAGTCAGCATGATAACAGCCTGCTAACTCCTGTGAGGCAACAGGCCACTGGGATGATTCAAAATGGGTAGAAACAGTATCTGTAATTTTTATTTAAGAAAGCTCATTTAGCCCAATAACTTACAGGTTTAAACCACAAACTTTCAGACATATAAGGACATATCAAACTTCTGGAAAAGAACCTACATCAAATCTCAGTCTTTCATTTCTATTAAGAATATAGAAAAAAAAAGAACAAATACAGAAATATCTCATTATTCAGAGTATATAGATATACAGATAGATCACAATGTATAATGTTGTACAGGATTCTTATGAAATAGAAATTTTGAAATGAATTATATTAAATTAAATTTTGTTTTAATAATTATATCAGGTACTTCAAAATTATCAAAAAATCCTATTTCATGTTGAAAATCCATAAATTGAGACTTATCTCTAAATTAAATAAGCTGTCCTATTGTTTCAAACTGACATTATGCTACTTAAAATGTAATAATGGGACCTTTTGCAACACAAGTAATACTCCCAACATCTGTTAAACCTATGTAGAATATGAACATAAAAGAAGTGTCTCACCAGTTAAGGAAACAGTTTTATTAGTAATCAATAAGGGAAGAACACTGCCCATAATTAAATCTGTATTAATTATGAAAAGGGCTATGAAAGAAATGAATCATCATTATGGAGTTCATTTTAGAAATTTAATGGTCAGGGACTCCAATACACACTTCTTATGATGTCATATCTAGAAATCTGCAATTGAAATAAACTGAAAACCACTCTAAGCTAATATTTTAATAAAATTCATGTGGTTTTTGCCTAAAACAATTAAATTTCACCTAAACTCTACCAATAAATTCATTAATGTGTGACATTAAATAATCTATGCTTTAGCAGTTTAATCAAATAAAATATATTTTACAATAAAATAATAGATATTACAAAATATAGGTATTATAAATGAAACAAATTCTGAAGTTTTCCAGGTGCTACATTTTCATTATTACTATTATTTGAAAAGTTAAATTAATAAATATATAGAAATAATAAATCAGAGCAGATTTTACGAAGTTGTGGGTGATACACAAAATATTCATAGCTGATAAAGCATGGGCATAGACCAATAAGAAATGTTACTGTGACTAATCAAAACAGATACTGGCTGTAAATAAATGATACAGTACCAGTATTTCCTTCCTGATTAACAACCCTAGTCTTAGGTAACAAACCAGAATCCATCTTCTAAAACAAGTTAATAAAATTTGAAGATGTAGTTTTACTACTGCTATACTCTAGAGCAATGGATTCTCCAATTTTTAAAAATTCTATATCCCATCATTAAAAATATTTTTGAAGTCTACAAAGATCACTTATCTATCTGTTGGTTCTCAACTCCATTCCCACCCTTTCTATACTATACAACAATGTATAATGTTGTACAGGATTCTTATGAAATAGAAATTTCATAAGAATTTCATAAGAAATTTCATCATATTTTTTGATAATTTTGAAGTACCTGATATAATTATTAAAACAAAATTTAACAGATACTCTGCTGTCATGGAACCCGAAAACCACATATCCCATGTTGCTTTGCCAGAATGAGAAGCACTGGCTAAAGATCAGAGACCCTTTTTTTCCCCTCCTTCTGCTTTTGGCACTAGCAATCTCGGCAATGGTGCTTCCGCAGCCCTGCAGCTCAGAGCTCCTGGGATGTAGCTCTTGAGACTGCTGATGGCAGCAATGGTACTACAGTTGCAGAAGAGCAGCAAAGCTCTAACAGCCCCCGGCTAGGACAACAGCATCGGTGGAACTGTGGGCTGCTGGGCTCTTGCCATGGCGGTAGAAGTGCAGGTGCCTAGCTTCCTGCAAAGCAGTGGCAAGGGTGATTCCAACAGCTACATCAGCGGTGCTCCAGCTGCCTCAAGAGCACCGTGGGTACTGGTGTTGGGTAACAAAACTTGCCCTTTCTTTCCACAGATCTTCGTTGCTAAGTATCACTGTCACCTTCTTTCCCTCCCACCCGATTTTCCAAAACATTTATAACCAATTCTTTGGGTTAAAGTCCCTCTGTTTTGAGTCACTTCTGTTTTGCTGACTCGACACTGGTTAGTGTTAAGTCTACACCTCAATATATATAATTATTTGCAAGCCATAGACTTAGACTACCATGTTACATACATTACAGAACATATGAATAGCCTCTTAAAAGGATGAGAAAAGAAGAAATGTTATTTTTAATAAGTTTTAATTTTGTTGTATTTAGTAACAATTTTAAAACACTTGCCCTCACTAAAAAATAAAATTTTAGACAGACTAATTTGGTTAAATATTTACCGCTCTTTATACCTTGCCTTGGTTTTACACTTTGTGAAATAGTCATTTGAAAATCTGGTACTACATTCAGGTTATTGTGATACCTGCTGTAATGGCTGTCACAATGGGAGAAAAGCCTCACAAAACAGTAGTTCCAAATGGAAGAAGAACATCATTGGCTGTGCTTATTAAATCACAATACTCAATTTGCAATCACCAACCACCAATTATGTAAAAAAATTTTCTTGAGCTTTGTCTAGTAAATTTTCATCTTTCCAGATGTCAGTTGTTCTTATAAACTAAAAGGTATATGTCGTATTTTTTAAAATTTCTTAACAAAATAATGTTAACACCTATTTAAGGGTTTCATTTAAAAGATTTTGAAACAAGTTATAAAATTCTATTCCAAGTTTTAAAAAGTATTCAGACTGTTTTTTTCTAGTTTTTCAATTATGCAGAAATCAGAGTTTTACAATTACACTAGTTTGGACAACAAAATATCACATTATAATGAAAATATCTACAAATATTCATTCTCCCCATACCCTGGGTTCTTCAAAAAGCAGTTACCTTCTCACTCATTATTAGCACCACTACTTTTTTTTTAAAAAGCGGTCAAGTATGCATCTTTTTTTCCAAAAACTTATATTAGAGAGCATAGTATTATCAGCCACCCGTCTGACAAAAAAGGCCAGCAAAATTAGAACTCGGGGCGCCTGGGTGGCTCAGTGGGTTAAGCTGCTGCCTTCGGCTCGGGTCATGATCTCAGGGTCCTGGGATCGAGTCTCGCATCGGGCTCTCTGCTCAGTGGGGAGCCTGCTTCCTCCTCTCTCTCTCTCTCTGCCTGCCTCTCTGCCTACTTGTGATCTCTCTGTCAAATAAATAAATAAACTCTTAAAAAAAATTAGAACTCTTGCCATTCTGTAAAAGAAAAATGCATAACTGCCATAGATTTTATATTGCTTCTCAGTACTCTACCACTGAATAACCAGTGAAACTCCACTTACTACAAAGCATTATAGAACCTCTACTAAAATTTTAAGAACCTTCCATTTTGATTCTGTGTTCTACTAGACTGTAAAGTGTTTGTTAAAGAGAATTTAACCACATCAGTGACATCCTACAGCACTTGTGTGTACTTTTGACTTTAACTGATTTGCTAAAATAGCTTGCTCATAAATGATGAGCAAGGGTGCCTGGGTGGCTCAGTGGGTTAAGCCTCTGCCTTTTGCTCAAGTCATGATCCCAGGGTCCTGGGATCGAGCCCCTCATTGGGCTCTCTGCTCAGCAGGGAGCCTGCTTCCCCCCTCTCTCTCTGCCTGCTTCTCTGCCTACTTGTGATCTCTGTCTGTCAAATAAAAATAAAATCTTAAGAAAAAGAGCAATAAGTTCTAAAAATAAATAAATAAATGATGAGCAAATGAAATTCATATGTAGAAGTACCTCTGTAATCTTACCCAGGAATCTTTTCCATTCTACCCAAGCCAATCACTCCAGTCTCCCAAAACTATGTTAACACAGTTTTTTCAGAATGCATTACTTAGAGTATATTGATCCCTAACAGGTATTTCCCCCAATAACCCTTCCAGTGATTCAGAAAAATGTAGTTCTTTGTATTAGTGAAATACACCCTAACAAATACCACTGGCTTAAATATTAGAAATAGCACTACTTTAATTAAGTTTCATTTCAGTAAGTCTTGTAAAAAGACTTAGCTTTTAAAATCTATAGCACTGTTTTCTATGCATCTATTAACAGCATTTGCTGACAACTGTGATATAATTTGTTGCCCCTTATTTTTTACACATTACTTCAGCCACTTTGGTTCTAGGTAAATCATACACTATGGGCGAAGTTCATCCTTAATGAGAGTGAATATAAATTCACATTCCAAATAGACTTCTTGATAGTTACTTTTGGCTGACTTATTGTCAAATATGATTAAGTCATCATTGTCTTTACTTTGTAATATTGCTGATAATATGTTCATATGCATTTTAGACACTCTTGTTCAAATATGCTTGACTATAATTCTATCTTTATTCTATTTTTTCTATATTTTCTATTCTATTTCTATTTTGTAAGAGTTAGTTTAGTTAAAACTGGATAGTTTAGGGATGTCTGGGTGGCTCAGTTGGTTGAGCGACTGACTTTGGCTCAGGTCGTGATCCAGGAGTCCAAGGACTGAGTCTCGCATCTGGTTCCCTGCTCATCAGGGGGTCTGCTTCTCCCTCTGACCCTCCCCCTCCCCCTCTCTCAAATAAATAAGCCCGCACTCTCTCTCAAATAAATAAATAAAATCTTTAAAAAAAAAAAAAGAATAAGTTAAATTTTTTAAAAACTGGATTGTTTAAACTGTGACTTCTCATAACAAGGCACAAATAAAATTCAGTTCCCTCAAATCTTAGAGCAAATCAACTCCCACTCTCCCTTCAGGATGCTTTGTATAACATACAATGCATGTGAATTATATTTTGAGATTGCCAACAACTTACATACTAAACATTAGTAAATTTTAACTAAACATTAGTAAACATTAGCCTTTATCTTGTTAAATAAAAAAAAATCCATAAAAGTTTTGATATCTTCTCAAACCTTAATATGTCCTCTTGCATATTTCCTAGGGTACATGCCTACTATATTTCAGACCACTGTTCTACAGTATAGGCATTAGACTCAGATTTGAACAATACTTCCTGGCTATGTATCCTTAAGCAAGTTACTTATCCAAGTCTTTGTATAGTTCATCTATAAAATGAGAATAAGAATTGCTATCTCATATAATTGCTTTGATGATTAGATTGATAAGAATAACAGTATTTGTTGAGCACCTACAAAGTGGAAGGCATTATTCAAAGCCCACTGCATGCATTAATTCTTGAGTACAGTGTCTATACATAGTGAACCCTTGATAAAAAATTAGTTTTCTTACCCAGGAAAGAGAGAGGTTAATTGTACAAAATCAAGAATATTTATTAGGGCAAACAGAGTTAGTTGTTTACAATACAATTTAACTCTTCTATAAAATTTCAAGTTTCCTGGAAGCAAAGTTATGTTGTAGCCATCCTTCTATCTTAATAGACTGCAAAATAGAATACTTTGACTATATTAAGTACTCAATAATTAAATGAATGTTGTTGAATAAATCTACATAGGGTGCACCCATAACTTGCTGCTTATTGTTTGTAAAAATTCAGGCAACTCCAATCCTGACAGGCATGATCAATTAACTGCATATACATTGCAAAACATGCTATTGTTTTTATACATACTCCATTATACCTTTGCCGTAAGGGTGACACTCTCCAGAGCTTTTGAAAATATAATAACCCTTGATTTCTTGTATAGATATAAAGTGAGGTATTGGTAACCCAAAAGTAATTTCTATTAGGATTTTGAAATATTTCAGTAAGTATACTAGACTATGAATATGCTAATATTCTATACAAGAGAATGAACTTACAACAAAATAAGCTACACTATGAAAAGCTGACTTAGGAAGAAATTGAATGAAATTCAGTTTCTGTGATCTTACCTTTTTATTTTACTCTTACGTATAACCTACACCACTTTGATTACTCAAACACATGGAACTTGCCATTTTCTCAAACTCTCCCTAAGGGATAAGAAATGTTTCATGGAGATATTTTCTCTAAAGTAGGTATTTCTCATTAGTGAATTTGAAATCATGACTGCCTAGGTATTATAAAAAATTTATTAAAAGACATGGAATACACTATTTGCTTCACTAAAATAATTTTCATTTTTTGTAAAATATTTTATTCACTTGTAGAGTGAACTATAAACCATTAATGTTCTTCATGACTTTTTTTTTCCCCCAGATAAGTGACCTGAGGTAGAGAAAAACCAGCTGGTGATACACTTAATTACATATGAAATCTCACAAAGTTTTCTACCCAACTCATAGTGCTGTTATAAAGAAAAAATAAGCAAATCATTTTGAAATATTTAGAGAAAGTAAAGTAGGGAATAATAAATGTAAGGCATCACTGTATCTTAATGAGAACCTGAAAGATTAGCTTTTCATCTTTCTCTTAATTATTCATGAATAGTACACTCCATTTCTAAGTGTACAGAAGGCAGAGTGTTTGGGTAGAAAGAACATGGGCTTTAAAGTCAAACAAGCCTGGGTTTGAATCAAGTCTCCACATTCACTAGTTCTGACCTAAAATAATTTATTCATTTTCCTTGAATTTCACTTTCCTCACTGGGAAAAGATGAGCAAAAATATTCAATAAAAAACAGATATAAAGTGTTTGACCTATAGTGAAAATTCATTAAAGGATAATTCGTTTCCTCCTTTGATTCCTAAACCAAAGAGTCTCATTTTTTTTTTTTTTTTCACTATGGATCTCTTTTAAGATTATGGACTACAAAACAGCTGAAAACATTTCTTCAAATAAACTATTGAATTTAATTTTCACTAGTACTCTATGAACTAATTTGACATTATCCTAATTTTGTACAGGAATAAATTCTGCTTCAAAGGCAGTAAATAATTTGTGTAAGATCTTGCATGTAGTAAATTACAAATTGAAACTTCACCTTCCATTCCATCAAGTCTGGTTACCCAATTACTTGAAAAAAAAAAAAAAAGTTCCTAGCCAGAACTAATAAAAAGAATGTTTTATAGTAAGAAAGTTAACTCTAATGATAATAAATATTATTAAACTATTTCCCTAGGCACAAAGTGCAGTAAGGACATAATCACATTATTATCACTAGTGGTTCTAGTGGTACAGCCAAATATTTCTGTAACGCTTTTGTTAACACTTTCCTAGAAAAGAGCTTTCTATGAAAACAGTGAATTAAGGAATATACACCCATATGAAAACTAATAATAGCAAGTCTCGTTCATGGTGAAGAATGACTTTCAAATAAACTTTAAATTGTAATTTTATATTTTTCAGTAATACACTAAGTATCCTCAGTAATCAATATATTTCTTCCTAAATGATATCGTAAGATGAGTAAGTTCTTGGGAGAGCATGTACAGAATAGTGGTTAGACTTAATAATACTGCATTGTATATTTGTAATTCATTAAGAAAGTACATCTTAGGTGTTCTTACCACAAAGTAAAAAAGAAAAAGGTAACTATGTGAGGTGATAGGTGTGTTAATTACCTTGACTGTGGTTATCATTTCACAATATATACATATACTTGAGACAAATCCCTTAATTTCATTAAGCCTTTTGTCCTCTTCTTTAAATTGGGGGAAATAAAAATACCTATAGAACAGGTTTTTGTAATGATTAAATGAAATAATCCAAATACTGATAATAAGTAACATTTATCAAGCATTTTACCATATAATGAACACCATGTTAAACATTATTTATATATATATATAAAATCTCATTTAATAATTACAAAACTCTATAAGTACTATTATTATCCCTTTTATTTATTTATTTTTAAAGATTTTATTTATTTGACAGAGAGAGAGAGCGCACCCAAGTGAGCAGAGCAGCAGGCAGAGGGAGAGCTTAGCAGAGAGCCTGATGTGGGGCTCTATCCCAGGACCCTGGAATCATGACCTGAGCCAAAGGCATCCATTCAACCAACTGAGCCACCCAGGTGCTCCTATTATCCCTTAGATGAAAAAAGTAAGGTTCAAGGTCCCACAACCAATACACTAAACCAGGATTTAAATCCAGCAGACTAATTCTAAATACATACCCTTTAAGGCTAAATTCAATAAGCTCAATGCCAGGCACTTAATAAATCTTGGCTTGTGTTTTGTGTTTATTTCTGCTTTACCGAAGGTGTCAATTTCTTATTTAACAGCTCTAAGTTGAATGAAGTAGCTCTCAAATATTGCAATTTCAGGATTCCTTACTCTTACCCTACTGTATATCATTATAAAAAAGGATTTTTAGGGCAGTGAAAATACTCTGCATAATATTATAGTGAGGAATATATGACATTATACATTTGTCCAAATCCATAGAACACCAAATGTGAGCCCCAAAGTTAAAAAATGGACTTTGGGTAATTATGATGTGTCCATGTAGGTTCATGCTTGGTTTAAAAAAAAAAAAATGTTAGTATTCTAGTGAGTGATGGTAATGGGGGAGGCCATGAACATGTGGTTACCAGGTATACAGGGAATCTCTGTAACTTCTCAATTTTATTGCAAACCAAAAACTGTTTTAAATATATAAAGTCTTTAAATGTAATGTGGTATCCTGCATGGAATCTGAGATCAGAAAAAGACATTAAGTTTAAAAAAAAAGGGAAATCCAAATAAACCAAGGACTTTACCTAATAATAATGTTAACACTGGTTCATTAATTGTGGCAAATATACCATTCTAATATAAAATATTACTAAAAACTGGGTATGGGATATATGAGAACTCTGTACTATGTTCTCATTTTTTCTATAAATCTAAAACTGTTCTAAGAATACATCTACTTGAAAAAATTCAATCAAAAAAAGTCAACAGGAATTGTTTTTGAAATGTAAACATATAAAATAAAGAATGGAAGGGATGTGACCACCAGAATACATTTAAGTCAAAAAGGCAAATGCCAGAGTGTCAGGTCCTTAATCTAGGAAAGGCATTTTTTAAGAAGTAGTTTTGAATGGTCAAAGTCCCCAAATGATAAATTAAAGAGAATTTCAGATTAGAAGGTTTTAAAAAGTGAAATAATTACCCAGAAAAAATATTTTCTGGTTAGTTCATGGAAAGCTGGGACTAAAAATTCTGGACTCTCAATCCAGTGCTCTTTTTACTATAACAGATTGGCACATAAGAACATGTTTGATTCAAGGCAGTAATAAAGCAAACTAAAGGAGGAAAAGCAACAAAATGGAAAACCTTTGGATCATACTCAAGTATTCTTGTTAGTATAGCAAGCAATGGCTTTAACAAGAAGAGAAAAAAATAGACATTTAACAAGGGATGAAATGTCAGAATTAATGGGAAGTAATGGCAGGTTCCTTGGTTGGTGGTTTCAGATCCGAGCTGTTGCCTTTCAGGTAATAATTCCAAGTTCTTAAAGCCTGGACTAACCATACTAAATAAAATAAATTATAACTTGTTGAGATAAGGTCAGTTTTATAGTCTGCACCCTGAAATCCCAAATTCATATCTAGTTCTAACTGGGCAACAAACCCATTGTTGGTTGGACTAATTTGTTTTATTTTCTTACTATATTTAAAAGAAATTATTATGAAAATTTTCAAGCATACAAAAATAGCCTGCAATGAAGGAATTCTCTTATACCCTTTATCCAATTTCAGTAATTCACATTTTACCTTACACATTTTGCCTATTTGCCACCACCACCTATTTTCTCCCCCTGAAGTGACTGAACTGATGTAAGATGAACAGAACCATCCTTGTGAAAAGGAGAAAGAAAGAAGAGAAGCAATACTTTCAGTCTGTTATCCACTGAGACTTAAATCAGAAAGGTTCCAGATTGTGAGGCAAATAAATACAAGCCAGGGATAATAAAGTTAAAGTCTGTTAGTAAGATAGTCTAAATATGTTAGTTGACAACCAATGGAACTGTTGTCTACCCTGGAAGGAGGATATTTTAAAGAATTGTTTTCTGAATTTTCTTCAGTTTGACACAAAGAAGTAGGGTAAGAATGGTAAATATTTACTGAGATTATACTTTCTGAAGATGAGTTTAACTCTGAGGAACACAAAGTTTGATTTCATCATGTTTACATTCACATAATCACAAACCTTCTATATTCCAACAAGCACCTATATACTATACAACAAAGTAAGTTGGCACTACTGAAAAAATTTCAATATCACCAAGACTCAGTTACTTTTGAAAGTTCAGTTTATTTTTATAGTAAGACATTTTCCGTAAGTCTCTGTGTGCTTGAGTTTTCCCATTTTTAGATTTAAAATTTTTAAATTAGAATATAAAATGTCTTTGTCAAGTTCAATGGTCTTTGGTAATCTTAATGAAAATATACATTTCTGGACCCTGAAGGACTCTTCCACAGATTTAGAATTTCACTTCAGTTTCTTGTGTAAATGTTGAAGGCAGAGACCATTAGCAGCTAGCTGTACAGCAAATACAAGTATATCTAAAACATCTTCATTGAAAAGAAAAGATGAACAACATTATCCTGAACTGTTTCAACTTTCCATCATGAGACAAAAGGCAAAAAGTAGCAGGTAGAGATGGGAAATGACGAGAAAAGGGAATTTAAAATGACATAACTAGCAAGGTCCAACTAATTTTTCAAAGCATATATCTAAATATCAAGATACCAGTGGGTGTTCTAGCAAGTAATGTGGAGCGAGCTGGACAATGAGAGTGTCCACTATGTGAGCCAATAAAGCTTTACTGGTTTTGAAAAATAAGTAAATACATACACAGATATCAAGATACACATTCTCCTTCTCAAATCTGAACTCTCCTAATTGATTTTAGATTGCAAATGCAATGAACAGAAACTAATTCTTTCTCCATCTTCATTAGCAAAATGTGTGTAGTTGTTTCTTGCTCTCCATTCTCTCTTAAACTATAAAAATTTTCTCAATCAAAAAATTCCTTCCTATGTTTCATATAAGTTAAGCTTTATATCTGTACAGTCCTACATCTCTGAGGATATCTTTAGTTCTCCATAGATTTTAATTCATTCAAAAGTTTCATAACCTCATAATGGTTTATATGCCCTGCTTCTCCAAAAAGTCTAAGCTCACTCTTTTCCAAAGAACAGTTGTTTATAAAGACTATCCAAACATTGATCTTAATTTTCATTCTTTCTGACCACACATCCTACAATTGCCATGCATTCTAATATACTGCTACCCCTCATGGTTTATATCCCATTTTAACCATCTCAAGTGTCCATCCCCTGCTGACAATTTCCTTTCCATTCACATAGCTGGATCACTTTCCAACCCCTGCTTACACCTCTAAATTCTGCTTCCCTACACACTAATTTCTAATACCAAATACCCACTCCTGAGGCAAAAATGTATTAGTTAAAGATCAAGTTCTAGTAACTTACCTTAAAATTCCAATCATAATGAAAAACATGTATGACTTTCCATAAAGTTCTAATTATTGCTCCTTCTTAAATGATCTGTCATAGGCTAGTTTTGTGTGCTGTGCTCTCCTACATTTCTCTCTGTTGCATCTACCATGACTCAGTGAAGGTTCTTCCCTCTGCTTTCTTAAATCTTCATCCCCCAAAGACATCTGGTCAGCACACAGTAAAAATATTAAAACACTCATGTATCAGCTCTTTGTCTCCATCTCTTAAAAATTTTTTAAAAGATTTTATTTATTTATTTGACAGAGAGAGAGATCACAAGTAGCAGAGAGGCAGGCAGGGCGGCAAGGGGGGGCGGGAACAGGAAGCAGGCTCCTTGCCCAGCAGAGAGCTCAATGCAGGCCTTGATCCCAGGATACTGAGATCATGACCTGAGCCAAAAGCAGAGGCCTAACCCACTGAGGCACCCTGGTGCCCACCATCTCTTTAAATTTTTGTGAGCACCTATTTTCATTCCATCCCACAGAAACTTCTTTCTCCTTAACATTTGCCTTTCACATAATTTAATAAACTAGAATAGCAAATAATAGGTGAATATGTTTTCATATATGAGTTATTAATAAAACATGATTATCCATCTGACTGTATATTTTTATTTTAAATTTTTTTATTTTATTTTATTTTTATTTTAAAAATCAAAATAGAGACAGAGACTAGAAACAAAAGAAATAAACATTCTAGAAACTCAAAGGATTAAGAACGGAGACAGATTAAATTGTCAAAGAAGTGTGTCTTTACTAGAAACATTAAGCAGAATACTTGTCATCCTCTGACAAGTACACCATTACGCAAACTCTGGACATCTTAGAATGGAAAAAGGCAAATGAGTAAGAGAGCCAGAACTAAATTATTCTTATTTCATTATTTTTTGTAGTTAATGCTTTTTTATATATTTTAATGTGGCTTACTCTAGAGGTGATTTTTGTGCATTATGTAGAGATTAAGATATAAATTGTCTTCTAAAGGGATAAAAATTAAGATTTTTCTATTCATTAGAATGCCCTTAAAAAGTGAAAAGACAAGCTATGAATCAGGAGAAGAAATCAGTAGCTAGAATATATAAAGAACTCATCCAAATCAATAAAAAGGCCCATGAAAAATTAAATGAAGAAAATGGGCAAAAAACATGAACAACTATTTTACAGAAGAGAAAACATATATACATGTTCACAGCTCCATGGCCAACTAGAAAATGCAAATCATAACCACAGAGAGGTATTTTTTTATCCACCCAGATAGCAAGAATTAATAAATCTGACAAAATACTATGTGTAAAAGAGAATATGGATCAACAGAGATATCGTATACATCACTGGTGAGAATATAAATGGGTAATACAATTTTGGAAAAATATTTTGACAGTCTCCTGCAAAGTTGAGCAATTACATACCCTATGATCCAGCAATTCGAGTCTCAGTATATACTCAAGAGAATGTCTTACAATCACCACCCAGAAACATACACAAGAATGTTTATACCAGCACTCTTTATATTAACAAAAAAATAAAAAACAGCCCAAACTCCCACTAATTGGAAAAAGGATAAATATACTTTGGCATTGTCATAAATATCATATAAAGGTAAAAATTAACCATATGAATTATAATTACAAAAACATGCATATGTAATCTTAATAATTTAATGTTGAGAGATAAATACAGCATATTAACATATTATTTAGTCACAGCTTTGTAAGTGGTATGGCTATATATATTATTTTTTGAAAAAACAATGTAAAATAAACACAAAATTCAAAATGGTTGTTACTTTTGGTTGGGGAGTACCGATGCGAGCTGCGGAAGAGTATAGAGATGACTTTAAGTTATGTTCTGATTCTTTGATTGGATCTTGGGTTCATAGATATTTATTTTGATCAAAAATAATGAATTAATGAATGAATTAATGTAATAAAAGAACATTAAAAGAATAAATGGAACAATGACTCTGAATCATAATTAACCAATTCCATGAACCTTAAGTCCAACTGAAAAATGACAACACTTTAGCAATACTTTTCAAACTTGAATTGACACATGAATAACTTGAGATCTTATTAAAAATGAAGATGATGATTAATTAGGACTGAGTGGAATTTGAGATTCTGCATTCTAAGCTCCCACATGTGGATACTGCTGGCTTTACAGACCATCCACTGATTTCCAAGTATGGAGTACAATGGAAGCTAAAAAGATTGATACACTCAGGGGAACAATAAATGTAAAGCCTCTTATGTAATGGTCTAATCATGGAAGCACTTTTTTTGGTCAAATTAAAAATCACAAAAAAAGAAATAAGCAGAAAAAATATAAATAACTTTGGTTTTAAGATTGAGCATCACTCACTCAATAAATTTAGAGACTTGAAAGGATAAACTAAATAAACTGACCTGACCACTCAATGATACTGTGCCATATTTTGGAAATGATTTTTGGGAATGATAGGTGCCATATTTTGGAGAGCTGATTATGCTATTAAGAAATAATGATCTGGTTCCACCTCATTGCAAAGTGAACCAGAAGATACTGATAAAAGATACTGGGATTCACTGGAAAAAAAAAAAAAAAAAGATACTGGGATTCAGAGTTTACTTTGAAGCGAAAGAAACTTCTTTCCTCAGTTAGAAGAGACTGCAAGAATCTTAAGAATTAAGGAAAGATCACTTTGGTTTCTTTAGGATGAGAATAAACATTGTTAAAGATTCCCTCACTGTTCTCTATCAAACTACAACCTGCATGTAAGGGAGTAATCACTATGATTAGAAATTTTCTTGCAAGGAGGCAGAAAAACAAAAAAGATGACTTCAATGGCATACATGTCCAAGACTGTATGCAGAATATTCTAAAAAGTACTTCTATTGCTCTAGCAACTCAAGTATTGCTAAACAAGAGTAGAGAGATATATTAACAAATATATAACAATTGCTGTTAATTTCATATTTAATAAAGATAATCAATACACAGAAAGTGCAAATATGCCTGATTAGAATGATTTCATTAAGTGAAACACATTGTATCAAAAAGAATCAAGTCAGGTAGTTTTTAATACTAGTGTCAAAGAAGGTCTATTCAAAGAAATGCAAAGATCTTTATCTCTTTTAAGATCTATCTTTTCAGCTTTTTATAACACTGTCTCCATTACTGGAAGAATAGTAGAGAAACTGAAGGAAATTAGACCAGTGAAATCACAAGAATATTTATAGTGAAAGCCAAATTATTGGGGCAAGAAAATTTTAAAATAAGGATGTATTCTTGCAAAGTGTCAGGTATAAAAATATACTTTGACTAAGAAGAACATGTTCATACTTTGACTAAGAAGAACATGTTCATAAATTCTATTTTCTCCAACCAGAATTTAGGTGTCTTTAACAGTATTCTACAGTATAGAGCCTAGAAAATTAAGATTATACTTACATTTCTATAATAAAAGAATGTAAATACATTTTTTGGTAGTGTTGTTTCTAATACATTATAATGTAGGTATTTCCTGGTAGTTGCATACCCTCAAAAATTAGCCAATGGCAAATGTGGTGTCTGGCAACTAAAAGATAATAAAGATTTTACTATTTGAAGTATTCATGTTATAGTCACTAGTAATTGCAGCTATAAATTACAAGAAGAGAATTTGTAATAAAATGTAACAACAGATTACACAGCTGGGCTTAGCTTTTCAAGGCCATTTATTAAGTCAAAACACAATGCAACATTATCATTATGTCCAGATGTGATGAAGGCCCAGACATCCCACAAAACATTAATATCTCTATATAAGAACAAGAGGTCATCAGGAGATATACCTGAGTAAACAATTTCCCCACAATCACCAGGAAATTAAACAAGGAAGTTCTGGAGACTCATCTTGGACTTTTAAGCAATTAAATGTATTCACACTTTCCATGGATCCCACTGTTCTGTCGGTTTGAGGCTTTGATAGCTTTATCAGTAATATGTTCTATTATTGAAATGTCAAGGGGCTTAATATCAAACATGCTACTTGAAATATATATATATATATATACATATATAAAATAAAATATATGTCTCTTGAATATAAAATGACTGCCCTCAGATTTTCATCATTTTTTGCATAATGTATTATGTTTTTCAAACTACTTAAACATTTATTACTTCACTTGACCTAAAAACTGTGTGAAATAAGTGAGGAAAATATACTATTTTAAATATTAAGATTCTGAGACACAGAAGGCAAGTTATTTGTCTAAAAATCATATATATATGTATATATGCTGACTTTTAATTTTATTTTTAAATACCCTTAAATGCATTTATTTCCACATTTGTTGCCTTGCTAAAGTCATTATCGTACCTAAAGTTTATGTCAAGTCGGCAGGTATTTAATAAGCAACTTCTGGGTGCAAGACTTCCAATCATGCATAGTTGTTGTTATAATTAACTTGTAACATTGACAGGGGTAATATTAAAAATACTTAACAACTAACAACAGAAGGTACCAACCAAAGAAAATGAACACTTGATCAAATTGAAACATATCACCTAAGTTTTACCAAAGGGTATCAGCTGCATGTCACCCCTGACATGGACAGGACTCAGGCTTTGATTTGATTTCAAACTACCAATCATTTGTAGACAAGTTTATTTGGCCTGAACTGCTCAATTATCTAAATATTTCTTAGAATATGTAGAAAATTCTGGAAGTGTGTGGTATAAAATTAAAGAAATCATAAATGTAAAGTAAATAAATCACTCCCCAAGTGTCAATATTCAGAAATATGAAGTCAGTACCACCAAAATTTCGTCATAGTATTTAAAAACATTTTAATTTCTTCATACATATGTATTCAAATTTAATTAATTTTATTAAAAAGCATAAATGGGATTTTGAACATGATTTTGGTGCAATTTTTCTTTTCCTGTCATTGTTTGACTACCTGCTATTCTCCCTCTACATTTCCTCCCACCCAAAATAATCCATTTTAAAACTTAGTATGCATCCTTCCATATTCTTCTCCCTTTGCAAATAACTTTCTATAAAGCAGACATATACATACACATACCTTACATATAAAAGGTTACATTTTCAGGAACTTTTTTTTTAATTGTACAAAAATTTAACATTATACACACTCTTCTAAACCCTGCTCTTCTCACTCATCAATGACCCCTGGAAATTCTTCTAGATCACCTGAGATAACTATAATTTCACACCTTTTGGTGACTGCACTATAACCCATGGCATAAATTTCCGTTATTTATCAGTATTACCTTATTAATGAATTACTTTTTCTTCCACTCTTACCACTACAAACAAGCCGTAACAACTTTGAAATCAAAAAATATATATGTCCTTAAATATTGATACTTATATTTCTATGGGATATATTCCCAAGGATGAGGTTGTTAAATCAAAGAATATTATGAAGTGAAATTTGTAATAGGTGTTACCAAGATTGCATTTCAAAACAGCACACATATTTCCACCAGTAGCAAATAAGAGTCGCCTTCCACATATCTCTGCTGGCAGTAAACATTAAACTCATCAGACTAACACAAATTTTAAATGCTAAGACACATTACCTCACTATTCCTTAAATCTGAATTTCTCTAATTCCTAATGAAATTGAGCATCTTCTCGTATGTTAACCAAAAGAATTTGCTTTTCTGTGAATTCTTTTCTTCTTACATTGGATTGTTTCATAACCTTTTTCTTAACAGTATCAAAGAGATCTTTGTTACTAACCTTTCATGTTAACATACATTACAGATACTTTTCCAAATCTACATTTTCCAAACGATTCCTGTTATGTTTATATAAAAGGTTTTTATTTTTATGTAATTAAGTTGTTAATTTTTAAAATTCTCGGTTTTCACTCTCATTAAAAAGATTTTAGGGAAGCCTGGGTGGCTCAGTTGATTAAGCATCTGGCTCTTGATTGCAGCACAGGATTTTGTTTTTGTTTTAAGATTCTATTTTTTTATTTGAGAGAGAGAGAGAAAGCCACAGACAGAGCATGAATTAAGAAGGAGGGGCAGAGAGAGAGGGAGAAGCAGACTCCCGGCTGAGCAGGGAGCCCCAGAACCCTGGGATCAAGACCTGAGAGGTAGGCAACTGCTTTCAGATGAACGAGCCTCCCAGGTGCCCCTCAGTTCAAGTCTTGAGCTCAGGTCATGACTTCAAGCACCATGCTGGGTGTGGAGTCCATTTAAAAAAAAAAAAAAAAAGTTCTTTTTTTCTTTTCTAAATAGTTTCCTAGATTTTTTGGCAAGTTTTTTGTTTGTTTTCATTTAAGCCTTTCATCATAAATTATTTTTTATGTTAATGTGCAAAATGGAAATACACTTTCACTGTTTTCCATAAAGATCTCCTGTTATGCCAATCCCATTAACTAAATGATCCATTATTTTCCAACTAAATTGTCATCTGTTTTAGGATCCTCTAATCTGTTCAACAATCTATTTGTCAATTCCTATGCCATTATCACATGGTTTTAGTTAGCTGCCTTTGTAATATGTTCTAGTATGTTCTAGCATCTCACCATTTTTTTTTTAATTTTTTATTTTTTATAAACATATATTTTTATCCCCCAGGGTACAGGTCTGTGAATCGCCAGGTTTACACACTTCACAGCACTCATCATAGCACATACCCTCCCCAATGTCCATAACTCCACCCCCCTTCTCCCAACCCCCCTCCCCCCAGCAACCTTCAGATTGTTTTGTGAGATTAAGAGTCACTTATGGTTTGACTCCCTCCCAATCCCATCTTATTTCATTTATTCTTCTCCTACCCCCTTTCCCCCCATGTTGTATCTCCACTTCCTTATATCAGGGAGATTATAAGATAGTTGTCTTTCTCCGCTTGACTGACTTCACTAAGCATGAGCATCTCACCATTCTTTTTCAAATTTTCTTGTTTTGCTAGCACTTAATGTTCCATATAATTTTGAAAAAAGATTTTTAATTTAAAAACATCTTCACTGAGAATCGAATTGTAATTGCTTAAATATATATATTTAATATATAAACATAAAAGGTAACTGGAAAAATTAGCCTTTTGCTATTGTGCCATACAAAAATATAATCTGTGCTTTAATCAGATCTTGTCTTTAAATAAGATGTTACCCTTTTTTCATATAGGTCATATAAAATTGTTCATAATTTTATTAATAAGCATTTGGTAACTTTTGTTTCCATGGGAAATGAAATATTTTTTTCCTATTGGGAAAAAAGTTCCCTAGATACCTCTTACTTCCAGAGAAAACCTATTGATTTTCATTCAATTATCTTCCATCCAAATGCCCTTCAATTAACCTCAGTAACTTTCTTAGATTTTTAAGAGTTCTAGAATTTTTTAAATTGAGAGATCTGTCAAAAAGACACTGTAGGCTCTGCTCTACAACTGTTAGCGTTACCCATATCATTTGCCTACTACATTTGCTAAGCCCTCCTCATTGGTGTTAAATAACTGTGATAAATGGTTCCTTATCTAGTTTCTGATGTTAATTGAAGTATTTTTAGGATTTAACCGTTTGGGATTATATTTTCTGTTGGATGTAAATGAAAACACTTTATTATATTCAAGCAATTCTATTAAAAATAATGTATTTCTCTTCAGTGATATAATTACCTATGCTGATATATTTCCTATTATTAAATCAAGCTTGAATTCTTACTTAAAACACACACACACAAAACGTTAGGTCCTGCTATATTATTCTTCTTATCCATTGCTGACATTATTTGCTAGTATTTTATACAGAAATTTTGCATTTATTTCGTGAGATTGAACTATAATTTATTTCTGTACATTCCTTATAAGTTAGCTTTTAAATAAAATTAGGAGAGGTTTCAATATTTTTCAAAGACCTAGAATAATTTAAATTACATCAAAATTATTTATTCCTTTAAGTGATCACATTTGGTCATCTTTCTAATCTCTTCTACACTAATAGGTATCTGTTTTCTACTTCTTAGATCAACTTTATAATTTGCATTTGAATAAAACATGTTCCATTTCTTAAAGGTTTCAAATTTACTGCCAGACAGTTGCATTTAGATTTGATTTAAAATTCTTTTCATATTCCAGTTTTATCTTTCTCATTCCCAATTAGTATCTAGTTTGCTCATTCTCTTTTCTATTAAACTTTATTGAGATAAAAAGTACGTAATACAAACTTCACCATTTTAACTATGTTAAAGTGTATAATTTGGTTGCTTTCACTACATTCACAAGGTTGTATAAATATCACCAACTATCTGATTCCAGAATATTCCATCACTACAAAAGAAATCCTATACCCATTAAGCAGTCACTCCCCATCCTGCCTTCCCCCAACCCCTGGCAACTACTAATCTATTTTCTGTTGCTATGGATTTGCCTACTTTGGACATTTCATGTAAGTGGAATCATGCAATATGTGGCCTTTTTTATAGCTGAGTAATACTCTATCATATGGACACACTGCATTTTTGTTTATCCATACAGACATCAGTTGATGTACATCTGAGTTGCTTCTACTTTTTAGCCACTATGAATAATGCTGTTCTGAAGATTTGCTTTATGTGAACACAAATTTTACGTGAACATATGCTTTCAATTCTCTTCCACTTCACAGAATTGCTGGGCCTGTTTTCTTTTTTGTTTTTTTATCTTCATGTATTATATTTGTCTTTCCAAAGAACCAGTGGTTTTTTTTTTTTTAAGATTTTATTTATTTATTTGACAAAACAGAGATCATAAGTAGCAGAGAAGCAGGCAGAGAGAGAGGAGGAAGCAGGCTCCCCACTGAGCAGAAAGCCCGATGCGGGACTCAATCCCAGGACCCTGAGACCATGACCTGAGCCGAAGGCAGAGGCTTAACCCACTGAGCCACCCAGGTACCCCCAAAGAACCAGTTTTTAGATTGATTTTGTTTCCCATTTCATTAATTTCATCTTTTAAAAATTAATTCCCACTTCTTCTTTTTCCCCCTCTTCTTTTTATTCTTTATTCTAATTTCTTAAAGTTAATAGATTTCCCTTTATGTTCTATCTTTCTTAATAATGAAGGCATATAAGGCTATCATCTCTCTTCTGACAACCTCTTTAGCTATTTTTCATAGGTTTTGACATAAAATAGTCTCTTTATCATTGTTTTTCAGTTACTTCCCTTTAACCAAGGGTTATGCAGGAGTATTTTCTTTAATTTCTAAGTAGTTAATAATGTTTGTTACCTTTTAAATTAAAATCTACTTGCACTAACTTATAATCAGAAAACATGCTTATAAAATCTTTCTAAAATTTATAGTCTTCTTGGTACCTAAACACAGAGATATTCAAAAGAAATATATAAAGAACATCAGATTTTACATATATATTATTTTTGAGTTATATTCCATTTCTCTTAGTCATTATTTGTGTTTAACAGAACCATCTGCACCTTTCCAGTAGTTTTTGCTTTATGTACTTACTTACTATAAATAAACTTGCCGAATACAGATTTATGTGGTTATTTTCTTCATAAACTGTGCCTTTTATCAGTACAGTATCTCTTTAGTATCAATGCTGTCACTTTTTTTTTCTATTTTCCTTTTGTTTGCATTGGCGTGATGTCTTTTATGCCCACCATTTTACAAAGTTTTCTCTTTAACTTTGTCATAGGTCTTACTCCTCCTGTAATGTAATTTGAGTGGTTCATGTTTTTAAACTCATTCTGACATCTGTCTTTAATGGGAGTATTTTGTCCATCCACATTAAATGTAATAAATGATGCATTTGTTTTTATCTCTTCTAATTACTTGTATTTTCTTATTTTATATTCTTGTTTCCTTGTTACCTTTTTCATATATATTTTTTTAATCAAGTGGGTCTGCATTCTATGTTCTCCTTGCTAATACTGAGGTTCTCTAGGGTACACTATTGTATTCCTTTCTTTACCTCACTTTTCTGCTCTAATGAACACTTTTTCCCCACTCATGAGATTCTATCTCCTTTTCCTTTCCCCCTAAATAGATGAGATCTTTATGATACGTTCACTTTCTTCCCACTTCTCAACCTTCTCTCATCACTACTCATTTTCCTCCTCTTTTATTTTCCTTCTGCCCATCCCCTCCATCAACTCAGTTTTATTTTGTTTTGTTTTGTTTTTCCTAAGATTTTATTTACTTAAGAGAGAGAGAGAAAGAGGGAGAGAGAGCGCACAAGTTTGGGTGGGGGAAGGAGCAGGGGGAGGAGCAGAGGGAGAGGCAAAAGCAGGCTCCCCACTAAGCAAGGAGCCTGATGAAGGACTCCAACCCAGGACCCTGAGCCTAAGGCAGACACTTAACCAACTCAGCCACCCAGGCACTCCCAACTAAGTTTTCATCAGACAGTTTAGTACTTTAAGAAGTTTCTTTACAGAAATTTGGTACTTTTATTTCGAAAGTCTGAAATTATGCTTTTACATATTTACTAGTTATCTATCTTTATTACTTTTTAAATTTTTAATTTTACTTAAGTGATCTCTATGCCTGACATGGGGCTTGGGACTCATGACCCCAAGATCAGGAGTCACATGCACTAATTGACCCAGTCAGGTGCCCCAGCTTTATCTCCTTCAGTTTTTCCACTGGGTTGCTCAATTGAGATATGCTTTTTATTAATATCTGAAATTCTTTTTTGTTCTCAATTTGAGTTTCCTTAAATTTTCTTTTCCCCAAATTCAGGTTGTATTTATTTGCCAACAGCACCTGCTGCTTAGAGTATGTACTCTCATTTTCCTACCTGATCTTCCTATCTCCCTCACTAGTAGGTCCCCTTAAATGGATTGTTATTTTTCACTGATCGCTCACTGGAGCTCAGTTCTGGTTATTGTAGCATGCTCAATGGCAGAGGTGAAATGCAAAGGTAGAATCTGTTGGTTCCCTGCGGAGGCATAAGGAAAAAGATATTTTTTGTCCTATCTATTTCTTTTCAGTCTCAGGGACAGAAAATTCAGCCAGCACGTTTAGAAACTTTGGCTTATTTGTCAGTGGGGGAGATTTAGATACTTAAATGACAAATACTGGTATTTTCCCCCTAGTGGTTCACACATCCCTGAAGCCCAAGCTCTTCTTCTCAATGTCTACTGTTTTCTGATCTTTACCTCTGAATTCCAGTACTGTTCTCTAGTTGTTTACCCAAGTGAAAGTAGAAGTTTCAAAGCAGTATCTCTGCCCGGGGTGTCATGGCAACTGTAATCAGAAAGACAGTCAGGAATTGGAAGTGAAGAGGAAGATAGCCATATGTGTAGGTCACCTTGTTTTCAGAATCCTTAATTTTAAAAATGTTGTAGGTAGGGAGGTATATGGATCTGGGTTGTGTTTAGGACTTCATTATATGATGATTGTCAAGAACCAATACTGTCCTCAAAAAACATATTCCTAAATATATAAAAATGACAGTGTGTTCTCTTTATGCTTTTAGATACAGATCCCAAAATATACTACAGCTATTAATCACTTGAAGTAAGCTTTAATGCAATCCCAGCTTTAATTATTTCAGGACATAATTATCTTTTGTTTTAGAAACAGTTTCAAATCAATGTGTTGTAGTTTCCATTAGTAGAAAGACAAATTATGACTTTGCCCAACCATGTAAGTTTCCCAAAATCCAACTAGTAAGTCTTATAAATATGAAAAAGCATGTCAGTGTTATGTAGGAATTAAACATGCACTCTGCATGGTGATTACCTCACATTATCCTCCATATTGCTCACAGCCCAATAACCATTTTTGCTTTCTGGAAGAGCTAATAATATCACCTAACATTAAAGTGTTTCTCTGGACTAGACTTCTAAACAACTTAGACAATAAGGTAAAATAAGCTAATACTCTATTCCTTAATTTTATGAACTTCTACAAACTTTTTTTTAAGAATTAAGAACCTCATATAAAATGTTCAAAATCTCAATTGCAATCTACTAAGTGCAAAAAATACTGTGGGTTATTTGTTCTACTATCCAGATAGGAATCATATAGGATATGAAATTTGGGTTTCATCCTTGAATCACTAGGTAATGTAATTCTGTGTACTCTATTCAACACAATATCCTGAATTGATTGTAATAGATTTGCTTTACCATTGATGGGTGGTATCTGATATATTTCTTTTCTGAATCACAGTAAATATAATTTTATATTGAAACTTCTGCCATGACAGAATTTCATTAAGTATCTAAAAGAATGAAAGATCATGAGCATGTAGAAAATGTTTGGGCCTTAAAGTACAGAGAAAGCCTATGATAGTTAATAACAATTTTAACAATGCTAAATTTGAACCGGTCAACAGAAAATAAGGAAATAGCCTGGAAAGCGAGGATCCAAGTACTCTTCCTAAGACAGCAACAGAGGAGCCTGGTCAACACTGAATCACTCCAGTGTACCAGGTACTATATTCAGCACTAGAGCTTTAAAGAGGAAAAAAACATGGCACTTGCCCTTAAAAAAGCACAGTTCAGTGCTACCTTTCCTGAATGATGAATATCAAAGAATTTGAGTCATGAGTTAAACAGCATATAAAATATTGAACTGAAATTTACTTTATATTAGATATACCCATTTTTACATAATAAAACTCATCATTACACAAATAATAGAACAGAGGTATTATATATAACATGCAATTATAGAAAAGCAACAATCATTTATTTTCGGTTTTTATACACCTTGGAAATTCACTTCATAACAAATGTTGAGAATATAATGCCAAATATCTGAATCAGAAAAGCCTGGAAACCTGTTTTTTTCCATACTGTTTTTCAGCTTAAATTTTAATACAGTATTGCCTTGTTCTCAACCCTTTACTAGGACAAGAAAGATTACTGAGAGCATGAGTTTTCAAAGGTATTTCTCTAAGGGTCATATATATAAAGAAAGGTCAGATGCAAACAACATAGCTGTTAAAAAGACTAGGTACCAAAAGATGCCAAAAGAACAAGAACAAGAGTATCCATGACAATGAACCTGAAGGGGAAAGGTATCATGTATAAACTGAGTATTATCTTTTTACCTTCACAATATATTGTTCTTAGTGAGGTGACCATTTAAAACATGCAAAATGATCATTGCACTGTATTTCCTACTGCACTGAAGAGTCTGAAGAAAAGACCAGAGATACTGTCATAAGAAACAGTAAAGACCTATAAGTAGTGGGGCAGCACTTTGATTGTTCTTTGTCTTCACTCCGATAGTCCAACTCATATGATACAGCTCAACAATGAGTATTATCTCTTAAAAACCTTTGAAGTCTCTAGTACCTTTGTAGACAAAGGGCATGGCATATATAGCTGTTTATAATTGGCTTAATGTTTTTAAAATTATTTGCAGTAACAAAAATTCACTTTAAAAGTTGTTATAGTTCCCTTTTCATTAACTCATGCTGATGATCCTAAATATAATCCAAACTCATGTATGCTAAATTAACTGGGGCTGGTCATGTGAGCATATAACTCTAACAGAAATGCATTTATCCTATCAAGTAAGATTGAAGCTTTCTTTCAGTATAGTGACAAATTAAGGAAAAGTTACAGTTACATAAGAGAAGTCTAGACTCTATTCCACCTTAAGCCTTGTGGAGCCTGGTTTAAAACTCCAATACTGTGGAAAGGAGATCAAAAGCTAAGTTACATAATGAAATGAAATGAAATTACAGTATTAGTTATTTCATCATTCACATTCTTAGAAAAGCTAACAGGTGTTTTCTTATACTTGAAAACTGGACAGCAGGCAGCAAATAATGTCCCCGGAAATAGTGATTTCAGAATTGAGTGGCACACAGTAGATACTCAATAAATGACTGCTATTCTCAGATTTACCACATAAACTTCTGTGCTAAACTGCATTTCTTTGAGATAGACCTACACTTACTGCCTAATTTTTATTACTGATGACCATGTTTTTTTGTGTGTGCCAAAAACACAGCAATCTTTGTATCCTAAACTCTGGGTGGCACCTACTTAAGCCAGGTGCTGCTTTCTGAAACAAACAAGAGGACAAACAATATACATAAGGGCCTTCCAAAGTCAGCAAAATCTGTCCCACTTTTGAAGATACTGTTTCTGTTCTGCCTCAACCTTTTTTCCTGTATGATTCCCTGGTTCTTGTTACTCAATATCTGCTTAGATTTAGTTCTCTTCTTTGACGTCTACCTTCCAAGTTTCCCAGTATCTAATGCTTCCTTTGCCTTGCTCCTACTCAATTTCCTCAGCTTTCTTTGACATGTTACCCAGCTCCACTGTTGTCCACAGAATCAAATCAGGCAGCAGCTACCCAGTCCATCCATTGTAAAACCTTTAGACAAATTCCCTCTCAGCATTTGTAATTCTAGACTGGAGAGTTACATTTTAAAAACAGACTCTACCCTAGCAACCATTTCTCCCACTTATAGCTTTCACCCTGTGCCCTTTTCTGAAGCCTTCTCCAAATCCACTACGCCTTTCTTGAAATAAAATTACCTGTACTAATCTGGGCAAGCACTAAGTGAAAATGGTCCCAGAATAGGGTCATGGTGAGGTGGTGCTTAAGAATTTAGGCTGAACTTGAGTTTGAATCTCCAGCTGTTATGTACTAGCTGTGTGACTTTGAAAAACTTACTTAACTTTTATGAGTCTCGGCTTGCTTACCTTTAAAAATGCCATAGTAAGGGGCACCTGGGTAGCTCAGTGGGTTAAAAATGCCATAGTAAAAGTACATGTCTCATAGGATTATGGAATTAATGGGAAAATATGCAGCTATAACCAATTCCTAGTATAGAGTAAGCGCTCAATATATGTTACCTGCTGTTGTTATTGTTATTATTTTAGTACAATGACAGATGTATTTTATTTCATTTTCACTATGTTTCCTACCAATAACTCTTTTGGCACAGTGCCTTTAGAATAGAGTTTACATTAATTCCTCAATATATGTGCCAGGTTTCAGCTAAGTAATAGTCTAAAATCAGCTTCCCTTCTAAATATCCCTTAGTATATTTTTTCCTCTATTTGCATGCATTGAAGCACTCATATCATCTTTTGTGCCCTACAGTGGAACTAATAATTTTCTTGCCATTTCTCACTATTGGCTAGATATTTGGTAGGCCAGAATAGTTAGCATTACCTACTACACTGGAAAATTTACATATATTCCACCTCTGAGGAGATTTATAAAACATTTATAATTAGTACCAGAGCATCTACAGCTCTGGGTGGGTATAGGGAAGAGGAAGGATCCAGGGATTGTAGAGCTTTCTCGAGACTGTGGTTTCCATTTGTGAATAGGTAAAGTATGTGATGTTTTTTAGTCTCTCACTACCATTCCAGCAAAAGAAATGTGAGTCAGTTAAAAAGAAACTGAGAGTGAAGTTTTAAAGGAAAAGTTTGAGGTTATCACTAAATAAATACCTACAAGCAGGTACAAATGAATTCTGTATGGCCTTGTTTCTATATATGACAGTACTATATTTGCTAGGTCTTTTCTAACACAGATTCTTTCTACTTTTCTTCATCAAATAAGAGTCAACTTTCTTTGTCTCCTTTTCATCCGTTCTATGTGAATCTATTTCTGGATAGGTATAATGTAGGATCAAAACTCAAATGCAGGAGTTAATGGCTCCTGAGTACTCAGAGTATATTTCTTGCTTAGAGAAACACAAAAACCAAGTTCACCTTTCTTCTTTGAAAAATGTATCTATTTCTCTATCTATATATTTCATAGAATGATAAAATGACTGAGTTAGTTCATTCTGTTATTACCCACTTTTTCCAGTTAAGCAACTCTATGTGGAATAAAATGCAAGGAATCCTGTTTATAAATTCTGTTAACAACATAGCTTCACGAGAGTATAAATGAGCTGAGGAAAAATTCATGAAAAATAGTAAGTTTATTATAGTTATAAACAAAGATTATAAGTACTTAATTTTTATGTATCTATACTTATACAGATATGCTATATTTGAAAGCAAGTATCACTAAAATGAAACTTGTATCAAGGACTAAAAGTAAAAAGCAAAATCAAATATTTTACATGTGCTCTTTCCCAGTACCTAACATATCACTTCCAGTCATTATATTTAAAGCTAAAATAAGGATCCAAGTGTCAAAAGAAACATGATGATATTATTAAGCTGGAAGAAACCCTGAAGATGAAGAGGGCAGAGATTCAGATTATGTGACAGGCCCAAGATGATACAACTGGGCAGCACTAGGCCTGGAACAATCTCTCCTAACTCCACATCTGAGATTTCTGACAATGTGCAATAAAATAAAAGTTAAATCTAACAGATGAGGGATTAATAAAAAGATTAGATGTTGTCCCCTCAAGCTGAAAACCTTTGGATTTAATAACTTCTACTTACATGATTTTGTATTACTAGGAAAATAAGTTTTAAATAACATAAAATTGTAAAAACTGACGAGAAGTAATGAAAACTACAAAGAAAATTTATGCTTTTCCTTAAATCAGAACCATGGAAACGGGTATTTTTTAATGTCTAAATAAAGCCAGAGATTTATTGGTTCTCTGTGCATGTATGGTAGTGGGTTTTGTTTTGTATTGTTTTGTTTTACAAATTGTTAAAGGTTCTTCCAATTTCCCTGTACAATGGTAATCTGTGTTCTAAAAATGGGGGGACACAGAAAATTAATTTCTGATAATTAGAAAGTACTTAACTATGAACACATAAGCCTCTAGAAACTTACTAATGACAGTACAAAAATGGTACTAAGAATTTCAAAACTAAAAATCTAAATCTTTTTAATATTTTCTGAATTTAGAAATAACATCTTTTAAAAAGTCAAAAGTAATTGAAAAAGAGATTAAATCAGTAAACCAATTGTGTATATTTTTCCTGAAGTGCATATTCATGAGCTGACAGTAGAAACAGGCTGGCTGCTTTGTTTGACTATAGTTCTGTTTACCTCATACTGTCAAGAATGGATTTTGACACTCACAGTATTAATATTGCTATTTTTATTGATATAATTAGCACTGCTATAAATAATTCTTCAGTCTGCTATATCTAAGTATATCATTCTAATCATCAATATTAGGACTTCTTTTTCCTAAATGGTGATTTGGAAATAGAACGCTGGCCCAAAGAACCACAGTAACCTCATGATGTGGAAGGTACAGAAAAAAAAAACCCTGCCCTGTCAATAGAGACTACTGTTTTGTGTAGAACTTCACTAAACAAACTAGTTTATATTTGTTTGAAACTGAAGTTTCTCACCAATCTGCTGTTTCAATTTCACATCACACCATATTGTACCTAAAACAGGCAATCTGGATTCCTGTTGCTACTTCCCCCCCACCCCACCCCCAAACAGTTCAGGAATGGGTTTGAAATACAAGGCTTGAATATATAAAGCAAAAGAGTTAAGACACCCAAAATTCATAATGGGTGGGTGAAAATAAGTGTGCTTGAAGTCATTTGTGTAACTGCTAGTGGGTGGCCCACTTGTGAGTTTTTGATCATCACATGAAAGCAAAATCAAAACATATTTTATCATGCCCTGGATCACATCAGCTGCAATGATAACCTTATCTAGACCTTGAGTAGTTTGTTCACAAAACAAAGTGGGGTGACTGACCCAGTGCATATTCAACACGGAGTACGAAGGCCAAAACAAAATGACAATACAATTCAAAACAAGTTTGTAGATATTTTAGACTAGTATATTAAACCTTTCTTTGTCTCCATCACTTGACAGATGGTTAGCCTTCACACAGCCTAGTATCTCTGGCAAAGAAATGACTGTGTCTAGCCAATAACACCCCAAATTTTTATTTAAAATGCAGTGTACACATACTTACACTTACCTTAAAAATATGAATATTAATAGTCATTTGATTTTATTGCTTATTATTATAAAAATCTGACAGATATCAAGATTTGTCTTTTGCCCTATGAACACCCATTTTTGAAACTTTCAATTGTCCTGTAAATCCAGGATTCTAAGAACTCTTCACTTTAGATTTCATTAATTTCAGGGGATGCTTGCTAATCATGCTTCAAAAAAAAAACTTCCAGTAACTTTTAATCCAAAATTATTACAAAATTTACAAAGATTTAATTAGCTTATGTTTCTATGTTGCTTGGAGCAAAGTTTGGGTAGGTAACAGTGAGTTAAACAAAATCACCTGGGAACATATTAAGGACCACGAGGCAGGACTGAAATTATTTATCCAATATGGAAATATGTCTTTTTTCAAAAATGCTCATATATAAATGTATACTCAGATACAGATAAACACACATTAATCAACCATTAAAAATAGAAAAAGCTCTTCGTTTTTTAACATTCTAGCAACCATTCTTCCACTTTGCTGTTTAAAAAAAGTTTTCATCTAAGACAATATATTCCATTAGTATAGCCTCTGCTTTTCTTCCTAAATCTTCCTATTTATACCTTTCATATGCTGGCAGGTCTGTATACAAATAGCCCGAAGCAACCTCGACTGTTCTCTAAAGTGCATTAATATGTAGCCTTTCTGGAGGAGGTGATTATGCTACAAATTAGCATAAATAGAGATCTAATGTAGGTATAGAAATTCAAGCCCTTCACAGCAGGGGATGGGAGGACTGGCAGTGGGAGAATTGTGTTTAAAAAAAAAAAAAAAAAAAAGAAGTTATCCTACCTAAGAATGAACACTGATTTGGCTAACAAAGTAAGACTCACTGGGACAAAGAAAAATAACGAAAAATCAGAACTTGTTATTTTAGAACTATGAACTAGGTTTTGGAAAGGTGAGACACCCACTATTTAAAGCAACAAACTTAGTGTTAAATCATACACTCCGTTAACCAAGCACCAAGTTTCCTTCTGTTAGAAACCTAGGATTTTTACACCTACAGACTAAATGATTAAAGTAATGCTAAAATCTTCTGTAATGTTCCTCTTGCATTACAAATGGTCTATTAAATCAGAGAAGTGCCAATCAAATGCTTTTGTAGTTTGAAAGAAAGGTTTAAATAACAAAGCATTTTTTGCAGGCCTCTCTCTTTCTCTCTCTTTAATGTCACCTATAAATTAATTACAACAAATTTCCATCTTCTCTGGATAAAACCACAACTGAAAAAGATTTAGGCAGTTCATTTTTCAGATATACTCCTAAAACAAATTCTTACTGAAAAATTAAGATATTCTAGCTTATATTTCACCACAATTTGCTAACAAGATAAAAAGCTCCATCGGAATTTTACAGTAAATTCCAAGACACAGATTTTTTTTAACATAAAGTAACATTTTATTTATTTCATAGGTATGCTTAAAATTATGAAAAAAATAAAACCTTTATCAGTTAAAAAGATCTACTGAAATGTATGGAGAACGTTTCACAACAAAAACTAAGGTTACAAGTAAAGTTAGCTCTTCCTTTCTTACCACTGGCAATTAGTAAACAACTCCCTGCTCCTCAAACGTCTGTAAATTCTCTCATACTCTCTAAAATGAAAAAACTGGTAGGTTTTAAAATTGCATACAAAAATCTCTTCTCCTAGCAATCTGAAGTATGCAAACTATATGTGACATTAGAACATAAACTCCACAAAGGCAGGTTATTTTATATCTTGTTCACTGTTACATCCAAAGTGTCTAGAATAATTTCATAAATTTAAACATCCATTTCAGAAAAGCATGATTATTTCAGAGAATAAAGCAGAGCCCATCAAGCTCCACTTCTGTATTCCAAATGTTTTAAATAAGTCTCTGTCACTCATTCTAAAATATTTGAGATAATTTGTAATTCACTTATAAATTTTAGATCCTTTACAGTAAGCAAGTTGTATCTTTTAATGCTCTTCTAAATTGACCTAATTATTCAGTCAAGCCTTTTTTTCTGCGAAGTCCAATTGGTTAGAAAGCCCTCTTCAGATTTTCACTACTGAGATAAAAATAATTCATTTAAAATGGATTTTTCCTTAGATTTTTATTCCAATACCAAGTAGTCAAACTCATATTAATTTGATGGTAAGATTAGTTGGATACCTGTGGGTCACAAAAACTTTCTGAATTAACTCTATAGTAAACCGGCACCACATCTAGTAGTTCTAAACATACCCCCAAAATTATAACTTTTACACATAAGTTTTTCTTTTCTCTAAACTCATACTGTCTTTCAGTAGCTAGTGAGTATACATACACATGAACTCTCTTTTGCTGTAGTCGTACTCTTAAAATACTGGCATCTTAACTGAACTAGACAGATAAGCATAAGGACTTCTTCCCAAAGATGGATAAAATTTGACAACTTTTTAATCTTAAACTTTTTTCTTTAGTCTGTTAAAATCGGGACCTCACCATGAAAGGGCGTATTGCTTTGGAGGCTGGTGCACAGTAAACTTGTTCACCTGATCTTCATATGCAAAAGGCCTGTATTCCACTGGTCTGTGAGATCTGAAATCACAAAACCAAAAACACCCAACTGCTGGACTCACTGAGCAGCTAATATATTTCTAGAAAATTCACTTTTCTTCTTCTCACCTGTTTACTTGAGCACCATATATTCTTAAAACTAAAGCCCTCCAAAATTGAGCTCAATGGATATCACAACCACAATTTTAGGAATTAAACCTTGAGGTCTGAACAATGAATAACATCAGTAATTCTTCAAGGGCAATTTCAAAAACTTTTCTGAGGGAAGACCATTCCCAAGAGGGCACAGTGCTATCACCATGCACTATTTGTGCATCAACTTTGATACATTCTGATTGAGAACAAAAGAGCAAACAAAGACTTGAAAAATCAGTGTAAACTGCTTTTTTTTTCCTTCTTTTCCTAGAAATACAGAAATACCTACATGTAAAGCTGAAATGCAGAAAGTAGCCAAATCTGGACTGGTCAGACTTCTATGAGGGGCAGTGGGGCATATATTTTACCTATTCCCATGTGACAGCAAATGGTATCTGGGATTAGGAGCAAGAGGTAAGAAAGTAAACCATTTATTAACTGAATTTGCTAACGTTACTGCTTATTTAACTGTAGTGTTCACAGCAATGGAATTTTTTTTACAAAATGTTAGTTCGTCGCAATTTGTTTTAAAACTTTAGATGGCAACAAGTTACGACAGTAACTTTAGGACAGAACTAGCTTGAAAACATGGGGTAACGAGTAGTCCTGATAATTTTATTAGCTGAAACTTACACACGATCACACAGAGAGAAAATCTCTCGCCTTTAGCTTCATCTTGGTATTTTCAATGGCTAGAGTAGTGAAGACAGTTTTCACACGTCTAGAAAGTTGACGTATTCAATTTAGCTGAGGCCAAATGCTGATTCTGAGGATATTATTTAACCCACAGACTTCCAAATCACTTCCTGTTTCAATTAGATTTTTATTAGAGAACTGTCATCTTGCTACTGACCCCATTCAGCAGGGTTCAGTGTTAAGAGACCAGCAGATTACCGCGGTAGGTAGTGTAGCTGTACGCCATATTGTGTTTTTCGCTAATGTTTATAGTTTATGTGTGTGCCTAGCATATGTTTGTGCAAGTGTGTTTATCAATAGAACTTTTAGAAAATCCCTGCCTCCTGCCTCTTCAGCATCCTTAACAAGGATAACAGCTGCGGGGGGAGTGGTGCGGGGGTGGGGGGGTGGAGGGAGCGTGGGAGGAGGCGTGGGGTGGGTGGTGGAGAGGATCAGAAAGCCACACAGACAGTAATGCATTAAACAATGTGGGAGAGTGCGTTTCTTTTAAACTTTCAAAAAGCTTCCAACCGTTCTATCTCAGCTATCGAAAAGCGTAAACATTTTTTTCAATGTTTCCAAAAGGGCCCAAAGGAGGAGAGAAAGGAGAGGCGTGTCTTCCCTTCCCAAGCCCCCTCCTCTAGAGTCGTAGCAGCGAAGCAGGCGGGGGCCGGTAGCTTCGGTGTCTGGAGGGGCGTCCAGCGGCTCTGGGGCCAGGACACCTCCCGCCCCCCCCAGTTCTCTGAAGACGCTCCAGAGACCGCGAGAGCCACGGCAAGCGGGGGAGGGCGAGGAGGGAGGGGGCGGAAGACAAGCCGGCGCCTCTAGCAGCTCCTGAGCCCCGGCTAGTCCCCCTCAGCTCCTCTTCTTGGAAGCGGCAACTCCAGGCGCAGGGAGTAGAGAAAAGAAGGCAGAAGACACGTTTCCAGCTGCGGGACAGCCCGCCCGCTCCAAGGACCCGGGACCCTCCCGCACTCCCTCCCTCCCCGCCGGGTCGCGCGAGGCCGTAGCCGCCGCCCGGCGGGAGGAGGGGTGCCCAGGGGGAGGGGGCGCGAGCGGGGCGGGGCGCGGGGGCGCGCGCGCTCGGCCAGTCGGCAGCCCGCGGGCTCGCCACTCTAACTCGTTCCCTCAACCCCACCCCAGTCCCCTCCTTTCCCGTCCCGTCGCCCCCTACTCCAGTGCCTCGCAGACGCCTCATCCCTCTCGCACGCACACACCCCTCCCTCCCGCCCGCCCCACAACAAATTAGAGTTTTGGGGGTTACCTCCTCGCGCTCTTTAATCTTCTTTCCTCAACTCCTAAACTTCCCCCCGCCCCTACTTCTTCGGCAGAAGGCCCACATTGGGTGCCTCACGCCGCGAACCCTCTATCTTTTTCCGCTATTGGGTTGTTCTTATGCCACTCTTGACTTCAGTGAGCCAATAAGAGTGGGACGCCCCTCGTGAGGTTGCCGCCCATAAACAAAATGCACTCTTCCTCCTCCTCTCCCCGTCCCCGCCCCCATCTGCTGCTTTCCTCATCTCTACCACCTTCGATTGGGCTAGAAGAGGCCCAATCCGCTATCTCAAACATTCATTGGGGCACGGAAACTTCGCTCAGAGAATTGTTAACAGGCGATTGGTCGGCAGACTTCCCACTCCCCCCCACCTCTGCCGCACCTTCGCCCACTCTGGAGAGGTCAATCGTAACTCGTCGTTCAGTGATCCGAGAGGTGGAGGGCTATTGGTTGAGAGCTCCCGTCAGACCGGATTGGAGTGAACCATGATTGGTCAGCACCGACACGAGCAGGTTTGGTTGTCTACTCCTCCGCTCCTCCTCCCCTTTTCCTCCACACCCCGCCCCCTCCCGACTGCTTTTACTTTCTACGCATTTCTATTTCCTCCTTTATTTATTTATTTGCGATAAACTTAAATGACCCGGCGACGGAGGCGGGACTCGCGGCGAGGCCGAGGATGACGAGGGACGGCCTGGGGCCAATTGCCGAGGGGGCTGCGGGCTGAGGGGCAGCTTCGGTGGCCAGTGAGAGGCAGGTGTCTGGAGCGCGCTAGGCCGGTGGAGCCGGGATGCCCCAGCGGAGGCGGCGGTTACCCGCTGTCTGGCGCGGCGAGCTGGCGGGGGGAGCCGCGGAGGGGAGGAGGGGGTGTCGCTGTCGCAGACAGCTGAGGCAGCAGGATGGAATCTGGATCTAGGGAGGTGGAAGGAAAGCGGGAGCGAGGGTCTGGCGAGGCGGTGGCGCGCAAGGCCACGCTAGGTCAGGCTTGATTCCTGCGGGGTAGGCTGCAGGTTGCCAAGCTAGGAGGTCAGCAGAGGCCGCCGAAGCAATGCCAGGGCTCACAGGGAAAATTGGTCCGTTCAGGAGGTTTAGAAAAACACTGTGTGAAACAGTTCGTAGTAAGCCGCCCTTAATAAAAATGGGGATATTATCCTGACGGGAAAAAACAGATTATGTTTCTTATTACTAAACGCCTCAAGTACCGACGACACAACCGGAGCCCACAAAATTCAATATCCTGAGGGCTAGGAGGAACAAATAAAGCAACACGGAAAATTAAATGCGGTTCAGATGCTTCAATAAAACCTTCATCCTCGTCCATTTGTCACTCAACATAGCACTCCCCAGAGCCAAATTCTTACCAAGTGTTAGTACAATGCTTAGACATTGGGGGAAAAAAAATGAGGCTCAAGGCCAGCAAGATGCTCAGGAAGGATTCCTAAAAAGGGGTAACATGGGGGGGGGGGGGTTCCTTTCGCTATACAAAGGAAAAAAATTTTTTCTCTGAAAGAAAGTTGCATTTTTTTAGGGAACTCCGAAGAATTTTTCACAATGAAAGGACTTTATGAAAAATACCATGCATACAAAGAATTTACTATATTTTCAATTTGAAAACAATATTTTTTATGGAACAGGCATTTGGTGTTAAGATCTGAGGTTTATCTAAGACTTTGTTGGCACATAGAGCATGCATTAAAGAAAAAGCTATTCATGACACTAGTTAGAGATGGTGACTTTATTCAGGACCATTGAGATAGGTTTAGATAGATAGGACCACGATGATAGAATTTTGCGGTGGGTCAGGAGATTGGCCTGAACTCCAGCTGCATCATGGGCAAGTGAGAATTTCAGCCAAGGAGTAAGGTGAGGGCCACTGTATGGAAAATTACTACAAGGCAACATTAGAGGTGAGTGGGAATTTTGGCTAACCAACCTAAAATGGTTTTCTTGCTGAAGACAGGCTAGAGTGATCACACATCACCTGGAGAATGGTGAAGGATGTGGAACCTGTTAAAATAGGAAGAGTTATCAGATTGGGATATCTGGGATAGGTCCTTGCTAAACTGACCTAGCAGGGTTCTTGCTAAAACAGGATTTTACAAGGAAGCACACAGATGCCTGCCTTTGATTAGACATCTTTGGCAGGACCTAAACAAAATAAATTGGCCTTGGTGAAAAAAAATGTACAAAGCCTCGACCTTTTAAGTACAATTATATCTATCTTTTGAGGAAAATATGAGTGTCTCAGAATCTATCAAATTACTGAACCAGGTGTGAAGTCTGAAGTCCACTAAAGTGTACAAGTTGCTATTAAATCTGGAAGCTAAAATATTTTAGAATTTGTGTATAAATCTTGGCAGAAAAGTGATGAAGTAACTAACAAATATCCCCTATAGAATAATGAACTTTACATGAGAAAATAGAGTAAAATGTAAGAAAGGTTTTTAAATAGTTAATTCCTTTAACTTTTCCAAGGGACAATGGCCACTCCCTCTATATTACTTAAAACTCCTCCTTTTCAGCAAGTTTTTAATGGCATTATTCGATGTACTAGCATGAGACTTGTTAGGATTGTAATGATAAATCATTAGGAAAGCAGTGTAAAATATTCTAATTTATAAATATTTGTGAAGTATTTTAATTTATATCCAGTTTTCCTGATGTGAGAATCTGGAGTTAAAATGCTCTGTCTATAAGGAATACCTCAGGTTTATATTTTATTACAGAGACACAGACCTCAACCACCAAGCCACTCCCCCATCCATTCATAGATATACAAACATCCTAAAAGATGTAGCGAGAATTCCATAATTGTATCAAAGGGCAACAAAGATGTTTTCCTCGTTTAGCAATTAGCATATCTGAGCAAAGGGATACAGTAAAAATTATGTGGTAACAAAGAATGCAAGGGTGATGAAGGCATGAGTGATAGAAAATGAAAATAAAAGTGATGATTTCTTAGGGAAGAATTTATAAGAAATGTCTTCAGGTTCCTAACCTGTTGCCTTCACAGATCTTAAATAGTATATATTCCCTGAAGTTTCAAAGTGCATTAAAAGAAGCCAAACTCTAGCAGTAGGTTACCAATGGTAACCCTAGGTTACCAACGAGGGCACTTAGACTTTGAATGCTTTATCCATGCCACCAAGGGGCAGAACTTGTTTTCAAACTCAAGTCTCTTTTCCTTATTTCACTATGCCATTTACTCATCCATTCGTTCAAGAAATATTAACGGTATTTCCTCATCAGGTATATTTATGAGGATTTAAAGTCTCCATGAACTTAGAACTAAAGTTACACAAGATTTGACATTTTTTTTTTAAAGATTTTATTTATTTATTTGACAGAGAGAAATCACAAGTAGATGGAGAGGCAGGCAGAGAGAGAGAGGGAAGCAGGCTCCCTGCTGAGCAGAGAGCCCGATGCGGGACTCGATCCCAGGACCCTGAGATCATGACCTGAGCCGAAGGCAGCGGCTTAACCCACTGAGCCACCCAGGCGCCCCTTGACATTTTTTTCCAAAGAGTTTACTGTGTATTAGGATAGATGTAAAGGAATAAATTACTATCCTGTGTACATATGTGATATATGCATGATAATACAGAAGAAAGAATGCCTAACCCTTAAGAATTTGGAAATATTTGCAGTACACTGAATTTATCACTATACTGAATACAAAAGTTAATCAAATTAGATCATGCTTTCAAGAGACTTAGAGTCTAATAAAAGCACTAATTAGACATAAACAGTAAAAAACTATATTACTAACAGAAACAAGAAGAGTCTTAATGATGGAATAAATAAAGTGTTATGGGAAGTCAGAAAAGAAAATGCTGTTACCTCTTGAGGAATGGGGTTAAGAAATCAGGAAAATCTTAATGGAAGAAGTGAATTTTGAAATGGTCTTTGAAGAATGTCTTAAAGAACTTAGCACCTTTCCTCACATAAAACCATATATGAAATACACTTGATTTTTTTTTTTTGCCATCTACTCAAAGACAAGTACTACTTTTCTATATTTGTGTTCACTATTAACCTGAGTAGATAATAGCCAATAAAAATATTAAAAGAAAAATGAGTCTTTCGTAGTGAAATAAAGTTTAGTTAAACATCAAAATGTGTTAGTATAATGTGCCAGTTATTAATGTTAGACAGTTCCATCCAAAGCAGCTAAAGGGAGATTTCTGTAAGGCCAGTTAACCCAAGTGTGATAGAAGTTATTCAGGCCCTGGATGCTTATTTAAAATTTGCCTTGACACCCTCCACCTTCATGGTAGAAACATGAAGCCCTTTATAATTATTTCACTGGATTTGTAGGGGCTTGTGTTTTCCTAACTTTCTGTACCCAGTCATTCATTTCCTTGCATGTTTTCTTTTTTGCCCCAAGCCATTGATTTAAATGGGAAATTCACAGCAGACCTGTAAGTTTCCACCAAAACTTCATTTACATAATGAAAATATAATGGACTTGGTCAAAGATTGTGATATTAGGGAAAGTAGAGGGAGTGGAAAAGAAGAAATCGACTAACTAGTGTGGGGTTGGCCCAGGTTGTGCAAATGAAAACAGAAGAGAACCCAGAAACAGAATCATACTTAGGCATAAATAGCCTTTTGATAATGTTACACATCATCAACACGGATTATTGGGAGAAAAAGAGACATTCGGTAAATGGTATTAGGAAAATAGGGGATAAAGGAAACTGAATCTCAAATTTACAAAAGATTTAAAAATCAGGGGCTCCTGGGTGGTTCAGTCAGTTAAGCCTCTGCCCTCAGCCCAGGTCATGATCTCGGGGTCCTGGGAATGAGCTCCATGTCAGTCAGCCTCCTTGCTCAGTGAGGACTCTGCTTCTTCCTTTCCCTCTGCCCCTCCCCCTCATTCATGCACACTTGTTCTCTCCCTCTCTCAAATAAATAAAATCTTTCAAAAATAAAAAGATATAAAAATCAATTTCAGGTCCTAATAGGGGCTAGATTATGTATTAACCTGCAAATGGGAGATGAACACTATAATTGATGGTTCTGTCTGAATCTCATGACTGGATTCTGGGACGAACACTCTTGGCAAATGAGCACAGGATAAACAAAAACAAATGTATCGCATAGCTAAAAGCCAGGGATCTTCTTAAGTCCTTAGACCCAGTTATGCCTAGGACCAACTATATCCTTATCATTCTTAATTATAACAAGTCAATGATTTTCTTTTAACTGGTTAAGGTGGTTTGAATTGGGTTTGTGTCACTTGCAATGAAACATTTGTAAGTCTTAGTTGATATCCATTGGTAATTTTACAGTTTTATTTACATGGATCACACAAAATTTCATCATTACCACTGAAAACAGTTTATAGTTGTTTTCCACAATTGTAAACAAGGATATTTTTTCCATTACTATTTTTTATTACTTACGTGTAGAAAAATTACTTGTGTTTACATACTGAGTTTATATGAAGCAGCTTAGTAAACACTTTACAGTTATCAGTTACTTCTCTTGATTTTATGTCAAAATTCATATCATCTTATAATAGTGTTAATTTTTCTGTCTTTTTAGTGTTTGTTATCTATCATTTCTTTTTCTTAACTTGTTGACCAGACTGAGAGCAAAATGTTGAATAGTAATTATGTTATGGTACATCTTTGACTTATTTCTGAATTTTTGATGTGGTGCCTTTCTGTTTCTTGCTTAAAGTTCTGTTAAAGCAGTTTCTGTATATTCATAGTTTCCAAAGTATTATAGCTTAAAAATCATGAATGAGTATTGAAATTTATCAAATATCTTTTCTAAATGTATAAAATAATCATATTTATTTTCCCTTTCTTCTACTAATATATTGAATTACAATGATAGATTGACTCATGCTAAACCATTCTTCCATTTCCAAATAAATTTTTTAATTTTATTACTGTTTTTAAAAGAATGTATTTAATTTACTAGTATTTTTATTTTGGAATTTGCAAACTTCAGAGATTGATGTTCATAGGTAAGATGAACCTTGTTCAGCTTTTATCTAATTTTGAGATTTTTTTAATTGGGCTCGCCTTGTAGATTTAATTTAAAAAATTATGTCTTTTACCATATTTATGGTTTTTATTCTTTTTTTTTTTAAAGGATAGATCTTAATCTATTTTCTCAATTCCGTAGTCTTTGGTCACTATGCCTATCTACCTCCTCCTGAGTTATTTCAATAGTTTAAATTTTCTTAGAAAAGCATTCCTTTCCCAAATTCAATTTTTTTCTAATTTTCAAATTTACTTTTTAATTTACATAGTGTTATTTTATTTTTTAATCACTCATCTTTTTTTAAGTGGCCAGAACCAGTGTCTTTGATAGCATCACATTTATTTCTTTGTGAGAGAGATGATTTGATTTATGTATTTGTTTATATACTTGTATTTGCAATTTAATTTCTTTAGCTACAGACATCTAAATCATCTTCCTACACTGGGGCATTTTAGAATTTTGTACCATATCTATTACTATGTCACAAACTATTCTAAAATTTAGTGGCTTAAAACAAACACCGTTTTATTTGTTCCTGATTATATGAGTTAGTAATTTGGGCTGGGTTCAGCTGAGTGGCCTTCTACTGGACTTCCCAGCTATTGAAGCTATCCAGGCTTCACTCCGGATCACGCAAATGTCAAAAGCTCCACGTGTTTCCCTTTTACATTATTAGAGTCACGTTGTCTGTGGTAGGCCTTATTCTCAGTATAAGCACAGATGTAACAGATACTTCCCAGGAAAAAGTAGTTGGCAAATTCAGCTTACCGAAGAGAAGCTCTTTTCTCTCTGGTATTTTAGTTCCTCAATTCTTTTTTGTATCCACAAGTCTCTGGTGTTTTTAAAAAATACAGTTCTGTAATTTATGTAATTTTTTTTTTCTAGTTCAAGTGGGAGTTACGACTTGTTACTATCTCTACATCCTGCCTGGAGGCAGAAATTTAACATTTTAGTTTTGATTTCAGATCTTTTTCAGTTGTAGAATTTCCATTTGATTCCTATTGATGGAGTCACATCTATGCCGAAATTCTCCATCTTTTCCTCTTACTCTAAACATATTAAACTTATTTAGTAAAACATACTTGTTTAAGTAAAACTCCCACATCTCTTGGTTTGAGTCATTCATTCCTGTTTTTTTTAATATGTCATATAATTTTTTACTGAATGCTGGTATGGTGATGAACAATTATGGAGGCTAAGTGTACACAAGTTGGCAGGCAGATCACTTTGATACTGATGCAGGTGGGTGTTAGTGTTTATTCAAGAACATCTCTTTGAGGAAGATTGATTTCCATAGGCAGAGCCTTTCTGGGGGCATAAATGAAAGACTGGGTGTTTAGAGGTTCCCCATTTTAGCAATCTTTGAACTCCATCCTTTGTCTCTCAAGCAAGAAATTTCTGCTCAGGTGTAGCCTCATAGCTGCCGTTAAAGAATGTCCATAGATATGGTATACATTGGGAAGATACTATTACTTTTGTAACAAATTATCACTAACTTAGTGGCTTCAAAACATAAAATTATTATCTTACAGTTCTGGATATCAAAAGTCCAGAATCAGTCTTAAAATCAAGGTTGTCACAGGCCTTGTTCCTTCTGGAGGTTCTAGGGGAAAACCTATTTCCTTGTCTTTTCTGATTTCTGGAGGCCACCTGCATTTCTTGGCTCATGGCTCCATCTTCCATCTTCAAAGCCAGCAGCATAGCATTTTCCAATCTCTCTCTACTTCTATTATCTTCTTGTTTTTACTTTGACCTTCTTGTCTTCCTCCTAGGAAGATCCTTGTGACTATATTGAGCTTTCTGGATAATCTGGGGCATTATTCCCATCTCAAGATTCTTACTCACATCTACAAACTCTCCTTTGTTATGTCACACATTCAGAGGTTCTAAGGATTAGATTATGGAACTCTCTGGTAGAGGGCTAAATATTCATCCTATCACAGAAGGCCTCTTACCATCCTCATCCTCTCAAAAAATCCCAAGGAATATATGGTTCTCATTTTAAGAATCCAATTTAATAGTCTAAACATAACTTCCTAAATCTTAACAAGAGTCCTAGAATAAATCTTTTTTTAAATAAGATTTATTTATTTATTTATTTGACAGACAGAGATCACAAGTAGGCAGAGAGGCAGGTGAGGGCGGGGGAGAGCAGGCTCCCGGCTGAGCAGAGAACCTAATGTGGGGCTCCATCCCAGGACCCTGAGATCATGACCTGAGCTGAGGGCAGAGACTTTAACCCGCTAAGCCACCCAGGTACCCCTGGAATAAATCTTTTTTAATATAGAAATTCCAAAACCCCAAAACTGAGCCACTCAATTTCTGAGCTCAAAGAGTTCTGCACTAGTTCCTAAACTATAGACATTAGGGTAGATGAGGTAGAGAAAGCAAGTAGGATTTCTTCATTGCTACATGTTTTGTAGAGAACAGTCCTAAATCCATTCTTCTAAGATCTTTCAAACCCCTACAACAGTCTGGAAATAGCTCAGTTTGTCAAAGATTAATTACATCCCTCTCACAGGCCACTAGAAAATGCATTGGTGTCTAATCCAGAATCACAGCCAGGAAGCTAGAGTCAGAAGAAAGTCCATGAGCCTCACCAAGGTCCTTCTTTGTTCCCCTTTGCAAATTCAGAAGTATATACTCTAAGAGAAAGCTATTTTATTTTTTGTCTATCTGTAATTCACAGAAAGGGACAAAAAGACCTTTGGTGACTTGTTTTTTTTTTCTTGAAAAATATGACTTTATGACAGAAATCACTATCTTTGTGAACCATCCGAAAAGTGGATATTGCCGGGACGCCTGGGTGGCTCAGTTGGTTAAGCAGCTGCCTTCGGCTCGGGTCATGATCCCGGCGTCCTGGGATCGTGTCCCACATCGGGCTCCTTGCTCGGCAGGGAGCCTGCTTCTCCCTCTGTCTCTGCCTGCCATTCTGTCTGCCTATGCTCGCTCTCTCTCCTGCTCTCTCTGATAAATAAATAAAATCTTTAAAAAAAAAAAAAAAGTGGATATTGCCTCTATGTAAAGAAATACTAAAGTCATCACCTAATAGGGAAAAGCAGAAAGGAAGAGTTTTGTTTTTTTTTTTCAAATTATGCATCTCTAAACTATTTTTGTAGAAAATTAATCTGCTGCTGTGTATTAAATTTCCAGATAAGATTGGTTTAAAACTTCTTTTTAGTAACTCCATTGTTTCTTGAACATCTTAGAATTTTTATGTTTCCAGGTTTATGAAATGCACCTAAATGAATGATATTATAAATGCCAAGGACATTTTGAGTTTCTTTTCCTTTTTCTTTTCTTATTTTTTTTTTCCTTGAATTTCAAAACAGGATGCCCTCCTGAGATTCAGGTTTAAACAGCTATCCTCATAAAAATCTTTGGCAAGTACAGAAGCCACAGGGGGAAATGACAATAAACTTTTCAGTTTGAAGGCTGGCTATTTGAAAATATGATGCCTATTTTCAGCACCTTTTACAGATATACAGTAAACTTGTTTGTTTATGGATATGCAAGCACATAATGTTTAACTTGATTTTCTTGGCCTACTTAGAGATCATAAACTCCCCAAAAAGGTAAGATTTTTTTTCCTACTTTTAAAATAAATCATCATGAAAAATGTTTCCCTTGCCCTCTAATTTTACCATTTCCTTCAAACCTTTGTTGGCTATATACTTTGCAAATAATGTTCAACATGGTGAGACTGTTGGACTGTCATTCTGAATGAAAAAGTTTCAGTGGATTCATACACATCTGTCACTATGGGTGCTGCTGAGAAGCTCACTCTGGTTGGGGGAAGGCTGGTTTCAGAGTGTAGATTTGTTTATTTATTTATTTTTTTTCAGAGTGTAAAGATTTAAAATTGTTAAAGGATTTCATTGAAAGACTGATATTGTTGAAAGATTGTAAGAACTAAACACTTGCCGTAAATCATTATATTCTCAGAAATTTGGGATTATTTCAATTTACAGGACAAGCGAATGAGTGGTTGCTTATAAATAAAAGGTCTAAGAGCATAGAGTCACATCCCTTGCTAGCTCTTCTACTTTTTATCAATCCTCAGACATTTTAGTGCTTCCCATGTCAGTAGTGTAAGAGAAGTCAAATTTGTGTTTCTTCATAGAAGGACAGAGACCACAGGAAAGAAAAGGAAAGGCATTTAAGCCTATTTCCTGATTCTCAGTATAAACATTCTGATTTTCTTTAGTCTGTACATACTGGATAAGTTCTTGTATACTTTATTGTCCCTACTATCTACCCTTCAAATCAGAGATGATATAAAATTTGAATTTGTAGGGAATGCAAAACAGAAATCTTGAAAATTGTCACATTAGTACATTGTTATTTGAATTTATATATGATGATTTAAATATGATTTATATATGACAAGATATCTGTAAGGTATCCTCTCTCATGGCCAATAAAAATTTAAACACTAAACATTCAGTTATTTATATATTTAACATTTGTTTATTCAGAACTTCCTAATTTTATTAAATATTGGGTACATATATACAAATTACTAATATTCATGAGTATCTACCTTCATATAGTCTGTGATAAGCCTAATAGTCTACCTATTACACAGTCTGTTGAAAGTAGCATGTTAATTCTACTGCAAGGACCATGGTGGAGGTATGCCTTAAACTGAATATTTATTGAATGTTTACTGTATTCTTAGGGACTACACATACAGTTAAATTTTCTGTAGCTTTATGAGTTAAGTACAATTATCATCTCCATTAAAACAGATGAAGAACTGAGGCTCAGCAAGCTTAAAAGCATAGTGAATTCTCAGGGAATGTCAAATAGTTTACTGTGGCTGACATCAAGGTTACCACTGAGATATCCTTTATCATGGGATTGAATTGATTCATGAGATATTTTTTGATTGTCCAGCTGAAATATCATCTAATACAGCTTCTCTCTTTCCAGCCTGCATTTTAGTCATTGAGCTTATAGCCTTCTTGTCTGACTCTTCTGATCTGTCCATTTGTGAGGGGGCCTAAAGGTGATGGGAGTAGAAAAACTCTTGGAAAAAAGGGTCCAAAATTCCTGTGACAATAATAGATGCATAGGAGAAAAGAAAGGTCCGGAATAGGATCCCCCCCATAAAGATAACACCCAAAGAAGAGGTTTAAAAAAATAAATAAATAACTGTGATGAGAGTAATGAAGCTGTAGCAATTTCAAACCTCTTGTTTCATATTGTAAGTGTTATCTCTTGGCATTGGAGTCCAGCAGAGCTCTTGGCCTTGATTCATGCAGTCTTCCTTTATTTACTGTGGTGGTGAAGAGAGAGGAAGACTTGAGCCTCCTTTGCAGCCTGGAGTATAAAATAGATAATAGTCTCCCAATGGGAGCATACAGAATGAATATCTAATGAGGTATTGAGAAAGTGATGTAATTTATCTTAGCCATTTTTGAACTTTTTGTGTACTATTCCTTAAAGTAGGAAATTGATGATTTTTTCTGAATAATAAATTAAGGTTTTCTGACCAATGGTTGTATTATATTCAACTTAGTTCTGAAAGATCATAATATTTGTTTCGTCTCTGTTTTGTTTTCAAATCCAATTCTTTTGGTGGCCCCTCCAATGGACTAATAATCCGATCTGGGAGCCAATAAATTGTACAAATAAGAAACACTGCTGAATAAGTCAGGAGTCCACTTTTGCAAGTAGAAGAAACTCAGCTCAAATAAATTTAAATAAGAAAGGATCCTATATTAATTTACATATGAAGAAGGAACCTCTTTGCTGTTAACCAGCAATCATTCTCTCCTGATCTCTTTCCTGGCTCTTCTTTTCTTTACTTTGGCTTTATTCTCAGGTGGGCTATCTCCATGTAATAGCAGAGATGGTAACGAAAGCTTCAGGCATACATGATCTTAAGCACAAACTGGTTTAAATAATAAGTGTACTAGATCACATAACAGATAGAAATCCAGGTGTAGTACAGTTTGGGATGTGGTTCAGTCAAAATCTCTGGGATTTTCTTAGTCCTTTTTAGGGTCCTAGGCTTCACAGATTCATAGCACATCAGTCAGAGTAAGAGAACAAATCTTTTCCCTCAGTGATTGGATGGAAATCCTGCATTTCAATTCTGTGAGGACTAGCTTACATCATCACCCATCCTGGAACCAATATCTCTGGCTAGATAGATGGGAATTCTTCTCATTGGCTCATACTAATCAGGACCCATATCTGGTGTTGAGGGTGGTAAATGTCCCATCCGAGCCAAATGCCTGCTATGTAACAGGTAATAAGTGAGATGGATACTGGAAAAGTTAATATCCACAACCACAGCACAGAATGCATACTTTTTATTGTTCCAGCAAAAGTTTTGAAGGATTTTCCCATTGGAGAGTTCCATTGTCTCAGGCTCATGTAGGCCCCACTAGACTGAAAGAGGAGAGTGAGTGGGTCTTCACAGGCAGAGATGAATTTTAGCAGCAGGACAAACAATAGCTGTGTACCACAAAATACTTACAAATCACATCTCCGATTGCTCTATTTTAACTTCTAGATGGAAGTTGGAAGTTTTTGTCTCGTGCCATAGACACATAATTAGAAAAATAACATTTTAAACTTCTTGAGTACTAACAGCTGAATTTTTATTTAGAGTATGAAAAGATTAGGTAATATTTTCTAGTGGGAGGGGGGAAATTGAGTCTTCTAGCAACAGTATTTCTTACACAGAAGGAAGCAGTATCTGTTTTTCTAGAAACAAAAGCTAGAAGAGAACAAATCATGTATTAGGAAAATTTGGTAGGAAATGACAGTTTCTCCCAATTCTTTCATAAAATGCAAGATTTAGCATAGCTTACAAAGGGCAGAAACGCAGTGATGGCTGAAAGAGGGACTTGATTCTAATGAAAGGACATACAGAATAGGATAGTCTGCTTTTATGCAATTTTTCTTCTTTTTATTAATTAGAATAAATAGTACAAGTAATTTGATCCCGGATACATTTTAAAAATATGTGATTGTTTTTCTTGCATCTTTATTAAGTATTTTAAAAGTTAAAGCTTTAAAATTTTGTGAAAGTTCCAGATTCAAGTATAGACTTCCAGGGATGGATCAAAGTTATGAGATGTAATTTAAGAATATTGCTAAATAAAATCCTTCCAAGGTAACCTGCCTTTGATTTATCTTTTCTATTAAAGATGAATAGTTTGAAATGTCAAAATATCACAGACTTGAGGAAAACTAAAGCCTTGTAGAGTTACTCTGTAAACTTGTATATAATGAGCCACTAGTGTGCTGTCAGAATGCAGTGTGGAGATGAAGGCTGAGAGATAATACCCTACCCCTGCTTCTGTTCCCCAAGGTGGGTGTGGCTAATGGTGGGGCATTCAAACAACCGAGGATACACTTACCTGATTTTTTTTTTAGATCACTCTCATTTCTCACTCTTCCTCTTCATGGTACTTTTTTCACCTCCAGTTATGATTTTTATTTGTGCGAAGAACCAAGGGATGAAAAGTTTTGCCAGCAGAACATTTGGTGCTATGAATACATAGTAGTGGGTTAAAGAAGTTGGCTGATTCTCTTGTCTCTAGTGTAAGTAAATTAAATGCAGGAGAATATAATAGATTTGATAAACTGTTCTGTTCTTTCTGCTGTCTGGGAAGAAGTCTTGTAGGATATCTTATATCTGAAAGAAAGGATTCAGCTGTCATTACTGAAAACAGATATAACAGATACATTTAGAATAATTTTTAAATTGGTTTTAGAAACAATGTTGGGATTGGTTGTCACTCCAATTTAATATGTTCTTCCTGGGGGGCTCTCAATGTGTCTGAGGCTGGGCTAGCTCCTTTGAGAAGATACATAATATCTCTGCCTTCAAAGAGCTGATGGTCTCAGTAAATTAAAAAACAAACAAACAAACAAACAAACAACAACCAGATATGCAATTTGCAATAAAAGACACAGGAGAGCATATAATAAATGGCTAGTGTTTTAGTTAGATATTTTCATTTCCAGTCCTGGAGATTCACTGGAGGATTTCATTAGAATTCATGTAATAAGAGAGATGGAATCTCATGGAACTCCAGGATAAAGATCCATGCCATGGTGTTTGTTATAGGAAGATAAGGGCTAGAGACTTGTCCTGAATTCAAGGCATCTGGTAGGACCCTAGCACCAATAGTCTACCATTAATTAATGGGATATGGCTACTCTCTGGCTCTATTTTTCTGTTTTTCTCTCAGTTCCTTCTTTTGTAGAGTTTGAGTTCAAATTCCTGAAAGAGAATCTATTAGACTTAGCTAATTAATTCAAACTTCATTTAGCTTGAGTTCTACTCCCCAGCCATTGGCCAAAGGGGTACATGAGCCTGCTGTTTGGAGGAATGATCTGTGAAGGACACTCCTCCCTTGGGCTGCCTTTTCCACAAGGCATTGTGAGTGTGTGACAGGGGACAGCAGAAACAACATGAAAACAACAGTTAAGCATATTGCTAATAAATGCAGTGTGATATCAAAGAAGGTGGAATTCTTAGCCTAGTGAGATTTCGTGGCAAATAGGCATTTGAATTTTGTCCTGAACAGTGAGCAAGAATCTAGATTGTTGAGAGTAGGGAGAAGCGATTCTAATATAAAAATGTTGGGGTGCCTAAGTAATAGCTACAAAACAGCCTTTATCTTTAGCCATAGTAACTGGGACACATTTTTAATATAACTTTTAAAATTTTGACTGTGAGCCCAAAAACACTTATAGCATTTAATTAGTCTGATTAAGGACTAATTTTCTAGTTGTGGAGGTGAAGCCAGAAGCAGTTTTTTTCCCTACTAATTGAGTGGGTCTTTATGCAGAGATGTGATCTCCAAGTGGAGATAGGCATACGCTAACTACATTGCCATCCCCACGTGAACTAAAAAGGAGGAAGTGCTCCCACTTCCCAGCAAAGAGAAAGAATTAGAAGTACAGTTTCTTACTGCTCCAGGGAAGGTACAGAGAAATTTCCTTGGCTTCTACTATGGTTAGGCCAGGCACATAGATGGGAAATATTTTATTTAGTTCCCTCATTCAAAATTTTCAGGACAAAACCTCCCCCAAAAGCCTACTCCAGAACAATCAAAGAGATGGATCCCATTTTAGAAATAAAGCATCTTTCTCTTTGTAAATTTATTGTTGCCAGGGTTGAGGAAGTCAATATTTCGAAAAGAAGTCCTGTGCAGATGTTACAAAAATTGTTCATTTCCATTTTCCCTTTCACACCAAAGAAATTATCAAGCCTCCCTTCTTGGATGGGGCTTAGTTTTGGCTTTCCTTCCTTCAAAGTCTGAAATGCTAATATGCTTATCTGAAATTCTCTAGGATTGAACACTGAAGAAAGTTTATGAGGTAACCTAGACTCTAATTCTAGTTGCACCTCCACATTGGTCAGAATTGTAGGATCCCCCAGGCACCATCAAGAATACTGTATACTTGTCCTTTCAAGAGCTCTTTCAGGGACCTCTGGTATATATTGGAAATTGGGTGGGATTCTGTACCATTCCTGGGTACTTCTTCAATAGAGGCATGACTTCTATTATGAGGAAAAGGACCTGTTATCTGCATAGATTTCCAATTTCTTCATTGGTCTTTGTAAGTTGCCAGAGAGAACCATCATCTTCGTTTATAGGGGAAAGTAACTAAAACCAAACATTAAAGTTTCCTGAAAAACTTTTGTTCATTAGTTTTGGTCTACTTCCTCGTACCTGCTGTGACACCACATAATTATAAAAATTGCCAAAACAAATTGCTGAGATTTATTTAGAACTTATTATGTGCCAATCATCTTCTAAGTCAGTGCTGGGCAAACTCTACAAATTGGCTCTGTTCAAAGCCAGCCTGCTACCTGTTTTTGTAAATAAGGTTTTATTGGAATACAGCCACTCCCATTTGTTTACACATTGTCTATGGCTGCTTTTGCCCTACAACAACGGGGCTGAGAGGCTGCAGCAAAGATCCTACAGTCCATAAACCCTTAAAATATTTACCATCTGGCCCTTTTCAGAAAAAGTGACTGACCCCTGTTTTAAGCACATAATATTTATCTATTTGAATTCTCACAACAATCTCATGTGGTAGATACTATTTTTTCCATTGCTGCTTTACAAATGGCAACAATGAGACACAGAAAGTTCTAAACATTTACCCAGCATCACACACTAGTGACTGTTAGAGAACTAGGCTTATTCTTCTCAGAATTTTGAAACATTAGTCAGATCTAATGTGTATTAAAATCCTAATAATAATAGTTACAATTAATAAAGAACATATATGAGGGCTGTTTAGCTGCTATTGGATCAGATGCTAATTCATAACTCAGTGATACAAAAATAGTGTAATCCTGGGGTTCTCAGCAAGGTTATTTGTGGGTAAGGAAAAGCTGGTAGCTGTGTGATAAATTGTATTATTGGCTCTAGTTCTTTACCTTTCCCTGTATTTGTGCTGTTTGCCATAAGACTTCACATTCTTCCTGCTAAAAAGATACAATATATTTTCTCATTCTTTGATTTGGGATGTGGGCATGTGACTTATTTTGGCCAGAGGAGTGAGGCAGAAGTGGCAATGTGTCATTGGTAAGCCTAAGTCAAGAGGACTTGCTTTTTTTTTTTTTTAATCTTTGTGTGCTTTTGTCATTGTCATAGCAAACACCTCGGCCAGTCTGATGGACCCAGGAAAAGAATGAGAGACCTGCAGAGTGTAAGTGTCCTAACTGCCTCACTCCCCTCAGCTCTTCTAGATCAGCTAACCTCTCGTCAACCCACATGTGCTAAATAAATGTTGCTGAAGTTTAAAGATCTTTGTCACACAGCACCAGCTGACTGACACAGGCAGATTTCTTCAGTATAAGTCTGTGGACATGGAAACTTTAACTAGAATGGGTTTGTGGGAATGGCAGGCACTCAAAGTGCCACAGACTTCCCTTAGTTCTTCAAAATAAGCCTGAGGATGTGGAAGCTTCAGCCAGAACGGTTTTGTGGCAGTGGCTCAAAGTGCCACAGACTTTCTTCCAGAAGTGGTTCCCTTAAAGCCCAAGACAAAAGAGATTGCAGACAACTCAAAAGACTGATCAAACAAAAAAATTCCAATATGGAAGGATGTGTCTCCTTGTATAAGTACATATAATATACAGAAATCTCAATCCCTGCTACTCTAGGCTTTAAGTATGACTAAGAAGGCCAATGTAATGGTTACAAAACCAGGCAATATAACCACAAGGGAAGGCATGCCATGCGTCTATTGGAAGGACAAAGCTATAGGTAGCCAAGACTCTCATATCTTTCCATAATGTTAAACAATACTCATGGATAGCTGTAGAAAATGCAAACAACATAGATATTTATGGGGTTAGGAAGTACATATGGAATTTCAGCTGTGACTTGGGCCAGAATCCAGGATCCAAGAACAGGACTTCCTCTGGGGAAAGATCTTGGGTTTGTAAGGCTGGTTGGGCATGTCAGTATAACTGTTAACATTATCCTGGAGAAGGCTGAGACCACACAAAGACTCCTCATAGCCACTGCTTGTCATGGCACAAGACAAGAATGGCAACCATTGCTGTGTTTGCAGCATTTGTAAGCACAATAGCCAGTACTGGAATTTTCCTCTCACACACTTCTTAATACTTTCAGCTTGCTTTTATTTAAATAACCCTTTTTGGTACTCTATGGTTAATGTGTCTTCAAGAAAAAGAGAAGAGCACATGTAAAGCTTTCTGACATGTAGAATGGGATTTTTTTCAGGCACAAAGTATGGCTCAAACCTGAAGAAGTACGTGATTCTTAGAACTATAAAGAACAAGGTACAACATTTTCTCTGTCTTCTATCTGTTTACCTTTAGTTGAACAGACAAAATTCCTAAAATAAAACAGCTATTAATTATGGGAAAATGTTAACTGGCTGAAGAAATTCCTAGCAAAGTCTTAGGCTATAAAATATTTTAGGATAATATTTAGCGTAACAGAGGTATGGTTTTTACAATAGAACTTCTTTTTTTCCTTTAAACTGGTAAATATGTTAGAAACCATAAATTGTATTATAGCCTAGGACAAACTGTACTATTAATTCCTTAAAAGCTTTTTAATTTATGAGTAGGCTATGGCAATCTGGTCACATAAAGACTCATATAGATATGAGTCAGACAATCAAACATTATTATTCTTAATTTATTATGCTTTTATGACCACACACATAATTTTACTTGAAAATGTTAAACTTATAATGGTGCAGAAAGGATTTCATCCTTAAGACATTGATTCTGGCGTACCTGGGTGGCTCAGTTGGTTCAGTGTTTGCCTTTTGTTCAGGTCATGATCTCAGGATCCTGGGATCCAGCCCTACATTGGGCTCCTTGCTCAGTGGAGAGTCTGCTTCTCCCTTTCTCTCTGCTACTTCTACTTGTGCTCTCTCTCTCACTCACATATTCTCTCTCCCTCAAATAAATCAATAAAAATCTTCAAAAAAATTTTTAAAAGATGTTGATTCTGAACAGTTTAGGACTTAAGAAACAATTCTGGCATTTATGAAAAGTTTTCTCGCTTCCTTTTATATTGTTAATATATGTAGTATAAGTATACTACTACAGAAGTGTCTCTTCTTCAGACATATAAATAACAACAAATACTACTATAATAACCACCTTGAAGTGAATTTTTAATTGGTTTGATGACTATAGTAGCAACTCCCAAAATATGCTAGCTCTGTTTACTTTCAATTTTATTCAGCATATGGACATAGGAAAGCATTAGCATTTTCCAATTCCAAGGATGAATGTGTTTAATGTTAAAATAACTCAGAACAGTTTTGTGTTTTTCATCATAAAGTTCAAGCAAGTAATATAAATACAGAAACTTGGTTCTCTGTGAATTCGGTCGGGCTGTCAAGGATGCGATCATAGTGACCTTGTGGATCAACTATTTGGGTTTCCCTTAACCATTAACTCAGTTGAACACACAGTGTAATATTGTTTCCACCAGCAAGCCAGTTATTTGAAAACATTCATACTGTGTAGACCTGGTTTCACCTCAATTTTATCCATCATAAGTTCCGAAGATCTTTTTCATGGAGGCTAAAGCCACAGAGCCTGGGATCATACCGGGTGGCAGAGTATCAGAAAATGACAGGAGTTTGGGCTACAATCTCAGTCCACATAGCCAGCTTGCAAGAAATGTAACTCTCATCTCTTATTTCTCAACCAAACTTAATTTCAACTTTCAGACTCCGTTCTGCTGCATGGTGGAAACTCAATCACTTTGGGGTTACACCCCTTTTCTCCCAGTAGTCCATGGGAAGGGAGTAGAGGAAGAATTTGACATAGTTTGTCATCGATCAGTCCTGGCATCTTAAGGGACAGCTTCTTTCTCATCTGCTCTTCAGTTGTCTATCAGCACAGAACACTTCTTAGTTTTCATTTCTCCTGACAACAGGATTCTTTCAGTGTTTCTCCATAAGCTTGTCAAAAACAAATTTCAAAGCTGAGCCAAGCAGAAGCTTATAAAGTTCACCTATTCTCTATTCAATATTCAGGGAGAAATTTTCTTGGACAGGGGCAGGTTTACGCATGGGAGCACATCTGTGACTTCATATAGAATTTTGATCATCCTTTCCTTTCCCTGTGCTGATTTGCTTCCACCCAGCAACCATAGCTCCACTGAACCTCTGCTGTGCACTGGGGGAAGGGACACCTGCAGTGCTGGAGAACCCTGTCCCTTGACCATTCTTTGGAGTGCCATACTCTGGTGTAGATTTGCCTGTGAGTGGGGCTTTTGCTCTGCACCTTTGCAGAGAGGCATGTGAGTGTTTCTGCCAGGTAAGGCAACACCTGAGAGGATGCAACCTTAGGCAGTGTTTGGGCCTGAAGCCAGGTTATCTTGCAATTGTGTTTGCCTGTATGTGATGCTATTGGGAGTGGGAAGAATGAGAGAGGGTGAAAGCGACTATGAGATAGAGTTTGTGCTAGAGATAGAAGGGATAAACAGATACTTTTGTAATATGATAGGGAAAGTTGAGCCCTATCTGTTTTATATATAAATTAAGAAAACTGCCTGAGATGCTCCTCAATGTTGGATAGGCTATAGTGAAGCAGACTTTCTTATATAAATAAGGGTGAAATTACAGCCGAAAAAACTCCAATATCCTTCAAAATATCCAGATTTTTTTAAAAATCCAGAAATTCTACTTCTGTTAATTGTTTTCAAAAGAAATTAAAAATGATGATAATTCATGCAAGATTATTTCTAAAGGGAAAGACTGAGGAAAAAAGAATTATGGAGGTGGTGGGACTGGTCCTAAAATATGTTTATATTCATATATAAGGAAATAGTACACATCCATTAAAATGTTTACAACTATTTTTCTAAGAGCAAGGGGAAATGACTTTGATCATTAAGCTTAAAAAAATCATATTATAAAATTAATATATCTTATACTATATTTTTACATAATTAAGATCATATTATATTATATGCAATATGTCATATTATATAGTATATAATTAACATACATTATACATATTTCTATATAATTTAATATCCTATTATAATAGTCATGTCATAATATATTCATAATACATTATGAATTACATATTCATATATTATGTTATAGTATGACCTTAATATTATATATAACATCATAATATGACTTTAATTATGTAAAAATATGCATTAAAATACAGAAATTATATCAAGATGAAAGCAGTGTCTTCCTTTTCCACCTTTCTACACTGTCAGCATATTTCCAGCTTGTGATTCTATGCAAAATGTGTTTTCTATAGCATCACCCACAATTACAAAATAACTCAGCACTGTAGTAGATGGTGATGACTGAACTAGAAGTCACAACACAGTCTTACTTCCCACCTACCCCACCTTTTCCCCTGACAAATGATCTCTTTAAGAAATCTTATAATGTTTATGTTAAGAAAAAGTCTATTTTAATTATTTTGAAATGTTGCAAAAACACAGCAGCAGAAATTGTGAAATAGTGCCCAAAGTAGGGTTTCCTGAGTAAAGCATGTTTCTAAGACTGGTAGCATCACACAGCAAACTTGCTAGAAATACAGTTCCTCGAACCCCTCTAGAGACCTACCTCATCAGTATCTGGAGATGCTGCCTTGAAATCTGTTTTAGCAAGACCCCCAGGTGATTCTGATGCATGCCCAAGTGTGAGAGCGACTGGCTTGAACCAGGGCTGGACAAACTATATAGCTCAAAGACCAAATCTGCCCACCTATTATAGATGGAGTATTATTGGAACACAGCTTTGCTCATTGCTTATGGTGCCTATAGTGGGCTACAACAGCAAATTGGAGTAGATTTGGTACCCTAAGCCCCATAAAGACTAAAATATTCACTGCCTTATCCTTTACAAAGGTTGTCAACCTCTGGTGGAGAGAAAGAAGCCTCTCAAATTTTAGCTTTTATGAGCACTGGGTATTATGTAAGACTGATGAATCACAGACCCCTGAAATGAATATATATGTTAATAAACTGAATTTAAATTAAAAAATAAATTTAAAAAACTTATCTAATATGCATTTTTTCTCCATTGCAACTATAGAGTCTATCTTAAGCTTTTACCCCATGACTAGTGTTCCATGACTAAGTGTCTGTGAACTTAAAATTTTAATTGAGTATGCTGATGTGCATTCTATTAATGTAGAGACATTTTTTGGAATGTGGAATGACCATTCTTGCCTACTATCACTTAGTTCTGTTCTAGAAATAAAGATTAAGTGAAAGAAAAAATAATTCTTAAAAATGAAAAATCACAAAGTCCTGTATTGCTGTTAGACAAAATAAATCTAAAGGGTTCCACCTGCTGGTGGAAATAAAAACTGACTAAAACTTAAAAATTACCCGGTAAGTCAAGTGATTGTCACAGAAATTTAAACTGAAAGGACAATTACTGTTTCTTTATTTTAAAAAAGGAATTGATATTATATGAAAATAAAGTTAGAATCCATTTGTAATAGATTATACAAAGCTTACAGAAAAAAAACAGTTTTTTAGACTATAAGATTTGTGAAGATAGGGGCTGTGTTGATTTTGTTCATTTGGATATTCCTATTCCTAAGTAAGGTGTTTTGCAAATATGTATAAATAATTTTATCATATGATTTAGAGTTGCATGAAACAATAAACCATTACAGAAAGTCTTGTCTTTTTAATTTAAAGAACTGTAAAGTTATGAAGCTACAAAAAAAAATTAATAAAAATTGTACTCCTTAAATGAAAATTTTTCATAGAAGAATTTAACGTAAGTATGCCATAATGCATTTTTTAAAAAAATAAATGTACTTGTATAGGTTCTGTTATGCCTAAATCTTGGTGGCTTACAGTAATAAAGGTTGTTTTCTAATTCACATCTATCATGGTTTACTTACAGCTCTGCTCCACATGTCTTCATTTTGCAACCCAGGCTGTTGAAGTAAATTTATCTGGAACATAAAAGGTCATCTTGATACAGAGAAGAGACACTTACACCACACACAGACTTTTTACTTTTTAAAAACAGCTTTATTGAGGTATAATTTCTTTTCCATAAATTCACCCAAGTTAATGATTTTTAGGAAATTTACAGAGCTATACAACTGATCACTGCAATCCAGTTTTAGAACATTTCATTTTTATCACTCCCAGGAAATCTCCAGTTCCCCATTTACAGTGAACCCACATTTGTGCCCCCAGCCCTGGGGCAACCATCAATCTTTCTGTCTAAAAACCTGCCTTTTAGGGCTATTCTGTATTAAGGGGGCATACAATATGAATCTTCCATGTCTAATTCTTTCAGCCTGTCTTTGAGGTTCATCTAGGCCACAGTATGTATAGTAGTTTGCTTCCTTTTTAAATAATTTTCTGTTGTATGGATGTATCACATTTGTAGCTCTTCATCCTTTGATGGACATTTGTGTTGTTTCAGGTTTTTGGCTGTTGTCTGCGAAGCTGCTGCATACCTCAATGTACAAGATTATTGTGGACATGTTTTCATCTACCTTGGATAGATACCCAGGAGTAGCCTTGCTGGGTTGTAAGATAAATCCATGTGTAACTTTTTAAGAAACTGCCAAACTTTTACAAAGTGACTAGCATTTTACATTCCCACCACAAGTACACCAGGGTTCCACTTTCTTCCTGTCTTCACCAACAGTTGTTATTTTTTGCCTTTTTTATCCTAGCCATTCCAGTGGATATGGAACGGTATTTTGTTGCAGTTTTTTGTTCAAATGACTAAGTCATTAAGCATCTTTTCAGGTGCTTACTAACCATCTCTTTGGTGAAGTATTTATTCAAATCCTTCACCAGTGTTTTAATTTGTCCTCTTCTTACTGAATTTTAAGTTATTTGTATATTCTGCATAAAATCTTTACCAGACATATGACGGGCAGATTTTCCCTATTCGTAGCTTGTTTTTTCATTGTCTTTGTGTTTTTTGAAGCCCCCCAAAATGTTGTTTTTACAAAATCCAATTTATCAACTACTTCTTTCTTTTATAAAGTATGCTTTGCTGTCACATCTAAGAACTCTGTGCCTAACCCAAGGTCATGAAGATTTTCCATTGAATCTTTCTCTAGAAGTTTTATAGTTTTAATGCTTATATTTAGGTCTAAACTCCATTTTGAATTAATTTGTGTGTTTAGTATGAAGAAAGCTATGTCACTCTTCATTCTCCCTATTAAGTTCTAACAAGTCTGCCAGTCTATTGCTTGCCCTAACCTTTTTTTTTTAATGTTATATTAGTCACCGTACAGTACATCACTAGTTTTTGATGTAGAGTTCCATGATGCATTGTTTGTGTATAACAACCAGTGTTCCATGCAATCGTGCCCCCCTCAATACCCATGAGTCTGCTTGCCCTAACCTTAATCACAACTTAAGGCAACCTGTGATCTTGTCCCTCCTAAATGTCACCAAGATCACTATTGTTTTTGACAGTGCCCTGGACATGGACAGTTTCCACTCTGTTCCATATCAAGTCAGTCCACTTGGGCTATGAAGATAATAGTGTTCATGGCCTGCCTGTCCTGGGGATGGTGTCGGAGCATCTCCTGGCTAGAATGCCATTAACTCCATGGTACTTCCCAAGACTTGATAGTTTTTCTTGAATAGATATTTCTTAATTGTATGCCTTTGGTTAATTTTCATAGTTAGAGTATTTTTTTTCTAAGTGTCTGGATTTCTTGTTGCTTTTTGGGGGGAGGATTTGCCAAGCTACTCACTCTATCATTCTAGAAGTCCCAGTCTCTCTGAGGCAGTTTTCATAACATAGGGTTTTAAATGCTTGGAAACATTATAAAATGGGTTATTTTTGTCTGGGTTACATGAGCCAAAGCAAGTACTATGGTCACTTCTTTGTGCAACAAGATAGGGCTGTGTAATCCTCCTCTAGCAGAACATCACAGAGATGATATGACGGGCAGTTTCTGAAAATGGTTCCTAATGGTCATGCCCTCTGGTACTCACACCCTGTGTCATCCCTTCCCTTAGAGTCTGGACTGGATTTAGTGACTGGCTCCTCATAAATAGAATTCAGCAAAGTAATGGGATAGACCTTCCATAATTATTACTTCTATCTTGCTAATACTCTTTCTCTTGGTGGCACTTTCTCATTCTTTCTCTTGCCTTCTTGGGTTGTTCACACTGATGAAGCAAGATGGCATGTTGGAGAAGCCTTTGTGACTAGGAAATGAGAGTGACCTCTAGCCAACAGCCTGCACAGAACTGAGAGCCTCCTACTAAGTCCCATAGCTAACAAGGAACTGGATCCTTCCAACCACCATTGAGTGACTGTGGAAGCAGTTTTGCCTTCAGTTGAATCTTGAGATGACTTTAGCTCTGCCTGACAACTTGATTGCAACCCAGTGTGAGACCATGGGTGGAAGACTCAGCTAAGCCATCACATTTCTGATCCATAGAAAGTGTGAGATATTAAGTGTTTATTGTTTTAAGCCCCTAAGTTGTGGGGATAATCTCTTATATAGCAATAGACAACTGATACAGAGGAGCTGAAATATTTGGTAAAGAATCAAATAATCTACCACAGTAAGCACATTAGGCACATAGATGGGTAAGTTGCTTTTTGTTTATATATAGGATACATGGATCAGTGCCTCTGAATGAATCAAATTTTATTCAGAGTGGCTTTCCTTGGGTCTTATAATGTGACATTTGCCATGAATTTTTATTCTAATTTTATAAAATCATTAAATATATTACAATCACAATTTCAGTATTTCCAGAAATTATAGAAATATTGCTAAGCCACAGCAAAGTAACTCTATTTTTGTAAAATGAGATTAAGCAATTCGATTTCCTTGAGCATTGTTTATGTGAGTACTTTTATTTCTCATTGATATTTTATAAATGATAAATGTTTTGATAATTTCTTTTAAAATAGTGTATCAATGCTAAAGTCGATAAACCTTCAATTATATAAAAAAATATTCAGTTAAAAATATAAGAAGAGATTCTTCCAGAGAGTAGGTGGTATGGAAAAGGAGACTAAAAAGGGTAACTTGACAGTAGAGGAACCTAATACTACCTCAAGCCAGGTGACCCAGCTTAACATCAATAGTGACAAATCATATTGGCAATATGTGCCCTTGATATGATGTGAGGAGACTATTGCTTAAGCTCTGTAGATTCCTTCCCCCAAACACATTACTCTAATGTAATCAATGATTAGAGAAAAACAACAGGCCAATACCAGCTGAGGGACATTCTACAAAATACCTGAGCAGTATCCTCAAAACTGTCAAGGTCATCAAACCCAAGGAAAGTTTGAGAAACCATCACAACAAGAAGAGCCAAAGGAGACGTGACTACTGATTATAATGTAGTATCCTGGAACAGAAAAAAGACATAGGTAAAAGCAAAGGAAACCTAAATAAAGCATGGTCTTTAGTTAATGATGACATGCTAGTATTGGTTCATTAATTATGATAAATGAACCATACTAATATAAGATGTTAATAACAGAGGGAAAGGAGTGAGACGCAAAGAAGAGCTCTATTATCTTCACGATACATTATTTAAATGTAAAACTTGACTAAGATAAAAGTTTATTATAAAATACTAGTAGAAAGTCTCATTTGTAATAACAAAAAATGTATAAAATTTCCCAAAATTAAAAAATATGCAGCTTCTAGATGAATAATTTTTCTAAATAAGAAGGTAAAAGAAGACTTAAATAATGCAGAGCATGTCATACTCCTGGGTCAGAGGAACAAATATCAGGATATCTTTTCTGCCCACATGTATTTATAGTTTCAAAATCATTCCAAATATACAAGTAATATTCTTCTTAAATCAGACGAAATGTCTTACCATTTAAAATAAACAAGCAAAAAGCTACATTTTAAAAATAAAATAAATGTAATGATTATCCAACCTGATTTTACAACTTATTATAAAGCTATATTTATTAAAATAGTGTAGCCCTGGTAAAATAATATGCTCTCCCTTTTTCTTTTAATACATACTTTCGATCATTTTGGTAGGCACTAAGAATAGTGTTGAGGAGGTCAAACATTATAGCTGCCCTCACAGAGTTTACAGTCTGTTTGAGAGGGTAGCTATTGTTTACAACAGTGACAACACAATTATACTGAGTTAGAGAAGACTAACTGGAGGAAATGGCAGTTCAGCGAAGACCTCAAGGATTTTAGGTAGGTATGTTAGGTGGGAAAAGAGTTAAAAGGACCACAGTGGGCAAAGTAAACCGTCCATGTGAAGGCCATCTGTGGAAATATGTGGAAAGATGCCAACTAAAAATAGAAACCAGTGGGGAGTGTGATGGGATAGGTAGCTAGTTAGGCAAGTTCCATACTGCATACCATCTTGTGAAGGATTTTATTTTTTACCCTGAGAACCATAGGAAGTCATTGGGGATTTTTAAACTGGGGAAAGATCCAGTCAGATTAACAAATGTAAAAAGATGTCTGTGATTTCCCTAAGAAAAGTAAATTACTATGGAGCCAGAAAAGTATGCTGGAAGATAGGACATTATTGCAATTGATGAGATTATAAAGATTTAACTATAAAGGCAAGAATAGAAAGATGATGGAGATTTGAGTGTGATTAAGAGAAATGGACAAATAAGAAGGTTATTTAGGAAAATTTAGCCTGCATTGTAGTAAGAGAAAATCTTTCAATGGATTTTAGCAATAAACAAACCCAAATAATTAGACTACATTAAAATTTATTTTTAATTTTGTACATAAAAAAATTTTAAGGACATGGTAAACAATTCAGAGAAAAAGTAATATTTATAATAAAATCAGAACAAGATGAATGCTGTAAAGAAAAATAGACAAAGAACACTAACAGGCATTTTGTAAAATGAGATTTACAGACAGTTGAGATATATATAAGGTATTAAAACTCAGCAATGATCATTACTACCATAATCAATAACCAAAGAAATATAGATTTAAATATAATTAAGTCCTAATTTTAATTCCTAGAATAGGCAAATTAAAAACAGTGAGACTTCCCAATGTTGATGAGGATTTGGAGAAAACAGTCATCTCAGAATTGTGTGAGTTCTGTTGAAAGTTTTAAATCAGAACTCTTTTTATAGAAGACATTTTGACCATGGATATGTATAAAGAGTTTTTAAAACATTCATATCTTTTAAACTCAAAATAATTCTGAGAATTTAACCTGAGGAATTAATCTGGGATGTGAAGAATTATTTATGTAATAAAACATATTCACTAAACTATTACTTATAATAGCAAAACCAAATTTAACAATATAAATAGCCAACAACAGGAAAATGTTTAACGCCAAGTGAGAAATGACTCGCAGTCACTGAAAATGATATGTTTGAAAAAATTTAATGACACAGGAAAATATTTAGAACCCAATTTTAAAAGATTAAAGAAAGTTATTACACAGCGTTACAGAAGAATATCCCAAATACATAATGACTAGTTTATATCAGAAAGAATGCAAGAAGTTGGATAAGTGGAGATGAGAGCTGTAAACACTCCAGTGTTCAAGGAAAGACCTTGAACAAAAATACAAAAGTTGAAAGTGTAGAATACACTCTGATTGAAGAAAGCAGTTCAGTTTGCTGGAGTATGAAGATGACTAATTGAAAAGATTGTAAAATGATATTAATATTAATTTTAAATTGATGATTTTTGTGGTTGACCTGGAATAGTGCTGGTGAAAATCAAGAAGGAATGTTGTTTGTTACAGGTATTTAGGAGGTAAAATCAATAAGATTTAGCGAACAGATCTATAGACACTGGGAGCTGGAGGAATATTTAGAAGGTGATTAGAAGGGTGATGCCTTAGCCTATTTGGGCTGCTATAACAAAATACCGTAGACTGGGTGGCTAATAAACAACAGAAATTTCTTTTGGTTCTGCAGGCTGGAAGCCCGCTATTAAGTTGTCAGCAGGTTTGGTGTCTGGTGGGAGATCTTTCTCAAAAGGTTCATAGACTTTGATTTCTCACCGTGTTCTCACCTGGAAAGGAAACAACCGAGCTCTCTGGGTTCTCTTTTGTAAGGGCTCTCATGCCATTCTAGAGGGCTTCACCCACCTGACCCTAATCATGTCTGAAAGGCCCCATCTCCAAGTAGCATTGCACTGGGGATTGGGTTTCAATATGGATTTGGGGGAGATACAAACATTTGTTCTATAGTTGATGGTATTGCCATCCATGAACATGGAGGAGAGTTGGCTTGTTGTTGGGGGAAGTTGATGAGTATTTTTAGACATTTTGAATTAGGTATGCTAATGGAGAACACCAATGGAGATCTCCATCATGCAGTTGGAAATGAAGGGTTTGGCTATGAGACAAGTGGTACGAGGAATAAAGGTACTCTCCCTCTCTTCCCAGTTTACCAGTGAAGCCTGGGAAGGATTGGAGTTAGCAAGGAATCAGCATGGAAGAACAAAAGTGATATCAGAACCTATGAAATGGACTACTTTTAAAGGTAGGAGGGAAAAGAGAAATAGAAGGGAAAGAATATCAGAAATCCGAGGTCAGAATAGTGTGGAGAGAGCTGTGTCTGAGCCTGGGCTTCTGTCTACAACATCTAGAATTGGGGTCTGGTTAGATCAAGGAATTGAGGGAGAAAAATGGAAAAATAAATAGTATTTTATGTATTGTAACACTTAATCTGATAGTGAGTATGATATAGGATGAAAACAGAGTGGACAACAGATGTTCTAAAAGTTGCTATTAAAGAAATACACCAATAAATAAGCTTTTATATTTTCCTACAATTCCTAGTTTCTCTCCTATATCATCTGAGTTATTTTCTCAATCTAAGTCAATAGTGTATGGCATAAATATTTTTGGGGAGGCAAATATGAGAGAAGGGACAAGGAACAGCCCTACTTAGCTAACATATTTCATCTGTAAAATAAAGATAATAATATTAGTCATCAGCTGATCTCAGAGGATTGTTATGTGAGTTAATTGAAAAGAACTCTGTTGCAGTGCACGAATTTAAAAGCTGCAGTAATGTACAACAGAATTAATATTTAGGGATTTGGGGGGGGCTTCTGGACTTATGCTAGTAAAATTGTCATTTCTTTAACTAAGCCATAAATATCTATTTTTTGCTCTATGTTCAGTAAACAAATGTTCTCATATTTCTTACACTTATAAATTTACTGTGATTTTGCCTTCTGTGAGATGTTTGCATTTATCTTATTTTTGCCCGCTTCTGCTCTGGCAAATACGTGCCAAATAAAATGTTAGTATCAGCAAACAAACATTTTTGTTGGGTGTGTCCTCACTGTCCAAATGTTTGTTTTACCCGTAGCTATTTGTTTCTAGAGCTTTCATGAAACCTGCATTTGTTTTTGAACCATCCCAACAGCTCAGATATTCCTGACTGGATTTCCTTAGGTCACCTTCGACTCAGCACTTCTTTCTTACGAATTCTCCTGTTGGCCAGAATTTTTTCTGAGGCTTCAGTAGTCGCCTAGTAGGAATGCTTGTAAAAACATTTGTGGATAGCCCAAACATTTTCAATAACATTTGCTTGGAAAAATTTTACTGGCAGTCAGGACACATTATTTAAACATATTTCAAAATATTTATGCCTCCCTGCAATACTTTGGCGGTGTCTGTATAGCAAGGCTGAATTGATGGTTTTCTAGTTAAGTCTTTTTGTTTGTTTGTTTTTGGTCATTCATAATGGTTGATTGATGAGTGTTTGATAGAATTTCCATGCCATCCGATTTGATTAACTCTCTGGTAGGGTGGCTGTGACAACAAGGGGTGTTTGAACTTTCTTCCTTCTCAGAGAAAGGAACTGTCATGAACAAATTAGATTAGCTTTACTGTAATCTCTTCAGATGCTTGAATCCCAGTTGTTATTTTAGCTCTTTCCTTCATCTCTTTCCCAGCAGTAATTTAGGAAACAGTAAATTTGTTAGGATGATTTTGGCATTAGGATTTAGTAAAAGGAGCAGTTTTAGTGAGACCTATAGTTCCTATATAGGATTTACATCACTTTTTTTTTTTTTTAAGATTTTATTTATTTATTTGACACAGAGAGAGAGAGAGATCACAAGTAGGGAGAGAGGCAGGCAGAGAGAGAGGGGGAAGCAGGCTCCCTGCTGAAAAGAGAGCCCAATGCGGGGGCCGATTTCAGGACCCTGAGACCATGACCTGAGCTGAAGGCAGAGGCTTTAACCCACTGAGCCACCCAGGTGCCCCAGGATTTACATCAGTTTTTAAAGTTTCCTGTTTCATAACTATATCTAAATGAAGAAACAAAATGAATACTTTATGTGTGTGTTTATGTGGAACAGCTAAAACAAGAATTTAGTGTATGTGTTATTAGTAGGGTACCTCTTTGTGTTTTTTAAAAAATAAAGAGGGAAATCTAAGTCTGTGATTGTATCTTGATTTTAGATCATGCAGATCTGCAGAAGAAAAAAATAGGGCATATTAACTTTGTTGATATAACAGGGGATGATAAGGCCATATACACTTAAAAGGCCTTAGTAAGTATATCTTTTACAACCAAATTATGGGGTTTTAATTCATGAAAGGCACCTCTCTGATTTTGCCTATCTTCATGTTGCTAGGTCCACTTTCTGCATATCTTTTCTTGCATCTCTCTGTTCTGGATTTTTGTGTACAGATTTTTTCTTTTTTTTCCATGAGTTCATGCTATCTTTTTTTAGGTGACTTTCTCTCTCTGTACTGCTGTGTGTATGCATCTATCACTCTCTGGCCCTATGCATGTGTGCCTGCTCTACTTTTTCTTTGGGTGTCTCCATTTACATTTGGTCTCCATCTGTGCTTTATCAGTGCGGCTTTCCACACGTCGCTGTATCTGTGTGTCTGTCTGTGTGTCCATGTAGATTGACAGAAGTTTGTGTTCTCGATTTCTATGCCCGTTTCAATATATCCCTCTGCTTATATGACTTTGTTCTCCTCTCTCACTTTCTTTTTCTGTGTTTCATTTTATGTAGCTTTTCAACTTTTATTTGATTTCAGTTTGTTACAAATAACTTGTCTTTTATGATTTATATGGTATTATACTTACTAATTAGGAATTAAAATTTCCTGTTCCATGCCACTAGAAAAATGAACAGACAGTACATAAAAGAAATAAGTGGGCTAAAAATTTATAAAATGGATATATTATCATTAGTAATTAGGTACATACAAATTTAAATAATGAGATTATATTTATTGGTTATCAGAGTGACAAAGATACCCATTGTGGGAGAATAGTCAGTTATAAATTATAATGGCATTGGATCAACATTTTAGGAGGACAATATGTATTAAGGTTTTAAAGATACATAAACTTTGATTCAGCAATTCCATTTTAGTAATTTGTCCCCTCAAAAACCAGACAACTGGGGCACCTGGGTGGCTCAGTCATTAAGCATCTACCTTCAGCTCAGGTCATGATCCCAGCATCCTAGATCAAGCCCTGTATCTCTCCCACTCCCCCTGCTCCTGTTCTCTCTCTCCCTGTGTCTCTCTCTGTCAAACAAATAAATAAAATCTTTAAAAATATTAAAAATTAAAAAAAAAACAGACAATTGTGTAATGGTTTATTTCAGAATTGCTTTTAGCACTACAAAATTGAAAGTAAATGACCATTAGCAGGGGATTGGTTAAATGAATTATGACACATCAAATACAATAGAATATTAGATTTTTATTGCTACAGAAAAATCCTGTGGTATATTGATAACTGGAAAATAATCAGTTTCAAAAAAGTGTGTGAAAATGTACACATTGTAGATGCATTTATTTATTCAAACTATATATATTCACACACACACATATATATAGAGAGAGGAAGATAGTGAGAGACAGTATGTACTTTCTTTTTTTTTTTTTTTAAGATTTTATTTATTTATTTGACAGAGATCACAAGTAGGCAGAGAGGCAGGCAGAGAGAGAGAGGAAGCAGGCTCCCTGCTGAGCAGAGATCCCAATGCGGGGCTCCATCCCAGGCCCCTGAGATCATGATCTGAGCCAAAGGCAGAGGTTTTAACCCACTGAGCCACCCAGGCACCCCAACAGTATGTACTTTCTATGTGCTAAGCACTGTTAAGGAACTATAGCAATATTCATATTATTTTATATGGGGTATAAGATAATGAGAGAACTTCCATCTTCTTTATTGTGGATTTAAGAAGTATGTGTGATCAAAAATAATGAAGTTGCATCAATTTTTTTTGAAGAGTTTTCTTAAATTTTTAAAAAGATGAATACTTGTCTACTATAAAATATTAAATTAATATTTTCTTTTCTGGTTTTCCTTACTTTTTTCTCCCTCCCCAACAACTGTGGATCAGTGATCCTCTATAAAAAGTGATCCCCAATCCTGGCCAAGACATTATTCTTTGGTGTTCTGGAAGTGCTATGCCTTGGCACATATTGTCTTAATGGGTTATCAAGAAGAAATATCCATTTAAAGCCTTTGGAAAAATAGGGGAAAAAATTAAGCCATGCATTTGTCAAAATGTCATTCCATTATGAAGCATGGAGAGTCTGAGCAAATAGAATGTGAAACAATAAAGGTGAACTCTTTGCTTGGTCATTGGAAGTTGACACTAACATCAATGGAAAACCAAACTTGAAAATCTAATTGTTTAATACAGTAATTTTCCATCTTTAGAGTAATAAGACTCACCTATTTTAAATGCAGACTTGGACCCCACCCTCAGAGATTCTGATTTAGTAGGTCTGGTTCTGTGGTTTAATAAGCTTCCCAGGTGATTCTAATATAAAAGATTTAAGGGTCACATTTTAACAAACAGTGCTATGAGTAAGTTTCAATAGTTAGTCTACTCTAAAAAGTTGACATATTTTCTTTAAGTCATATCTACTAGATATATTTCTAAGATAAATTTTTGGGCATGATTATTTAAGGGATCATGCAAGTTGTTTAAGGACTATGAGTTCATAAGAAGGTTACATTCCATTTCAAGATCTGTTGGCTTTCTGGACCACAATTCTGAGCCAAAATTTTAATGACCTGCCAATGTTTACTTCCCTCAAATAACAATTGTCATGCCTTTCCCTCAAATAGCATTAATATTTATAGGTTTCCTCTCATTCCTATTATTCTTTTTTTTTTTTTAAGATTTTATTTATTTGTTAGAGAGAGAGAGAGATATACAGAGCACAAGCACAGGCAGACAGAGTGGCAGGCTAGAGACAGAGGGAGAAGCAGGCTCCCTGCCGAGCAAGGAGCCCGATGTGGGACTCAATCCCAGGATGCTGGGATCATGACCTGAGCCGAAGGCAGCCGCTTAACCAACTGAGCCATCCAGGCGTCCCTCATTCCTATTATTTTTATAATCGGTAGATAGTGTGAGTTTTCAAGAATAATGTCAAAAGTATGACAAAATAATATAAATTATAGAACATTACAAATGCAGAATTCTGATCAATGAAAGAAACTATATGGTGTAAATAAAACACTCATTCAGAGCACATGGACACAATCAAGATATCAAATCTATGAGTCTTATAGGACTGAATGATATATAAAAAATATATGGATCACCAGAGTAGAAGTTTGCCTGAAAAGTAATTCTAAACTTCCTGGAAAGGAGGGTCATGAGATGTATAGCTAGAACTTTATCATGTTTCTACAAGATATAACCTACCTACCTGTATATAATCAAGGTGTACACTAAGCATACAATTTAACTGTTTATGATCATTTAATACAAAACCATTTGTAATTCTATTTTTTTAAAGTAGGCTCCACACTCAGCATAGAGCCCAGTGTGGGGCTGGAGCTCATGACCCTGAGATTAAGACCTGAAGACCTGAGCTGAGATCAAGTGTTGGACACTTAACCGACTAAGCCACCCAGGCACCCCTGTAATTCTTTTTTTTTTTTTTTCTTTCTTTCTTTTCTTTTATTTATTTTTTTTTTTGAGAGAGATAGAGAGCACAGGTGGGGTGGGGAGGGGTAAAGGGAGAGGGAGAGAGAATCTTACACAGACTCCATGCTCAGGACTGAGGACAATGTGGGCTCTAAGGACCCTGAGATCATGACCTGAGCTAAAATCAAGAGTTGGACAGTCAACCAACTGAATAGAAATGGGTAGGAATCAAACGAACTTTCCTCAGTGTAGCTGATATATGAAACACCTGACCAGTTCAGATAATCATTTAGTTCTGTGAATCACTTGGAAATCTTGTTAAATGAAAATTCTGAATGATAGTCTGTAGTGTGTAATCGGAAATTCACATACCAAATAAGGTTTTGGTCAAAGGATTACACTTTTAATAGCAACGATTTAGTCCAACCTTTTGTTTAATAGATGGAGGAATTGAATGTGGGAAGACATGGCTTTGCAAGGCATTACTAGGACCCTGGTGGACTTAAACTCATTGAACTGAATGGTATTAATGTTATCAAACTTTTACCACAAAGGTGAAGCCTTGTACTGCCCTTCTTGAGTTGAGATTTCAACTTTTTCTTTCATTCTGTGAGAGAACCAAAGTTTTCTTTCAATACATTTCCTCTCTTTGTTTGCATTTTCCAGGAACAGTTGCTGATGCCTGCAACCAAAAGAATATAACTATTACAGGCTTTATGTTGGGACTTGTATTGCCAAGAAACACCATATTTACATCACAGGGAAATAAATTCTTCCCTGAAAGCATTGTAACATATATTTCCTTGAAAGTTTATACCAAACTACTGGTGACTCTCAAATATCTCTAGCAGCATGACTCTTCCCTCATCTTCTAGGCTCTGTCCAACTTCCTAATTGATATCTTCATCTGAATGTCTAGTAGGAATCTCAAAGTTAACATCTTCAAAATCCAAAATTGAGCCTCCCAAACTTGATTTTCCTATAGCAAATGGCAAACCTTTTCATGCAGTTGCTCAGGTAAAAATCTAGGAATCATTCCCAGTTTCTTATGTTCCCTTCTTATGTTCAATACACTAACAAGTTCTGTCAGTTCTGCCTTAAAAATCCAGCTAGAAATCAATCACTTTTCATCTCAAACACTTTTCATCTCATGCTAGTCTAAACGAGTACCATCTTTCCTTGGTCAACTGCAAAGGATTCCTAATCCTTCTTATTGCTTCCACTCTACTTTTTTCCACACAGCAGCCAGAGTGATTCTTTTCAAATGTATACCAGATCATGTTACTTTCATGTTCAGACTGCTCAGTAGCTTCCCGTCCCACAGAACATAAAATCCAAACTCCCTAACATGATCTACATAGCCTTATGTGATCTGACGCTTTACTAAATCTCTCTTACTTCATCTTGTTTCACTTTCCTCTGTGTATACACTGCTTCAGCTATACTTCTCTCCCTAATAACTTTTCACTTAGAATATAAGTCCCAAGGATAAGGATTCTGTTTACTCACTTGTTGTATTCCACTTAGAATAATGCTTATCATAGACTAGATTTCAATTACTAGTTCTTGAATGAATGAATGAAGAAATATATAATCAATAAAATCAATTAGGTGCAGTAAACAAGATAGACCCAATTACTCGAACTCTGGTAGGAAATGAGGGTTTGGTCACAGAAGTGAGACAGGATCTCAGTTATTACTACTAATTTACTACTACTACTTATACTGCTAACCACTTATGCCACTAATTACCTATACATTAAATTACCCCCAATTTCAGAGTTCAAGGCCCTTCCCAAAGAACTTGGGACCAAACTAGTAGTAAAGTAGGTTGGCTGTCACCTGAGCTTCTTGATTTTTCCCAGCCAGAAGAGAACACATCTTGGTGGCCTTCAAGTGACCGTAGCAGAGTATAGAAGGGAGATATCAAGGCAAGCAGCTAGACAGATGATTGTGTTGTTGTGGACTAAATATTTGTGCCCTCCAAAACTTGTATTTTGAAATCTTATCCCTCAATATGATAGTATAAGAATGTGAGGTCTTTGAAAAATAATTAGGTTTTGAGGATGGAGGCCTCATGCTTAAGATTGGTGCCCTTGTAAGAAGTAGGGTAAGAGCCTGTATGGGAGGATATGAAGGGAAGACAGCCATCTGTAAACCATTAAGTGGCTCTCAGCAGAACTGAAAATGCCTACACTTCGGTCTTGGATTTTCCAGCCTCCAGACTGTGTGAAATAGAAATTTTTGTTTAAGCTACCTAGACTAAGGCAATTTGTTATAGCAGCCTGAGCAAAGATACTTGCTTTCACTGTAGAGAGTTATTATGGATACCTTGTGTACCTTCAGTAAGGAAATAGAATGGATAGGGGCACCTGGGTGGTTCAGTGGGTTAAAGCCTCTGCCTTTGGCTCAGGTCATGATCCCAGGGTCCTGGGATCAAGCCCCTCAGCATGGAGCCTGCCTCTCCCTTTCTCTGCCTGCCTCTCTGCCTACTTGTGATCTCTGTCAAATAAATAAATAAAATCTTAGGAAAACAAATAGGATAGCTTGCAATATATCAGTTAGCCAAATGAATTGTTTATCATTCATTTTTAAACCTGTTCTCAGGAGGGAAATAGAGACACCAAAACATTTATAAAAACTTTATATAAGGGACCTGTATTTGAGAGATCTTATAATTAAAAGATGTGGGAGTGTTCACAAGGACAAAGGAAAAAACAACGAACAGAGATTTTCTTTTTAATCACTTAACACATTCTGCCATAGAAAGGCAGCATTTTAGTTTCTGTGAAGTAGTATATGTGAGTTCTATAGGCATGTAAGTATCTTCTAGTCCTTTTGCCTTCATTTACTCTGGGATATGAATTGCTTACTTGCTTTCTCAGTCTTGTCCAGTTGCAAGCTCTAATGCCCTTTCTCCAATAGTCTCAATTCTGCAACAACCTGAACCAGTGGAAACCAGACTTAATTGCTTAAATTAACAAGTGAATAAGGTCTGGAATAGTCTGTGGCCTTTAGTCTGAATTTTAGTATCCTGGGCAAAGCTCATTTGCCACCTGCTTTTGCAGTGAGGGGCAATCTGCCCAGTAATGTTCAACATATGTAACTAGTCCATATGCCAGGGTTTCAGCTTCCTTTTTGGTGTGCAGTCCAGCTTCCTGCTGGGACGGTAGCCTTAGCTTAAAATCTATACATCGTTTACCCGGTGCTCTGATTCTCTTTCTTTTTTCTGTTAATCTGCTTTTCCTGTGGGCTGGCCCTTGTATTTAGGCCCTCTTTCAAACTGGATTAACCTAACTACAACCAAAATATTTCCCCAGTGATTCAGAGACTCTCTGTATAGTTCCCTGTCTTCCTAGGAGTCCCCTAAGCATATCGGCATCAGCCAGGACTAGGTTCGAATTTATACTCCTCTTTGAGACCAGTCCTACTGCCATCTTAATTCCCTTTGCCCAGTTCTCTGCTCTGGCTAACTCTTTCATTGCCTTTTTCTTGCTATTTAGAGAATTGCATGCCTGAGCACAGAGTCTATGTGGGTTGGGACACATTGCTGAAGGTCTGAGAAAGAATGAGATAATGATATGGATGGAACTAGAAGGTATCATGCTTAGTGAAATAAGTCAATCAGAGAAAGACAATTATCATATGATCTCCCTGATATGAGGAAGTTGAGAGGCAACGTGGGGGGTTTGGTGGGTAGGGAAGAAATAAATGGAACAAGATGGGATCGGGAAGGAGACAAACTATAAGAGATTCTTAATCTCAAAACAAACTGAGGGTTGCTGGGGGTGGCGGGTAGGGAAAGTGTGGTTGGGTTATGGACAATGGGGAAGGTATGTGCCATGGTGAGTACTGTGATGTGTGTAAACCTGGCGATTCATAGACCTGTACCCCTGGGGGTAATAATACATTATACGTTAATAAAAAAATTTTATTAAATTAAAGAAGAAAAGAATGAGATAATGAAGACGCTTGCGAATGCTGCTGTGTTGCGGGACTGAACCTCTTACACAACTCTTGTGTTCTGGTGAAGAACACTGATGGAAATGAAAGCTTTATATGGCTCTGTGAGGACTTCTAAAAGTCCAAGCCTTTACCTGTTGGTTTCCTACAAGTGAGACAGTCACAACAGAGATAAGATTTCTACTCTCAAACATGTAGAATAATAATGCTGATTTATGGAAGGGCTAGGAATCTTCCAGTTGAGATGAAGGCATTCTTTTTTCTCTCACAGAGGACTTGAGACTTTTCTTACTTGGAGATTACAGGATTGGAATCCTGTTCTAGCGAATGCAGCCTCACTAATTTATTACCAACTTTAACAAAAATGAGACGATAGACAGGGCAGAGATAGACATTTGTCATAGAAGGAAAGACTACTAATTGAGTTGCTATGTAGACAATTCCAGGATGTGTATGAAACCTGTGTGGATTAGGATATCAGCAAAGGGTAAATTTAATAATTCAAATGGAAATAATTAGTTGATAAGACAGTATAGTATTCCTCAGTGGATTGCTTGGTCAATATGCTTTTACAATTTTGACTGAACTGTTAAAATGTTCTCCATAGAGGAAAATAATCTTTTAATGATGGATTTTAAGAAATTACTGTTATCAGGGAGTATCTGTCACTGCTAATCAAATTAAGAGCAATTTGGAAGGCTATGTCTACTCTCTGGAATAATGACAAGTGGGAGATAGATATCAGGTATCAGTGTAGAGAAGTTTTTCCAGAATAGTGCCTAAGGATTTGAGCAGGTAACAGTTACCACCACTTTTATACAAGCCAGAAAATGTGGAAACATGTAATCTGGTTACTAAGAAGATAAACATGTATCTCTGGGATTTTATGATGACATAGACTGTATACATTTTATGGGATATAGGCCAAAAGGTATCCTGTAGTGTGGCTAAGGTTTTCTTATTTCATTATCAGCAAGTGGAATAAGCACAATATTCCATCAAGCTACATGACCCTAGTTGTTCAAAAAATGTTTTAAGAAATATGTTCTTTCATTCATTCAACTTGTATGGATAAGGTAGTTACTATTAGGATCTGTATGATTTATTTATTTATTATTTTATTATTTTTATTTTATTATTTATTTATATTTATTTATTTATTATTTATTTATTTTTACTTATTTTTAAAGATTTTTTTTTATTTGTTTGAGGAAGAGAGAGAATGAGAGAGCACGAGAGGGCAGAAGGTCAGAGGGAGAAGCAGACAACCCCTGGAGCTGGGAGCCCAATGCAAGACTCAATCTCAGGACTCTGGGGTCATGACCTCAGCTGAAGGCAGTGGCCCAACCAACTGAGCCATCCAGGTGCCCCTGTATAAGACACTTTATACAAAGGGAAACAAAATAGTCATGGTTCCCGACAGCTCACTAATTATAATCCAGTGGGTATTTAAGACACAATAGAATACAGTAATTATAGTTGTAAATAGTGTTAAGAGGTCAAGACAGCAATCTATGAGAAAAGCAATATGGTCTTATAACTTTGATTTTGTGAGGTAGGGGGCAAGGAAAGCCTCTGATGAAGGATATATAAGTTAGGAACTGAAAGATGCAGAAGTTAACCAGATAGAGTGGAGGCAGGAGGGATTCAGGCTGGAAAATCAGCGTGATGGAAAGCTCTGAGGCAGAGGAGAGGGCTTAGTGTGTTCGAGGAAGTGAAGGGTCAGTGTACTTTTGGACAGAGAATGGGGGTGATAATCGTTCCAAATATGGTTGGAGATGCAGGCATCTCTGATCCTTACAGAGCTTTGTGGCTGTGATAAGAAGTTTGCATTTTAAACACAATAGGAAGCTAATAAAAGGCAGGCTGATTTGTGGGTGGGAAATCATACCGACCTCATCCCTCTACCACATGCGGTACTCACTCCCACCCGCAAAAGGCAGATTAATTTAGAATGGAATAAATTTACTGAATTGTGAACTAAAGACCTAAGTAGAGCAATGCTTTATAGTGTGTGTCCTGCTTTTTCCTTGTTTCCTTTTAGGGAATCCATTATATTTGGCATCAGACCTACATAGTAGGTATTTCCGAATATATATATCTATGTATTTGGTAACATGTTAGTTTGTTTCCTCCAAGACACAGAGGACAAGAAGGGATTCTTTAAATGTATTTAATTAGGGAAATGGCTGGTGTGAGAAAATGGTGGAGGAGCGAGCTATCACAAAAGGTGCAAGTCCGACTCTTATGTGAAGGACAAAAGGAAAGAAGTTTGTTGAAAGCATCCTAGATGGCAGAACATCCTAAGCAAGGCCCACTGAGGGGTTCTAGAGCCAAAGTTGGCTTGCAGATGTAGGAATGGACTTGTTAGTATTCCTACCTGTTCAGTGTGGCTGGAAGGAGCCCTTGGAAAGCATGGCCTCAGGGCAACCACGGAGGTGGATCTCAAAACATTGCAGGGGGAACCTTGGTGGGTTACATGTGCTACAGTTGGAGGGGGAGGACTGTGAGTCACATCTGAAGTCGACCACAGACACAGAATTTCTTTTACAATTTGAGAAGATGCTCCAAGAATTTAAAGAGGATCTATAACTTTTATAAAGTAATGTTCAAAGTGGTCTAGATCTCTGAGAGAGTAATGTAGTGCTAAATGATGCAAAGTGGTCATGCCTGACTAAATTAATTTTTTTAAATGAGAAAGAGGAGAAAGAAAAGATTATAAAGTAAAAGGTTTCCAAACACCTGCAAAACAAATATCAGTAATTATACACATATACTTTTGAAGAAGAAATAGTAATGTTATTAAGTAAAGTAACTGAATTTTAGGGTTTTTTTTTTTTTTAGTCCTCAAATAATGGAACAATTGATATTATGTAATACGAAATATGTAATACAGAAAGTGAAAATGTCAAGAAAATCTATACATGGACTAAAATAAAGTATAAGGACTATTATTATAAATAGATCAAAAATACATTTTGGTTTATAAAAACTAAGTAATGGAAAAAAAAAAAAAACAGAACAGGAAAGGAAGGAAGGAAGAAAGGAAATAGAAAGAAACTAGAAAGCTTGACCTGAAGATAATTGGGAATACTGGAGGAAGAAAAACAATTTTAGAACATGGAAACTGTATTACAAAATCAACAGATGCCATTTTATTGAAATAAAAGATATCTCAAGATTTGAGTTCTAATCAGAAGATATTCTCAACAAAAGACTTTCTACACATTCAGTTGTGTTTTTTTTTTTAAAGATTTTATTTATTTATTTGTTAGAGTGAGAGAGAGCATGCACAAGCAGGGGTAAAACCAGGTAGAAGGTGAAGTTGGCTCCCCACTGAACAAGGAGTCTGACAAAGGATTAGATCCCAGGACCCTGAGATCATGACCAGAGCCAAAGGCAGCTGCTTAACTGACTGAGCCACCCAGGCATACTTACACATTCAGTTCTTATATCTTTAGTATTTAAAAGTTGTATTTCAATCTGCTAAGTAGACAAAACTATATAGATAGAAAGATTATAATAGTTTTTAATCTCATTCTTAGAGTAAAGGGGGAGGAAATACATGAAGTTTCATTTTTCTTAGGTAATTTTAACTAAATTAACTTTTTTTTCTGAAGATAGAAAGAATATTTTATTCTAGAGATATATGAAATAATTTTCAACAAAATCCCAGAGCCAAAAAGATCAGTTTAAGGAAAAATAGAAACTTGAGACCAAATCAAAGTTGTTTTTAAGGTGATTTGAATATTGATATTAATTTTTCAATTGCTTTATCATTAGAAATTTAAGAAAGAAATTTTCAGAAAAAGTTGCCAATTTCCAAAATATAAGAAGAGAGAATGTGAAAAGAAATTATAAACTCTGTCTTTTAGAAAGTAACTAAAAGTTACTAAGTTCATAAATTTGAATATATAAATTATTTAGTTACTATTATATTGACTCTATTAAACCTTGGTAAAAGTTGAGAAATTAATCATTTTAAAATATAGTGAATGGTTACATAGTTCTTAGTATGTGCCAAGTCTTGTTCTAAGTTCTTTACAAATGCTAACTGTCTTAATCTGCAGATAGCCCCATGAGATAGGTTCTAATATTACCCCAGGTGCACAGGTGAGGAAATGGTTACGCACTTTTACATCAGGTCACATAGTTGATAAGTGTCAGAGCTAGCATCTGAACCAGGCAATCTGTTTTGTTCTTTTACTCTGCTAGACTGTCATCTTAATTTGGTGATAATGTTTGCATAGGGTTAAGCTAAGTAAGTCTCAGCATATAACATTTTTTTTAAAAAATTAAAAAAAAAAAATACATGGCGTGCCTGGGTAGCTCAGTTGGTTAAGCATCAGACTCTTGGTTTGGACTCAGCTCATGATCTGGGGGTGGTGAGATGGAGCCCCATGTCAGACACCAGCCACAGCAGGGAGTCTGCTTGAGAGTCTTTCCCTCTGCCCCTGCTCCACACTTATGGGTGTGCTTGCATGCTCCCTCTTTCTCTCAATTAAAATAAATAAGAATCTTTCAAAATTCACCTTTTTTGTTTTTTAATGGCAGCTTTTAAAAAATGCTTATTGTAAGTGCTTTATCATGCATTATCTCATTTAAGTTTTAGAACCACCACCATTAAAAATTTACCATTACTATCTTAATTTGCAGATGAGAAAAAAGTCCAGAAAAATGAGTAACTTGTCTGAGATCACAAAGAAGTAACACTGAAAATTGTACTCAAGCAGTTTGGTTGTAGGACTAGCGTTTTAAACAATGGGCTATACTGCTTCTTTGATTGTAATATTAACATTTTCATTGTACAAAAACAATGTTAACTGAAGAATGTAATAATTGTTCTTAGCTTCCTGGAGGATATGTGATTTTCTGAAAATTTAACCTGAAACAAATAAACAAATCTATATCTGTGGAGAGTAGATGCCCGTTGTTTTCTTCAAATAACATTTGACTCAGTTGAGAGCTCTGTGTAAGGTTAATCTCTGGTAAAAATCTTTTAGTTATGTAGTCTAGTTCACCAATTGAATAATCCACACACTAGTTGGTGAATTTGTGTTAGATATGTTGAATTTGAAGGCATTATAGGATATCTACATTGAATCATTCTAGAGTGTTCTGGGGGAAAACATACTCAGAGTTTAAGATCAAGATTATAGTTCATAAGGTTGGCATTACCCAAGGAAGGAGGGAATTTCCCCAGCCAAAGGCTGAGAACTATCATATCCTGGTTCCTTAAAACGTTCAGATTACATGCTTTATTTTATACAAAACTATATCCTTAGGCTTCTCTGAGACTTGCTTTGTATTAGCCACGGGGAGAGGAAGAACTCTCCAGAAACATTCAGGTGGGAAATATGGAACCAAATGACTACTCAGTATTAAAGGAGAAAAGGACTTTGTTATGGGTAAGCAAACTTCAAGTGTCTTTTTGTAAAAGGTACTGACAGCATCCATTCAAAAGTATGTTAGGTTATAAGGGAACATATAAGTAAAAATATTGTTTCTATGAAGAAGTTATAGCAGTTTCCTAGGAGATACAGATATTAAAGATCATTTTCAGCTGTGACTGACATTTTTAGAACTTGTGACATAAAGGTCTAATGATCATGGAGGAGCTGATTTCCTCATGAGTAGGTGTTCTGGCGCTTTGGGTCTGGAATGCAAGAGGGTCCAGAGATGAAGATGCAGACCAGAGAAGGATTATCATAGAGGTGATGGTTAAAAGCACATCAATTAATAAACTAATCCAGGTAAGAGTGATCAGTGGTTCAGTTTGGGCTGCCATTAGGATCATCTGGAGAACTTTTAGAAAGTGCTGAGGCAGGTCTCACTACCAGAGATTCTACCTTAGTTGGTTTTAGGGGCTGGGCATCAGATTTTCATAATGTTCTCCAGGCGATTATAGTATGCACTCAGATTTGAAAACTTTAGGAGAGGGAGAGATGGGAGAGATGAACTAACAATAAGTTGCAGTGATGTAGAATGTATTAGGTAAAATTTTGGCCCCCATGATAACCTTTACCACCTGGGGTTACTCTTGGGAATTTTTTACCTTAGGTAGCAAAAATGGATTTTGAAGAAGTAATTTTGGCTCTTAATCAGGGGTCTTAATATAGGGAGCTTATCCTGATATCCAGGTAGACCTAATCTAAATATAGGTGCCCTTAGGAAGAGAGAGCATGCTCTTTCTGGTAGAAGGGAGAAGTTAGAGGAGAAGTTGGATGCTTCAGGTCAAAGAAGCATTAGAAATTCCCATGTGGGTATAAGGATGATGGGGCTTGTTTTAGTTAAGAAAACAGGGAACTGAGTCCCTCCAGCCACAAGGAATTGAATTCTGTCAACAACCAAAATGAGTTTGGAAGTGGAATCTTCTGAGCCTTCAGGTAAGAGTTGAGCCTGATCCCTGGTTTCTGCCTTGTGAGGCCCTGAGCGAGAATCCTGGTGAGCTCTTCTGTGCCAAGACCTCTGACCCACTCATTGTGAGGTAATAAATGACTGTTTTAAGCAGCTAAGTTTGGAGCAATTTGTTGTGACAGCAATGGAAAACTAATACCCAAAGGAGAGCCCATAGTATCTAATATCACAAAAGTCAATGTAGAAAGAAAAGATGTTGTATTTGACCATTTAGAAGTTGTTGACATTTGAGAAAGTAGTTCCCCTTAATAATTAAGGTATGCTTGTGACCAGGGCTTGTTCTGGTAACTGCCAAGGCTTGTATAACCTGGATTTGAGATACAATTCAATACCCAATTCAATACAATTCAATACAATATGAATTACATTTTGTAGAATTTTATTTTTTCATACAGATGAACATCCAGATGGAAAAAGACCCAGAGGAGGAATGTGGTGAGGAGCACTTCCCTGCCCTCTCCAGGGGCACCACTCTCCCTGCACTCCATGTTCATCAACCTGGAAGCTCTCCGAACCCTGTCCTGTTGGGTTTATATGGAGGCTTCCTAAGAGAGGCCAGATTGATTCAATCGTTGGTCAGCAGTAATTGATTCAGTGGTGGTTGGCAGGGGTGGGGGGGTGGTGTCTGAAAGTTTCAACCCTCCATTCTCCAGGTTAGTTCTGGCAACCCTCCCCCATCCTTAGGTGGGTTCCAAAAGCGGCCTCATTAACATAACAAGACACCTTTGTAAGCTCACTTTGGAAATTCCAAGGCTTTTAGGTGCTCTGTGCCAGACACAGGATGAAGACCAAATATATAGTTTTTATTATAAATCTCAGTATCACAGTCCAGAACACACTTACCTGCCTCAGTTGGGCAGGAGGGAGGAGTTTCTGCCTCCTACTGCATGCTGGCTTTTGCCCACTCTTCTGTCACAAGACTCCGCTCCCACGGGCATGGTCTTGTAAAACCTGGTATTAAATAGTCACTTATGTCAGGAGTTTAAAATGGAGCTCAGAAGCCAATAAAGAGGTGTGCCTTCTGCACCTCCTCACCAGGTGGAACCGGGAACTTCTGAACTGGACCAAACTGAAAACACTCCAGGGAATCTGCACAAACACCTGCAACTTCCTACAGTAACAGACTTCTGGCTTAGTGAGAGCCTTATCAACCAATCAGGTTTAGACAGGGTTAGTTTTCCGTCACCAACACCAATCAAAGGTCTTTGTAAACAACATCCACAAGCACTCCCATTCTGTCCATTAATTTCCCTGACTTTTGCTCCCTAGGGGATCACTATTTGAGCTGCTGCCCAAATCTGTGCACCCTGAATTGCAAGTCTTTGATCCAAATAAATGCACTTGCCTACTTACTGCCTGACAAATTTGGGTTGACAGTCTTCCTTTGTGTCCTGTCCTCACTCCTAAAGATTTGCTTCTATCCTTAGCTGTGATACTGTGATACTGAGATTTATAATAAAAACTATATATTTGGTCTTCATCCTGTTTCTGGCACAGAGCACCTAAAAGCCTTGGAATTTCCAAAGTGAGCTTACAAAGGTGTCTTGTTATGTTAATGAGGCCGCTTTTGGAACCCACCTAAGGATGGGGGAGGGTTGCCAGAACTAACCTGGAGAATGGAGGGTTGAAACTTTCAGACACCACCCCCCCACCCCTGCCAACCACCACTGAATCAATTACTGCTGACCAACGATTGAATCAATCTGGCCTCTCTTAGGAAGCCTCCATATAAACCCAACAGGACAGGGTTCGGAGAGCTTCCAGGTTGATGAACATGGAGTGCAGGGAGAGTGGTGCCCCTGGAGAGGGCAGGGAAGTGCTCCTCACCACATTCCTCCTCTGGGTCTTTTTCCATCTGGATGTTCATCTGTATCCTTGATGATTCTTTTACATGAAACTGGCAAATATAAGTAAACTGTTTCTCTAAGTTCTGTGAACTGCTCTAGCAAGCTAATTGAACTCAAGGAGGGGCTCATGGGAACCTGTGATTTGTCGCTTGTTGGTCAAAAGCCCAGGTAACAAGCTAGGCTGTGACTGACTTCTGAAGTGTGTGCGGGGTGTGAGGGGAGGGGGGACATGGGCACACATGCTGGCAGCAGTGATCTTGTAGAACTGAACCCTCTGGAATCTGATGCAGTCTCTGGGAAGATAGTGTCAGAAGGAGTTGAATGGTAGGACACCCAGGTGGTGTTGGAGAATTGTTTATTGTTGTAGGAACTCTTCCCTCCAAACTTGGAATTGGGTCCAGGAACCTAAAAGATGGAGCCTCTGAGGAATGGTGGAGAAACCAGCAATGTTTTAAAGTGACTGGGAGAGGGTTTGACCCCTGGGAGAGTAGCCGGGATGCCAGAGGGGGAACTATGGTTCCTGGCCCCTGTGCTTTTGTAGAAGCTGTTTATTTTTCTTTCCCCACCCTGTCAGTCAGGTCCTTGTCTCTGTGCTGCTGTAAGCACCGTTATTTATATGATGCCTGGTCATACGGACAACTAGAAACAATGAAAGATCTTCAAATAGTGAACTTCTGGACGGCTGGAATAGCAACTGACCCTCAAACAACATGGGGGTTAGAAGTGCTGACCCTGGTGCAGTCAGAACTCTGTGTATAACTTGACTCCCCAAAACCCATGTTGTTCAAGGATCAGCTGTAAATCTAGTTACCTTTGTTTGCTAAAGGAAGCATTCAGCTTCTAGCTGGAATTAATGGTCATTTGGTATATGTTCATACTACCGATGTTTCTTTCCCCTTGTAAAATGTGCATGTTTCGGGTGCCTGGCTAGCTTAGTCTGTGGAGCATACAACTCTTGATCTCAGGGTCATGAGTTTGAGCCCTATGTTGGGGGTGAAGATTACATAAAAATTTTTAAAAAAAGATCTTTAAAAAAAAAAAAAGTCTTTACTACTAAAAGTCTAGCCCATAGACCATTATGCAGGTATGGGCATCACCAGAAGCTTCTTACAAATGAGGAAGCTCCGGCTCCAGACTTGTTGAATCAGGATCTGCGTTTTCACAAGACCGCCATGTGGTTCATATTTACTATATAGCTGGAGAAGCACTGGTGCAGCAGACATTTCTCCTCTTAGTTTTTGCGCTTTTGGGACACACCCTTAGCAGTGTTTCCCATAGGTAGGAATGGAATATACAGCTTTAGGACTTGATTTTCTGCCATCCAGAAAAAGATTGCCTTATGTAACAGAGTCTGATATTCTGAAGAAATCATTTATTAAAGGCATTTATGCACCCGAATCTAGGTAATTTTCAAATGGTGGATTCTCTAAAGTAAGCATAAAGCAGCTGCCCTCCAAGTGGGAGGTGGCCTTGCTCATCAAGGCCCTGACCTTTCTCATGGACAGTTCTGGCATTTGCGTTGGCCTCTCAGCCTTCCCCAGTGAAAATGCTTTTTTTTTTTTTTTTTCTTAAATCTGTTCTTTTCTACAGGGATACTTATCTTGTGTTACTTCTGTTACTCTTACTGTCTTTGAAAGCTGACTCTAATTTCCCATTTTTTTATAGTCTTTGCAATTCTATTCATCCATCACACTGTCCTTAATATATAGTCTAATCTTTTACTCAACCCTTGTCTCAAGAATATTAATGAGATAAATCTGAAAGGCTGCATATCAACAAATCCGTAGTCCTTTGTTTGTCTTTTAGTTCTATTCACTTATTCCAGAGTCTGGAACAGTGTGCAGCATCTTTCTATAGCTCCTGACCCCTTTACAGCTTTTCACATACTTGCAGTCTTATTAAATATTTATGTTTGGCACCAGTGTATTTTTCTGGAGTTGTGTTCTTCTACCTTGAGCAGCGCTCCTCTTTGCTTTGAGGACTTGATTATTCTCTAAAAGCAGACTTATAATTGATATCTAAACTCCTGTTTTTCAAGCTGGCTTTCCTAGGCTTAAAATACTCTAGATTTTTCTTGAATAGCATCATCTCCAGTTTATTTTTTTTATAGCAATTAGTTCACATTGTTTTGCTTAGCTTCTGCAAATTTAATAACATCCTTCCTTCTAAAATATCCTTTCCTTGCCGTACCTTTCAACACAGGCCAACGCGTTTTTGTTTGCTCTTCCGTAATTTTCCTCTAGTGTGTCAGAGGACACGTCCTGTTAGAGCTAACCAGTCAGTCACAAAGGGCTTAAAGTCTCCTCTGAGTCCTTTCCTTTAAAACTTTATGGTCCAGCAACACAATGTGGTTAAGTAAGGTAAAAGGAAGGCAGGGGAGAAAACAGGAAATTATACTATCACAGGAAATTGTAGTAATAAAATGAAAAACCAAGAAAGTGACTGGCCAGCAAGTCATAAAATTCTGATCATGCAGCAGGGATAAATGGAACCTCTGCTCACTGGCTGGCAGAGTTTTGGATTGTTCTTTTAGTCTTTATTAACATGTAAGTGTTCACCTTGGTGACTTAAAGGCTATCTGGTCATTTTACAGTTGAAGTAACTAATATCTATTTAGTGAGGTACCTAAGTTTCCACCATAATGGCTGGCAGAACTAGGTTAGGATTTGGGTCCTCTGACTGAGCAGGAACTTTTTCCTAACTTAGGATATTTCTTATATTTATTAAAGAGTCAACAAATTGCCAGGTCCGGTCCTCTTCGCATTTTAATGAAGCAAATCCTTCCCACAAAGCCATGGAGTCTACTTCCGGTTTTACATATGAGAAATGTGAGGCTGTGGGAGGCAAACTTGAGGTTCTTTATTGTGAAAGTGTTCGCCTTCACCCCTGAAGATGGACTCACATGCATGAAATGACTTTCCCAAGTCTGAAGTGGTATCTTACGGACCTGAGGGGGGAGGAAGATAAACAAGCCTTCTTCAAGGATAGGTGTCCTGTAGTTGCTGTACCAACTGGAAGCTGAAGCAACGACTTTCCTGCTAGAGATTTGTATATATGGATTTTTATATGTCTGACCAGGAGCCAAAGGAGTCTGATTAGTTTTGTTAATTAAAGCAGACATATCCCAAATGAGGACGGGGAGGGGTTTGGATCCTAGGAAATAATGCAAGTCCGCCTCCTGGAATTTGAGAAAAATACTGTTCAAAATCTTTTATAGTAAAGTATACTATATAGATAAGTGCACATATCCTCAATGTATAGCTTAATGAATTTTTACAAACTAAACACATTTGCCTAGCCAGCATCAAGATCGAAAAATAAAACCATAGTAGTATTCTAGAAGTCACTCCTATTTTCCTTCTAGTCTGCACTGCCCCCCACCTCAAGATAATCACAATCCTGACTCCTAATGCTATAAGTTAGTTTTGCCTTTTTTTGAGTTTTATATCAATGGAATACTACAGAAATGCACTGTTTTGTGTCTGGTTTATTTCACGGGGTGTTATGCCTGTGTGTAGTATGACTCAGTTTTTAATCTCCATTTTTTTGTGTGTATATGTGAATATAGAACAGTTTAGCAGTAGATCTGTGTAATCTATAAATAAGCATAGCCTCTATTGGGAATGTGTGCGTAGAGTTTAGAGTTCCTGGATTAAAGTATGATGCTACTTACGTGAGTATCCCGATTTTAAGGCCCACATGGACTCCTTCTCTTCGCTCAGAGAGCCATTCATAACTAGATTATGATATTGATCTCAGACCTTTGCTTTCAATAAACATTTATTGAGCACCCACTATGCACAAAATCTTTGTAGGTACTCCAATACTTAGGCAAATAGACATGGCCCAGGCTCACAAGAAGCCTATCACCAGGGGGAGAAAACCCAATAGTAAACTCAAATGATTATTCAGGCAGAGTTGAGTCTATAAAAAGAGGCACAACTAAAATGAGGAAGGAACCCAGGTGAAGGATGGCCAATCTTCCAGGAAGCTAGAAAAGGCCCATTAAGAATCTTACTGGTTGAACTTTGAGCCCCCTTCTGCTTTCCAGTTACTAAGATTTAATCAGGTTTCTCACAGAAATCGGATCAGACAGAAATAGGATCTTGATTCCCACAGTCTATCCATTGCATTAGGTTTCAGGCTTAAGGCTTATGGTATCTATGACTCTTAACAGTCAAAAGGGGGCAGCATTCACCCTTTTTCTGAAAATCCGAGCCCGCTTTGGCCACATCCCTTTCTTTCTAGGAAAAGAATACTTCGATCAGATAGCATTTTAGAGCATACATATATTTTAAGCCCCGTGTTTTAATTGTTCATTTGCAGAGATAGCAACTGACTTGCACCTTCATGTCACTGAGACCAATATATTGCACATCTATAAATAAAGCCAGGCTGTCTCGGTGCCCAGAGTTCCCCTATTTCTGTCTTTGTCCCATGATTGGGCGTGGCAGTCTTGCTCAGACTCAGATTGCTAACGGGCGGTGGCTGGAATGAACAAAAGGAATCAGACCTCTAACCCTGAGAAAAAGATTGTCTGGGGAAGCCTGGGGAGAAAGGAATGCTGTGTGCCTCCATTATTGTTTGAATTACCAAATGCTTTTTTTTTTTTTCCTCTTCTGAATTTTTACCCTTTAAAAATTTTTTTTATGAGCATAAAGACTATATTAAAGGTAAACAAGCTCTGTGCACTATGGGGATCCGTAATTGCGCTCAATCTTCAGGGCATTCTTCTCTTTATTAGCCAAATAACCTTTAGAGTTTTAGTAATACACAGTTGCCTGCAGTTCCTTTCTTGCTGATGCAGGAGCAGAGGGTGGATGGTGGAAAATGAGAGGTTTAATGCTAAAGCTGTCTGACTGAGTATCTCTATGACCTCTAACCACAAGACCACCAGATGACCGATTCTGTTTTGTTAGTCAAAACACCGATTTTAATGACTGACTTATATTGCCTCTGTGTTCTACTTGATTGGTTTTGAGGAAATTGATGTTGATGGCCAAAATTCAAAATTAACTGTCCATTTCTAGATTTTATCACACTGTATGCGGCTCTAACCAGCACCTTTACTCTTCTTTTTTTAAAGACTAGACCTTAACCAAATGTCCCTGAATGATAAAGGACACTTGCCCACCCCATAATTAGCTTTTGTAAATATCAAGCCAAAGGTCAGAGCAAAGGTCATCTGATTTCTCTTTTGTGAAGAAAACAAGGGTTTTAGTCACTATGACTGATTTCAGAATAGTAGCTAAGGATGAGGTCATTGCTTCCTTTCTGAGTGGAGAGTAGGAATGCATTTGGAAGAGTCACAGAGACACGTTAATATAAAGAACGGCTGATAATTTTTGTAGCAGTAACAGATACCTGTGACCTTTTGTTTTATATTTAGTAAAGTGCTTTGCCCTGTCAGATAAATGATGCTGGGAGAGCAGCTCTTGGGAAGATCACTGATGATGTCATGTCACTGTGGTTTGCCACTTGTAGACGATACCATGACACACATAGTTAAAATACACCGTGTGGTGTATCCAAGAATTTCACAAGGCAAAATAAAACCTCAACCTTTGAGACTGTTAATTTAGGCAAATGAGTGCTAACAAACACTGAACAATTGGAATGCCTGGGTGATTCAGTCGATTAAGCATCTGCCTTTGGCTCAGGCCATGATCCTAGGGTCCTGGGATGAGTCCTGCATTGGGCTCCTTGCTCAGTGAGAAGCCTGCTTCTCCCTCTGCTTGCTGCTCCCTGCTTGCTGTTTCCCCTGCTTGTGAGCTGACACATGCTCTCTCTTTCTGACCAAAAAAAGAAAAAAAAAAAAAAACTTTAAAAAATTAAAAACATTGAACAATTAAAAAGAAAAAAAAAAAAAAGCCCATGTGAGAGAGAAGACAAAAATGTTTGTATTTCTGTTGAAGTTAAACATCGTGAAGTGGAGAATTGTTGGCATTTAAGTGAAAGATAAATTTAAATGTGTATCAAGTGAAGAATTAGAACATCCTTACTGACCAGCAGAGAACGTTGGGTGCGCACCTTTCTTTGGCTGCCAGGAACTGAGGGGATCTCTGGGATGTGAGGCTTTCAACTTTAAAATCAGGACTATCTCAGGCAAGCTGGGAAAAGTTGGTTACCTTAAATGGAGGACATCTTTGAAGTCACCTCGTTCCATTACCTTATTTTACAGTGGAGAAAAATGAGGCCTGCGGAATCTCTTTTAAAATCTGAAGCTCTCTGCAAAATCCTTTTTCTCCCTAATTCTTGTGAATGTCTTGTCTCTTCCCAGTTTTTCAGGTCACACAATAAATTTAGACCATAGGATCATGCAATGATGAGAAGGGAAATGTCCCTTCTCATCAAGTGGGCCCCGGATAGGGCTGAGCTTGAGATGGAGGAGCTCCACGCGTATTCTTAGATCTGAAGGTCACTTGGCAGGCTGGGGGAATGCCTGGCTATTCCGCGGGGGAGTGGAAAACACCTTTATCAATGGCATAAACACTATTCTTCACTTTTCTTGTGAGTGACACAGCAAAGTACCAAAGACTGAAGTGAAGCCTTCACAATCACAGAGCAGGGGAAACCGCATCCTGAGTCTTGTGCTACGTCGAATTCACAGTCTTTCCAATGTAAGGGACAGTTTGCTGACACCTGTTCATTGGGGTCCTAAGGAAAGCACAAGATGTAATCAGATCATTTGGCCAAATTTAGGGGCTTCATTCACCCTAGGAGGATTTGCCTTTCCAAATGAGGACCATAGAAGGTAATCATTACTTAAATGAATGAAGAGGCTGAGCGGGAGGTATAATATAGCTGTGTTAGGTGGTGGAGTGGGATAAAGCCTGCTTCAGTATTTTTGTCAAGTCCTACAGAGATGAGTGCCTTTATCAGAAAGAAAAGGAGAACTAACAGTATTTCATTTCCATTCATCAAGCAGAGTAATTATAGGACTGAGAGAACAAATACTGTAAAAACATGGTTCCAAAAAGGTAAAACATGCTCAAAACAGAACAGATGGGGGCCTGGATAGTCAAAGCCACTCAGAACTCTGATATAGCCCTGGTTATTTTTCACTGAAATAGAGACCTGGCTCATCCATGCCTATTTCACCTGCCAAATACAGTACCACATCTTGTTTCACTAGACTCATTCTTAGTTCTCAGAGTGAATATTGGCCCTTAGGAAAATCTCCCCTTACCCTCCTACTCTACTTTAGGTCCCCTTGGTAAATTCCATTATAGCATTCTGTGGCTTTTTTTTTTTTTTTTTTTTACCATGACTTGATATAAAAATGAAACAGCATAGATATAAAAATGAAACAGCATAAATCAAACTAAATTTATTCTTACAATAATGTCTGTTTCCCTGCTAGACTTAAATACTATGTAGGCAGAGACCATATCTTGGTCATTGATTGAGGCTCCTGGCTTGTAGAAAGCACTCAGTTATGCTGAGTTAATAAACCAACCATTTGGAATGAGTTCAGGTTTTCAGATTTTGTGTTGGCTTCCTACTGTATGGGTTTGTAATATGTGGAAAAATCAACAAAATGTATTCTACACAAAAGTGTTTTCAATGTGCATATGCAGTATTGCTGTTGAGAACTGTCTCTATAGAGAAACAAAAAATGTTGGCTCTTCTACCTTTAGAAAATTATTCTGGAAAGGCTTCACTTCCTTTATTTGCAAAATAGGGATAATTGTGTCTACGTCACAAGTTTCCTCTGAGGATTAAATGAGATAATAAGAACAAACATTAACATGCCTGGAACACATTTTCCATAATAGATTATTAATTTGAGTAAAAGTGTAGAAATAGGTAAATGCTCCAAATTTTTCAAGATGGAAAATGTAAATGGCTATGTGACTAGAAACAAGGATTTGGTTTTCATTTTTTCATTGAGTTATCATATGACCTTAGGCAAATTACAAATAACTCTGGGCCTAAGATTCTACAAAAGAAGAGGCTTAAACTGTTCTCTTAGGGTTCATGGTAAGAATCCGAGTGCTCTGAATATCCTAAATTTTATAAAAGTGAATGTTTATTATTCTAAGCAAAGTTCTATCTTTTAATAGATTCTTAAAGAAATTGTATCACAGGTTATCCTGGAAAGCAGACTCTGGAGTGGAGGTTAGTGTGCAGGAAATGTACCAAGAAGTGCTCACAGCATTTACACCTGTTATGGGAGGAAAGGAAATAGGGTTGGGCAGAGGAAGAAGCAAGGCAGTCAAAACAAAGGCCTTGGCCAAACCTCCTTTCATGGACATTTTGCTAGATTCTGTAGGATGAATATGACCAATATGACAAGCATCACAACTTAAACACTTTTATAATTTAAAAGAGTGTGTGGTAGATACTTTTGGTGCTGTTTTCCCAGCATCCATCCCCATGAACTATTCCTTGTCTCATTCCAACCATGGAATTTATAGGGTAGATGCTATTTTTATAGATGTAGCTCCTGGGTTGAGTGCCTAACTTAAACTATTGGTCAGTTTGAGTCCATTTTACTTGAGGCCATTTTACTTGAGAGTCATTCTTTGGCAATGGAAGCCAAAATGTGAGACTCAGGGTCTGGCATTGCTCATGACCTCTGAGTGAGGAAATAGTGATGGACTTTAAAACTACTCATGCATATTATATAATGACAAAGAATTCAATCTCTAAGAAGTCATAACAATCCTAAATATATATGTACCTACACATCTCAGTTTACATGAAGCAAAAGTTGCTAGAACTGGAAGCAAATATAGATAAATCTACAATTATAGCTGGAGAATTCAACACTCAGTAATTAAGAGAAGATAAAATCAGTAAGGATGTGAAAGACATGAATACTATAAACCAACTTGACCTAGTTGACATTTATAGAACTGTCTACCCAACAAGAGAATATGCATTCAGTTCAAATGCATATGAATCCTTCATCAAAGTAGATTGTGTTCTGGGTTATTAAAACAAACCTAGAGAAATTTAAAAGTTTGAAATTACAGAGTACTTTCTCTAACCATAATGGGACTAAGTTATAAATCTATAACAGGAAGATATCTAGAAAATCCTCACATATTTTAGAAAGTAAACTCTGCTTCTAGATAATCCATGGGTTAAAGATAAAGGAAATTAGAAGATATTTTGAATTAAATGAAAATAATGCAAAACATGAAAATTTGTGGGGTGCATGTGGAACAATGTTATATGTACATTTTATAGAATTAAATGCTTATATTACAAAAAAGTGTTTTGAATCTGTGATGTAATCTAAGAATCTAGAAAAAGAAAAGTTAAAACTCAAAGTAAAGAGAACAAAGGGGAAAATAACAAAATAGAAATCAAAGAAATTAAGAATGAGAAAATAGAGAATCAATGAAACAAAAAGCTGGCACTTTGAAAAGATCAATGACTTGATAAACCCAAACTGAGCCAAGGGGAGGGGAGAAGAGAAGATGAAAAAAAATGGCTAATATCAGCAATGAAAGAGGAAACATCACTCATTATTCTTTAGACATTAAAAGTGTAGGGGATTATTACAAACTACTCTATGTCCATACAATCAATAACCGAATGACATAGTCTTTGTCTTGCAAGTCTACGAAAACTCCACAAGAATAGATAACCCAGGTTATCTTGTATTTACTAAATGTGGTACTAAAATGCGGTACTTTAGCTTTTAGGAAAGAAATAATGCCAAATCTATATACAATCTTCCAGAAAATATAAGAGGGGATATTTGTCAACTCATTTTACCATAATACTAAAACCAGACCAAGTATTACAAATTATTCCTCATGAGCAGATGCTAAAATCATCAAAATATTAGAAAATTGAATCCATTATATAAAAAGGATAATCTGTTATGACTATTGGAGTTTATCCTGTAAATGCAAGGCTGGTTCATCATTTGAAAATGAGTCCATAGAATTCATCATATCAGCAGACTAATGAAAAAACTATGTATTTACAATTTATAAACTATAAAATTCAATATCCCCTTGTGGTTTATAAAACAAAAATTCTCAGCAAATCGGGAATAGAAGAGACTTAGTCCACC